>NC_086095.1:662500-1862500 GCF_948474715.1 Cydia amplana | reverse complement strand
TTATGCCTTTCACCCGAGTTAACCACTCTATTTTTCATTTCGATACGAGGAAAGTAATTTGAGTTTTTTTTAGTATACATTTTTATAGTATTACTTGAGCGTACTTTCAATTAACAATAGGTATATAAGTATAATTATTATTGGAATGGGGAGTTAAATATTAGAACGGAAATTTTATTAACAGATCCATTTAAACCCAAATTTCAATTGTATATCGTAAAAAAAAAATATCATAAATAGTCGTACTTGGAACGTAAAATGCTCTAGTGCAGAAACGTATCATTTTTTGCACACTTTTTAGAACAACAATGACCCTCTTTCAGAGCATGAGAAATGAAAACCCATTTTCATACCTCCTATTCAGAAAAGAGCTTTTTCTTCCCTGCTAGGAGGAATCAAAGTAACACTTTTCTGTTCTAGCACACTATTTTTACATTTTTTGCACATTATTTTTTTAGCTTAAGTAAATAATCTGTTTAAGCATCAGATTGTGTCAACACTAAGATTTTTTTTATTTTCCTCATAGTTGATGTAAAAGCAGTATAGTATGGTATCAAAATTTCGTCTTGGGCGAGTTGGGCGTTAACACTTGAATCCCTCATTACGCTCAGGATTCAATGTACGCCCTTGACGAAAATATATCATTTTGATCCCTTGTAACACAAACTACATTTATTCCTTCCAGATACTTGAACTACGAAAACTTGGGTATTAAGACCTACAAGTTGTCGGAGTACCAGAAGGCTCTGGATGACATGAAGGCTGGCACCATCTCCAAGGCTCTGTTTAAACTGGTCAAGTAAATGATGATGAGTCGGATCAAACCAGGGATCGGAACCGGTTTTTTGCAAAAACTTGGAAAGAACCATATTTTGTCGAATTATTTTGTACTCGAAATATAGGACTCAGTTGTGTTTTTAGGTAACGACTTCGTATTATTAGATTGTCCAATTAGAAATGAAGTAATTAGCAAAGAACGAATAAATACCGTTCTCGTTCCCATACAAAAAATACCGGTATCCGATCCCTGGATCAAACTATAGTTGGTCAAACCAAATTAATAATAATAATAAATTCTTTATCTCTTCTTTTTTTTCTTTTTTTTAATTTAATTTAATTGTTGTTACCATATTATACTAACATAGACTAAGGCACTGTTACTAACAGTTTTTTATGGGGCACATCAGGCCTGAATTAAAAGAATATTTGTGACGTTCCACGGCAAAAGGTACCTTATGGCAGTTGGCGCTTACGTCGCATAGCGTCGCAATAATAATAGCGCGCGGCGGCGGAGCGGCGTTAATAAGAGCGTAAGCGCCAACGGCTATAAGGTACCTTTATCCGTGGGACGTCACATTTAATTTATTGTACACCATACAGTTAAAAATACACAGAAAATTAAATACAGTTAAGAGCTAGGTAAAAACAGGCGGCCTTATCGCTAAGAAGCGATCTCTTCCAGACAAATTGGCAGTAAATAAGGAAAAAAAAAAACTATACTCATCCTTTTCTTTTGCCTGTATTATCTAGGTTTTGATTTTTAAAAAGCGTTTTTCATTTAAAAGTCATGTCAAGATCGCTTACCTTCTTGCAAGTTCTTTCTAATGCTAAAAAAAACGAACTATAGTGTAAGAAAAAGACAGTATGATTCTCTCTATGTTTGAAATGAGACAGTCCTTTGATAAACTATAATTATGTTTTCTTTGATGGATGAAACTATTTCATTTTTTCTATGTATTAAGGATGTTGATATATTTTTTTGAATTGTAAATAATGGCTTAGTACATTGGATACGATTTTGTATATTTTATTTTATTTTTAACTACTAAATGTATAATCAACTGATTGTGCCTGTTTTTTGTTAATAAAAAATATTACTAATGTTATTATTTTATTTATAAATTATAATTACATTAAATAACCAGTTTAACAACAGAAAAAAATGGTAAATTGATAACTAATTCTATACTGTAAAAAATCCAGCGATTATTAACCTCGTGAGCAATCCCAGTAGCATTTACCTGATTTCGACAATATTATCCTAATTCTCTAAATAAAAATGATTTACAGTACATATGGGGCTACTTTTCCGCACTAGTGCGTAAAATAGCACTTTTCGTGCGTATGTCGAAACTTTAAAGTTCCATATGTACTGTAAAACGTTGTTCGATACACGCGCGAATAGGTAATTCGCAACTCGTGTCGATTTAAAACACTCCCTTCGGTCGTGTTTTAATTTATCGCCACTCGTTTCGAATTTCCTATTTTTCGCACTTGTATCGAAAATAACTATTACAGTACATATGGCCCTATTTTCCCGCACTAGTGCGTAAAATATCACTTTTCGTGTGTACCTATGTCAAAAGTTTAAAGGGCCATAATTATGTACTGTAAAACGTTGTACGATACACGTGCGAATAGGTAATTCGCAACTCGTGTCGATTTAAAACACTCCCTTCGGTCGTGTTTTAATTTATCGCCACTCGTTTCGAATTTCCTCTTTTCCGCACTTCGTGAACAACTATTTCCTACAGTCAACATCTGTTGACATATTTTTGGAAGGCCCGGTGTATCTAACACATATGTTAGTGACGAATCATCGTGGTATGGTAATATTGGTAGTAATCGATTCTTCATATATCGGTCACTGTGCCATACAGTCTCTACAAGACAATGAAATCTGTGGAGTAGACACAGCCAAATATTTATTTATTTAAACTTTATTGCACAAAAGAAAACTTATCGTACAAAAGGCGGACTTAATGCCAAAAGCATTCTCTACCAGTTAACCTTAAGGCAAAGCAGAGAGATTGTGGGCGGTGCTACTAATCACTAAAGCTAATCTGAAATTTAACATACATAAGCAACGACAAACATATATATACCTACATAATATACTACATACAATTAATATAATATACATAATACATACAATAAATAATTTATATATTTATAAATATTAGTTGTATTTAAATTGGAAAACGATCACCTTTTGTTGTTAATTACAGGGGTTGAAACCCTGAAAAATCAACAAGGATTTATTATAAGAAACTTCCCTTGTTTCTTCTTCATCAGCATAATCCCAAAGATAGTCCAAAATTTTACAAATGTAATAATTCAATGAGTCATGAAGACAATCTCAATTTGAAATCTGATTTTTTTGTTTTTAAATGTAGGTAAAGTACTTATTTGGTTTTCATTTGTATAAATCTCACTCACTACCTATGTTTGAAAAAGTGACGTTTTTATTTTACTTTTTAATCAAATCTTTCCCCCTCTCCTAATTCCGAGAAGAAATAGCCAAACTTTTTAATTTTTGCAAAAAAAAGATAATACATGTTTTTCTGAAAGTTTTAGGGGGGGGGGGGCCTATTAAGTTCTAAATAAAATAAAAAGTAAGTCCTCTCCATAGCTTTTTGTAATGTAAATCTACATTATAATCGTCTCCGTAGCATTGTTACAGCAATTCGTGGGTGGTTCTCAGTACATGTGACTTATAGTATCGTATCGAGAGATATAACGGCAAAACATACTACTTTCTACCATAAAAAACTGTAAATAAGTCGTTTACTCGGAACCTAAAACTTCTAAGACAATCAATTAAGATCCATAAAACCAGCCAAGTGCGAGTCGGACTCACGCAAGGGTTCCGTACCATTACGCAAAAAACGGCAACCGTACCTACACTGTCTGACTGTCTAATACCTTGATACCAACTTGATACTTACTGGCGAAATAGTCCTAAGCCGTAACTTTGAAAGCCATAAAAATGAAGAACAAAATACGAATTTACTTGCCGTTGGCTACGGGCAACACCGCCCGCAAGTCCATAACACGAAAAAAAAACAACGGGAACAAGAAAATAAATAAATAAATAAATTGAGGTTAACGCCATCTAGCGTTAGCGTTAATTACTTGAAACCCCTAAGCACATCACTGCTAGTACTCGAGTTATATTAATACCAGTTAGAGGGAAACTCTAGACCACTAGATGGCATTAAATCAATAAAGAAAAACTCAATGACATCGAAGTAACAGTTTTTCGACGGTCACGTGTCCGTCTTACGGTCACGTGACCTGTCACGAGTTTAACATTTTTTCCCCACCTCAAAAAGTGCACAGCGCCGCTAAAGAAGTTTTCACTTCTAAAAACTACAGGTGATTGTGCCCGTTATCATCAAATTTGATCATTATTCATAATTTCATTAATCATCAACATCTTTATTACCGTTGGTCAAGTTGATAGATCAATCATTGATGACTTTAAAATGATCGTCGCGCTTATGTAAATAGATTATCATGAAATGACAAATGATGCCGGATTGCTGGCACGGTGTTACTTTATAACCTAATTATGTAAATATTTATTTGTGCCATCCAAAAGGGTACTTATTGTCGGTTGCTTTTAAGGTGCTATTTCCATGTAGCTACGAGAAGAGTCGTGGAATGTATGGGGCCCAATACATTTCACGATTCTTCTCTTTCCGAACCTTTTCATAGGTTTCTTTTATTTTTTTCACACCACCTATTCGGAAAAGAGCTTTTTCTTCCCTGCGAGAGGAGGGATCAAAGTGGCACTTTTCCTCCCTGCTAGGAGGGCTCAAAGTAACACTTTTCTTAGAACAGAAACACTATTTTTACATTTTTTTGCACATTGTTTTTTTAGCTTAAATCTGTTTAAGCATCAGATTGTGTTAACACTAAGATTTTTTTATTTTCCTCATAGTTGATGTAAAAAGAAGTATGTGTCACACGATATCAAAATTATTTAGTTTTGGGCGTTAAAACTTGAATCCCTCATTACGCTTAGGATTCAATGTACGCCCTTCACGGAAATATAATTATCATTTTGATCCTTTGTAACACAAACTACTATTGTGTTATTTCTACTCAGAATCACGAGCTCTTTCGATCCTGATGGGATAAAAAAATGTCCCAGAGTTTTTTCCTATTGTGTTACCATTTCCCCATATACTTTGTATGGCGGTAACAAAAAGGATAGTTTGAAAAATGTATGGAAATTTTAGGACACTTTTTTCTCTTATAAGGATGAAAAGGGCTCGGGATCCGACTAGAAATAACACAAAAGTGACAAAAAAGCAAAAAATAAAAGAAACGATCCGGTAGACAATTTGTTGAAACCGATACTTGGTGATCGATCGAGTGACATTCTAACACTAACACCTATTGTTGTACCAAAATAAACAAGTTTTACTTTGCGCCTACGCAAACCGTACTTACTATACTACCATTGACCGATGTCACTTAAGACATTTCAATATGGCCGCCTGCTATTGGAACGAAAACTTGCTAGTAGGTACAAGGGCCCGTATCATGAGTCACTGACAGTGTCAAAACTGACATATACGCTATCGAAAACGTAATTTACTTTCTATAAATCTCGCTCGCACTAATACGCGAGTACGAGCGAGATGCAGAGAAAGTAAATTACGTTCTCGATGGCGTTTATGTCAGTGCCAAACTGATGGTAGCCGTAAAGGGTTCGGCATGTCACACAATTTTACAAGCTTTATACTTAACTTGCATTGTATGTAGGTACCTATGTATGTATCTATGTATAAATGCAGGGATAACGGGAGGAAGATGAATAGCCTGTGCACACCGGCTTGCGTGTGCGTGACGTGCACGTGCGCGTGCCCTAAAATGTTGGAGCCGCACACACACACGTCACGCAAGCGGTGTCCGTCTCTCATAAGGATCTGTATACTACAACGCTGCACGCGCACGTGCACGTCACGCACACGCAGCCGGTGTGCATAGGCCTTAGAGTTTGGTCTTACGGTACGGAAGCCTAAACGAAAAATTGTCTTGTGAGTTTGTGACTGATATTACTAACCCAGTGACATTTGCTATCGTACAATGATGATTGGGTTGACATGATTCATCAAGATTACTGGGGCGATTGGACGTTAGATTTGGGGGTTGGGAGTTTCCTGGCTGCGTAGCCAACATGCCAATCGCTTACGCCCCTTAGCGATCGAAACGCAACTGTCACTGTCGCACTAATATGAAAGAGTGATAGAGAGACACAAAGCGTTTCGTTGTCCAAGCGATAGCGATTGTCACCTTGGTCAGGCGTGTCTCACACCGCGATTTCGTCGCTTTGCTACAGGTAGCTAAAAGTACATCCGTTCGGCCCCAATTTTGGGGAAAGCCATAAGCCGCGCGCGGCGCTGTCGCCACCTAGCGGCCATATCTGTGCTGATCGTAACAGACGCGTTTTGTTAGAGAGTGAGTCTTCTGTACTTAGTACTATTATTTATTCTGTCCGGCTGTACAGATATAATGGTCGTATTTTCCGACAAGACAGCGATAAATATGTCCACTGCCCCGTTTCTCAAAAGCTTGTAACTTGTAATACAAGCCGATGTCACTTTTTGACAGCTTTTGTTAGGAAGACTTCCACTTGTATTACAAGTTACAAGCTTTTGAGAAACGGGCCCCAGATCGCAATTTTAGGGGCAAAATACCGGTATACTCCCGGCAATATTTTCATGACTTATTTCTGATATGTATTTTGGCAATATTTTCCGTATTCCAAGAATACTTAAAAATATAGGTGGCAATATTTCCAGAATTCCCGAAATATTGCACTTCACTTTATAATTTTGTCATCGTTCCCAATATTAGGAGGTAGATATAACGGTAAACACTTTAAATATTCGTAATGGCTCCTCTACACGATGGGCCAGCGCCGGCCACTCCAAGGGACGCAGCCATGCGGTAGAATGAGATAGCAATATCACTTGCTCCCTCTAACGCATAAATGCGTCCCTTGGAGTGGCCGGCGCTGGCCCATCGTGTAGAGGAGCCATAACACTTTAAACTCTGTCGTTTTGCGAGTTGTATCGCGGTAGACCCGTTTGTGTAATTTAAATATACTTACGTGGCAATATTTCCAGCATTCCCGAAATATTGCAATTCACTATATGATATTGTCATCGTTCCAAATATTAGGAGGCGTGTGAATTGTGACATTTGTGACATATTTATTCATTGTGCTGATGCCCTGATGGTGATGATAGTTACATTGCATCAAATTCCGACAATGATCAGACAGTTCCGAGAATCGAGTCGCACCAAATCGTTTGATTCGGATCGGTTACATAAAGAATAAGCAATAAGGCTGACAGGAAAACTGCTCCGATCAGAGGTATACAACCTTTTAATGGTTATATATATTCAAAAGTTTAAATATACTCAGGCAACCCAGTTTGTCAGTAGAAAAAGGCGCGAAATTTCAATTTTCTATGGGAGCTTAGAATAAATTTTAAAGCGGAAAAATTACTGTCTTGGGTGAGACTTGAACTCACGGCCTCCGTATCGATGCTCCAGCGCTCTGTCATCTGAGCCACCTCCTCAATATAGCCAGCAAATCTTTCCACCATATGCAGCAAGGGGACCCTAGCGATATCTACCGTAAGATCGTTACACTTCTTAAACGCTAATGCTTAAGCTCCACTCCACTCCTTCACATTTTTTGGGGACAAAAACAAGATAACGAAAAGAATTTTGATTAATTAACTAATAATAGCTAACTTTTTGTACCATTTGGAGTTGAAACTCTAGGTCCATGGGGTCCCAGCGCGCATAAGTTGTTCGCAGAAATCGCGAAGCGTCTGGTTGACGTAACTGGTGACCGAAGAGCTGGCGGCTACCTCGCACAACGTATCAGCATTGCGATACAGCGAGGAAATGTCGCCAGCATCCTTGGTACAATGCCTTAAGGGCCTATTTTAGATTTAAGCTAGTTGAAGTGAAAACTTCTTTAGCGGCGCTGTGCACTTTTTGAGGTGGGGAAAAAATGTTAAACTCGTGACAGGTCACGTGACCGACAGATTCGACAGATTGAAAATTCGTAAGACGGACACGTGACCTGATCGAAAAACTGTTACAATGTCATTGAGTTTTCACTTCTGCCGGCACTCCCGGAGAGCAACCCGTTGTTTTTTTTTAAATTTCTTTTAGTAATACCACTGTATATATCTTGTTTGTAAATAAATTATAGTTAGATACCATAATTTTTCGTATTACGTATTTTAATGAATGTCTCCAACAGTTGCCAATCCCTGCGGCTGCCGTATTGTATGCAACGAGATGCGATCTCAGTACAGTTACACCCACTAAATGTCACTCCGCATGAATCAGTAAGAAAGTGTGTCGACGCATTCCAGTTTATGTGACCCTTTTTAGGTCAGAAATAGGGTCAAAAACTCATCATCATCATTTTAGCCTACTGTCACCCACTGCTGCCTAGGCCTATCTCTGTGTGTTGCCGGTCCCATATTGGGATACCCTCCTCCAATTGAGGGGGGATTTAAATCTTCTCGGGGCAGAGGTGTAGGGTTGGAGCCGGTGTAGCTTTATTTGACGTTCATAAGCGCATTGTAATTATGCCTACTTGAATAAACTATCTTTTATCTTATCTTTATCTTTTACGCCACTTATCCCGGTCCTGGGCTAGTCTCATCCAGAAGTGACCCGCAATCTTCCGTATGTCATTGTGGCGTCAAAAGGTAACGGACGTCAGGCGCTCTTTCATCCGAAGGCAGCCACCAATCTGTTAATATTTATATTTTGTACTTGACTTTTTTTCGTTACTTTTAGACATTTTTAGATTGGTTTAAAATGCTCCTCGGCGGAATAAATGCGAAATCAAAATCTGTCCTGAAAAAAGTACCTAAATGTGTAATTTTCCGCTGAGTTACGACAGTATTTAGGATATTTTTGTAATTTCAAGATTTTATTTAAATAAATTATCAAATTGCGCTTATATTGTACATAATAGGGAACCACCAATTTTTTACAAAATCTGACGAAAACAATAAATCGCCATGAAAATAAAAATGGTCTCTTTTATGATTTCATGAATCGCATGAATAGAAATAACGAATGAATGACGTCACAACCTTGTAAATACATAGTAATTTATTAATAGAACATAAGGGTAACCTTGGCTAGAGATTAATGTTCTTGACACAGAAAATTAATTGTTTAGTTATATACTAAGTCAAAGAAATTATGCATATTAGCTCGAATCACCCTTCATACTGTTATGTGTCACATAACATACATTAATGATACTCAATAAAAAAAAAGTTTATTTCAGATTTTAAAATCCATATTGTGTTAGTCTACTTACATCGAAACTTAAAAACTATGTTATACCTACATATAAATACATAATTAAAACAGAAACAGAAAAAGGAGTTACACAGTATACAATTTCATTACAAATTCAATGAACGCCAAATTTAAAACCAGACACATCATATAAATAATTCCTGAGGAATGCAGTATACAGTGAGGTTGACTGCGACACTTTTAAATATAACTGACGGTTCCAGTCAGGATGCCTTTCCAGGTTTCCAGGCTGTCATCTGAATCACCCTGGAACTAAGGGATCAATCATGAATCTAGTATAACTGGATTGGGCATGAGTGGTGAGGATCAGGGATGTTACAGAGCTCCGTTTCCATTTCCGTTAAGTCGGAACTTCCGTTTGGTATTACACATCCGTTTCTGAGGCTCTACCGCGAACCACGTTCGACGTGTTGCCTCCCTGTCACACTTACGTTCGAATTTACAAGAGCGACAGAGAGGCAATACGTCGAACATGGTTCGCGGTAGGCCCTCTGTTCCGGTTCCGTTACTTTTGAAACGGAAGTTATATCGGATGTCAATGCTTAGCGCGGCAGCGGGACATGAGCGGTGTACATCAAAAACAAACAGGTTTACACCAGTCATTCGCTCATAGCCCCGCTTGCCACGTGCTGCAGTAATTAGATGTTCTGGTTTATCCGTGTTTTCGAATTTAAAGTACCTATTCGTATGTGTTGTGTTGTGTAATGTATACCTACTGATAGTACTGACTCAGGCTCCGGTTCTGGTTCCGGTTCCGTTATCGGTTCCAATTCCGTTTCTGGTTCCGATAAACTAAATTAAAAACATCTGGTTCCGCTTTCGGTTCCGATAAAACCACATCCGTTACATCCCTGGTGGGGATAACTGACAAAACGGGATAGCCTTATGTATCTTTCAGTAGGAGTCGCAGCGAAAGCGCTATTATTGTTTGTCCTTGTCGCAGTCTCACATTTTTCTTTATTCCCCACCATAAATTAGTATGGATGATTGGTCGAATTTATAGACCACTTCTATAGGATGCTACCTTCTATGGAATCAATTCATTAACGCAGCTGGTCGGGTCATTCAAATTAAGTCACATCCAAACACACCAACGCAGAGACTATTTTGTTTTGATACTCTGCGATACGGCCATTCTGACATTTCACACGTCCTCGTGGGAAGAGTAGGTACTATGCAAGTAAAACTCTACAGGAACAACAGTCTACTCGGCTAATCCACAATTATAAGTGCAAACAGACTTTACATAAGTTCCCTCAATCAAATTCAATCGGATTTAATTTTATATTTCATAATTTTAGATCGCCTGCGCAGAATAGATCGACAAGTTCTGAACTATAACATGTCTGATGCAACTCGACCTAATGTTGCGGGGAAAGAAAAATACTATTATTAACACATTTTCATTCTAAGCCGATATTTGTTGGTAGGGTGAGGAAAATACTCGGAAAATAGCATAGGTAGTGACAGATTACGAATAAAGATATATCAACAATAGTTTGTTGAGTGCAACTTAAGCCCTTTCAAATATGTAATACTATTGACCTAGTATTTTTTCACAGAAAAATAAACTGTCAACCGGATATTTTAGCCTTTTTTATAACTATTTAAATTTTTTAAATAATACACGGTTTGGCAATATTTCCGGGAATGGGAATATTAAAGAAAGAGCCCCTTACAACCCTTGTAAATTTTTTTTCAAATTTTACATATGTTTATCTTAGGTAGCGTTCGTTCCGTTTTCGTCATGTAAAATGTATGAAAATAGTTATTTTCGTTACAAGTGCGAAAAAGAGGAAATTGTTACGAATTACCTATTCGCACGTGTATCGAACAAAGTTTTACAGTACATATGGCACTTTAAAGTTTCGACATACGCACGAAAAGTGCTATTTTACGCACTAGTGCGGAAAAGTAGCCCCATATGTACTGTAAATGTAATTTACTGTATTTTTCTCCATTTTAAGGTACCTGCACTATACCTATATCACCTATATGTAATACTTTTGCAAACGGTACGGTAAGTGTAAAATTATATCATAATATTAATATTGATGGTTGATATATTATTTAGACATGCTATACAACACAATTGTTTCGCAGACGGTACTTACATGGCCTCTATATTGTGGGTCAAAGTTACGTGTAGATTATTATGCTAATGCTGTAAATATGGTCCCAAAACTGGGGCAGACTTAAGCGGGCATCGATTCCTTGCTGTTATACTATGTATATTTATTTTATGTATTTGTTTGTATGTATATCAGGCATTTAACGGCTACCTAGCCTAAACGGTAGTGACCTGCCTACGAAGCAGGGGGTCCCGGTTTCAAATCCTCGCAAGGGCATTTTTTTTATGTTATGAATGTTTTCTATGTAAGTTTTTTTTTATTAATGGGGAAACAAAATTTACAGCAGTCAAATGAAATGAAATTTTAGCTTACTCTGTGGCTGGGTCGATTTGTGTAAGAATGTTCTATAATATTTATTTATTTAGTATTTATATATTTATTTACTCCCTTATTCTTCAAACTGTAAATATATGTTTAAGCTAAAACAAATACTAGGGGCAGAATTAAAAAAAAAATAGCATAGTTTTTGGTTGTATGTATAGTATTTTAACAGTGTGCACTACATTTTCGGGAGCGAAATATTAGTTTTCTAAAAGAATAACAATTTACTAAACACAAAAAACAGGGCCCTTACGTGCAATAATATGTAAAACCGAATGATATCCATAGTGTGTAGGTAACAAAACTGGATTGAGGTGGATTTCACAAATGCGCAGAAGCACTTGATTAAGTAGTTATGACGATGGGGGCGTAGTTTGGATGTTTTGTGTTAATTATTGGCAAACTTGGCAATATTTCCATAGCGGAGGATTTTTCGTTATTGCCCTTAATAAGAAGGATATGAGTTATGAAGGAATTAGAAGTGTTTAAATGAATTGCAAGCTATAAAGGTGGTTCTGTATGAAAATTTAATAACATAGTTTTGGATTGATAAAAAAAACGAAAAATAACTTTATGCTTTGATAGTGGCCCAACTAAATTGTCTAATAATTAAATATTATATGTAGAACAACCAAGACAACACTAGATGAGATTGAGAGATGTATTTAGTTCTAGGGCAAATTTAATAGTAATTATTAGCCAATCAGGCCAGATTATTGACCTGGCTGAAATCCGTTCAGATACAATATACTATTTACAGTTCATAATATATATATATCACCATATGAGATGAACCATGAACCGTACTACTAGTGTCGAAAATTTAAAGGGCCATATACGAGTATGTACCAGGGATGTTGCGGATGCAGATTTTTTGACATCCGCGGATGCGGATGCGGATGCAGACATATAATGGCTCACATCCGCGGATGCGGATGTCAAGATTAGTCTTAGAAAACGTCAAATATTACATTTTATTTTTTATTAAAAAAAACGAAACGTTTAGTGTTTTCGAGCAAGAATATAGGTGCGTTATATTTAATAAACAGTAACTTGGCCGACTTTTCTGGATCTAGACGATTTCGTTATAGGTAATGACGAAATTACCTAGCTCTTACGCCGCCCCTAGACGTACCTGTACTGACTTGTTCGACATCCGCATTCGCATAAGCTCCGCATCGATTTTATGCGGATGCGGATGCAGATGCGGATGTTGAAAATAATGCGGAAGTTCCGCGGTTGCGGATGCGGATGCGGATGTTCGCAACATCCCTGGTATGTACTGTAAAACGTTGTTCAATACACGTGCGAATAGATAATTCACTAATTCGTTGGTCACCGTACGAGTAGCTCTAGACGCATGCAAGTACAAGTGTGTAACATGCGCGTTGTTCGTCCTGGAGACTTCTTTATTGAACAGTTTTTGAAGTCTAAAATGTACGTTAAAAGTTTCGTCTATACATAATGCATCGCTTTTTTAGTACGTAACTCTAAAAATCAATGCAACATATCTATGTAAAACAGTTAACGCCTCGTGATATGTTTATGTCACTTAACCTCAAATATTCCATTCTAGTGATAAATTTAAAGATATCTAGATAATTATGTTTCTTTTTCCTTGAAAATACGTCAGCTGATGCAGTTTGAACATTATTTAGGTTAGCGCCACTTGCACCATCCCACTGGCGCAGGGTTAAGCGGTAAAACCGTTAACCCAGTGTCAAATTGTACTGGTAACCATGGTACCTCCAGGTTTAACCGGTTAACCCGGCTTAATAGGATGGTGCAAGTGACCCTTAATGAACATTTTAAAAATTAAACCCTTGATTCCCTTGCGATAGTTATGGCCCTATCCCCATGGCTAGGGCTAGGTTAGCGGCCAGGCGATCTGTCTAAGGTTAACCCCACCAAATATTTATTGTATTTATTTATTTATTTTTATAAATACACAACTTTGATTTATCAAAACTATTAACTAGTTGTTTTCAAAAACATTAAATATTTATTAGGCAATATTTTCAGAAAATACAAAAAGGAATACTTTCGGAAATATTGCCAATTGTTGAATTGATAGTTGATACGTATTACGTATACGTCACATATAATACACAATACTGTACACAATATAATAACAAAGTGCCTACGTCAATTCTCGGGATTAGTTTTCAGGTTCATGATTGATAAGCAAACGAAAATTGAGTGTTTTAAAAATAAGTATAAATTCTTCTTCTGGACTGGGGTCCGGCTCCCATGAGCCGTGGCAAAATACCGGGAAAACGCGAGGAAGAAGAAGAATTTATATTTTTAAAACACTAGGTAAATTTTCGTTTGCTAATCAATCATGAACCCGAAAATCGTTAAAAAAGTCAAAGGATCTAAACAGATGACCTTTCAGCAAAAAATAACACTTTCACATTCTTTGTTCAATGAAATTGAACGTTTGAGATGCTAAGGCCCATTTGATGCGCCTATTGTATTATTTAATTGTATGTATGGTAATTTTCAATGTCAACTTTCGTTCTTAACGGAACGCGACATGAATTTAAATTGAAGTACATCCAAGGTTGTTTACCTATATCGAAATTGGGATGATTAATTTCGATGTTTATTTACTAATATTGGGAAAAAATATTTTAATTTTTTTTACCTACAGTAAACATTTTTCATGATGACAAAAGTAATAGGTACTTCCTGTATGTAAATAAATTAAAATCTGCTTTAAATATATTATAGTCTGACCATGGACCTATAATATTCTAGGTCCATGAGTCTGACAAAGTAATTTGTCAGTAGAAATAGGCGCGATATTTAAAATTTCTATGAGATATTTAATTTATGTCTACCTACCTGATAAATTTATTTGGTAGACTAAAGTTTAAAATTAGAAAAATAATTAACTTATTAAAAGGTGCATTGAAATGTACTGTAGTTCAAACGTATCCATTTGAAAATTACGACACAAGTGTGAAAAGTAGGAAATTCGCAACGAGTGGCGATAAATTGAAACACGACCGAAGGGAGTGTTTAAATCGACACGAGTTGTGAATTACCTTTTCGCACGTGTATTGTAGGTACAACGTTTTACAGTAAATATGGCCCTTTAAATTTTCGACATAGGCACGTATTGTGGTAATTGGGCATTTTTAGGGTTCCGTAGCCAAATGGCAAAAAACGGAACCCTTATAGATTCGTCATGTCTGTCTGTCTGTCCGTCTGTCTGTCCGTCCGTATGTCACAGCCACTTTTCTCCGAAACTATAAGAACTATACTGTTGAAACTTGGTAAGTAGATGTATTCTGTGAACCGCATTAAGATTTTCACACAAAAATAGAAAAAAAACAATAAATTTTTGGGGTTCCCCATACTTCGAACTGAAACTCAAAAATTTTTTTTTCATCAAACCACATCTTCGTTTTGTGTGGGGTATCTATGGATAGGTCTTCAAAAATGATATTGATGTTTCTAATATAATTTTTTTCTAAACTGAATAGTTTGCGCGAGAGACACTTCCAAAGTGGTAAAATGTGTGTCCCCCCCTGTAACTTCTAAAATAAGAGAATGATAAAACTAAAAAAAATATACGATGTACATTACCATGTAAACTTCCACCGAAAATTGGTTTGAACGAGATCTAGTAAGTAGTTTTTTTTATACGTCTTAAATCGCCTAAATACGGAACCCTTCATGGGCGAGTCCGACTCGCACTTGGCCGCTTTTTTTTGTTGTCTCGAACACTTTTTTTTCAAATTTGCGATTTTGTATGTTATTTCTACTCAGAATCACGAGCTCTTTCTATCCTAATAGGAGAAAAAAAGTGTCCCAAAATTTCCATAAATTTTTCGATCTTTCCATTACGCGACCGCCATACAAAGTCTATGAAAAATGGTGACGGAATGGAAAAAAACCTTAGGACACTTTTTTCTCCTATTAGGATAGAAAGAGCTCGTGATTCTGAGTAGAAATAACATAAAAAATCCCAAATTTGAAAAAAAAAAGTGTTTGGTACAACAGCAAAAAAAAACGCCCAATTACCGCACTAGGGCGGGAAAGTAGCACCATATGTACTGTAAAAGTTTTTTTTTTCAACCTATTTTCTTTATCTACTTAAGTCAAAAGGGCAATGTTTACATCCACTTTCCAACTCTTACTGTTCTATTTATCCATTGACACGACACAGATAAAAAGAAATCGGATTCCTTTTTCAAAACCATCATTTAAATTAGATCGTTAGCGTTGACAATAGTTTTTTTTAATCACACAATGCTCGCACCAGTGACACAGATCTGTAAAAAAAGCTACAGAGTTCGATTAAATCATCCTTCATTCCGAATTTGAAAGTCGCGAGGCGCGCACGTTCGAAAAAAGAATGTAAACATCTCCAAAGCGCGCCAAAACTAACTTTTTAATTTAATTTTTTCAAACAGTGAAAATGTTGCCAGTAGTATTTTTTTTAATGTACGCTAGTTTTTCGAATGCGGATTATTTTGCGAATAGTATAAATCATATGGAGTTTTATAAGAATAGGACGCGGCCCTCGAAGGCGTTTTCTAGTTTTTCCAATAGTTATTTTAACCAGAATTTGTTGCAAAGGCCTAGCAAGGTGAACAAAGTGCAGTGCGGTACTAGAACTGTAGATTTTAATCCAAGAAGAATGGCGAAAATTGTTGGTGGCACTGAAACGCCGTATGGAGCTTTTCCTTGGCAGGTACGAATATATAGTTTGTCAAAGGCGTGTCTCATTTCAAACATAGACAGAGAGAATTATACTATCTTTGTCTTACACTAGTACTAGCACCCAAAAGAAAATGAGTACCTATAGTTTTTTTTGTTTTTATTTACTG
Source organism: Cydia amplana (assembly GCF_948474715.1). Lineage (NCBI taxonomy): Eukaryota > Metazoa > Arthropoda > Insecta > Lepidoptera > Tortricidae > Cydia > Cydia amplana. The sequence continues at coordinate 1,846,041 of NC_086095.1, read as the reverse complement.
ACAAATTTGGTTTGACCAACTATACATCTAGTTTGACTGAGACATGACTGAGACACATAAATATAAACTTATTACTTAGTAGAAAGAAGGGTGGCTAAATAACTGTATTTCCGTTGCCAGGGGTTTTGAGCAATTTTTAATATGGGATGTGATTCATGTGATATGGGACCAACCCTGAACTAGCGAAAAAAATATTTAGCTTTTTCATACATTTTGGCTGGTCCATTTTCTATGGGAGGGTAACTTTTTTTTCGCGATTTCGGGGTTGGTCATGGGAGTAAAAGGACTATGAGTAAAAGTTGCTCAGTATAATCCCATAACCTCCCTGGCAACGGGAATGCAGTTCTTTTTTAGCCACCCTGTGTATATTTAGGTACCTATGTTTAAACAGATTATATTTTATTTGCATTTTCTATGTGTGTGGTGGTAAAAACTCATCGGTTCAGCTTCAGACGTTCATACCTCACACCTCGGTTGTGTTGTACCTATAAAGCAAAATAAATCGTTCTCGATAAACTTAACATTAAAATGTTGAGTTGTTGACACATATTAACTCACATTTATAGACGGGTCTATCATGAAAATTTTTTTGTTAGCCGCAACCACGACCTGGGGGCCGATTTTTGAATTTCTACCGTTCGATTTCGTGTATTTCGTTCAATAATATCTCCACTGCTAGGTATTTAAATTCTACTAATAGAATTGAAATCGAGTGAATCGAGTGATCAACACCACTAGATTCCCCTGGGGGCCGATTTTTGAATTTCGATCGCTCGATTTCGTCACTCGAAAATCGGTGGAAAACGGCAAAATGCTAATATTTGAAATACGAGCGATAGAAATTGGGAATCTAGTGGTATTGACCACTCGTTTTCAATTCTATTAGTAGAATTTAAATACGTAGTCGTGGAGATATTATTGAAGTTATTGGACGAAATACACGAAAACGAGCGGTCGAAATTCAAAAATCGGTCGTGGTTGCGGCTAACAAAAAAAAAATTCATGATAGACCCGTAAATCTGTGTCGAAACGGTAAATAAAGGTAAGTAATAAAATAAATTTCGCGATAGACCCGTCTATTAAATGTGTTCAAAACGCGAAAGTTTTAAATATTTGTATTATTGACACAGTATAACATATAGTCGGTCAAACAGCTTATTAGTCAGTAGAAAAAGGCGCGAAATAAAAATTTTCTATGTTAATAACCCTTATTTTTTAATTTTGCCGTTTTTCGCGAAATTGAAAATTGGCGGCTTGGCGCTTGAAACTTGCAACCCTATTCTACCGATTAATTAGTTTTCAGGGTTTACACTTTTACAGTATAATTCCTATAGCATGTATAATTATTCTACCTATTCTACCTACTTACTGACTTTTTAATACACTAATATTACTTATCACCCGAAAAACGACGCCCGATAGTTTTTTCTACAATTACTAAACAAATTGCTTTGACAAATCTTGAACGTCCGCCTTTCAGTTGCCGGTAAAAATAAGTTTGTACACTTTGTACCAGCCGCCATCAGATATATCGGAGCGGCCAAGGTGCTCACAAATATCTGAACACGCCTCTATTGTCAAGGTTTTAGAGTGCGTGTTCAGATATTTTTCAGCGCCTCGGCCGCTCCGATATATCTGATGGCGACTGTACCATCGTCCACACTGTTAACTGACAAGTTACAACACTTTGTGCACCATCTTTTGTTTCGTTCGGGAATTGTTCGTTTTCTTCAGCGCGCTTTCACTTTTCCCGCCATAATTGATTTGTTTTGTTTTTTATGCAATGCTGTTAGAGTCAGACCGAGAAAAGTCTGCAGCGATTTTCATAGCCCACGCAGTGCAAGTGTCATTTTAAACGTCAAACTTCTATAAATTTCTGACGTGTAAATAACACTTGCACTGCGTGGGCTATCAAAATCGTTGCAGACTTTTCTTGGTCTAACTCTAGCTTTGCGTTACAATCTGGCAAAAAAGAGTAGAAATTAAAAAGTGGCAATACTGTATTGTCGTCCCTTTCAAATCAATCTAAGAAAAACGGGACGACACTACAGTGTTGCCACTTTTAAATTTCTACTCTTTTTTGCCAAGCTATACACTTGAGTTTAGTGTCGTTTAAAGAAACGAAAAGTAAAATAGGTATATAAAATAATTAATCATTAATATTAAAATAATTTTGAATGGGTAACTAGAAAAATAATCAATCAATAATTGATTTGAATTGTGTCGACAATATTTTTCTACTTGGAATGAAAAAGTGTCAAAATAGGTTTTTTTTAAAGAGTTGTCTAAGGTGTTTACTTATATGTACAGCGAGCTGAAAAAGTGCATACTCACTTTATCCTCTAGCCGCCCAGAGACCTATAAAAAGGTCTCCTGTTCCATTCTAATTTGAACTTTGTGTTGACAAAATAAAATTTCATTTTGCTTGGCAAGGTTTGACGTATGGCCGGCTAGAGGTTATTAGTTGTTTTACTTGTACACAATATTGACTTTAAAGCTGAAAAGTATAAATTTATTATTCTTAAAAAAGAATTGCTTTTTTATATGAAATTAATTATATAATTTTACTTTTTTCTGAGATGAACTGAATTTGTCGTTAAAGGCGCAAAATATTCGATATATTAATCTGTTGTTTATGTACCTATAAAGATCGTGCTTCGAAACGCAACAATTAGTACGGCTACCATCAGTTTGGCACTGACATAAACGCCATCGAGAACGTAATTTACTTTCTATACCTACATCTCGCTCGCAAAGTAAATTACGTTCTCGATAGCGTATATGTCAGTTTTGACACTGTCAGTGACTCATGGTACGGGCTCAGGGCTCATTTAGACGGCGAACGAACTCGTTTACGATTTTAGTTACATTGCGGACCATTGAGGTGACATCAATTAAGCCGACCGATCAAAGAACGCAATGTAATGAAACTCGCATGCGAGTTCTCGCACCGTCTAAAAGAGCCCTTATTCATTGTTCAATTTTAGAATTTTTCGCTTATTTGGTAAGCGGTTACTGAGTCAATGGGCGCCTGCGACTCCAGATGAAGCATGCATCTCCCGACGCTTTTTTCCTGTACTGTCCTTAACGCGTTTTTTTTGGATTAATAAAAAAAAACAGAACGAAAAACATAAACTGTCATTCTTTGGAATCTAAATATGTAAACAAACTGCCATATTGAGACTGTCAAAAAATATTAATTTACTAGTGACTTTTGTTTATGTTATGATTTTACTTTACCAATTAAAATTATAAATTAAAAAAAAAGACAACACTTCAAGTCGTTCCCGGCGCAAAGGTGCCCATGATATGCAAATAAAGAATTTTCATTTTCATTTCATTTAGGTACCTATAAACGATTTTAAACCTCCTCCTTTTGAGATTTAGAAGTCGGTTAATAAGAAGGAATATCCTTACATTGTACCGTGTCCGTGGTCACCCTACTGGACATCGGAACTGGTTGTTACGTAAGGCATGTAATGCCGTAACCCAGATATTGCAAGTTCGCACTTAGGGTACGGCTGGGAGCAAGAGTATAAGTGTAAAATAATAGTTTCTATGTAATATTGATGGTAATCCAGCGTGGAAATTTCTAAGAAAATTCTAGTTTTAGATTTAATGATATAGGTATTTAGTGCTTTTTTTCACACTTCAATTTCACATTCACTTGATTCAGTTCAGTCTTATTATTTTAAATATTTTTGAAGTGAAAACTTCTTTAGCGGCGCTGTGCGCTTTTTGAGGTGTGGAAAAAATGTTAAACTCGCGACAGGTCACGCGACCGACAGATTCGACAGATTGAAAATTCGTAAGACGGACACGTGACTTGAACGAAAAACTATTACAATGTCATTGAGTTTTCACTTCTGCCGGCACTCCCGGAGTGGTTTTTTGTATTTTGTATTTATTGGTCTAAAAAATGATCGCTGATGCTTATGATAAGGGCTATAACCGCGAATTTCGGTTTTCGCGGTAGACCACAAACCACAAGCGCGTGTAATGTAACCCAGATATTAAAAACAGCTTGCCGTGGGGCTTAGTCAATTTGTGTAAGAATGTTTTATAATATTTAATTATTTAAAAAAAAAAAAACAATAGGTATATCTTGAGTACTAAATATTCGATTTAATGAATATTTTGTACGACAGACGAGTGTTCCCTAATGTTTCTTGGAGAAATGGTATTATTAACATTAATTGTATCGAATAGTAAAATAAAATAGCGAGTGTTTAGTTTTTGGAATTTTTAGTCGGTTCGATTCCCGGGCGTGACAGGCAAATTAAAAAAAACTTTGAATGCAGTTTTGTTTCTATTTAAAGATAAAAGATTTTTTTTTTAAGTAAAATGAGTTAAATTAAGGTTTTAAGGCACTTTCCGTCCGAGCACATATTTTTTCCACTCTGTTTAATTATAAATAAAAGCTAAGGAAGATAAAAATAGTATACTTACCTTACCTTAAAGTTTAAAAATATGTACGGAACCCACGTATTCTTTATAAAACGGCTACCGAATGCATTAAGGATAGGTATTAAATTCGTATACAGTTATAATTGTGCGACATCGATCCAACGGTTTTGTAATTTCGGTGATCGGTTATTTTGCATTATTTTATGAGTACAGGTAAACAGAACACGCCCTATAATAAGGCTGCTTTTTTGCCCAAGCTGAAACGGATACCCTCGCTAACGTTTGGTCATTTACAGCAGCGGTCGGCAACCTTTTAGCAGCCAAGGGCCACATAGTAGTTAACAAAGTTGACGCGGGCCGCACCTTGTTAATATTTATGACTTTATCAGACATTGTCGTTTGTCAATATTACATACAAAATAGCCAGGGAGGCTCGCGGGCCGCAAGTGACAGGTTCACGGGCCGCATGCAGCCCGCGGGCCGCGGGGTGCCTACCGCTGATTTACAGTAGGTATAGTATAACATACAGTACCAGTACCTATGGCATGATATACGTTTGACATGTTTTAATAAATAAGAGAATATATAAATAAATAAATTTAATGTATGCATAGGTGCATGTCAACGTAGTTATAAGAATATATATTCTATTATATTATATTATATTATATTATATTATTTTATATTATAAGCCTATACAGTGTCCCACTGCTGGGCAAAGGCCTCCCCCCTCGATCTCCACTCGTCTCGGTCTTGAGCAATCTCAATATAAGAATATGACTTTGAAATTTTTGTGACATTATTTAAAGACTTATAATTGATTTTTAATTATATGAATGTTTCGATTAATCATTATTTGTAATTGAATATGTAAATTTAATGTTAGTATGTAAGATATTTACTATGCCCTACCGGGGTATCAGTGCCTCTCACTTTGTAAAATAACATCTGTGTAATGTAATGTACCATCACCCACCGCGATCGTTACACCATTTAGGGTTCATGCTAAATTGGACATTCCATAGCGTAAGTATGGAACAACCAATTTAGCTAGGACCCCAAATGGCGTATCGATCCCGTGTGGTGACTGTACATGATCATAGAGAAATATAGTATGCTCACTCCATACATCAGTTCCGACTATTAATTTCAGTGTCTACATCTAGCATCGAGTAGCGGAACTATCAGTACTGCTACTTGACAATAGATGTAGCAGTACTGATACTGATAGTTCCGCTACTCGATGCTAGATGCTAATAGTCTTTTTGGTACTAAAACTGATGTATAGAGTGAGCACTCTATGTATTTTTTCTCTATGACATGATTAAAAATAAATAAATACAAATAATATGAGATACTTATTTCAACGTTTGTCTTATTTCAGGTGGAGATCCAGATGCTTGACACAGACAAACTGAGTTTCGAACATCAGTGCGGCGGGGCGGTGATAGCAGAGCGGCTGGTGCTCAGCGCGGCGCACTGCTTCGACAAAGTATAATATACTTTATACCTTATTCATCATTTTCCTCGCGTTGTCCCGGCATTTTTGCCACGGCTCATGGGAGCCTGGGTCCGCTTGGCAACTAATCCCAGGAATTGGCGTGGGCACTAGTTTTTACGAAAGCGACTGCCATCTGACCTTCCAACCCAGAGGGTAAACTAGGCCCTTATTGGGATTAGTCCGGTTTCATCACGATGTTTTCCTTCAGCGAAAAGCGTTTATACCTTATTACTTGAGAAATATATGTGGCTGTCCATCAGAGAAGGGTCTGTACGTCCGTCTGTCCGTCTGTCTGTCACCTGGCTGTAACTCATGAACCGTGATAGCTAGACGGTTGAAAACAAATACTAAAAACAAAATAGAATAAATATTTAAGTGGGGCTCCCATACAACAAACGTTTTTTGCCATTTTTTGCGTAATGGTACAGAACCCTTCGTGCGCGAGTGCGACTCGCACTTGGCCGGTTTTTATATCTAACCCGCCAAAATCGAACCTTCGGTAGGATACTAGTAAATGTCGTTTACAGTACATATGGTGCTACTTTCCCGAACTATAGTTCGTTTTTTTTAGCATTAGAAATAAGGTAAACAATCTTGATGTGTCTTTTAATTGAAAAACACATTTTAAAAATAAGTTACGGTAAATATGTAACAATTATGAATCTAATACGATCTTTTATAGTCTTCTGCTTTCATAAGTAATAGTTATTGATTTTTAAAAAGCGTTTAAATTAAAATATATGTCAAAATCGCTTACCTTCTTTCAAGTTCGTTCTAATGCTAAAAAAAAAAACGAACTGTAGTGTGGGAAATCCCCCTCCCTTCGGTCGTGTTTTAATTTATCGCCGCTCGTTTCGAATTTCCTCTTTTCCGCACTTGTATCGTAAATAACTATTGTTCTAAACTTTAAATGTCATATACTGACCAAGGCCTCCAGTGCCCCAGGCTGTTCTATAACTATTGTTCTATCGTTTGTTTTTATCCTCTTGACCGCGGCGTTTCTTCCATACTTTTACATCTTCTTCCATACTAACCTTGCTTGAATATACTAGTAGACAGGGTGTCTCGTAAATGTGTCTAAAATATTGTATATAAATACTGTATGAGACCGCTTTTGTTAACTTATGATATGATGTACTCAAAAATATTGTATTCTGCATGAGTTATGTATTAAGTAGTAGTAAGAAGTTATAGTTATAAGTTTGACTGTTTGTATGAAACTTTGTACGCCTAATGGCAAGACCATGTGATTCTATATTATTATGTTCCATCATTGTATATACCTATGTTCTACAGACAATAAACGAATTATGAATTACTAGCGACCCGCCCGGCTTCGCACGGGTTAACGAATTATACATAAACCTTCCTTTTGAATTTTGAATCACTTTGTGATGAATATTTCCAGCACCCGCTGCAAGTGGAACGCATCCGTCTGGTGATGGGGGAACACCGTCTTAACATCCAGGACAAGCATGAGCATCGGTTCCTCGTGGAGAAGGTGGTTCCTCACCCCGAGTTCAGGAAAAGTGAGTACATTATGGTCAATGAATGGAATAGCCATTAACGTAAAACGGGGTGAGCAGGTTTCGCGGGGAGAGATGGGTTATGAATGGGGAGAGAAGGTTTGAGAGGGGGGGAGAATGGATTTTAAGGCTACTGCTACAAATAATGTAATAATGTATTCCAATTTAAAATGGAGCTATAGTAATACGCATAATTAAAAAAAATCGATCCAACAATCTTCCAAAATCACCTTTGTATGAAAACCCCTCTCACCCCAAATACGAGGCACTACGGGGTGAGGTGGGTTTTCCTCTTTATCGCCAAAGTTATGAAATGGAACTACCCAAAATAAAATAAAAACTAAAATACAAACGTCCGGAACACTTATTATACATATATACCTACACTTTATACACCATTCAGTTTTCATATGTAAAAATAAAATGTTATCGAAGTTTGAATTTCAGTTTTGACCCTACTCACCCCATTTTACGGTACTAGCTTTCACTGCAAAAAAGGACCGGCCATGTCCCAGCTTAAAAAACGTTGCCATCGTTTTTAGAACGTCACTGCGTATACACTGCGACAGGTTCAGGGTGCCAATATGCCAATCGTTTGTATACAAGTGCTACAACAACAAAACGCTGTCTCTCTATTGCATTAATTTCAGATATATAAGTATTGATTCAATTTCAATTTTAATTTCAATTTATTCCTGACGTATACATTTTTACATTTTATTATACACTATACAAGTATTTATCTATGTTTTATTATTCTTCTTATTTATAAAGCAGGCAGGCAGTTGAAATAACTGATAATGCCTGTATCCAGAGTCATCAACAGAATTTTCAATGTTTTCGTATTTATTCTATCTTTAATTTCAGACGGGCCCCACAGCAACGACATCGCCCTAATACTTGTAGCCCGATCCAACCACGTGCAGTTCAACTCCCACGTCCGTCCCATATGCCTGCCTGACGCCGGCGCGGACAGTGCAGGGAGATGGTGTGCTGTGACAGGCTGGGGGTATCAGACAGGTGAGACTCTAAATTCATAGTATTAGAGTGCAAAATCGCTTGTTAAGGCCACATAGACACGAGTGTCGGGAGCGCATGCCGCTCGAAAGATGAGACTCTAACCGCTAACGTCATAGTAATAGGGTTCGGAATTGTACAGTTTAATTCCCACGTCCGTCCCATGTCTGCCTGACGCCGGCGCGGACAGTGCAGGGAGATGGTGTGCTGTGACAGGCTGGGGGTATCAGACAGGTGAGACTCTAAATTCATAGTATTAGAGTGCAAAATCGCTTGTTAAGGCCACATAGACACGAGTGTCGGGAGCGCATGCCGCTCGAAAGATGAGACTCTAACCGCTAACGTCATAGTAATAGGGTTCGGAATTGTACAGTTTAATTCCCACGTCCGTCCCATGCCTGCCTGACGCCGGCGCGGACAGTGCAGGGAGATGGTGTGCTGTGACAGGCTGGGGGTATCAGACAGGTGAGACTCTAAATTCATAGTATTAGAGTGCAAAATCGCTTGTTAAGGGCACATATTTGGACACGGGTGTAGGGAGCGCATGCCGCTCGAAAGGTGAGATTCTAACGTCATAGTAATAGAGTTCGAAATAGTACAGTTTAACTCCCACGACCAGGGAGATGGTAACAGGCTGGGGGTATCAGACAGGTGCGTTTTTGTTGCGGTTTTGAGATTAGGACACCAGCATTAATAATAAAAGGCTTTGCTGCGTTTTCCAGGCGTTTTCCAGGCGTTTTACACTAGGAAGTTAGAGTGATAAACATAATTATTAAATAGTTTTTCATGCGTTTTTGGTGCGTTTTAAACAGACGTCGATTGGAATAAGACGGCCTTCGCCACATTTTTGTGCAAAAACACTTCAAAAACGTTAATCTAACATGCAATCTAAAACACACCTTATTTCCATCGCCAGAGAGCACAGAAAGCTTCGCTCCCGTGCTGCGCGCCGCCGCCGTGCCGGTTTTGGACTTGGCCACGTGTAGGAAAGATCAGATCCTGGGTGGGAGGCAGCAGGCGATTTTGGACTCTATGATATGCGCAGGTAAGTATCAATTAGGATAGGTGGGGAAGACTAAGGTGAGTTAAAACCAGAGATCGGATAAATTGGCGTCATTGCTCGCCATAATGTGGACATGACTCCAAAATTGATTAAATAATTAATCATTTAATTAATTTCTTACCCCAGGTTTAATTTTGATTCCTAATCAATAAATAACACAAAGATTTCTTATAATGTAAATTTATTAAAGAAAATAACCAATATGTTTTCCAAATTTTCTGTAGGTACCCATTTTTTATATCAAAAATATATTTAAGTGCTATTTATTCACTAGGCCTACCCCTCCGGGAAATAGGCGTGATTATATGTATGTAATATGTATGTATGTATGTTATTGACTAGGGAATCAAATTAAATCTCAGGTAAAAAAATAATTAAATGATTAATTATTTAATCAAATTTGGAGTCATGTCCACATTATTGCGAGCAATGACGCCAATCTGTCCAATCTCTGGTTAAAACAGAGGTAGGTTGAAACAACGACAATTTTGAGACACCTCAGATGTCAAAATCGTTGCAGAGTTATATATTGGTCTAACTCTACCATAATGTTGTAACACTTAAATAAAAACTTAAATAAATGTTGGAGCAAAATTACCTAGTGGGGAGTAAAGTAGACAAATTTTACGGTACCTAATGTACAGTCAGCTACAGATATACCTATTTGACCCGCCCCCCTGCAAATAAATTTCTATGAAGGGGATCAGTTATCTCTGCAGCTGGCTGTACTATTGTGACAAAAACCCTTTTTTCCAGGCATCCTCTCAGGGGGTGTAGATGCATGCAAGGGGGACTCAGGGGGTCCGCTGGCGTGCACCCACGGGGGTCGCTGGCAGCTCCACGGGGTCGTGTCCTGGGGGTCCGGGTGCGGCAGAAAAGCCCGGCCAGGTGTCTACACGAGGGTCTCCGCCTACGTGGAGTGGATCACGAGGACGGCGAGTGCTTTAGGACATATGCTGTAGCTCTAAAGGCGTCACGTGCTTGTGGCTGTCTGTAATTCTGTACACTTCTTTTTGTGTTGACACTTTTTCATTGATTTTACTAATAGTAAATTACAATATATGTGACTTTCCACAGCAAAAGGTACCTTATGGCACTTGGCGCTTACGTCGCATAGCGCCGCAATAATAATAGCGCGCGCCAACGGCCATAAGGTACCTTTACCGTGGGACGTCACATATATCTCTCTTATAATACATTAGGTATGTACATGTACGCCTGGTCAAATGTTAAATATGTAGGTTACGCGCGAAAATTTTGCACGTAAGTAAAATATTTCGTAGGTATTTAGGTACCGTGAAAGTAATGCATGGACTCAGGGGGTCCGCTGGCGTGTACCCACGGGGGTCGCTGGCAGCTCCACGGGGTCGTGTCCTGGGGGTCCGGCTGCGGGAGACGAGCCCGGCCAGGGGTCTACACGAGGGTCGCAGCCTACGTGGAGTGGATCACGAGGACGGCGAGTGCTTTAGGACATAGGCTGTAGCTCTAAAGGCGTCACGTGCTTGTGGCTATCTGTAATTCTGTACACTTCTTTTTGTGTTGACAGCTGTTCACTGGTTGTACTATATGTCTCTCTCTTCCTAAATAATAATCGGCATATAATACTTTTAAGGGCTTGTGTACAAATCACGCGAGGTTCGACTAAACTGTATTCATCTAGTTTGACTGAAACAAAGACACAGCCTTTAATCTAGAAGCGCCTGCTAAAAGTATAAGAGCAATGTTGAGCTCGGCCGAATTTCACCTTCCCATACAAACGGAGTTTCGTTTTTAAAACTACGTGTTGGATTGTAATGAAGTCCTGTAATTAGTTTATATAGCACATAAATTAATAACAGGACTAGATATACCATATCCTATTGTAAGTAAGTATATACAAAGTTTCAGAGCAATCTAACTAGTGGTTTTAAAATGAAAGCGTAACTACTTTTGTATGAAGAAACGAGCTTGCAGCGAACTCTTAAATGTCGGATAAATAAGTACCTACCTAGGTACCAAGGATACTTTTTCACGGAAATAATCCCTTAAAGGAGTGAAAAAGGGGGACTGGAAATTACTATAAAAGTAGGATATGGAAGTGTGAACAGAACAAAGTGAGGAACTGATAAACGTCGTCATTATATAATATGATATGGGACGTTTAAAGATTACTTTGCCTCACATGTGAATAAAATGCAACTTTGCTATCAGTTTTTGAAGTGAAAAGTAAGCCTTTCCGAGCTGGTGTGGTGGAAAATAATATCTTATGATTAAGATAATTTTCATGTTTATTGCGATTTAGTACCGTTTCAGTTAGTGTAAAAATCATGAAAATGTAAATCATTTTTATATCGACTTGTAAACCTAAATATATACTACCTGTCTATAACAAGTAGTCCACATGCTTGTTTGTCACCATTGGTAGAAAAACCTGTATAAGAAAAACCTGTCCATATGCTTGTTTGCACCATGCCACTTACCCGGGGCTAACTGTTTAAACATGGAGTTACCATGGTTACCCGTACAATTTGACACTGAGTTAACGATTTAACCGATTAACCCCGGGTTAGGGAGATGGTGCAAGTGGCGTTTATTAGATAACCCTTATTTCTGTATATTAGTTTAATGCCAAAGATTTTCATAAGTTACCTTTACTTTCATATTTAAGTATTAGTAGGTATAGGTAAAAAAAAATTGTGCATGCAGTCCTGCTAAAGTGAGACGAAGCTATTTGCTAGAGCGAGATGGTAATAAATAACTAAGGTTATTGTGGGGAAGACCGGCATATATTTTTTTGGTTGATAACCATGGTAACTCCAGGTTTCCACTCCACCTTAAAAAACAAAGTCCCCCGCCGCGTCTGTCTGTCTGTTAGCGATAAACTTGAAAACTACTGAACGGATTTTCTTGCGGTTTTCACGTATCGATAGAGTGATTCTTGAGGAAGGTTTGTGTATAATTTGTTAACCCGTGCGAAGCCGGGGCGGGTCGCTAGTTAAATATATAGCTGCCTCTTGCTTTTGCAGGACTGTTTTGGATAAAGGATGTTGTTAAGATATATGTTCCATGAAATATTTAAATAAATACCTAAAATACGTAAAGATTGACTGTAAGACAACGCTATTTAGTAGTAAGGCCGGCTATTGTACATCTATGATTTTAATTATTGTATGTATTTTATTGTTTTCTTTGTGGAGGCATGAAATAAAGAATATTTTGTTGTATTTAATATTGTAGGCAGAGATGTTTTTGTATAACATTTTATTTATTTGTAGTTAATTTTATTCAATACGTATGATGTTAATTGTAATAAATATGATTATTACAAAGTATTGATTTCATTTAATGTCCCATCTTGGCTAGGGCCCCAGTAGAAAAAGGCGCGATATTCAAAATTACTACGGATGATCGAACCATCGTGCCTATTTGCCTAATAGGGTAGGTATTTGACTAGTACTAGTCAAATCGGTTTTTTTTGAACTGTCAAAACGCGTTTGCTACTATCTAACTACTTATTTATCTATCTAATCTAATACCTTTAAATGAGCAATTCTTGTATATTTATATATATCGGGGATCTCGGAAACGGCTCTAACGATTTCGATGAAATTTGCTATATGGGGGTTTTCGGGGGTGAAAATCGATCTAGCTAGGTCTTATCTCTGAGAAAACGCGCAATTTTGAGATTTTATATGTTTTCCGAGCGAAGCTCGGCTTCCCAGATACTATGGAATGTATATGAATCACAGCATGTGACGTCACAATCAAATAACCTACTCTTTATAGTTTTAAACGGGTTTTAAAATAGAAATTGTGTCTAGAAACTGTTGTCTACGTTTCTCTATTAATCTGGTGCTTTATTTCATGCATGGTGTAAAATAATTAATTTTAAATAGAGTCAAATACCCTATTATAAAAATTTACTGTCATTCGACTCGAGAGGTATAATGATATGACGTATTTTAACATAGCCGTATCATTAATTTCAAGTCCGGCTTTTAATCTGTAGGTTTTTCCTTCATAGATCACCGTTAAGTGCCTATTAGATTATAATATAATAGTTCTGGTCGACTTTACTGCCCCACCTGAGTTTTTAAAAGTAAATTCGGCTTTGCCAGCCATATCGGGGCTCACGCTCGTAATTAGCTAGGTATAAGTGGTGTAAGGCCTGAGTGGACGCCCGGAGCGGAGCGTTCGGCGGGGCGTGCAGCGTGGCGTCGGGCTCACAAGTGATTTGAGCAGCGTGCACTAAGGCCGCTCCTATACGCTTGCATTTGTTTAACATGCATACCGCACGCCCCGCCCCGCTGCACGCCCAACATGAGCGTCCACTCAGGCCTTACACAGGATAAGGGTCGCCGTTGCCGATTACGGCATGGATAGCTATATATATATTAGCGACCCGCCCCGGCTTCGCACGGGTTAACAAATTATACATAAACCTTCCTCTTGAATCACTCTATCTATTTAAAAAGACCGCATTAAAATCCGTTGCGTAGTTTTAAAGATCTAAGCATACATACAGACAGACAGACAGGGAAGCGACATTGTTTTATACTATGTAGTGATAAATAATCAAACCATTTTGTTTTAATTGATAAATTATGATATTATTCCCAACTTAGCAATTCCTAGATAGTATCTAATTCCACTAACATACGTGTAGCCAAGCTAATGTAAAAATGAATTTATGTACCTACTCACTCATATAAGTTACGAAAACCGGCCAAACCGAGTCGGACTCGCGTTCCAAGGGTTCCGTACATTAAGTCCGACTCACGCTTGACTGCACATTTCTAATAGGTTTTCCTGTCATCTACATACAGGCATAGAGAAATATAGTAAGACAAGAGTGCTCACTCCATACATCCGTTCATACTATTAATTTCAGTGTCTACATCTAGCATCGAGTAGCGGAAGTATCAGTACTGCTACTTGACAATAGATGTAGCACCGACCGGAAAGTCTTATGCTGTTGAGATAAGACTTTCCGGTCGGTGCTACATCTATTGTCAAGTAGCAGTACTGATAGTTCCGCTACTCGATGCTAGATGCTGTTGTGTTAAATTTGAACCCTATGCATGCATTTTCAATTACATTCCTGCCTTCTCTTTCTATGTATATCTATCCTTTAGTCGCCTAATAAACCCGTACAAGATCACACGTCTTTCTGATTTATTTAAATCCAAAAATCCAAAATAGTTAAAAGTGAACCTTATTACAACCATCATATGGTCGCAATCGAACCGGATCAATTAGTGCATCGGACACCGGCCGCCCGGCGGCGAGAACAATAGCGAGCCGCATTCCAGAGATAAGGAGCCGGCAGATGCTAACGAATTGCACCTCAAACTAATGAGTTTATTTGATTATTAACAAGTTTTATTGCAAAAAGTTACAACGACGTTTTAATAGACTTGTACGTGAAATTGCAGTGTTTTATCGTTAACAATGACTGAAAAACAAAAACAATTACTCGCTGTGCTTGAGGATAGTGCTACAGTGCTTCGGAAAACACAAGTTAACCTAAAGAAATGCCCTAAGGAGAGATTAACCAAGGGTTACATCGAGTCTCGGCTTAAAATGATTGACGAATACTGGGCTACGTTTAACCACAGTCACCAAGAGTTGGTCAAGGCTACACCTACGGAACAAAGGGGTGTTTTACCATACTTTTTAAACGAAGAATTCTTTGTTTACGAAGATTTGTACAACGTACTCAGAGGAGATTTGATGGACCGAATTGCAAGTTTAATGCATGAAACTTTGATGGAAACTTCTGTTGCTAACTCCAGCTATGCTATAGCAGGAACACAAAACAACTTCGTACGTTTGCCGCGGATCGAGTTACCTACTTTTAGTGGAAGCTACGAAGAGTGGCCCGCGTTCAAGGATTTATTCATATCACTCGTGCATAACAACAAGATGTTAAGTGACGTACAAAGGCTACATTATTTGAAGACAAGTGTTACTGCTGAAGCGTCGTCATTACTGAGGCACATTCAAATTACGTCTGATAATTATTCACAAGCATGGCTCATCCTGAAAACAAGGTATGGCAACAAACGATTAATTTTGAACAATAATTTGAAGAAATTGGTTAACCAGCGTAAAATGAACACACAATCAGCTGCTCAACTGAAAATACTCCTAGATACAACGTCAGAGTGCTTACACAACATTCAAAACCTGAATGTTTCTGTTGACTCTTGGGATCCACTTGTGATATTTTTGCTCGTTCAGAAATTGGACCCAGAGACGCATAAAGACTGGGAAGAGCATGCGTATAAGAGTGACTCTGAACCCTTACCGAAGTGGAACGATTTTAAGGAGTTTCTAGAGGCCAAGTTTCGTACACTGGAACTACTTACGAATAATACAAAAGAAGTGAAGTCAAACAAGGAGCGAAGTACATGCCATGTTGCCACACCTACCTTCGAGAACAGGAGTTGTGTAATGTGTAAAGAAAGTCATACATTATGTCACTGCAAGGAGTTTACCAAGATGGAACCTACGGAGAGAAGCGAATATGTCAAGAATAACAACTTATGTTACAACTGTCTAGTACCAGGGCATTCAGCATCAAAATGTCGAGTACCTGTGTCCTGTAGAATATGTCACCGACGTCATCACTCCCTTCTACATCAACTAAAGCAGACTGAGCCTGTGGCCCCTACGAGTCCCTCACAACCACTGGCTTCATCATTACATGTTGTAGAAGACATAGAAGAAGTGCAAGCAAACACAGTGATCGCGTTACATCTCAATACTAGACAGAATTCAGCACTACTAGCGACTGCTGTGGTGGAAGCAAGAAGCAATCAAGGTCACATCATTCCACTGCGCGCGCTAATAGACCAGGGTTCCGAAGAATCATTTATAAGCGAGAAAGCGGCTCAACTACTAAAGCTTGACCGACAACATGTAAGGGGAAGCATCACGGGCTTGGGTTCCATGAGAGCAGAAATCAACCACGTCTGTGAGCTACAAATAAAATCACAGTGGGATAAAACATTTGTCCTACCGGTTAAGGCTTATGTAATGTCGAAACAGCTGACCAGGAAGTTACCTAAGAAGCATATTGTTCAACAACCATGGCCTCATCTACAAGGATTACAGCTAGCGGATCCTAATTACAACAAATCGGGACCCATAGATCTCTTGCTAGGGGTCCGAGTATACGCTAGAATACTGCAAGCAGAACTAGTCAAAGGTCCACCAGGTACACCATGCGCACAAAAGACTGACCTGGGCTGGATTCTTTTTGGAGAGAGTGATAGCACATCACAAGAAGATTCTTACCTCGTCATGCACCATCAGGTCGATATAGAAGACACACTGAAGTCTCTATGGGAAATAGAAACAGACACCAAGAGAAAATATACCAAGGAAGAACAGCTATGTGAAGAAATCTATGAAAAAACAGTCACTCGAAACCAAGAAGGAAGATACATTGTGAAACTGCCATTTAAGACTGAGAATCCAAAAGTACTTGATGGTAATACAAAAGAGATAGCTACAAAGAGGTTCATGCAACTAGAAAGAAGATTTAAGCGTTCGCCGGACCTGAAAACAGAATACATAAAGGGTATTAATGATTACCTTGAAGAAGGACATCTAGAAGAAGTACCTGAAAAGGAAAAAGAAGATAAATCGGTATACCTACCACACCACGCTGTAATTCGCGACGATAAAGAAACCACGCGCACACGTATTGTATTTGACGGCTCCTGCAAAGGATCAAACAACGTCTCATTAAATGATGAACTGATGATAGGCCCACAACTACAAGATGACTTAAGAAATCTTTTAATGAGATGGAGACTGAAACGAGTTTGCTTCGTGGCAGATGTCCAGAAGATGTACCGCCAAATATTGGTAACAAAAGAGGACGCAAATTACCAACGCATTCTTTGGCGACAAGACGAGTCTGAAGAGTTAAAAAAGTACCGTATGCTTCGAGTCACTTTCGGTACCGCTCCAGCTCCATACTTAGCGGTCAAAACACTTCAGAAGATTGCTACTGATGAAGAAGAGAAACAACTTGGTAAACAAACAAACAAGCACAGCGAAGTGGCAATCAAAACAATAAAAGAAGACTTTTATATGGACGACATGCTGTCAGGGGCAGCAACCGCTGAGGAAGCGATCGTAATAGCTAAAGAAGTAACACGCATCCTGAAACAAGGCGGATTTCAACTCATGAAATGGTCCTCTAATAACATTGAATTTATGAAATCTATCCATGAAGATAAAAGATCAGCGAATGCACAGATAGAACTGAACCTTGATGGAACTATAAAGGCACTTGGAATTGCATGGAACCTTGGTGCAGATCAGTTTCAATACAACTTGTCACTATCACCAATGCCAAAGACGATAACTAAACGTGGGATACTATCAGATGTACAAAAGCTATTTGATCCACTAGGCTGGATCGCACCAAGCACTGTTATGGCGAAGATGCTGATGCAAAGGTTATGGCTTGAAAAAGTGTCTTGGGACGAATGTGTCAGTCCTGAGCTCGAAGAAGAATGGAAACAGATAAGAGATGATTTTGAAAATGTCAAAGATATAAAGATGGATAGATGGCTTGGCACAACAGACTCGGAAGAAGAAAAGATACAGATACACGGATTTAGCGACGCATCTATGCGAGCATACGCTGCCGTCGTATATATAAGAGTTGAAAGCGAGAACAAAATAACAACCAAAATCATCGCTGCACGAACGAGAATAGCACCTTTGAAAACTATCTCCCTCCCGCGCTTAGAATTATGTGGCGCGTTACTCCTGTCTAAACTCATGAAACAAATTGGACAAGCGATGAGAATACCAACAACAAACATGTTCGCATGGACCGACTCTTCGATAGTAATCGCTTGGCTTTGTGGAGAACCCAATAGATGGAAACCGTTTGTAGCCAACCGCGTTGTAGAAATCGTTGAGAACCTAAACAACAAACACTGGTACCATGTGCAATCTAAAGATAATCCTGCAGATATCGCTTCAAGAGGGATGAAGCTGACCACACTTAAGAACTGTGATCTGTGGTGGCACGGCCCGAGCTGGTTATCTGAAAAAGAAATAAATATTAGTAAACAAGAAGATTTTACAACAGATGAAGAAATAAAGGTACAGAAAATTCAAACTTACCTGAATATTGAAGACCTGGAAAGACAAGAAAAGGCACTGAGTACACAATTTGGAGATTTTGATAACCTAACTGAACTACTTAAAGGTATTGTCTATTGCCTAAGATTCTTAAACTGCAAGAAAAATCCAGATGGCATTGATAAGGATATTACTACAATGGAATTACAAAACGCCATGAATATTTGCATAAAAAAGGTACAGCAAGAAGAGTATCAAGAAGAAATAGAAAGATTGACATCAGATAAACAAGTGAAAGGAAAGAGCTCCCTAAGATCCCTCGCCCCATACGTAGATGAAAACAAGGTCCTCAGGGTGGGCGGTCGCCTCAGATATGCAAATATAGACGA
Organism: Cydia amplana; assembly: GCF_948474715.1. Lineage (NCBI taxonomy): Eukaryota > Metazoa > Arthropoda > Insecta > Lepidoptera > Tortricidae > Cydia > Cydia amplana. Next base: position 1,827,045 of record NC_086095.1, on the reverse strand, counting down.
AGACAGAAAGCATCCTATCATTCTGGGAAACAGGAACGCTTTAGTGCCACTAATAATTGCTGATGCACATACAAGAACGCTTCATGGCACTTTGCCTGAAATGCTATGCTACTTACGTTCTAAGTACTGGATATTGCGAGCTAAGTCCTTAGTCAAGAAACATATTCAAAAATGCCTTACTTGTGCAAAACAAAATGCTACGTCGAAGCCGCAAATCATGGGAGATTTACCGGAGCCGAGGGTCACTCCTTCGAGACCATTCCTACACAGTGGAGTAGATTTTGCAGGGCCATACCAGATATTGACGTCTAAAGGCCGAGGAGGAAAAACTGTGAAGGCCTACATAGCTATTTTTATTTGCATGGCCGTCAAGGCAATTCATATTGAACTGGTTGGAGACCTTACCTCAGAAGCATTCATAGCAGCATTCAAACGTTTTGTCGCTAGAAGAGGAAAATGTACTCACCTGTGGAGCGACCAGGGTAGAAACTTCGTAGGTGCTAACAAAGAACTTGTTGAAGCCTGGAATGAAGCTAAATTGAAATTTACCGGACCAATAGCAGAGACACTTGCAATCGAAGGCACACAGTGGCACTTCATTCCAGCTTACAGCCCTAACTTCGGTGGCCTTTGGGAGGCCGGCGTCAAGTCCATAAAATACCATTTAAAGAGAGTTCTGACAACAAACCTGACGTTTGAAGAATTTACGACGGTACTTTACGAGACTGAAGCCTGTTTGAATTCCCGGCCCCTATGCCCACTCGATAACTCAGATCCTGAAAACGCTGAAATACTCACCCCAGGACATTTCTTAATAGGCGAAGCCCCTATCGTTGTTCCAGCAGCAGATTATAAAGAATGTAAAATACATACCTTGTCACGCTGGCAACTCACGCAGAAACTGTTGGCAGATTTTTGGCGTCGATGGCAAGATGAGTACCTATCCAGACTGCAACAAAGACCTAAATGGCTGAAAAAAGAGAAAGAGTTTAAAATAGGAGATATAGTGCTTATCAAAACTGATAACTTACCTCCAGGCAAATGGTCACTGGGCCGCATCATGGACAAACATCCTGCTGAAGACGGTTTTACTAGAGTGTACAGTGTCAAATCCGGTAGTGCTATAGTGAAACGATCTATATCTAAATTATGTGCGTTGCCCGTTGATACTGAAACTTTATAATGTCAATTTGATTCAATTTAAATTGTACTATTGTAAGGTTATGAAAAGGACGTAAGTGTCCTTTTGGTGGGCGGTATGTTGTGTTAAATTTGAACCCTATGCATGCATTTTCAATTACATTCCTGCCTTCTCTTTCTATGTATATCTATCCTTTAGTCGCCTAATAAACCCGTACAAGATCACACGTCTTTCTGATTTATTTAAATCCAAAAATCCAAAATAGTTAAAAGTGAACCTTATTACAACCATCAGATGCTAATAGTCTTTTTGGTACTAAAACTGATGTATGGAGTGAGCAATCTATGTATTTTTTCTCTATGATACAGGTAAAGAACACTTTTTTGTTTTTTTTTCAAAATTTTAGACCAAGTTTTTTCGGAGATAAAGGGGGGGAATGGTCGGACAGACAGACAGACAGATAGACGCACGAGTGATCCTCTAAGGATCCGTTTTTCCTTTTGAGGTACGGAACCCTATAAAATTGTTATAAGGGAAAAACTTTGACTCCTTTTTAGGGTTCCGTAGCCAAATGGCAAAAAACGGAACCCTTATAGATTCGTCATGTCTGTCTGTCTGTCTGTCCGTCTGTCCGTCTGTCTGTCCGTCCGTATGTCACAGCCACTTTTCTCCGAAACTATAAGAACTATACTGTTGAAACTTGGTAAGTAGATGTATTCTGTGAACCGCATTAAGATTTTCACACAAAAATAGAAAAAAAACAATTAATTTTTGGGGTTCCCCATACTTCGAACTGAAACTCAAATTTTTTTTTTTCATCAAACCCATACGTGTGGGGTATCTATGGATAGGTCTTCAAAAATGATATTGAGGTTTCTAATATCATTTTTTTCTCAACTGAATAGTTTGCGCGAGAGATACTTCCAAAGTGGTAAAATGTGTCCCCCCCCCCCTGTAACTTCTAAAATAAGAGAATGATAAAACTAAAAAAAATATATGATGTACATTATTATGTAAACTTCCACCGAAAATTGGTTTGAACGAGATCTAGTAAGTAGTTTTTTTTTAATACGTCATAAATCGCCTAAATCCGGAACCCTTCATGGGCGAGTCCGACTCGCACTTGGCCGCTTTTATTAAATATCACATTTTTATTCACAGAACTTGGCCTAATGTTACACTTATTTTTCTAATAAGACCCACAGCACAGTTTATCAGCGGTATCACTTCCAGTACGGATATGATGGTCGTTTTTGTCTACGTGACAGCGTGATAAAACGGTGTCCGTCACTTTCTTTCCCACGGTGTTAAACAGTGACAGTTATTTTATCACGTGGATAAAGATGGATAAAGCTATCCATAATAGGCTGGCAGAACGTCTTATTTTAATTTTAACAATTCGGCCATTCTGACGTTTCCACGTCCACGCGTCCTCTGACCTGACCCTGCTGACGCCTGGCGACGAAAAGATTATTTTATTTATTTGCATAATGGACAAGCATATCTAGCCACGTGAGTTGAAGAATCCATACTATAATATTATAACTGGGAAAGTGTGTCTGTCTGTCTGTCTGTCTATCTGTCTCTTACCTCTTCACGCTTAAACATCTGAACCGATTTAGTTGTAATTTAGTATGGAGAGAGTTTGAGTCCCGGGGAAGGACATAGGCTAGTTTTTATCACAGTAATCACCTTTTAAGGGGGTGAAAAGGGGGATTGAAGTTTGTATGGGGAATCGATAAAAAGCAGATTGGATATAAATAAGCTACCCAAATTACTAACTCCACTCAGATGAAGTCGCGGGCAAAAGCTAGTAGGTATAGAATAATTCTTGGAGTCATTAACGTCAATTTCACATAAAAAATCAAGCAAACACGTGCATGGCTAATCATTTTATTTTTCAAAATGAATTACGTTTTGCTTTCGCAAACAAAGGCCAGGAGTCTCAGTGTCAACAATAATTTAAATTGTAATGTAACGTGTAATTATAAATAATCGTAGTTTATAGCAACAGCAATCTTTATAATGTTGCCGTGACCTGGGGTTAGCTTAGATCGTTTCTGGTTCGTCAAATCGTCACGAGACGTAGTAAATCAAACTCCAAAAATTGACGGGCTCCTTTGCATCTGGAGGGACTGTTTTGTGAATAGTTTTTGTTATGTTAGTTGCTAGTTTAGGTTAGACATTAGTAATTTTTAGATTTGTATTGTATTGTATTTTTTTTTTTAATTTCTTAAAAAAAATCAAAAAGATAAAATGTATTCTATTTTCACAATTTACAGGCAATTAAAAAGGGGACGACCATTTTTCCATACAAACGTAGTTCCCATTTCCTTAAATCTTTAACTATATGGAACCAACACCGAAATCGTGAAAAAAAAAATTAAGATAAGATAAAAGATGGTTTATTCAAGTAGGTATATTACAATGCGCTTGCGCTTATGAACGTCAAATAAAGCTACACCGGCTCCAACTCTACACCTCTGCCTTAAGAAGATCTAACGTTAGCCATGCGTTGTATCTTTTACTGAGGTGTGTCAAGAGTATTATATCTATCTATCTATAAACATACAAACGAGCGTTAGATTTCCTTTCCAGATCGTCACATTTTGTACGAATAATTTTTTTATTTTTATGAACGTGACGCATTGGAAAAATATTTTTTCATACAAAATTTTGGGACACATGTTTTCATGTAATTAGGCGTGAATGTACAAATGATTCTGAGTAAAATGAGTCCAAGAAGTCAATATTTTGAAGACATGAATGAAATGTACATTTTTTTTGGAAAACGCTCAGACATAGGTATACTATGTAAGTCCTAAACTTTAACGGGTAGGAAGAGATAGTAGGAATTTATTGGAGTTATTAGGTCGAGAGTAAGTAGAGCAAAAGCGTGATGATAATACGACACAGATATATTATCTAATCGCCATTTCACTCTATCATTGGGTGCATTGACTTGTAGTTCTGATTTGGTGATGACCCATTTCTCTAATCTAAATCCCTCCGAGTAGCAATATTAAAAACGCGATAGAAACTGTATGTCTGTCTGTTAATTGTTACCTCTTTTCGTTTAAGTAGCGTTAATTCGTGTTTATGAATGATTTTCTAAATCGAGATTAAACTTTCATGAGACATATTTTAAACTGTTTAGATGACAACGGTTTCAATCACTTGAATTTTTAGTCGCTATTGGCGACATGTTTCGGGCCCTTCGGGGGTCCTTCCTCAGGCTCGAGTGCTCGCGGCGGCTGCAATTCGTGCACCGAGAGTATCGTCTAAAGGATTTCCTAATCTTCTAAAATGACAGGCAGAGTTAGACCAAGATAAGTCTGCAACGATTTGGATAGCACACGCAGTGCAAGTGTTATTTTAAACGTCAAGCTTCATGAAATTATGACGAATAAATAACACTTGCGCTGCGTGTGCTATCAATATCGTCCCAGACTTATTTTGGTCTAACTTTTAAGTCTCTTAGTAAATAACTTAGAATTCATAAACCAAGGCATCCGTACAATTATGGAAGAAATACGAATTCTTATTAATTTATCTTTTAGGTAGGTAGAGAGATGGCAATAGAGAGTACTCTCTCCAGGCGAGTGTTATGCCTGGGGACCGAAGTCCACTGAGAGATAGTCAGAAGGAGTATATATAGTAAGTGACATTTGAAACTCCGTAAGTGCGATGTAGGTTTCTGCCTCACTAACGCCATCTGTTAGAATCACGTGGCAAGTCGTCGACAGTCACAGCTGGAAGAGACGCCACAATCTCTTGTAAAGTTTTGAAGTTGATGAAAATATCCGTTTTATATCTCAACGCCAAACGTGAAATGTTAAACAACAAACTTAATTATAGTTGGTCAAACCAATTTTTCAGTAAATAGGAACAAAAAAAACTATACTCATCCTTTTCTTTTGGGTGCTAGTAGTAGTGTAAGATAAAGATAGTATGATTCTCTCTGTCTATGTTTGAAATGAGACAGTCCTTTGACACAGTATAAACGCACGACCGTACCTATGTTGATAGTTTTTTCTTGTCAATGAGCGACAAAAACTTATTTTTGCACATCTGTTGTAATTATGTGTAAATAGTCTTTATTTGGAAATAATTCTCTGTTTTTACGTGTGTTTGTGTACATAATTGTACATATGATACATATACAGGGTGGCCCATTTAGATCGGTCAGTATGGGGAAGTCTGAAACTATAAGACATACGAAGATCTGTTCTTAGGAACCATGTCATCGATTTTAACAACAAGAAAAAAAATTAAATGTATGAATGCAGTTTTTTTGTTATTAAAATCGATGACATGGTTCCTAAGAACAGATCTTCGTATGTCTTATAGTTTCAGACTTTCCCATACTGACCGATCTAAATGGGCCACCCTGTATACTGTACCTAGGTACCTACTGCCAAAGTTTACGTGTTTTTCCTTCAACATCGGCCGCCCGACAGCGTACTAAGTGGCAAGTGTTTTGATTTATTTTTCTATTTTAATAATAATTTGGATTTATCAAAAATATATAGCATATTGTGTGGAGATTTAAATAAAAATAAAGTATTTGTAAGATAGGTAATAACATTTCAAAAAATCTCTGATGTGAGAATTTATGTAGATTTCTCATATATTTTGAACTGTGCTGACCTCACTATATAGAGACGAATGTAATATGGATGTTTGCATCATGTGTTTCTTTTTGAAGCTCAGTGGCGCCCTCAATAAATTTCTAGAACTTCTTGTCAGTCTGTACGTTATCATTAATCCATTTCGTAAATCAGTTTACTTTTCGATAACCGAAAAACGATAATAATTAAGTAATTGAAGTATCTAAGTATGTCAATGAACTGCAATACTTAATCCATTTAAAATATATGACATGAGCCATGTATTTATGTGACACTTGCCTCTGCCCGCGACTTCGTCTGTCTAGAAATCGTTAAGGTGCAGTAGTCAGCCAGCAGCGTTTTTAAAAATCTTAAGGGGCCCACTGATTACCAGTCCGCCGGACGATATCGGCCTGTCAGTTGCTCGGAACTGTCAACTTTTTCTGTGCGACTGACAGACAGACGCACGAGTGATCCTATAAGGGTTCCGTTTTTTCCTTAATAGGTCTAAACCCTGTGTTCGTGATTTTTTTTCAATCGAGCCAATGTCAAAAAATCAGGATTCAAATCGATGAAGTCACAAGAGCAAATCCTCAATCCTATAAAAAAGCGGCCAAATGCGAGTCGGACTCGCCCATGAAGGGTTCCGTATTTAGGCGATTTAAGACGTATAAAAAAAAACTACTTACTAGATCTCGTTCAAACCAATTTTCGGTGGAAGTTTACATGGTAATGTACATCATATATTTTTTTTAGTTTTATCATTCTCTTATTTTAGAAGTTACAGGGGGGGGGGGGGACACACATTTTACCACTTTGGAAGTGTCTCTCGCGCAAACTATTCAGTTTAGAAAAAAATGATATTAGAAACCTCAATATCATTTTTGAAGACCTATCCATAGATACCCCACACGTATGGGTTTGATGAAAAAAAAATTTTTGAGTTTCAGTTCGAAGTATGGGGAACCCCAAAAATTTATTGTTTTTTTTCTATTTTTGTGTGAAAATCTTAATGCGGTTCACAGAATACATCTACTTACCAAGTTTCAACAGTATAGTTCTTATAGTTTCGGAGAAAAGTGGCTGTGACATACGGACGGACAGACAGACGGACAGACGGACAGACAGACAGACATGACGAATCTATAAGGGTTCCGTTTTTTGCCATTTGGCTACGGAACCCTAAAAAGCGGTACTATTTTTCGAAACCTCCGCCACCTTCGAACCTACGGCACCTTAATTAAAAAAATAGTTGCATTATATATTTTGTCATTTTGTACATTGTTGTATATATTTTGTGCAATAAAGTTGAAATGCCTTCTTGGCGTCGGCCCATGGGGTTGCTGACCTGGTTGCTAAGATCTTATCTTTAAATGGCGACGGGGTAAGCATACCGTATGTGGCCGGCGCTTTGAGGCAGTGGTTGGCTATCAACCCAGGTGCGTCCGTCCCGGAGAACCCAAGACTCCAGCGCGCGTGGGATGATGTAGGGTGTAAGGCCACCTTGGAGGGTCTGGTTGGGAACGCTTCGGGAGTGGACCGCGCAAGGCTTCTGGCAGTGTCGCGGCCGGAATCAGGGGCTTGGCTCCAGGCGTTACCCTCCCCTCAACTGGGCACGTTACTCGACGGTGACTCGTTGCGGGTGTCCGTCGCTCTCCGCCTGGGCTGCGATGTATGTCAACCACACGTATGCATCTGCGGTTCCAGGGTGGGGGCTGACGGCCATCATGCATTGAGTTGCCGGCGATGTGTCGGGAGGCATCCGCGTCACCATGCCTTGAACGACGTAGTCCACAGGGCGCTCAGGTCAGCGGGAGTTCCATCCGTGCTTGAGCCTCCGGGTCTAAGTCGCACGGACGGTACGACAAGCGGCCTGATGGCCTAACTTTGGTGCCGTGGGAGAGAGGGAGGTGTTTGGTCTGGGACGCTACGTGCGTCAGCACCTTCGCCGCCTCTCATATCAGTCGCACGGCACGCGCGGCCGGTGCGGCGGCCGAGGCTCAGGCGGCGGTGAAGCGCCAAAAGTATGTACCATTGGGCTCGGGGTATATTTTCGTTCCTTTTGCGGTGGAAACGGCGGGCTGCTGGGGTGCTGACGCGAAACAATTTGTGCGTGATATAGGCCGTCGACTTAGGCAAAAGGGAGAGGATCCCCGCTCCGAATCGTTTCTGGTGCAGAGGCTGTCCATAGCCATCCAGCGGGGTAATGCCGTGAGCATTATGGGCACTTTTGCACCGGAAGCGATAAGGAACGGGTTTGACTAGTAGTTACGTATGTAATTATGTATGTTAATATTTGTAAGTTGATCCTTGTAATTGTTTGAATAAAAAAATGTATATATTATTTGTAAATTAAATATTAAATGCTTTAATAAATAAATATATATTTTTACAGTACATATGGGGCTACTTTTCCGCACTAGTGCGTAAAATAGCACTTTTCGTGCGTATGTCGAAACTTTAAAGTGCCATATGTACTGTAAAACGTTGTTCGATACACGTGCGAATAGGTAATTCACAACTCGTGTTGATTTAAAACACTCCCTTCGGTCGTGTTTTAATTTATCGCCACTCGTTTCGAATTTCCTCTTTTTCGCACTTGTATCGAAAATAACTATTTCACCACACCAACTGGTAAAGGCTCTCTGTGACTGTTCAAAAATGGATAGCACAGTTGCATTTTATTCACATGTAATGAGGCAAAGTATTAAATGCAAATGTTGAGTTGTTTTCGTATGTCTGCCGGTAGAATTGACTTTTAAATGATGATTTTGGATGATAAATATTTAATAACATTCATTTGGATTTGGATTTGGTTTGATTTTGTTTGATATCTTAGTTAACAGTTAATACTTCGGGAAAGTTTTGTTTAACCCTCGCGCTTTGAAACCCTCGCAACGCTTAAGATTCCATTTTTAGAACCACACGCTACGCTCGTGGTTCAATTTTGGAATATTTCGCTTACTCGGGTATCAATATTAGCACGAGCGGTTAGACAACAACTTTGCCCCCTTGTAAAATAAATAACTATTATTTTTACCACTCAAATGTCACATAGTCATATTTCTTAACAAATAAATATGCTTCATTCGTGAATAGTGTTGTGAATAACGCTCATTTCGAGGCTTAAAGACTCGAACCCTTTGTAAGGCCTGAGTGGGCGCTCGAAGCGGAGCGTTCGGCGGGGCGTGCAGCTTGGCGTCGGGCTTACAGTGATTTGAGTAGCGTGCACTAAGGCCGCTCCTATACGCTTGCATTTGTTTAACATGCACGCCGCACGCCCCGACCCGCTGCACGCCCAACTCGAACGTCCACTCAGGCCTTACACTAGACTCTCGAGGCTTAACGCCTCAAAGGCGGCAAAGACGACTTCTTACATCCATACGCGTAAAATTAATAAATACAATTCTCAAGTATAGTCAAGTCTTGTGGGCTCGAGTCTTTAGGCCTAAAAATAAGCGTTATCCACAACACTGTTCGTGAATCATTCGACGCGATACGTTTTTAAAAGTAAATGTGCGTATAATTGATCGCATGAATTATTTATGTGTCAAATTCTTATCAACATTCTGCCGTATTACGTCTTGCGAACTGATTATTCGTTCCAATATATTATTTAGTTATTTAAACTAGTAATTGGTCAATATCTGCGTCGGACACACGTTTGCGCGTCTAGTGCGAATTGGGCGGTTTTTATTCGAGTGTGAATTTGACCATGGAGGATTCGAGTACACGTGGTGAGTACTTTTTATGTTTTTTTTAAGTTTTAAACATAATTTACATACAGCGGATGACTCGTCACGCTAGACCGGACCGTGCCCGGGCCGTGCGGGCCGAGGCGTCCGATAGGCCATTTTCTGTGACAGATGACCGGTGATCACGTGATGCTTTCCATAGAAAACGAAGCTTCGGAAGCTCCGGCCCAGACACGGCCCGGTCTACCGTGAGTCATCCTTTATATTGACTAATATGTATTATGTTTTCTGTCAACGATTGTCATGTCGACTTGGCTATGCCGCTTGGTGTCGTGAAAACTGAAAACTAATAAATAGGTACTTAGTTGGTACACAACAAATCTAATACATACCTTTAAACAAGCAATTCTTGTTTATTTATTTATATACAGGATGCTTCCTGTAACAGGGGCAATAAATTAAACTAAAGGCTGTACTCCTCAAACTGACCAACATTTGTTCAGCCACTTTTAAAAATTATGAATCCTTTAGACTTCCTCTTTTTCGTACAAAATAAATATTGCCTTCAATGTACGCTGACATCAGTGTGTTTGGCTTGACGTTGCTTGTCACGCTTTAAACATAACAAAATTTGCAATACATTGCGTCTTAGAATAAACTTTAAAGTGTATTAAAAATCAAAACATGAGTTATTTTCAAAAGTTGCTGAACAAATGTTGGTCAGTTTGAGGAGTATAGCCTACAGTTTAATTTATTGCTCCTGTTACAGGAAGCACCCTGTATATATTTCGGGGATCTCGGACACGGCTCTGACGATTTCGATGAAATTTGCTATACGGGGGTTTTCGGGGGCGAAAAATCGATCTAGCTAGGTCTTATCTCTGGGAAAACGCGCATTTTTGAGTTTTTACATGTTTTCCGAGCAAAGCTCGATCTCCCAGATGTTAGCGAATTAAATAACATGCCAATTTCAAAATATTTATAACTATTTCACTTTCCAATAACAATTAATATAACAAAGACGTAACTGGGCGTTTTCTAAAATAAATATTGAAAACCCGATTCTCACGGATCCTGGTGTTTTTGGGTTCTTTCAACTGTGAATCACTAGCAAATTCAATCCTGTTGATAAAAAAAATGTCCCAAAAATTTGTATGAAAATTGTACATTCCACTACGTCACGTCCATACAAGTGAAAATTTTTCTCATAACAAAACGTGACGTAATAGAATGGTCATTCTGGGACATCTTTTTTTAATGCAAGGGTGGAGGGTGCTGTCGATTCTGAGTAGAATGAGCCTAAGAATGTCCAGATTTGAAAGAATCAGGTTTTCGATATGTATTTTAGAAAACGCCCAACTGCGAACTAATTGAGTTTTGTATAAATGCATGCGCCTAATACTTTTAACTGGTACTTAATTAACATGCCGATTAACTTAAACTTCACGTGTTAGTATCACGTGCGTGGTCACATGTAATGTAAGTATTATTTAATTATTTCGAACATCAGCCCATATAGCTACACAATTACAATAAATTAAATTAAACATATTTCAGGATTTATTTTAGTAACAGGTTAGAAGTAATTGTCACCTCACTGGTGATCGAAGAGCTGGCAGCTTTCTCTCGAGCGTATTAGCCTCGCAATACAGCGGGGAAATGCTGCCAGTGTCCTCGGCACCATGCCAAAGGGGCCAATTTCTTGTTTTTTTTTTTTTAATTTTATTTAGTATTAATTTTTAGTTTTAATTTTGTTTTATTTAGATAAGTTAGTTTATTATTATTATAATTTACTATTAAACTAAATGTACTTCTTAAATAACTGAATTCGCCTAACATTAAACCTTTAAGCGCTATTTGCACTATCCCACTAACCCGGGTTAACTGGTTAAAACTGGAGTTACCATGGTTACCAGTACAATTTAACACTTGGTTAACGGTTAAACCGCTTACCCCGGGTTAGTAGGATGGTGCAAGTTCCAAGTAGGACTAAGAAATCAGCCGTCATAGAATATGACCGCGGCTCAGGCCCGGACACGGCCCGGTCTAGCGTGAGTCATGTTTAACTTTGACGCTACGTTGGAACACACGGCACAAACATAAAAGAGTGTATTTTGTATGCACTTACAAAAAATCTGCTAAAATAAAAACATAAGCCTCCTTTTGCTTTGACTTGTTTGATAAAATATTAACGCGTAATTTTGTGACACCATTTTAGTTAATTATAATCCGTTATCTGTATCACAACATTCACAACATGCTTATGACCGCACAGCAAAGGTGACTGTTAAGAGTGGTAAGTTAAATAGGCTATTTGACTGTATTTAAAATAAACTATTTAACACGAACACCATGCATAAATTAAAGCACCAACCAGCTCAGAATAAATAATAGTACTAAGTACAGAAGACTCACTCTCTAACAAAACGCGTCTGTTACGATCAGCACAGATATGGCTGCTAGGTGGCGACAGCGCCACGCGCGGCTTATGGCTTTCCCCAAAATTGGGGCCGGAATGGATGTACTTTTAGCTACCTGCAGCAAAGCGACGAAATCGCGGAGTGAGCCACGCCTGGCACCAGAAGATTAATAGGGTATTTGACTACTAATCAAATCAGTTTCTTTTTTCGAACTGTGAAAACGATTTTGCTACTATGGAATGTATATGAAACACTAGCATGTGACGTCACAATCAAATAACATACTCTTTATAGTTTTATACGGGTGTTAAAATAGAAATTGTGTCTAAAAATAACTGCTGTATACGTTTCTATATTAATCTTTAGGTGCTTTATTTCATGAGTCTCTATTGTTTCCCAAATAGTTTTAAGCCATAATGTATTGTTTGCCCGCATTTTCGTTATTCATAATTGATTTGTTCAGAAACGCGTCACTTTTCAGGATCGCCATAAAACAAACCTGACCTAACCTAACCTATCTATAGGATAACCTAACGAAAATCCCGAAATGTTAACGGTTTCAGTTTTATGACTAATGATAATATGACAAACAATACATTATGACTTAAAACTTTATGAGAAACAACGGGACCCCTTTATTTCATGCATGGTGAAAAATAATTTATTTTAAATACTGTCAAATACCCTATTGTAAAAGTAAAGAGTGAAAAACAAATTCAAACAAATTTTTAAATCCTTGTAAATCTGATAGGTAAGTAAGTATTTATGTCTAATATTTAGTTTAAATACAATATTTCATTAATTAATTCTCATTGTTTCAGGTACCAAAGCTGTGTTAAATTATAAATAAAAAACATTGCATTGTGAATAAATAACATAATTTCGTTTTGCATTCAATATTTTATTTATTTGGTTCAAAATTGTTTATTACAGTGTAACTTTTAATATAAAAACAAGATATTTAAGTAGGTACTGTGTGGTTTAATAATTATAAGTGATTAAATAAATAATCAAAATAATATTACGTATCAAAGGATTACACCTGGAAGGCAGTCATGATTACATTTGGGCGTAAGTACTTTTTTTAAACTATTTTACTATATTTTGGCCAGGGACTGTCTCATTTCAAACAATGACAAAGAGTATCATACTCTCTTCGTCTTACGCTAGTACAGCCATACTCTAGAAGTGTGTTCCGCGGAACCCTAGGGTTCCGCGACACCCCTGCAGGGGTTCCGCAAGAATTTAGAACACTATGCTTTAGTCGCCTCGAAAAATTTTACTATGCCGCCACCGTATTGTAGGGTTCCATCAAGTATTTCGCTTTCCAAAAGGGTTCCGTCAAAGAAAAAGATTGAGAACCGCTGCGCTAGTACATAGTAGCATCCAAAAGAAAGGGATGAGTATAGTTTTGTTTTGTTCTTATTTATTGACAAATTTTATTTGCCAGACTATACTATACAGGTCAAAAAGTAGAAAGTGGCTTAAAAGTTAAAAGATTTAAAGTGGTCAAATTATATTGGGCCTACAGCATGTATGTGGGTCTGTCTGTGTCATGTATTCCATCGTAGCGTCAAAATAGTAGAAATAATATAAAGAATCCAAACATAATAAAAAATAAAACATATTTGCAAAAAGTTAATTTTTGGTACAACCTTTTATCTTTTTTCTTTATTCTTTATTTATTATTCTTAAACAATACAATCATTGTGTCAGAAATCACATTAAATACAATTTATAAATAACAATAATAATAAACCATTTAACTAATACTAAATAACAATTATAAATAACTTAAATTAGCAACCATTGACGTATAATATCTAAGGACGGGCTAATGGGGCACTAAACATCGTACTAGTTCAGCGGTGCTACCCACGAATTCCAGCCAATAGTGCAGTCATAGGGAAATATAGTAAGACAAGAGTGCTCACTCCATATATCAGTTCAGACTATTAATTTCAGTATCTACATCTAGAATCGAGTAGCGGAACTATCAGTACTGCTACTTGACAATAGATGTAGCAGCGACCGGAAAGTCTTATGCTGTTGAGATAAGACTTTCCGGTCGGTGCTACATCTATTGTCAAGTAGCAGTACTGATAGTTCCGCTACTCGATGCTAGATGCTAATAGTCTTTTTGGTACTAAAACTGATGTATGGAGTGAGCACTCTATGTATTTTTTTCTCTATGGTGCAGTCTAACGCGACTAGTTGCGACCAATAGCGCGCGTAATGCGAACTCGTCAACCAATCGCGCGCGTGATGCGAACTCATCAACCAATCGCGTTGTAGCGATTTCACACCGCTGTACTGGGGCCTTATTCGACATGCCACTTTTGACGTCGCATGTTGAAGTTCATTTGAATCTGAACAATCATGGGTTGTCGAATAGGTAAAGATCATTATCTGTCAGTGAATCTCATGTAAACAAATCATTTCATCGCTAGACTTGGTTGTCTATTGGTATGGCCGCCATGTTTGGATTTATGACATTTAAAAGGGGATTCTATGGCATAGAGTAAACTGCATTTCTATTTTTTATAGTTTTTTGATTCCTCTACTCGACGCAAGATGGAGTTAACAGTCAAATTTCGATCTTGGCGTTATAAAAATAAACCGCAAGAACATGACATGCAGTGGCGTTGGTGTAGATCTATCATGAAAACGAATATATGACAATTGTCCAGAATTAAAAAAAACTTGACAATAAACATACAGCAATACATATACCACTAAATGTCAAAAAGAAAACAGATTGAGTATAATTACTAGGTAACAAATTATATATAAAGTTTAAATTTTAAACCAATCGTCGTGGGTCCTAACCCCGGCTCTTAGCAATGAACTTCTTGTAACTTGTGTGAAAAATATCATTTGATATTACACCAATTACTTTATGGTGAAGTAAAATATCATGAGTCATGAGGAAGACGGAGTAGCCAGTAGCCACAATAAGCTATATTTTTGTCCTCTGGGTTAGATGGCAGTGAAATAGGGAGAGATAGTGAAGAATGCGGCAAAATAAGCATTTATTGTGTTGTTAGTAGTTAGTAGACTAGTTTTTTTTTCTAAAAATGAAAATTGACGCAACAGCAAGCTCATAGCCCCCTATGAGCCAGTCTATTAGGTGCAGGCTTAAGGGCTAATCCCGGGGGAAGCGGAGCGTCGGCGACTAGCTGGTGCATCTGCTTATTAACCTCTTCTCACTTTTACCTCAGGTCCTTTGATTAATAAATTAAGGTAATGTAGCTGCTGCGCACATATCCGCGCAGGGTTGTCTGCGCGAGGAAGAAAAGTCTGCGCAATTGTCAACAGATATTATTGTCAACGAAAAATAAACTAATTTCATAAGAATTTTCATGTTTTAACTTGGGCCCTAAAGTGGTGACCCCGCATTCAGAGCAGCACCCAGCCTTCCAAAAACATGACTGATAACGAAACGACTGAAAAGTTCGAACCTGCAGTTTCGAGCTCGATGCTAGAGCTCTCAGGTATCGCGACCAACATTCGTATTCCGCCAATATGGCGCGACCAAATAAGACTTTGGTTTGTGCAGTTTGAATCCATCGTCGCCCCCCTCAAGAAAGGCGACCAGGCAATGTACGAACTCGCAATAGCAAAACTAGAACGTCAGGATTTGGACGAAGTAAGCGACATTTTACTAAAACCACCTGAAACTAAAAAGTACGAAACCTTGAAAACACGATTGCTTACCGTCTACGAAGAGTCTAAAGAACGTAGTCTGCAACGTCTTTTATCCGAAATGCAGCTCGGTGATTTAAAGCCATCTCAGTTACTGCGTCGGATGAAAACCCTCGCCGGTAGCAACGTCTCCGAAACAGCTCTCCGTATCCTGTGGTCCAATCATCTGCCTTTGTCCGTTCGAGCCGTCGTCGCCTCCAGCGATACTATTATGAAAGACATAAATTTAAACGACATAGCACTGATGGCAGATAAAATTTTAGAACAGACACGTAAAGAAATATCCGCAATTTCGGCACAGCCATCCACTTCTACGACTCCCAGTGAAGCTCCTTCGCCGCAGAAAACGCTAGAAGACAAGCTGGACTATCTCGTTCGTGAAGTCGCCGAGATCAAGATGCAACAGAAACAGTATCGTCGCAACACATATTCAGCTCCGCAATTCAACGCTTCGCGATTTAATCGTCCGTATTCTCGCACGCGAACCAATTTTCAAAATCTCCAACTTTCCTCGAGCGACATTTGTTTTTATCACCGACGTTTCGGCGACTCAGCGTATAAGTGCACCATCCCTTGTAATTTCAAGAAGAGCACTAATAAGGAAAACTAGTGCCGGCGTTAGCTGAGGCGGGAACTAGCGCATCAGATATTTCACACCGCCTGTTCGTTACTGATCAAGACACCAAAATTAAATTCCTTATTGACACTGGCGCAAATATTTCTGTCATTCCAAAGCCTAAAGGATTCCGTGGCCGTCCGACCTCTTTCAACCTTTATGCAGCGAACAACAGCATAATACCTACTTTCGGCGAAAAGATATTGGACCTAGATTTCAATTTAAAACGTACATTTAGATGGAAGTTTATTATCGCGGCAGTCAGTAAGCCAATCATCGGCGCTGATTTTCTGAAGTACCACCAATTGCTCGTCGATCTTGACGGACGATGTCTGATTGATAAGAAAACCAACCTTGCTGTCAGAACTCCGATTTGTAAGACCTCGCAGCCGACGATCTGCAGCATTGATCTCGAACAAAAATATCATCACATTCTCAATGAATTTCCCGATATTATAAGACCATCGTCAATGAAGAGCGCTCCCAAGCACAACGTCGAGCACTACATTGAGACTAATGGAGCTCCCGTACATTCACGCCCACGCCCGCTCCCGCCACACCGGTACCTTGCAGTCAAAAAGGAATTTGATCACATGATAGAGCAACAGTCGTGTCGACCTAGCAAGAGCCCCTGGGCAAGTCCACTTCACGTTGTGCCTAAGAAAAATGGCGACATACGAGTCTGCGGAGATTATAGACGGTTAAACTCTGTCACAAAACCCGATCGTTACCCCGTTCCTCGATTAAGAGATTTTACCTACCAACTTCACGGTATGAATATTTTTAGTACGATCGATTTAAACCGGGCGTATCAACAGATTCCTATGCACAAAAATCATATCGACAAAACCGCTATAATTACGCCATTCGGTCTTTTTGAGTTTCCGATGATGAGAGAAGGTTTAAAAAATGCCGGACAGACATTTCAAAGATTTATTCATCAAGTTCTTGCTGGTCTAGATTATGTTTTCCCCTTCATTGATGATATAATCATTGCATCAAAGGACGCGAAAACTCACGAAAATCACCTCCGGACAGTCCTACAACGACTGAACGAATACGGTGTCACAATCAACCCCTCAAAATGCGTGCTGGGTCAAGAATCAGTCAAGTTCCTCGGCTACACGGTAACACCGCACGGAATTAAACCACCAGAAGATAAAATTAAAATTATTAACAGTTATCCAAAACCTGCAAATATCGAACAACTACGAAGGTTTCTTGGAATGGTCAACTTTTACCACGACAGCATTCCCAACGCAGCACAAATTCAAACGCCATTAAACGTTTTTTTGCACAACTGCAAGAAACGCGATAAAACTGTCATACAGTGGAACCCTGAAGCGGATGAGGCATTTGAGGCATGCAAGAAAGCTATAAATAATGCAGTGATGCTCGCCCACCCTTCTCATAGCGCGCCTATAGCTCTTTTTTGTGACGCTAGCGACCAGAGCGCGGGAAGTGTACTCCAACAACACATTAACAATAAATGGCAGCCGTTGGGATATTTTTCAAAAAGATTTTCAAGCGCTCAGCAAAAATATAGTACGTTCGACAGAGAATTATTGTCTATATATATGTCTGTGAAACATTTTAGGAAAATGTTCGAAGGCCGTGAGTTAATCATCTTTACGGATCATAAGCCGCTGATATACGCACTTATGAAAACGTCATCTGAGTCAGAAACTCCTCGCCGTTCCAGACAGCTGTCATTCATTAGCGAATTTACCAGCGATATCAGGCATGTCAGTGGCCAAGATAACGTAGTTGCGGACGCATTGTCACGCATCGAGACTATCACTACGCCATCCGTGTTCGATTATGATAAACTCGCACAATTACAGCAGAATGACAAGTCTATCAACCATTTATTACTAAAAAAGAATATAGAATTAAAGAAAATCATCTTGCCAAACTCAGCAGAATCAATTTATTGTGAAGTATCTACATCAGCCATTAGACCTTACATACCGGAAGATTTACGCCGCACTGCCTTCGATACCGTACACAATATAAGTCACCCGGGTATCAGGACTACTAGGAAGATGATACAAGAGAGGTATTTTTGGCCGTCTATGAACAGGGATGTCGGCATTTGGGCCAAAACTTGTATCCAATGTCAACAATCGAAGGTTCAGCGTCATACTTACAGCAACGTCGGATGTTTCACACCGAGCGCACGTTTTCAACATATACATACTGACCTCGTCGGTCCTCTGAGTACTTCATCGGCTGGACACCGATATTTACTCACAATTATAGACAGGACAACGCATTGGCCTGAAGCAATACCCATTCGAGATATAACTGCTGAAACTGTGGCTAAAACTATATACGAAGCATGGATCGCACGTTTTGGGTGCCCATCAACTATAACAACTGATCAAGGCCGTCAATTTGAAAGTGAACTTTTTTCATCTCTGACTAAATTACTTGGCATCGAAAGAGTACGCACAACAGCATATCACCCAGAGAGCAATGGTAAAATTGAGCGCTGGCATAGATGCCTAAAGGCAGCTCTTATGGCGCGGCTGTGCGATCGAGACAAATGGGTCGAAGAACTCCCCACTGTCCTGCTTGGACTACGCTCAGCGCTGCGCAGCGACTCTGGTGTCAGTGCAGCCCAACTTACGTATGGCTGTTCACTCCGTTTGCCAGGAGATTTCATTTCATCATCCATTTCTGTAAATCCTGTCATAAATTTTGATTACGTCGAACAACTTCGGCAAATCATAAATGATCTCAAGCCTACGCAAAAGGTACACTCTAGTAATAGAAGGATTTTTGTGCATCCTGATTTGCAAAATTGCGAAAATGTTTTCCTGCGTGAAGATGCAGTGCGCAAACCGCTACAAGCTCCATATAAAGGGCCCTATCCAGTATTGAAGCGTAGTGATAAAGTTTTCACAATACAATTGCCAGGACGGGTCGTTGCAGTATCCATTGACCGCTTAAAGCCCGCCTATACAATGAATATGAGTGAACCTGGTAATGCTAATGAACCTCCGGCAAAGTGTACTCGGTCAGGTCGGTATGTCAGGCGACCAGTACGCTTCGCTTGAGGGGGAGCCCTGTAGCTGCTGCGCACATATCCGCGCAGGGTTGTCTGCGCGAGGAAGAAAAGTCTGCGCAATTGTCAACAGATATTATTGTCAACGAAAAATAAACTAATTTCATAAGAATTTTCATGTTTTAACTTGGGCCCTAAAGTAAAATTCGTAAGAACTAGTGCCTGTGTCATATTCTAAATTGGACGCTATGCCTAATTAGTTGTTATAAATTAAATAAAATAATTATTTATTTAATTAAATTTATAACAACGCAACGTGGGGTTATTCATGATGAATTTTAATGGTTTATATAAGACAGCGGTCGTATATTGCCTTAGAAATTTGGATTTTGTCAGTTTGAATGAACAGCAAACTGGAGATATTGAGATTAATTTTAAACTTATTATTTTAGGTGTTCGTAAGAAATAAGGTATTGACAGACATTGACGGAAAATCGCGAAAACCCGGCCAGGTGCGTCGGACCACGCAAAACGGAGGAGGATTCCATACTTACTTCTTCTACCATGTATCCATATGCCAAAATAGCAACAAAAAAGCCGAACAAAAATACCGTTTCTTCGCAGCACTAGATTTCAGTCCTTTTTTTAGAAAAGTAATATGTACATAATATATATATGTAAGTAATTTTGTTATGTGAAACTTATATGTTGTGTTACGAGACTTACGAGTAGGTAACTTTAAACTTTAACAGCCTAACAGATCCCAATAAGGCCTAGTTTACCCTCTGGGTTGGAAGGTCAGATGGCAGTTGCTTTCGGAAAAACTAGTGCCTACGTCAATCCTTGGGATTAATTGTCAAGAGAACAATAGGTTCTCATGATCCGTGGCAAAATCGAGATAACGCGAGGAAGAATAACTTTGTCACAAGAATATTTGGCCAAATATAAATCCTTATTTTAATACTCTCGTGTATTTGACCTACCTACACGTATTGAGTCGTATTTTGCCACCTAGTAGCCTCGAATTGGTTGTTATATGTGGCTTTCCATAAATTAAGGGTCCTTATGCTTCAATAAGGACGTTTTCATGGGGTCCCGTTGTTTCCCATAAAGTTTTAAGTCATAATGTATTGTTTGTCATATTATCATTACTCATAAAACTGAAACCGTTAACATTTCAAGATTTTAGTTAGGTTATCCTATAGATAGGTTAGGTTAGGTTAGATTTGTTTTATGGCAATCCTGAAAAGTGACGCGTTCCTGAACTAAATTAATTATGACTAACGAAAATTCGAGCAAACAATACATTATGGCTTAAAACTATTTGGGAAACAATAGAGACCCCGTTTTCATCTGAAGTTGCAATAGAAATTGAAAAAGCCACATTTTTTCAAGCTTTTACTTAGTTTTATCTGTCCCGTTGGTTGTCTGTCTGTTCCAATGTGGTTCCAATCAAATCATGCAAATTAAATCCCAACAAAAACATAAATGTGAAATGAGAGCCAAGTTCAATATTGAGAATACGTGTCGTTGTTGACTCGCCGACAAAAGAATTGAGATCTATATGGGTGCCAAGTTCTGTGCTGTGTAGAAAATCCTGAAATTATAAAGGATTTGTCTTGGCTAGTTTTTAACAACAAACCAAGTTTTTGAAAAACTAACAGAAAAATATATATTACCTATATGCCTATACGTAAAAACTACCTACCTCTACCTTGATGCCAAATTTCAAGTTTCTAGGTCACCTGTAAGTGGGTTAGGTTTTTGATCTATATGTCAGTCAGTCACAAAAATGCCGGTTTTTAAACGTTAATTTATCAATAACTGTTTGAGCTATGTTTATGAAATAGTGTATTTTGAACAAGCTAAGGGACTTGAATACATGTGCCAAATTTCATGTGTGTAGGTTAAGTAGGTTTCAAGTTGTGAAGGGGTCAAAAGTAGCTCGAAATGGTTGGTGTAATATTACACACGGTTGCTGCGTCGCCAGTTCCTTTTTCTTTGAACTTGGCTGGACACGCTCCCGCGTGTCGAGATTTGACCCACTTCTCGGGTGTTCAATGAAGCTGAAAATTTACATAAGTACATAATATGTAATATGGGTCTGACAATACAATCTTTTTATGGTTACCATCGAGTTGATCTGATGGTGATGATACAGACAGTGGTCTTTTAAGTCTTTTTAACTTTGTGATAAAACAACGCAACTTAAATTATATTTGAAAATATTTAAAGAAAAATACAGTCAGAAATTAGAAATATTGTTATCTAACCTCTCTATCACGCATATTCGAGCGATAAAGAGGCAAATAGCTGAGTTTCGATTTTCGCACTTCCCGATAGGCCCCTTTGTAAACAAACCGCCTTGATGTGTCTATGTCAAATTATTAATTGTCTGTGAAAACTTGTTAAAAAAAGTTTAAAGCAAAGGCGTAGGCAAAGAGTAGTATAATATGTATATAGCTGGTCAACCAAATCTTGTCAGTAAAAAAAGGCACGAAATTCAAATCTTCCATGGGACGATATCCCTTCGCGCCTACTTTTTTCAAAATTGCCGACTTTTTCTACTGTCAAGATCTGGTTGACCAAGTATACCTATATAGCGCTGGCGGTACACCGAGAATTTCAGTAAAATGCTGCAAATGATGTTAAAGGTATGAAAATCGGTACGATTGAGCTTTAGAACATTTGAAACAATTTGACCCGAAGCACCAACAAATAAAAAAAAAACGAGAGGAGTTGTGACGTCATCTTTTTTTGTAAGGAATAAAAATATATTGTTTAAAAACCTATCGTGTTTGGTATTAAACGAAAGGGCTTTCTGAGCCGATTCCAAACATATATCACATCATTACAGTTCAGTATTTTTTTTTAATTATAATATAAATAATTTTCAAAACATACCAATTAAGTTTGGGATTCTCCAGATACAATACGGTAAAATTTTTTTTGTAAAATATACCTTTAATCTTATACCTAATCTCCTCATATCTAACCCTAATAAAGCAATTTTGAAATTATATACATTTAGGTTTTTTTTTATTTTTCAATTTTACATAGTGTGATCTATGAATCTCTCAATTAAATATTTAAAAAGAAAGCATAAAATTAATATATAACGGTTTTTTTCAGAAAGTTGCTTATATCTCGGAATCTATAAGTCGTACTAAAAATTGTCTATGTAATAATTAAGAAAGAATTAACCGAAAAAACTCACCTTTAACGTCCCCCCTTTCCCGAGTTCTCCACCCCCCACTCATCAGAACTTTTGCTTACTTAAAGCTTAGATATTACCAAAGGAACATGTAATAGTATTTTATGCAACTGTTGTTTAAGAGAGGTCAAAAAAGGCGAGTGGCGTGAGTAACAATAACAACAAACAACAACCGAAAATTGTTAATAAAGACGCCACTAGTATTTTTTGACTCGGTTAAACAACGTTGCATACAATACTTTTTCTACGACCAAGCACTTACTTTGAAATGCAATGAAATAATAATAAAAATGGATGATGATGATTGTTTCATGTCCTAATGTGATAGGTTGTTCAGTGCGTGGGTTTCTTAAGGGGAACGAAAATTTTATTATTTTTGCGCTACAACGCACGGTTTAGGAGATACAGCCCTATAAATATTTTTCTTCCTCTTTTTTTTTTTTTTTTTGTGTTTTTAGGGTTCCGTAGCCAAATGGCAAAAAACGGAACCCTTATAGATTCGTCATGTCTGTCTGTCTGTCCGTCTGTCCGTCTGTCCGTCCGTATGTCACAGCCACTTTTCTCCGAAACTATAAGAACTATACTGTTGAAACTTGGTAAGTAGATGTATTCTGTGAACCGCATTAAGATTTTCACACAAAAATAGAAAAAAAACAATAAATTTTTGGGGTTCCCCATACTTCGAACTGAAACTCAAAAATTTTTTTTTCATCAAACCCATACGTGTGGGGTATCTATGGATAGGTCTTCAAAAATGATATTGAGGTTTCTAATATCATTTTTTTCTAAACTGAATAGTTTGCGCGAGAGACACTTCCAAAGTGGTAAAATGTGTGTCCCCCCCCCTGTAACTTCTAAAATAAGAGAATGATAAAACTAAAAAAAATATATGATGTACATTACCATGTAAACTTCCACCGAAAATTGGTTTGAACGAGATCTAGTAAGTAGTTTTTTTTTTATACGTCATAAATCGCCTAAATACGGAACCCTTCATGGGCGAGTCCGACTCGCACTTGGCCGCTTTTTAAATCTTACTTAGGGGTTTCTTAAAGGGGAACGAAAATTTGATTATTTTTGCGCTACGACGCACGGTTTAGGAGATACAGCATTATAAAGTTTTTTTTGTTTTTTTTTAATCTCTTTTTTGTGTTTTTTTTTTAAATATTAATTAGGGTTTCTTACAGAGGAATGAAAATTTTAATATTTTTGCGCTACGACGCACGGTTTAGGAGATACAACCCTATAAAAAAAAATCTTATTTTTTTTTTGTTTTTTCGTGTTTTCTAAATATTACTTAGGAGTTTCAAAGGGGAACGAAAATTTGATTATTTTTGTGCTACGACGCACGGTTTAGGAGATACAGCCCTATAAAGATGAAAATAATCGTACCATTAACCAAAACATGTCTATGGTTTACTCATCTGTCAGAAATGACAATTAAAATTAGGTTGGAAACAATGTATTCCATACAATATTTTTTAAATGGTGATTACACGAAGTATCGTAAAAGTGCCAAAAAGATACTGCGTGTATGCACAAATATTTTTTTGGGGAATAGACTAAAGACTTGTGTTGATAACTATAAGTTAGGGGTTTAAAGGTGTGTGCACGACCCTTTAAATGACAAATAAAAGTACGGGAGTAGAAAAAGCAAGTTTCAATACTCTTATTTTACCCGAATGACATTATTACTCGTATTGAGTAATTCGGCAGGGCTATTATTACACTTTGTAAAATTGAAAAATTAAAAAAAAAACCTAAATGTAAATAATTTCAAAATTGCTTTATTAGGGTTAGATATGAGGATATTAGGGATAATTTGAGGTATATTTTACAAAAAAAAAATTATGGTATTGTATCTGGAGAAGCCCAAACTTGGTATGTTTTGAAAACTATTTTTATTATAATTTAAACAAAATGACTGAAATGTAACTATGTGATATATTTTTAGCATTGGCTCAGAAAGCCCTTTCGTTTAATACCATACACGATAGGTTTCTAAACATTTTTTTTTTATTTCATACAAAAAACATGACGTCATAACTCCTCTCGTTTTTTTTTATTTGTGGGCG
The DNA here is from genome assembly GCF_948474715.1 of Cydia amplana. Taxonomy (NCBI): domain Eukaryota; kingdom Metazoa; phylum Arthropoda; class Insecta; order Lepidoptera; family Tortricidae; genus Cydia; species Cydia amplana. Next base: position 1,802,559 of record NC_086095.1, on the reverse strand, counting down.
CTTCGGGTCAAATTGTTTCAAATGTCCTAAAGATCAATCGTACCGATTTTCAGACCTTTAACACCATTTGCAGCATTTTACTGATTTTCGCGGTGTACCGTCAGCGCTAGAAGTGGGCAGCAAAGAGTAGTATAATATATAGGACAGTCGGCAGTCAACGTTTGTTCCTAATAAACATAACATTGATGAATCAAGGCGGTTTGTTTAAAGAGGGCCTGCCGCGAAACCAATTTCGTTATCTGCCACCATTAAATTTCGCTCGTATACGCAAGAGTGATAGAGAGGCAGATAACGAAATTTCCCCCACCCCCCTTTGGATGGTTCTTGTTTGAGTTATAATGTCACTGTATTGAGGACTCAACCTTTCCATTTTTAAAGTGTTTTTATATCGACATGACACTGGCTACTGTAGTAAATGCCAAAAAAGAAAAACATGTCTATGGTTTACTCATCTGTCAGAAATGACAATTAAAATTAGGTTGGAAACAATGTATTCCATACAATATTTTTTAAATGGTGATTACACGAAGTATCGTAAAAGTGCCAAAAAGATACTGCGTGTATGCACAAATATTTTTTTGGGGAATAGACTAAAGACTTGTGTTGATAACTATAAGTTAGGGGTTTAAAGGTGTGTGCACGACCCTTTAAATGACAAATAAAAGTACGGGAGTAGAAAAAGCAAGTTTCAATACTCTTATTTTACCCGAATGACATTATTACTCGTATTGAGTAATTCGGCAGGGCTATTATTACACTTTGTAAAATTGAAAAATTAAAAAAAAAACCTAAATGTAAATAATTTCAAAATTGCTTTATTAGGGTTAGATATGAGGATATTAGGGATAATTTGAGGTATATTTTACAAAAAAAAAAATTATGGTATTGTATCTGGAGAAGCCCAAACTTGGTATGTTTTGAAAACTATTTTTATTATAATTTAAACAAAATGACTGAAATGTAACTATGTGATATATTTTTAGCATTGGCTCAGAAAGCCCTTTCGTTTAATACCATACACGATAGGTTTCTAAACATTTTTTTTTTATTTCATACAAAAAAACATGACGTCAGAACTCCTCTCGTTTTTTTTTATTTGTGGGCGCTTCGGGTCAAATTGTTTCAAATGTCCTAAAGATCAATCGTACCGATTTTCAGACCTTTAACACCATTTGCAGCATTTTACTGATTTTCGCGGTGTACCGTCAGCGCTAGAAGTGGGCAGCAAAGAGTAGTATAATATATAGGACAGTCGGTAGTCAACGTTTGTTCCTAATAAACATAACATTGATGAATCAAGGCGGTTTGTTTAAAGAGGGCCTGCCGCGAAACCAATTTCGTTATCTGCCACCATTAAATTTCGCTCGTATATGCAAGAGTGATAGAGAGGCAGATAACGAAATTTCCCCCACCCCCCTTTGGATGGTTCTTGTTTGAGTTATAATGTCACTGTATTGAGGACTCAACCTTTCCATTTTTAAAGTGTTTTTATATCGACATGACACTGGCTACTGTAGTAAATGCCAAAAAAGAAAAAAAAACGCTGTCATAGTAACGAAAATAATAAACACGTCAATCGAAATAAACAACGTAATATCCAAGAAAAATTTGCAAAATAGTATATGATAAATATGTAAAACATCATTAATTATCGAATTAAGATTACATACAACTTTGTGTAAAAAAAATTGAGGCAATTATACAGCCCGATTATACGGGTTACATTTTGAAAAAGATGATTATCTTGGAAAGAAGAGTAAATATACATAGGTGAACATAATTCAGGGTTTGCTTGTCTGGGTCAGACTGTACGAAAGGGGGGGCTGGGACTTAGAATTTTTTTTGACAAAGTGGTATCATTATGACACTATTTTTAAATGATTGTAATGTGTAGATCACGTCAAAATAAGCATCTTTTATTGGAAAAACTTTTCTCTAAAATAAAAAATGGCCGAGTTAGACGCGACCAAAGATTGATGTTTTTAAAGGGAGCTGGGACTTGTAAAATTGTATTATTATAAAAACGTCGGTTCTGGCGCTTCGCCGGCCGCTGCCGCGGCACGCTCGCTTCGCTCGCTCGGCTCGCGCGCTGTATGGTCGCAGTTCTACCTAACACTCCTCCTCGCTTCGCTCGTCGTCGTACCTACTCCGACCTGCCTTAAAAGCCTGGCCTGCCTTAAGCTCTATCTCCGCCATTTTCAGTTTTAGTAAAAAGTTTTTCAAGTAAAAGTTGCTTATTTCGATGTGTTCTATACATTAAAATCATTTAAAATATATGTCATAATGACACCACTCTCAATGAAAATTTTCTAAGTCCCAGCTCCCTTTAAAAATATCAATCTTTGGAGGCGTCTAACTCGGCCATTTTTTATTTTAGAGAAAAGTTTTTCCAATAAAAGATGCTTATTTTGACGTGATATACACATTACAATCATTTAAAAATAGTGTCATAATGACACCACTTTGTCAAAAAAAAATCTAAGTCCCAGCCCCCCCTTTGCTACAGTCCAACCCTTGTCTGGTCCACGCATGCTGTACCTATCACGACCACGGCACGGCCGTCTCCTGCTAACTTTTCGCTATAATAGTAAAATCATAGGTCTAATACCTATGATTTTAATATTATAGCGAACAATATTTCATGTTCATGATCTCGAATTTAAGACTTTAGCTTAGATTTATGGCGTGCGGCCTAGCGCGCGTTGCCTCTATGAGGAGCTGTCAAAGCGCTTTATATCTGTATGCTTTTGATGATGCGGATCAGCATTCTTATCCAGCGGGGCAAGCGGCCAGCCTGCAGAAGGGCACCCTACCGCACTTGGTAGGTCACTACACTCACTACCAGGATTTAGGGCTAATAATTTATTTATAAGTTTTTAATACCTTTAAACGAGCAATTCTTGTATATTTATTTATTTATTTATATGTATAATATATTTCGGGGATCTCGGGAACGGCTCTAAACGGATTTAGATGAAATTTGCTATATGGAGGTTTACGGGGGCGCAAAATCGATCTAGCTAGGTTTTATCTCTGGGAAAACGCGCATTTTTGGGTTATTATATGTTTCCAGAGCAAAACTCGGTCTCCCAGACATTAAGTTTTTAATTTAAGTGTTTTTATCATGTTTCATATTTAAACTTACAGATGTGAATCACCAGCAGAGTTTTTGGAGAGGTGTGGTTTTCTTATTTCCTGTTACCAACCTGAAACACCATACCTACCTAAATATCAGAAAATAATAAAGTGAAGAAAATTAAATAAAGTTGCATGCTTAAAAACTTTAATGTTTTATTAAAATTAAACGAAAAAAAATGTGTAAACTGAAATAGATCAATTTTTTTTATTTGTAGTTGAATAACATATATGTATTTAATCTCCTTTAATTAAAAATCATCTCTGAGTAGATACATATTAAACAATAGGTACTTTTAGGTCTTGGTAGTAATGTTAGGTCTTATGACCTACTGTATTTGACTATATTACTTACCAAGACCGGAGCCTGACCTGTCAGTCACCAACTATTTTGATGCTCTTTGTAGGTAGCATCAAAATAGTTGGTGACTGACAAAGTTACCAAGTTACTAAGGTAGTAGGTACCTATATAGTAGGTAGCAGTAGCGCAATATTTAGTCAAAATATTTTGACTAATTTAGATTATTTTTATGCCAAAAAAGTAATACAAGCTATTCATGTTCCACTTAGTAATAAAATACGGACTTTTCTGAATATGTGGTTTACGAAATGTGTTAAGGTACAACTTGTGGTTTATTAACGTGGTTTAGAAATAGGCAGCTTGAGTTGAGAGAGGTGATGAGTAAATTGTTTCATTTTTTTACAATTTTGAGCGTTTATAGGAGAATGTGTGGAGCAAGCATTATTTGACGTGTAGGTGTGGGTTCAACAAAAAGATCGCTTGTCAATAAGGCATTCTTGCTGTTAAAATTCAATTATTAATAGCCTTTATCGACCATCAGCAATGTAGTCCCTTTTTGATTGATGGAAATTGTCACGTAAGTTCCACTACTCGCCGCCGCATCGCCTACAGCGCATTCGTTAGTCTATCGCTCACAAGATGTCATTAATTCATGTAAACTTACGTACTGAAAAAAAAAAGTTTTACTCTTTGCTATAAATTACCCTTTCGCACGTCAAAAACTCCAAGATGGAGCCGAAGGTCATAGAGAAAAAAGTCTACATTTGGAATCATTACTTGTCAAAATTTGACATTAGCAATCCACAGTTAGGTGACAACCAAACCAAACCATTATAAACCTTAAAGTAATAATAAAACAAAGTTGTTTTTTGTTAAATTATTGTTTGTACCAAATGAACTTCAGCACTTGATGAACTTCAAATGAACTTCAACAGTTGAATTTCAAATGACGCGAAATTTGACAGTTGCACATGTCGAATAGGGGCCCTGGCCCCTGTCATCCTTTATTATTGCCCGTAAAGCCAGTCTCTAGATATCTATGTCAATGCAATGTTAGCGACCTATCAAATATTTCCTCAATACTATAGGAGCATCTAGTCAAAAAGAACGACTTTAACTTACCTACGCTTAATAAAAACCAATCCGTAATAACCTTCGTATCGCTAACCTCGCTGACTGTACTTTTCTTTCCACAAGTAAGACAAGGAACTGAAGGAACTAATACTCATCGAGACAATTCTACCAACAAACACAATTAGTTTGCATTGTTCTATCACAAATTTGGCCACCTACTGTCTCCATCATCAGAACAGCTCCATGTATATGTATGCAAAATTTCAGCTCAATCGAAATCGGATCGGGAAGTGGGTCAAATTTAGCTTCCAAGATTTGACCCACACAACTAACTAACAGCTAAGGCAGGTTAAATAAAAGCTTGTAAAAAGTGCAGTGTAATTTTATGGAGACAGTTCTTCGCTTCGCTCGGAAAACATAAAAAACTCGAAAATGCGCGTTTTCCCAGAGATAAGGCTAGCTAGATCGATTTTTCGCCCCCAAAAACCCCCATATAGCAAATTTCATCGAAATCGTTAGAGCCGTTTCCGAGATCGCCGAAATATATATGTATATAAACAAGAATTGCTCGTTTAAAGGTATTAGATTTGGACTTTAATTTTCAGACAGAACATTATTTGTGATTATGCCTTTCCCCATTTATCATTTTATTTTGATACTGTTTTCTTTAAGAAACTATGGCGACTTTGTAGCTTTGCGTTAAAAAGAATATCTTCCAAGTATTGTATAAAACATAGGTGATAATTAATTAAACTTTTAACCGCCATAGAATACGTCATCGAGCGTGCTCGTGTCGCCGGGGGTACGAAGTTACACAAAGTTTTCTTATTTATCAGACAGCGGCGAAATGAGCCCGATTTTGTATGTCTTATATATCAGTCTACGGCGGTTAAAAGGTTAATTATATCGTTATACGAACATGAACTCTGATAGAGTTGTTTTTTTAGCACTTATTGTGTCTATTTATTGCTTGATTGTAAATAGTGTCAAGTGTAAAAGATAACTTTATTACGATAACGAAGCTCAGGCGCAGCTATTTGATAAGTTTTTTGTCAAAAAACTTTCAATTTTCATTTTTGATACAAGCTTTTCTCGCTGACTGTACTTTTTTTGAATAGAAAACTAATCATCGAGACAATTCTAACAAATCCAAACAAAATTAGGCCTACACTAGTGACTAGACTTATATCGACCGGGATATGAACCGTGATTACCTTTTGTGTTGTTTTCGAGCTCCCGATATTTCGACGCAGTTACATACATCTTGTTCACGGGTAACTCCCCCGTAACTTACCCGTGAACAAGATTAGATGCATGTAACTGCGTCGAAATATCGGGAGCTCGAAAACAACACAAAAGGTAATCACGGTTCATATCCCGGTCGATATAAGTCTAGTAAACCGTGAATCATTCAAAACTGTTAAAATTAGGTTACGTTGTTTCATCACAGAGTTCCTATGGCCACCTCCCGTCTCCATCATCAGATCAGCTCGATGGTACCGTAATATTGCATTGTCACCCAACATAGGTACGATGTGAATTTAAGTTTCAGCTCTGCAAAACATGATCCCGATATGCCATACTGTCTTTCAGCATAGATAAATGAAACGATACCGCACTTGTGTTGATATGTATTCAACGGAATTAAAACAATAAAACGATGTTCAACACTTCACCATTATATTGACAATAAAGTATTCTTTACAATCAACCGTTAGGATTCCAAACCGTCATACGACTGAACTCGTTTCAATCCGATGCCCGTCAATTCTCCAATCCACCCTCAAAAACGAATAATCAACTGTCAACTTATTAGGTCCGTCTACCTACAACTAAAATGTTAGTGGGTGGTTACCTTCATTATAAATTAATGTTACAGTCGGCCATCCGATTTTAAAACGAGTCCCTTCGTTTTAGAGACAACTCATTGAAACAGAAATCACTCAATTATACATAATTTAGAAACTTTACATACAACTGTATATATTTTTTCATGAGATAATATTTGAGCAAATACAGATCATATTATTTTTTTTTATTTACGATATTACATTAAATCTAGGTACATGATTTTAATCTAAGTTAAATATCAAAAGGAAACATTTAACATTCATAATATAAATCAGCCTTAAAGCTAAGATGTCAAAGATCCGTCTTTAACATTCAGACATAACTCATTATGAGCCATGTTCAGTCATGATAACCTTAATCATGCCCAAACGATTACGGGTATTGATTCAACATCTCATCCTAAAGGTAATAAACCTTAAATCTGTTTAACGTATGGAATCTACTCTTCCGAAGAACTATCATCAGTAGAAGATTTGCTAGTAGGATCATTATCATAACTCATCCACGGGAATATCTTATCAAGCGAGACTATACCTTCATAACGTCTACCTTTCTTCGTAAGGGGTGTGTCTTCAATTACAAAGCGGTCATGGGGCAAGACTTTTTTTATTCTATAGGGGCCTTGACACTTGGACTCAAGTTTCTTCGACTGACCTGTTCCTCCAACTATAGCTCTAACTACCCTAACTAGATCTCCTTCTTTATACTGTGTACCCTTCTTCCTACTCCTATCAAATCTTTCCTTATTCTTTTCTTGGTTTTTCTCTATTGAATCTCTTGCCTGTTCCCTAATTTCTTCTAAGTTTGGTTCTACTACATCTCTATCTATTTCCTCTATCACATCGTTTAAAATTCCCTGAGAAGCGTTGGTCGCTTTCATGCCAAAAAGTAACTCATTCGGTGCCTTTTTCGTTACCTCATGCACCGTAGAATTAATTCCAATTTGAACGTCTTGGACATATTCATCCCATTTATCAGGGCTTTGGCCGTGAGACATTGTGCTAAGGGCAGACAAGATGGTGCGATTATAGCGTTCCACCTGGCCATTTGCACGTGGCGTAGCTACTGCGTTTAATATATGCTTGATTCCTAACTTTTGGGTAAACGTTTTGAACTTTTTACTCGTAAAACTTGTACCCCGGTCAGTCACTAATCGCGTAGGGGGTTTGAAATAGCTAAAGTAATTTTTGAAGACCTTTATACTTTCCTTCGACTTAGTGCTACGGACAGCAGTTAGATTGACGTATTTGGTAAACGCGTCCACAATCACAAGTAGGTACGAATTTTTGCGCTTACTTCGTACGAACGGTCCTAAATGATCGGCATGCACCGTGTGAAATGGCACCTCGACTTTTGGAATCGGGTGAAGTTCTCCTTCCTTGGCCCCAGCCGGAATTTTGTGGTGGGCGCATTCTAAACAAGCCGACACATACTTTTTGGTAAACCGACGCATTTTGGGGAACCAATAGTGTGATTTTAGCCGCTGCAAGGTTTTTTCGAAGCCAAAATGACCCACGTCATCGTGGTTGGCTTTCAATATTTGCCAACGGACGCCTCTAGGAACCACCCAACGCATCGTGTTCTCGTCAATGATACGATATACTCGACCATTTTTCAATTTATATTCTTTATGTATATTTACAATTTTTGTAGTTAAAGGGTCTTGTAAAATATCTTTGATATGTTTTATTTCCGAATCACTAGATTGGACAGTCGTGATCCAGTCTTCAAGGTTCACTGAAAGGACATCGAGTACGTGTGGTGGTTCCTCATTTTCGTTGATGGGACTACGGCTAAGCGCATCAACGTGCGCCATTTTCTCTCCTGCTCGATATTCAACTTCACAATCGTACTCTAAAAACTGTATCCACCATCTTGAGATACGAGGAACAAGGTCCCTCTTTGTGAATGTTGACCGTAGGGCATTACAGTCGGTGACGATTGTGAACTTGACCCCGAGCAGGTATACCCTAAATTTCATAAGTGAGCTTACGACAGCTAATGTTTCAAGCTCAAAGGAATGTAGCTTTTGTTCGTCGATAGTCGTTTGTCGACTATAGTATGCTACGGGGCGCCAAGGGTCGGAACCTGAACGCTGCAGCAAGATGCCAGCTAAGCCCATTTTGCTTGCGTCTGTATGGAGCTGCGTTTCAGCAGTATGATCATACAAAGCAAGTACAGGCCTTTCGATGAGACGTTTTTGTAGGCTCTCAAATGCATTAGCCTCATCTGAAGTCCATCTCCAAGGGGTGTCCTTCTTCAAAAGACTCGTCAACGGCCTAGCTATTAATGCAAAATCCTTGACGAATCTTCTAAAGAAGCTTGCCAAACCCAGAAACCTTCGAACGTCATGCTGGTTTGTCGGGACAGAGAATTTTGAAACAGCTTGCACCTTTTGCAACCCAGGCTTGACACCCTCTTTACTTATTTCAAATCCCAAAAATTCAATACTCTGTTGGAAGAAGTTACATTTTTGCTTCTTAAGAGTAAGACCACTTTGTTGCAGTACACTAAGTACTTCTTCCAGCCGAGTCAACCCCTCCTCAAATGAGGCCGCTGGGATCAAAATATCGTCCATGTAGATAACGACGTATTTGATCTTGGCCAGGACCTTATGCATTACCCTCTGAAATACTGCTGGTGCGTTTGCCAGGCCGAATGGCATCCGGGTATACTCGTACTGCCCATCCGGCGTGACAAACGCAGTCTTCTCTATGGATTCTTCTGCAATGGGTATTTGGTGGTACCCTGACGCGAGATCGAGCGTTGTGAACACCGTCTGTCCAGACAACTGGTCCAGCAAATCTTCAATCCGAGGCAGGGGGTAGTGGTCGCGTTTAGTTTTATTGTTGAGTGCGCGATAGTCGACGCAGAGTCTCTTTTCACCAGATTTCTTGTGTACCAAAACAATTGGACTGGCATAGGGTGATTTAGACTCCCGAACTATCCCGCACTCAACCATGTCATCTACCATACCCTGTACAAGTCGCCGCTCTGAATGTGACATCCTATATGGTCTATAAACAACAGGGTCTGAGTCTTTAAGCTGGATAACCATTTCAGCTTCGGTTGTGAACCCTAAATCACGTAAACCACTTGAGAAACAGGTTTCATATTTATCTAGTAATCCATTCAGTTTATGCTTTACATCGGAAGGCAAATTGTCCCCACATCTAATCGATTCATCTGAAATGTCCTTCTGTTCAGCTGTAACTGACACATTCTGTACATGCTTTACCGCATTCAAATATCTGGCGCGAGTAACGAGTGAACCCTTAAGAATGGTTAAAGGCTTTGCACCTAAATTCTGTACGAGTAGCAAACAAGTCCCTAAATTGATTTCATACTCACCTGGCAAAAGGTAGTATTCACTACCAACACCCCCTCTAACCGAGCCACTAACGTAGACAATTCCGCTGAATTGTTTATCCGCAATGACACGAACTGCACTCATTGAGCCTTCGGCGATTGTTACGTCTTTTTCCGCTTTAAGTAACAGTTTCGTGTCATCGTCTTCATCTACTCTCACAAATCTCAATTCCGATGATGTTTTTATAATGCAAACATTTGGTCTTTCTGTATAGGAGTGTCCTAAAAGCAATGAACAGTTAATAAGATGGTCGTCAACTATATAAATCTCTACTTCCTTTTCAGTGACGCCCTGAACATCAATGATGGCTTGGGTATGCCCCAAAGGAACGTATGGTATTAACCCTAGCCCCTTCAAAACAGTACCATTAACTGTTGTCCACTCTAGTCCTAACGTTTCCGCATCTGACTTACGGATAAGAGTAGTCTCAGAACCCAAATCTACAAGACTGGCTATCGGTTTGCCATTAATTTCAATTACCATCTTGTATTTACTACTGGTATTGTCATTTGATGAGTCATGCAGATTCTTGTCATCTTTGTTCACATGGATAACTCTCATAACGCTTTTATCCTTTACTTCCGGTTTATTCGCCTTTTTGGGACAGTCACTAATAGCATGACCTATAAAATGGCAATACGAGCACTTAACAATGGGTTTTGGGCATTTAGAACACGGGTGTCCCTTCTCTTTGCAATTAAAACACACCACACTATCTGAAATTTGTCGTTGTTTAAGAGGGGTTGTGTCGCTACTGCTAGTTCTGTAACTTGGTTTACTAAACGTGTTATTATTATTAGAAACTTTTCTATCTTTCTTCAAGTCTGTGCTATTATCTTTATTCTGAACTTTAATGGTTTTAAAGAATTGCAGAACTTGTTCTGTTTTCTCAAAATGTGCCGCTTGAGCGCCTACCCTAACCCCTCTGTCGTCTACACCATGGATAATGCAATCTATAGCTTCCCTACCGAAAATTTTGCAGCGATTTAATAAATTTATTTTCGAGAAATAGTACAATTCTAAGGATTCGCCGAAACGAACCCTCTTAGCTAGCATCTCTGTTAATAAATCTGCATAATTCTCGGTTGCGGGGAATGATTCCGCTAGAAGAACTTTCCATTCGGGCCAAGTTCGTTTCAGGGATGGTAACCCTTGGTACCATAACTTAGCATGACCAGTAAGCTTAGGCAAAGCATAGTGGATAGTTTGCCTGTCGTTCCATTTATACATTTCGGCACATTCATCCACTTTGCTTAGCCAAACAGTAATTGGTTGCTCCCTACTCAATGGGTCAAAGTCCGGAATAACATTGTTTAAGACCGGAAAACTGTTATTTTGCTCATTATTCTGTTTCTTCATAACCTTTAAAAACTCTTCAAAGAAACGAGATGTTGAATCATACCTGACCTCGTCGTCCCTTCCAGGGCTCAGTCTTCGATCACGAAGCTCCAAGTACCTCCCAGTAGTCTCATTGTCCCTTGCAGGGCTCCGTCTCCGATTTCGGAGCTCCATGGACCTCCCGGTCTCCACGCTGTCCCTGCCCGGAGTTCGTCTCCGAATAGCAAGCTCTGTGAACCTCCTGGTCCTCTCACCTTCTTCAGGGCTCCGTCTAGAACTGCGTAGCTCCGAATCTCTATGACGTGCGCGTTCCTGAAGTTCCTGTCGATCACGCTCGTTCCTCAATTGACTTTCTAAAACACGTAAGCGCTGTCTTTCGAGATCCAGCTCCTCCCGTAGCCTCTCGTTGCGCAGAGAACTACGACTACGAGTACGACTTCGAGTGCGATCATGTCTCCGATTGTGTTCGTAATTTTGTTCGTCGTTAATCAAACGACTTCGACTCCGACTGTGCCTTCTAACGATTGAGCCAACACTAGGGTTTCTAGTACGACTGCGACTCCTAGCCGTTCGAACACTACCAGTACGGCTACGGTGACGACTCTGCCTAGGAGTGGATAAGATTCTCTCTTCCCGGTGACCAGCAGTCTCGTTCGGCGGACGGTGTGCGGCAATAGTAGTCCTTGGTCTTTGTAGCACAGGGCTGCTTGGAGCTGGCTGGCCATTGTCATCATCATCCTCCATTATTTGCTTTTGTCTGAAACTTGCAATAACCACACTTGTATAATATGTTATCATAGCCCTATTAAAACTAACAAAACGTGAATAGTTTAGAAAAATAAGTAATAATTTAATGCCTCAATGTTCATAGATTCATAAAAGTACAATGCATAATCTTTACAATTACTGGACGGTCAAACATGTAAATGTTCGCTTAACCTGGGATTATTCAACATTATAACCAGCACAACTCGAACAACTTTTTTTTTTGTCAATCATTTTAATGCAATCATGTACGTGTCTCGTCAACTGAAGGGTCAATTGTAGCATATTTGCTAAAAGCGCTTGTGAACCATTTACTTACTAAAGCTTGAAGCCATGCATTTTTCGTGGTTAAAATGCCATAGATGTAAGATTGAAGCAGTGACCTAGAAACATGTAACTGAAAATTCTAAGTAATGACTGTGTTTAGTTTTAACACAGTATACCTATAGATAAAGATCAACCATTTAAAATTATTTCTTAGGTCATGCCATGTCAATGCCTTCATCTTTGTTACAGTAAGAACAGAACGCTGGTGGCACCATGGAATATAACATTTTATTAAGAAACTATAAACTATTGTAATAAGTAGCATAATACTACTGCGTTTCAATGAGAATTAGGCAAAATAAAGTGTCAAATCTTATGTAGGTACTCCAACAATAATATATGAGTGTTTTTTTTTTATAATTTGGTATACTTCGGTTGCAATGCAAGTATACGTCTTCAAAAATAAGGTAGGAAGTGACATGTACCCTTACTGATAAACTACGATGGCATAATTCGGTATTTTTACGATTTGGCTGTGCATTAAGTTGACATTGTTCTATTACCAATCCATTTATAGCCATACAAAATGATTTGACAGGTTTAAATTCAAATAAGAGTAGACCAAGTCAAATTTAAAACTAAGTCAACAAACAAATATGAAATATAAATTAACCCCGCATACAGTATAATTGCAATTAACTATATTCACTTTTGTTTTAATAATATATGGTTATCACACTACAACATTTGAAAATTGTCGGTAATCGTGCAGTAATGACGTTCTATTCTAGACACAACAGATAGACCATACTTTATAAGTCTCTACAACAATTCCTTACAAGCAACTCTAAGTTTAACGAATCCAACCTCCCAGTGAAGTTGTTTTTGTATAGTAGTTATAAATTACGAAATTCATTTCATTTGAAGGAACAAAGGTACCTATCAATTATTGTCAAATCATCTTTATGGACTAATATTTTCATATTTATTGTCGTGAAACCAATAAATACCTTTGATTATGACCATTCGTTATCCAAGCGAAAAGGAAAAAAAAATCTAACCGAATTAACGGTAATTTACCTTTTCGTGGGCCTGCGTTTTTATCCCGTCTTCTGAAGTTGAAACGATACCGCACTTGTGTTGATATGTATTCAACGGAATTAAAACAATAAAACGATGTTCAACACTTCACCATTATATTGACAATAAAGTATTCTTTACAATCAACCGTTAGGATTCCAAACCGTCATACGACTGAACTCGTTTCAATCCGATGCCCGTCAATTCTCCAATCCACCCTCAAAAACGAATAATCAACTGTCAACTTATTAGGTCCGTCTACCTACAACTAAAATGTTAGTGGGTGGTTACCTTCATTATAAATTAATGTTACATAAATATAAGTAAAGAAAGAGTGGTAACTCCATACTCGTACATCCATTTTCTTACCAAAACGTGCCAAAACGCGAGTTATTTCGTAGTCGACATCTAGCGTCAAGTAGCGGACATTATCAGTTGACAATAGATGTCACAAGTGTCGCTATTAACGAAAATTGTACTGCTAGAGCTGTTTAGCACCCTTATTGTGATCATAGAGAAAAAAATACATAGAGTGCTCACTCCATACATCAGTTTTAGTACCAAAAAGACTATTAGCATCTAGCATCGAGTAGCGGAACTATCAGTACTCCTACTTGACAATAGATGTAGCACCGACCGGAAAGTCTTATGCTGTTGAGATAAGACTTTCCGGTCGGTGCTACATCTATTGTCGAGTAGCAGTACTGATAGTTCCGCTACTCGATGCTAGATGTAGACACTGAAATTAATAGTCTGAACTGATGTATGGAGTGAGCACTCTTGTCTTACTTATTTCTCTATGTTGTGATCTAAAAAACCACTACGCTTTTTCAAAAACTCTGCTGGCCAAACCTACTCTACCTACAGCATCTTAAGTATTGACTTACGTCAATATATATGAAATAATGTATTTTAATTGGAATGTGTACACCTAATCTCAAACTTGTACGCCTTTCGACAAAACAGCGTTCTTACATACGTTTTGTACAAACATTCAAATGATATACATATTTGTAAATATAGGTAACATGTTTACAAATATGTAAATCATTTGACTTTGACTTTGAAATAATGCATAGGTACTTACGTCTAAATAATTGTGCGGAGTAGGTACGGAACCCTCGGAACGCTATTGACTCGCTATTGTCCTATTTTTTGCAAAATATGACGTCACAATATTGCACGAGCGGCCATAGATCACTACCAACGTCACATTTTCTATTGTAAAACATAGAGAAATATAAGTAAGTAAAGAAAGAGTGGTAACTCCATACATCAATTTTATTACCAAAACGCGAGTTATTTCGCAGACTACATCTAGCGTCAATGTCCGCTACATTATCAGTTCCGTTAGTTGACAATATATTTGCTTATTTTTACATTTGCTTATAATTATTGTTTATATTAAGATAATTAATCAGAACTTCTCCTCTCCTTGGAATTGTAAATAGTATATTGCAGTGCCCAACAGGGTTCACAAAGATCTAGCTTATAAGTTTACCACCTGTACAATTACTTTGTCAAATTGCAATAAAATATTGAGATGTAGTGGCAAACAAAATCTATAATGCTCGACAATTTTTAGCTAATATTATAACCGGATTAACCGGAACTCTATTTTCAACTCCTTCTGCTTATAATATTAGTTGTAAATTGTTTTATTAGTACATTTTTCATCAGTAGCGACAGGTGTGACATCGGTGTCAAGTAGCGGTACTAATAGTTCCACTACTTGACGTTAGATGTCGACTACGAAATAACATGTGTTTTGGCATAGAGAAAAAAATACATAGAGTGCTCACTCCATACTTACATCAGTTTTAATACCAAAAAAACTAGTAGCATCTAGCATCGAGTAGCGGAACTATCAGTACTGCTACTTGACAATAGATGTAGCACCGACCGGAAAGTCTTATGCTGTTGAGATAAGACTTTCCGGTCGGTGCTACATCTATTGTCAAGTAGCAGTACTGACAGTTCCGCTACTCGATGCTAGATGTAGACACTGAAATTAATAGTCTGAACTGATGTATGGAGTGAGCACTCTTGTCTTACTATATTTCTCTATGGTTTTGGTAAGAAAACTGATGTATGGAGTTACCACTATTTCTTTACTTATATTTCTCTATGATTTTAAGTACATAATTATACATACCGACTGACGTCAGTACAAAATTAAAAATTAAATTTAAATAAACCAAAGTCCTGCGAATAATATAAAGATAAAAGCTAATAGTTAATTGCTTGTAGATAATTTATTACCTGGTATGAACTTGCTTTATCCAAAACACATAAAATTATTTTATTGTAGTAGGTATCGAGAAATAATACATTAGTTTTAAGTCAGATAAATCAATTCAAACCGGTATCATCCATTTTAACCATATTATTAATATTATAAATGCGAAAGTGTGTCTGTCTGTTACCTCCTCATGCTTAAACCGCTGAACCGATTTAGTTAAAATTTGGTATGGAGATAGTTTGATTCCCCGGGGCTCAATGCCATGTGCACTCACCAATGCAATCCAGCAAAATAGAAACTAGTTTGATGTATTCAAAAGGTACTTTATACAAGATACAATACGTAGCGGCCCTCTTTTTTTAAATATCTTTCGTTAAATTTAAATAATCTCGATTATATTTAGCAGTGGCGCTAGTGTGCACGTTGATGGGCTCTTAGTGTAAGGCCTGAGTGGACGCTTGGAGCGGAGCGTTGGGCGGGGCGTGCAGCGTGGCGTCGGGCTCACAAGTAATTTGAGCAGCGTGCATTAAGGCCGCTCCTATACGTTTGCATTTGTTTAACATGCACGCCGCACGCCCCGCCCCGCTGCACGCCCGACTCGAGCGTCCACTCAGGCCTTACACTAAGAGCCCATCAACACACACTAAGTGTAAGGCCTGAGTGGACGGGGGCGTGCGGCGTGCATGTTAAACAAATGCGCACGTATAGGAGCGCCCTTAGTGCACGCTGATCACATCACGCGTGAGCCCACAGCCACGCTGCACGCCCCGCCCAACGCTCCGCTCCAAGCGTCCACTCCGGCCTTACACTTAAATCGACCCGAGTTGCGAATTACCTATTCGCACGTGAATCGTACAACATTTTACAGCAGTTTCTTTTCCCGTAGTCGTAAAGTAAGTAAGTTATATTTATTAGCACAAGAAATTGCTGATAAAACTAAAAACTAAAACTAGAACTAAAACTATATCTAACTAATACCATAATACAAATATCCGAGAAAACATAATAAGTACCACCTTCACATAGATATTTCACAGAAGATAGGTACAACTTTTGCTTTTACGTTTGACTCCAGTACAGAAATTCAAGTTGTATCAAATACATGATTTAACTTTGACCTCCGCTTGTGACGTCAAGCCCGCCCACTGCGGAATCTCGGGTAATTCCACAAACTATACAACTATAAGATTATTTTATTTATTTATAATCGGAGATCCAACAGCTGTTAACATGTCAATAGGTTTTATAAATGTGATACAAAAAGCCAATTACAGGTTTTCACCAGTAAATACAGATTAACAAAAACAAGTGGTGGTTAGCACTATTGCACTACACATTCATTTCAACGCCAAAGGCAGAGTAACTAATTTTGAATTTAATAGGCATATAGCTTAAGGATCACCCACTAGCGTCTCCCAAGCGTCGGCGTCTAGTAAACTCTATGGGTGCTCGACGAAACGTTGGCGCAACTGCGCAGCGACGCCATTTTCCATAGCGCTGACTAGACGCCGACGCTCAAAAGACCCTAGTGTGGGGTAGCTTTAAGAGGGGGCTAACTCAAAATTGTGTTTTCACACATTCAAGGACAAATGCCATGAAAAACCACTCGGTAGGTAAACTAGACTATATTTGCGAGGGGAAACCCCAAGAAAAACCGTAAAAGGTTAAAGTATGTATATGTATGTAAACACTTTATTGTACATAAGACAGGTTAAGATACAATTAAAAAGAAAGCATACAATGTTCAAAGGCGAACTTATCCCTATAAGGGATCTCTTCCAGTCAACCATTGAGCAATTGAGAGTAGAGTAATAAAAATGACAGACAAACGAACACTATGTACAGAAAAGTGGGCTTGATTAAAAAAATAAAAACCGGCCAAGTGCGAGTCGGGCTCGCACACGAAGGGCTCCGTACTATTACGCAAAAAACGGCAAAAAAATCACGTTTGTGGTATGTGGTTTGTTTGTGGTTGATAGCTAGCTATCACGGTTCATGAGATAAAGTTGAAAATTTTACAGATGTATTTCTGTTGCCGCTATTACAGCAAATACTAAAAACAGGATAAAATAAATATATAAGTGGGGCTCCCATACCACAAACGTGATTTTTTTGCCGTTTTTTGCGTAATAGTACGGAGCCCTTCGTGTGCGAGCCCGACTCGCACTTGGCCGGTTTTTATTTTTTTAATCAAGCCCACTTTTCTGTACATAGTGTTCGTTTGTCTGTCATTTTTATTACTCTACTCTCAATTGCTCAATGGTTGACTGGAAGAGATCCCTTATAGGGATAAGTTCGCCTTTGAACATTGTATGCTTTCTTTTTAATTGTATCTTAACCTGTCTTATGTACAATAAAGTGTTTACATACATATACATACTTTAACCTTTTACGGTTTTTCTTGGGGTTTCCCCTCGCAAATATAGTCTAGTTTACCTACCGAGTGGTTTTTCATGGCATTTGTCCTTGAATGTGTGAAAACACAATTTTGAGTTAGCCCCCTCTTAAAGCTACCCCACACTAGGGTCTTTTGAGCGTCGGCGTCTAGTCAGCGCTATGGAAAATGGCGTCGCTGCGCAGTTGCGCCAACGTTTCGTCGAGCACCCATAGAGTTTACTAGACGCCGACGCTTGGGAGACGCTAGTGGGTGATCCTTAAGCTATATGCCTATTAAATTCAAAATTAGTTACTCTGCCTTTGGCGTTGAAATGAATGTGTAGTGCAATAGTGCTAACCACCACTTGTTTTTGTTAATCTGTATTTACTGGTGAAAACCTGTAATTGGCTTTTTGTATCACATTTATAAAACCTATTGACATGTTAACAGCTGTTGGATCTCCGATTATAAATAAATAAAATAATCTTATAGTTGTATAGTTTGTGGAATTACCCGAGATTCCGCAGTGGGCGGGCTTGACGTCACAAGCGGAGGTCAAAGTTAAATCATGTATTTGATACAACTTGAATTTCTGTACTGGAGTCAAACGTAAAAGCAAAAGTTGTACCTATCTTCTGTGAAATATCTATGTGAAGGTGGTACTTATTATGTTTTCTCGGATATTTGTATTATGGTATTAGTTAGATATAGTTTTAGTTCTAGTTTTAGTTTTTAGTTTTATCAGCAATTTCTTGTGCTAATAAATATAACTTACTTACTTTACGACTACGGGAAAAGAAACTGCTGTAAAATGTTGTACGATTCACGTGCGAATAGGTAATTCGCAACTCGGGTCGATTTAAGTGTAAGGCCGGAGTGGACGCTTGGAGCGGAGCGTTGGGCGGGGCGTGCAGCGTGGCTGTGGGCTCACGCGTGATGTGATCAGCGTGCACTAAGGGCGCTCCTATACGTGCGCATTTGTTTAACATGCACGCCGCACGCCCCCGTCCACTCAGGCCTTACACTTAGTGTGTGTTGATGGGCTCTTAGTGTAAGGCCTGAGTGGACGCTCGAGTCGGGCGTGCAGCGGGGCGGGGCGTGCGGCGTGCATGTTAAACAAATGCAAACGTATAGGAGCGGCCTTAATGCACGCTGCTCAAATTACTTGTGAGCCCGACGCCACGCTGCACGCCCCGCCCAACGCTCCGCTCCAAGCGTCCACTCAGGCCTTACACTAAGAGCCCATCAACGTGCACACTAGCGCCACTGCTAAATATAATCGAGATTATTTAAATTTAACGAAAGATATTTAAAAAAAGAGGGCCGCTACGTATTGTATCTTGTATAAAGTACCTTTTGAATACATCAAACTAGTTTCTATTTTGCTGGATTGCATTGGTGAGTGCACATGGCATTGAGCCCCGGGGAATCAAACTATCTCCATACCAAATTTTAACTAAATCGGTTCAGCGGTTTAAGCATGAGGAGGTAACAGACAGACACACTTTCGCATTTATAATATTAATAATATGGTTAAAATGGATGATACCGGTTTGAATTGATTTATCTGACTTAAAACTAATGTATTATTTCTCGATACCTACTACAATAAAATAATTTTATGTGTTTTGGATAAAGCAAGTTCATACCAGGTAATAAATTATCTACAAGCAATTAACTATTAGCTTTTATCTTTATATTATTCGCAGGACTTTGGTTTATTTAAATTTAATTTTTAATTTTGTACTGACGTCAGTCGGTATGTATAATTATGTACTTAAAATCATAGAGAAATATAAGTAAAGAAATAGTGGTAACTCCATACATCAGTTTTCTTACCAAAACCATAGAGAAATATAGTAAGACAAGAGTGCTCACTCCATACATCAGTTCAGACTATTAATTTCAGTGTCTACATCTAGCATCGAGTAGCGGAACTGTCAGTACTGCTACTTGACAATAGATGTAGCACCGACCGGAAAGTCTTATCTCAACAGCATAAGACTTTCCGGTCGGTGCTACATCTATTGTCAAGTAGCAGTACTGATAGTTCCGCTACTCGATGCTAGATGCTACTAGTTTTTTTGGTATTAAAACTGATGTAAGTATGGAGTGAGCACTCTATGTATTTTTTTCTCTATGCCAAAACACATGTTATTTCGTAGTCGACATCTAACGTCAAGTAGTGGAACTATTAGTACCGCTACTTGACACCGATGTCACACCTGTCGCTACTGATGAAAAATGTACTAATAAAACAATTTACAACTAATATTATAAGCAGAAGGAGTTGAAAATAGAGTTCCGGTTAATCCGGTTATAATATTAGCTAAAATTTTCAACTTTATCTCATGAACCGTGATAGCTAGCTATCACGGTTCATGAGATAAAGCCTGGTGACACACAAACAGACGGACAGATCTTTGGGTACCTACGGAACCCTAAAAACGACGAAAACATGTCTAAGGTCAATGTGGCTAATTCCATAGGGACTATTCCGTCCAAGAGCGTATATTTCTTTGATTTTCAATCGTAGGCAAAAAAACCATGCTTTTGATTAAAATGCACAGCAGTAAAATTTTCGTATAAAATAACCTATTTGTATAGTTTTCAAAAAGTCTGTAAAGATACCAACATTGCCAATAAGATGCTATTTATATGTTAATAGTATATTTATGAGACTATGATATATTTCCTGTGAATGACCAGCATAAACCAACGTAAACAATACTATTCTAGAACGGACTTTGATCAAATATGTAGTTAATTAATAAGAAAAAGTTTTTTCGACGGTTCCAAAAAGAGGACTTAATTTGGTTAGAACCACAAAACATATTAAAGAGGTTAGATTGGCTATCGCGCGCAGTTAGTATCGGACATTTACTAACACTCGCGCAACGGTAGTAAAAACTTGTGAGCGTGGTGAATGGATACGCCTCCTTTAAGCCCTTGCTACACGGTCGCCGACAAGCCTTCTAACCGTCTGACCTTGGTCTGTCCTTGGTCAGTTTTGGTCAAATTTTGTTGGAAACAACTGTCTACACGGTCCGTCCAGACCAAGGCCACGCGGTCTGAGGGGCTTGTCGGCGACCGTGTAGCAAGGGCTTTAGACAGATTTGATGTCTGGCTTCTTAATCTGAAGGTTATTGTGGCGCAAAAGGCATGTTTACTTCGTTTTCGGTCAGCGCGGGCGAGTAGCATGCGAGCGTTTGCTCAAAACCGGCGGCGACACGTACCCTGCTCGCATCGCCATTCTAACTTGTTCTGTGGTTAGAACTTTGATTTTAACACCACCATGTATATCTTAAGTACAGTCAGCAGCAGAAAGTAACTAAAGTTACTGTATGGTGCTGGGAATTATAAAGACTAGCGACCAGCCCCGGCTTCGCACGGGTTAACGAATTATACATAAACCTTACTTGAATCACTCTATTAAAAATACCGCATCAAAATCCGTTGCGTAGTTTTAAAAATACAAGTATACATAGGGACAGACAGCGGGAAGCGACTTTGTTTTATACTATGTAGTGAAGGAAGGGCTGGCCAATATTTTGCCCAGCGGATCAGCATTGCCATCCAGCGGGGCAATGCGGCCAGCCTTCTGGGTACCCTACCGAGCGACTATGGCCACAGAGAAATATAGTAAGACAAGAGTGCTCACTCCATACATCAGTTAGACTATTAATTTTAGTGTCTACATCTAGCATCGAGTAGCGGAACTATCAGTACTGCTACTTGACAATAGATGTAGCACCGACCGGAAAGTCTTATCTCAACTCAACAGCATAAGACTTTCCGGTCGGTGCTACATCTATTGTCAAGTAGCAGTACTGATAGTTCCGCTACTCGATGCTAGATGCTAATAGTCTTTTTGGTACTAAAAGTGATGTATGGAGTGAGCAATCTAATGTATTTTTTCTCTATGCTACGGCTACCTATAAGTTTTTAATTTAAGTGTTATTTATTATGTTTTACGAAAATTCAGAAATTCCTAAATACTTAGAAGGATAAAAGAAGGAGCTAGGTCGGCTTTTATAAATACGCCCGTGCGATAGATGTAGGAAATGGCGGGTTAATTTAATATACAAATTTCTTCGTGAGTAGCGTCTTTACTTTAGTTCAAAATCTTGTATAACCTTTTTAGGGTTCCGTAGCCAAATGGCAAAAAACGGAACCCTTATGGATTCGTCATGTCTGTCTGTCTGTCTGTTTGTCTGTCCGTCCGTCTGTACGTCTGTCTGTCCGTCCGTATGTCACAGCCACTTTTTTCCGAAACTATAAGAACTATACTGTTGAAACTTGGTAAGAAGATGTATTCTGTGAACCGCATTAAGATTTGCACACAAAAATAGAAAAAAAAACAATAAATTTTGGGGGTTCCCCATACTTAAAACTGAAAATAGCTCTTTAAAAATGATATTGAGGTTTCTAATATAATTTTTTTCTAAACTGAATAGTTTGCGCGAGAGACACTTCCAAAGTGGTAAAATGTGTCTTCCGCCCCCTGTAACTTCTAAAATAAGAGAATGATAAAACTAAAAAATATATATGATGTACATTACCATGCAAACTTCCACCGAAAATTGGTTTGTACGAGATCTAGTAAGTAGTTTTTTTTAATACGTCATAAATCCCCTAAATACGGAACCCTTCATGGGCGAGTCCGACTCGCACTTGGCCGCTTTTTTTCTTTTTTTTTTGTATAAAATTTTCACGCTGTATGCTGCTTCAGAAAATTAGTATATTATCGTGTTTACCCTCACGTCCTCAATTATTATATTTATAATGTTGTTGTAGTTCTTAGTTATGTAACAATATGTAATCGTTTTCCTTGCCGGACACTTAATGTTGACGTAGGTGTACGTGTTTATTTTATCGCATATAATACATAGTATACGATGCATATAACGCATAATATACCTACACAAGATACCTACAAATAAGTTTTGGCAAAAATTTAATTTTTGGTACAAGCTTTTATCGCTGACTGTACTTTTCTTACGACAGTCAAATAATACTTATCGAGACAATTCTAAAAACCCCTAACACAATTAGGTTGCGTTGTTTCATCACAGAGTTCCTATAGCCACCTCCTGTCTCCATCATCAGATCAGTTCGACAGTACCATATTATTGTATTGTCATCAGAACTACATACACTTAAACACGTGTCCTAAGCTCACATTTATAGATGGGTCTATCGCGAAATTTATTTTATTAGGTATCTTTATTAACCGAAGCTTACCTTTATTAGGTAGGTACCTTTAGAAGCGCTGGTGGCCTAGCGGTAAGAGCGTGCGACTTTCAACCCGGAGGTCGCGGGTTCAAACCCCGGCTCGTACCAATGAGTTTTTCGGAAATTATGTACGAAATATAATTTGATATTTACCAGTCGCTGTTTGGTGAAGGAAAACACCGTGAGGAAACCGGACTAATCCCAATAAGGCCTAGTTTACACTCTGGGTTGGAAGGTCAGATGGCAGGCGCTTTGTAAAAACTAGTGCCTACGCCAATTCTTTGGATTAGTTGCCAAGCGGACCCCAGGCTCCGTGGGAAGCCGATGCAAAGCCGTGGCAAAATGCCGGGATAACGCCAGGATGATGATGATGATGATGACCTTTATTTACCGACGTTTCGACACAGGTTTCACTGGTCGTGGTCGCGGCTAACTGATGTCCCAGCAAAATCTCAAAACAGAGATTTGTGCCAATTTCGCGATAGACCCGTCTATAAGGGTCAAACAGATTACTGTGTTATCGTCTTTCCTGTAGACATACACAAGAGTTAAGGGCTATAAAGGTTAATTTTCTTATTTAACCCTTATCCACGTGAAAAGGTCCTCCTTTTATTTAGAGAACTATGAAAAAATCATTACTTACATGCCCACAAGCTGTTAACTATTGCCCACAGGAGAGAAAACTGTACATTTTTCTCAGTGTATGTCTACAGGAAAGACGATAACACAGTAATCTGTTTGACCCATAAATGGGGCATTATCTATGAAAAGGGACCTTATTGTCGATGGCGCTTAAGCCGCGCGATGTATTTACATATATCGGAGCATCGTTAATAATGGCGTAACCGCCATCGACAATAAGGTCCCTTTTCATAGATAACGTCATAAATGTGAGTTAATACGTGTCCTAAGTTTCAGACTATGTAAAGTGAAGAATAACATAGTCATTGTACATAATAATATATGTTTGCTTGCACGAAGGTAATCATAACTGTATTGTATTTTTCCATCATTAGAAGTTCGTTCGTCTTGCAATAACCATGGTGATATTACTGTTGCTGGTGAGCTCTTAAGTCAAAAACCGGCCAAGTGTGAGTCGGACTCGCGTTCCAAGGGTTCCGTACATTAAGTCCGACTCACGCTTGACTGCACATTTCTAATAGGTTTTCCTGTCATCTATTGGTAAAGGACTATTTTGAGTATTTTGGCATCATTTCAGCCTCGGACTATTGGCGATCTCACTGCGTTCGAGCACCAAACTACCTCGGCAGAAATGAGTGCCCACAGACAAGACATCCTCTAGCTAGAGACTGAGCATAGTAGCGCTACCCCCTCTGCCACAAATATACGGTAGTAATACGGTAGTTTTACTCCATTTTCGAGTCAAAGTGTCTTTGTGTGACGTCCGTGTCTTTGAACGGACCAATCACGGCACGGGACTCGCTCACCTCGTCCCCCGCACCCCCGTATTTTTGGCAGCATCGGTTTCATGAAATAATTGCTCTAAACTCCGTCTAGACTTCTAGAGGATTCCTAGTCTATGTGAGTGCCTTTCACCCCTTGGTTAACAATCTACTAATGCACTACATCTGCACTCATATTAATATTGCAGTTTTACATTTAAGTGCTAAACAATATTAACGCACTTTATCTATAGTAAATAAAAGTTCATTTGTCTGTGATAATAGTATAGGTTATCACTAATAATGGATGGATGAAGGTCATTCACTCTTTTTTTTTTGTTTTGCTTATTTGAATAATGTTTACCTATATCCACGTGAATTACTTGCACGTGCAATTTCTAGCTAAATTATATTTTAACAAGCTTTTATTAGGTCGACTTGTATGTAACTATGTAATGGAATCTAAGGTAACTAATTTGACCATATTCCAAGGATCGTAGCGTCATGAAAATTAGCAGCTGTATGTAGTTCTGATGACAATACAATAATATGGTACTGTCGAACTGATCTGATGATGGAGACAGGAGGTGGCCATAGGAACTCTGTGATGAAACAACGCAACCTAATTGTGTTAGGGGTTTTTAGAATTGTCTCGATGAGTATTAGTTGTCTGTCGTAAGAAAAGTACAGTCAGCGATAAATGCTTGTACCAAAAATGAATTTTTTTCCAAAAAATTATTTGTACTAACACTATATGGGACCTGTGCCTGAAATAAATAATTTCAATTTCAATATGGATGCTAATAAGCAATAATGTGTCAACCCACAAAACCCAGCACCCTGGGCAAAGCGAATAAAATATCTTTTTGACCTTTTGTTCAAAATTGCAGCAACTATTAAACATTGGAGGCTAGTGTTGTTTTAAATTAAAAGATTATTAAATAAAGACTTATTACTGATACTTTTTTCATTTCTTCCTCGTTAATTTTTTCTGTTATGTCAAGTCAAAGGTAAAGGTGTTCACTATGCCCGGACTTCCCCTATGTTAGTATTTAACCACAACAAGTTATGTGCTATATAACATATTGATTATAAGTTCAAAGGCAGATTTACACAATTAGCAAAACTGTGTTAAGTATAATGACACGTTCTTGAGAAAGTTTGACGTCATGATGCAATTCGCAATAAACAAAAAGGGGATTATTGCGACAAATTTAAATTTATTACGAAAATTATAAGTATAAATCACTAGTATTAATCGTATTTAATCTGACAAATACAACAGTTTAATCAAAATCTTGAATTTTTAGAACAAACACTCAAAAACCCCGAAAAAATTTTTAGACGCCATTTTCTCAAAATGGTGCTTATGTGGGTAAACACATTATTACTTATCAGCATCCATATCTTATAGGGTCATTGTGCTAGTTTCCGTCCATGCTCTAGTTTTCGTCCACTTGTCAGATTCGCAAATAATATATTTGATTTTAAATTTTCTACTTGCGAAATATCATTTTTATGTAGATAGATATATTGTTTTGACATTAAGGATTGCAATACGTACAAATTTGTGCAGCAATGTTGGTTTATATTCAAATTTCTTCAAGTGGACGAAAACTAGAGCTGGACGAAAACTAACGCACCTACCCTATATCTTTATAGTTATATACGGGTTTAAAAATAGAAATTGTGCCTAAAAATAACTGCTGTCTGGGCGTTTCTTTTTGTTGTCCCAAACACTTTTTTTCAAATTTGGGATTTTTTATGTTATTTCTACTCAGAATCACGAGCTCTTTCTATCCTACTAGGAGAAAAAAAGTGTCCTAAGGTTTTTATTTCCATTCCGTCACCATTTTTCATAGACTTTGTATGGCGGTCGCGTAATGGAAAGATCGAAAAATGTATGGAAATTCTGGGACACTTTTTTTCTCCTATTAGATAAATAAAAAAATAAAAAATAATAAAAAGATATTTATTTACCGACACAAAAAAAAACACAACGAATTGCAAGTACATTGAAAAAAACAGGTAGAATTTACAAATATTTGTGCAGTAAAATGGATGAGACTCAGCGAGACCGCTGATTTTCAGTCCCCAACCAGAAAAAACCTAAAGCTAATTCTTAACTAAGTTCTTAAATCTAACCTATCTAACTTACTAACTAACCAGACGAATAGTTCGCTGCCAAGGCGATGTTATTGGACAGTTTATCATTTCAAAGGCTTTATTAATAATACATAGTTTGATAGTAAATAATACATAGGTATTAGGCACTAATAAACGTGTTTATTTTTAATGAGGATGTTGATTAAAGGCACTATAAGTTGACAACTATTTATCAGAAAGATTCATCGTGCAACTGGTGCCTTTACTGGCGACCAATTACACGATGCCTTCTGCTGTGATAGAAGCCAGCTTTTAGACAATTTTTTAAACATGTACTGAGATTTCGTTTTCTTTATCGGAGGAGGTAGGTCATTCCAGAATTGAGATGCTGCAAAACGAAAACTGCCTTTAAATGAAACCAGTCTGTGTATGCGTGAAACGCCTATTGAACCGGTCCTGCTGTCATTTGATCGCCATAACAATTTGTCGTGTAAATACTTTGGATGGCCACTATACTTAATGTTAAACATTAGTGTTGCTAATTTGAGTTTGCGCCTGTTGATCATGTTAAGTATATTATATGTATTTAGGTAAGGAGTTATATGCGACCTTCTGTCAATATTGTAACAATAGCGTAAGCAAGAATTAGGATAGAAAGAGCTCGTGATTCTGAGTATAAATTTAATAACATTAAAAATCCCAAATTTGAAAAAAAAGTGTTTGGGACAACAAAAAAAAAACGCCCTGTCTACGTTTCTCTATTAATTTTCTGGTGCTTTATTTCATGCATGGTGTAAAATAAACGAGCAATTCTTTTATATTTATATATATATATATATATATATATATATTTCGGGGATCTCGGAAACGGCTCTAACGATTTCGATGAAATTTGCTATATGGGTGTTTTGGGGGCGATAAAACGATCTTATTAGCTAGGCTTATTTCTGGGAAAACGCGCATTTTTGAGTTTTTATGTTTTCCGAGCAAAGCTCGGTCTGCCAGATATTTTATTTCAAATACAGTCAAATACCCAGAACAACTGATAATATTTATATGTATTTTCGAACAAATTTCGATATGGTTCGGTAATTAAAAAACTAGTTTACTTCTCTAGAATTCTCGCACCTTGAACTGACCAATTTTAATTTAAAATCAAGATCGTAAAATAATAAATTGCCAGGAACTTCTTTTGTGTGAACTATAAGTATGCACAATAATTTATGTTTTTATTACTCATATATAATAACCGGTTTTTACGATATTTTATAATAAGAATTGCGGGTTTGTGTGGCGCCGTTTGTTATTTGAAAACAACCTAGGTACTTTAATGCATAAAACATTAAATTATATCATCAATGTTAAAAATAATTCCAAAAGTAATCTTATAACTTTAAACGAGCAATTATATATTTCGGGATCTCGAAATCGGCTATAATGATTTCGATGTTTGCTATATACGGGTTTTCGGGGGCGAAAAATTGATCTAGCTAGGTAGGCAGGGATCGGATACCGGTATTTTTTGTATGGGAACGAAAACGGTATTTTTTCGTTCTTTGCTAATTACTTCATTTCTAATTGGGCAACCTAATAATACGAAGTCGTTACCTAATAACACAACTGAGTCCTACATGTCGAGTATAAAATATATCGAAAAATATGGTTATTTCGATGTTTTTGCAAAAACCGGTTCCGATCCCTGTAGGTAGGTCTTATCTGTGGGAAAACTCGCATCTTTGAGTTTTTTTTTTGTTTTCCGAGTTCGGCTCGGTCTCCCGGATATTTTTGTATTAAGCAGAAACGCCTGCATATGACAGCCCTTTGTTTGACATAATTATTGACAGTCATTCATAATGTACTTAATGATTGTGAGATTATCTTCACTACATAGTATAAAACAAAGTCGCTTCCCGCTGTCTGTCCCTATGTATGCTTAGATCTTTAAAACTACGCAACGGATTTTGATGCGGTTTTTTTAATAGATAGAGTGATTCAAGAGGAAGGTATTATATATTTGTTAACCCGTGCGCAGCCGGGGCGGGTCGCTAGTTGTCATAATTCTGAAACCGTAGTTTGTCAGGATTTTCGTAAGGTATAAGATAACTTATACATACTTAGGTTAGGTTAGGTTTGTTTTATGGCGTTTCTGATAAAAACCAAATTATGACTAACGAAAATGCGGACAAACAATACATTATGACTTAAAACTTTATGGGAAACAATAGAGACCTAATTGAAACCCATAAGATAATATATATGTAATAACTAGTTACTATTCATAAGTGCTTGTTGCTAGGCCTACATGAATAAAGTATATTTTGAATTGAATTGAATGTGAATATTATATCAAGTACCACACGAAATTTCCACATGATGAAATAAGTTTTTGGCAAAAATTTCATTGTTGGTACACGCTTTTGTCGCTGACTGTACTTTTCTTACGACAGACAACTAATACTCATCGAGACAATTTTAAAAACCCCTAACACAATTAGGTTGCGTTATTTCATCACAGAGTTCCTATGGCCACCTCCTGTCTCCATCATCAGATCAGCTCGATGGTACCATTATATTGCATTGTCACCCGACTTACATGTGTATGCAAAATTTCAGCTTAATCGGAAACCGGGAAGTGGATCAAATTTAACTTGCAATATTCCATTACATAGTTACATACAGGTCGACCTAATAAAAGCGTGTTAAAAAGTCGGTCAATATTCATATTTTTGTATGGAATCGAAAGTTTCCCTAATTTCTTGTGATATTTTCCATTTTTTTGGAAAGTTTTGGCAACTTGAACATCTGTACAAACCTGTTTAACCCTATGTGACCCTGTGGCCATGGCGTAAGTGCATTGCCTAAGAGTGCATCGAACTCGCGGAGAATGCAATTTGACCTTCCTGCATTGCACATTGATATCTTATAAAAATGATTTTGCGACTGATCTTAGGCCAATCAAATGAATGTTTTTATAATTCCCAGCAAGCTGGAAATTATTTTAATACCTTCATTTGGTCCTTAATGCGTGTAATCCGAGTTTGCTCAATCCCAGGAGGTGTGCATATAAATTATGGGCGCCTGAAAATGCTAATGCTAATTATGCTCATTTTTAATTAAATTATTGTTATTAGGTACTTGTAGATCGAAAACTGTACGTCCGACGGAAAATTTGTTCTAATCACGATGAAAATTGACATCTGAGGATCCGAAAAAATTGCCGCTACTTTGAATTTCTTTATTTTTGGTACGATCATGTTAAAATCCGAAAACACATTTTTACCAGTGTCTGATCAACCAAGCCTTGCTGGTAGTGCCATTATAATTGATGGTGGGTTCCTTCTACATCGAGTGGTTTGGCAATCCAAGGAAACATGTATGTATATTCCAAAGCTCCCAAAATTTATGCGCACCTCCTGGGATTGCGCAAACTCGGATTACACTTAGGAACAAATGAAGGTGTTAAAACGATTTCCAGCTTGCTGGTAATTAATTCATCAACACGCTTTTTATGGATCTTATATGATTAGCCTAGGTATAAGACGTATGGAAAATATACGAACAAAATAGCCAATCTGATATTAAAAAGTTTTTATATGTCTGACGCGGCACTTTGAAGCACTGTTTTTTTATTGTATCATAAGCCATCAATGCCATCATAGGTACCTAATATATTTATTTCATCATCATTTTCCTCGCGTTATCTCGCTTGGCAACTAATCCCAGGAATTGGCGAGGGCACTAGTTTTTACAAAAGCGACTGCCATCTGACCTTCCAACCCAGAGGGTAAACTAGGCCTTATTGGGATTAGTCCGGTTTCTTCACGATGTTTTCCTTCACCGAAAATGACTGGTAAATATCAAATGATATTACGTACATAAGTTCCGAAAAATTCATTGGTACGAGCCGGGGTCTGAACCCGCGACCTCCGGATCGCAAGTCGCACGCTCTTACAGCTAGGCCATCGGCGCTTTTTACCTTATATATTTATTTATAAGCGTTGTAATATACCTACATTCAAACTATGTAGGTACAGTTATAATATGATTGTTCTTAAGTCGGTTAAAATTACGATCGATTTTAAAACTACCAGGAACTTGACGTTTAATTTATTGAATTCCGCTTACATATCAACAATTTCAACTAGGTCAAGACATTCTTTCAATCATTAATGACTTTTTAATGATTCATTAATGACGACAATGTGGTTAGTAAAATATTGATACAAGCGTCAACATATAGCTGTTTTAATAATGGGGCCGGCAACTGTC
The DNA here is from genome assembly GCF_948474715.1 of Cydia amplana. Classification (NCBI taxonomy): domain Eukaryota; kingdom Metazoa; phylum Arthropoda; class Insecta; order Lepidoptera; family Tortricidae; genus Cydia; species Cydia amplana. The sequence continues at coordinate 1,771,746 of NC_086095.1, read as the reverse complement.
AAAGGTTTTTATAGATGGCGCCAGCAAAGGTTTTTATAGGTTTCACTTGTATCTAGTTTAGTTCTACGGAATTTGAGAGTTTCGCGAACGGGTCTCTATTGTTTCCCAAAAAGTTTTAAGTCGTAATGTATTGTTTGCCCGCATTTTCGTTAGTCATAATTTGTTTGGTTTAGAAACGCGTAACTTTTCAGGATTGCCATAAAACAAACCTAACCTAACCTAACCTTGCGAAAATCCTGAAAAATTAACGGTTTTATATTTATGACTAATGATAATATGACAAACAATACATTATGATTTAAAACTTTATGTGAAACAAAGGGACCCCCGGCCCGCTCTTATATGTACCACGCTACGCTAAAAAACAGTATTTTAAATGAAAATTGAAAGCAAAAATGAACTTTAATATCTTAATCGGAAAGTTCAATTTTCAAGTTGATTTGTTTTTGAGATACTGTCTTTTAACTTAGGACGGCAGTATATGATGGACTGTAAATACATACATAGTTGTACGTAAAACTAGTCTACAAGTCCAGTACGTTATACAGACGCCACACTGACGCACAAACCATCATTACCCTACTAACTATCGATATAAATCATTATAAACATCTTATTTTCCATACAAACTTTTATTAATTCCGTTTCAACCGCAAACGGGAATTACAGGCCTTTTGTGTGAAAAAGGTAAATCTGACTCACTGTTTACAAAGAAATAAATTTGTATGAGTTAAGATTGTTTTATAAATGCCTACGCTTGAAGGTTTTCTTTGTGGTTTTATATGAATACTAGCTTTGATCGTAAATTTAAATGATAATTGTCGTATTTTTCCATATTCACGATCGATAGAGTGAGTCAAACGTCTTTTAGAAGCTACCGTAAAATGGGGTGAGTAGGGTTCGCGGGGAGAGTTGGGTTATGAATGGGGAGAGAAGGGGTGAAAGGGGGGTGAGATGGAATTTTAAGGCTACTGCTACAAAAATAATTTATTCCAATTTAAAATGGAGCTATAGTAATACTCATAATAAAAAAATCTATCCAACAATCTTCCAAAATCACCTTTGTATGAAATTTCATCTCACCCCAATTACGAGGGACTACGGGGTGAGGTGGAATTTCCTATTTATCGTCAAAGTTATGAAATGGAACTACCCAAATTAAAATAAAAACTAAAATACAAACATCCGGAACACTTATTATATACACCATTCAGTTTGCATAATATGTAAAAATAAAATGTTATCGATGTTTGAATGTCAGTTTTTCCCCTACTCACCCCATTTTACGGTACCTCTAGCTTAAAAGATGTTAGGGTCAACCTTGATTGAAAGGACTACTATTTTTTTATGAATAGAGAATATTAAATAGAAAATTAAAATAAAATTAATATTTATTTATTTAATCTTTATTGCACAAAAGAAAAACCTTATAGTACAAAAGGAGGACTTAATGCCATAAGGTATATGTAATATTCTCATGTTTCTATTATATTATTGTATACAGAGGCAGCCAAAAACTTACAAAAAATTAAAAATATAGGTAGGTAGGTACCCTAGGTATACATCTTAATATAAGTATAATAGGTATTTATTTTATAACAAGCGGAAATGTCTGCGAACGATGCTATGAAGCTTAGAAACAAATTAATAATAATTAATTTAAACATATAGCCATGGGAAAAAATAAAAAAATATAAATTTGGAAAGATTTACATAACGCCCTTTTAAAAATAACAACCAGAATCTAAGTTATTTACTTGTAAAATATTCTATTTTATACACTGATGTCAGCGTACATTGAAGGCAATATTTATTTTGTATGAAAAAGAGGAAGTCTAAAGGATTCATATTTTTTAAAAGTTGCTGAACTAATGTTGGTCAGTTTGAGGAGTACAGCCTTTAGTTTAATTTACTGCTCCTGTTACAGGAAGCACCCTGTATGATGACGTTTGCATCTACTTAAAATTATTGAATTCCATTTGGATAAATAAATGTAGGTAAGCACCAACTTATCGCCGCTTAATAAACCAATCATTTATAATATAGGTATTAGCTTTGTGTTCTAAGTGCTCTGAATTATTCATTATAATAACTTATTATAAAAAGGCCCAACTGCTAATCGCGCAGAAAGAATATGTTGAAACGGCCTTTAATTTATTGATTTACCTAAACCTTATTTAATTCCCGAAATTTATGGATTTAAGTACCTACCTAAACTTTGTTTCCTGATATAAATTCCCGAGAATTGGTTCACCAATCCCGATACTGGATGAAAGTGACCATTCCCAGAACAGTCTCGGGAATCAGTCTTAAGGAAACGACTCATGATGAAATGACTTTGCAACTTCTGCGGATAAAATGCAACTTTTACATCACTTTTTGAAGAACAAAGAGAACCTTGAAATGAAATGAAAGTTTATTCACGAGAACATATGGAACAGTAGATATTATTAAGTTAAGTGTACATATTGACCCATGATATGACCCTTTATAGGTTAGGTATAGGTTCTCGCGGGCTCGGTTTCTGCAACTCGACGTCACATTATTGCGGCTATTTTGCGTGATGGGTTGTCGGTACTATTATTGCCAACCCAACTCTTCCAAGAAGCCTAGCAGACCCTTGACGTTGAAAATGACTTCTGGGAGAGACCCCGGTGAGCCAAAGTGTTGTGCCCGGTACTCTGCCACCCCTGGGCATTCGAGAATGACGCGGGCGGCTGTCTCTTCTGCCTCCATGCATGCCCTGCAGAGGGGGCTAGCTACACGTAGGGTTAATAGGTATGTGGTTGTTTAATGAGGCGTGGCCAGTTATGGCGCCAGTTATGGCTCCGGAGCTGTGGCCTCTTCAGTCGCAGCCTCCGTGACCGGGTTTGACTGTCGGAAGGGCTTCCTTTGCCTGCCTGCAAGGGCCTAAGAGAGCGTTGTATAATTAAACTAGCGACCCGCCCCGGCTTCGCACGGGTTAACAAATTATACATAAACCTTTCTCTTGAATCACTCTATCTATTAAAAAAACCGCATCAATCCGTTGCGTAGTTTTAAAGATCTAAGCATACATAGGGACAGATAGACAGCGGGAAGCAATATTGTTTTATACTATGTACCTACCTGTTGATATTACTGGTACCCCCGAACTTAGGGAATTACAAATAATATTTACGTTTAGACGGAACTACCAGAATAAAAACTTAGTTTACATTTTTAAGGCTAAAATTAGGTACTTAGTCTTTTAATATAGAACTGTTTATAATGAATACCAGTTCAGTCAGACATATTTAAATTACATTATTATGCATCTGACATATACCGTTACCACTTAAAATCCAAATGTATTATATTTATAGTATTGTACAGTCACCATCAGATATATCGGAGCGATCAAGGCGCTCACAAATATCTGAACACGCCTTTATTGTCAAGGCGTTAGAGTGCGTGCTCAGATTATTGTGAACACCTTGACCGCTCCGATATATCTGATGGCGACTGTACGAGCAGCTGCTGATCTATTGTAAATCTTATTCAGTTGCATTATGGTATATTTAATGGTCAGTCAACAGTATTAAAATGGTACATATGATCATTGAGGTACCGTTCGGATTCATACTGCAACAGTATTGCAGCGTGACCACATTACTGCAGAGGGCCTAAGATGGCCGGCTCTTTATCATTTGTCGCCATGCCTGTCACGGTCTAACAAGTATGTAAGTGCGAAAGTGACGCATGACATGACAGGTGATAATAACGCGACCATGATACCGCTGCAGGAAACATTGACTTTTTTCCGACGTACCTAACCGTTTTTTGACAGATGAGCTCCATATTAGGTCCTGTCTTCACTTTTCATCAGACCTGTGACCATCAGGGCCAATCGCCGATCAGTTTATAAAAAAAAACCCTGCAGTAATGCAGTCGCCTGCAGCAGGATTGCAGCGTGACATTGCTGTCGAATGTAGTCGGCAGTAATGTCGTGCTACAATACTGCAGCAGTAGCTGGTACAGTCTGAATCTGAACGTCACCTTTAAGTATGTATATTTTTATCCGCGTTTTGTGACCTGAGAATTGTTTATTGCATTATTTCTTGTCCGATTCGCAGTTGAAATTTGAAACTTACGCTAATCGCTATAAAGTCTAAATCTGTTGTGTATCTTTAATGATTTTACAACTTTATATTTTTAAGTGCGTAAACATATTAAAATTTATTTTTAGAATTACAATAGTAGTTTATGCAACAGTGATATAATAAGGGTTCTTAAAATTCAAGGGTCGAAGTTACAAAACGAGACGTAGTCGAGTTTTGTAAAAAAAGACCCGAGAATTTTAAGAACCAATTATGAGCTGTTGCATACATTACTTTTTCTATGACAGCTGCAGCAAAAAAAAAAAAAAAAAAGAAAAGAGTTATTATTTAAAAAAAATTGAGTTATTATTTAAAAAAAAAAGAGTTATTATTGTAAATGAAAACATACCTCTTTCAATCAAGATGATCGGAACTTGTATCTTTAAAAAAAATAAAGCAGTTGTATTATACTCATAAGATGACTGCTAGCAGTCATCTTATGAGCCTATAGACAAATCATTCAAATGACATTGCTTTAGATATCACTGTCAGTCATTTAATTGACACATTTAAGTGCTGGAGTAGAAAAAAGACTTAAATGCGTACCTGACGCCACAGACGCCTATTTTTAAACAGTTATTAGCAGAGATCGGCGGGGGTGAGCTATTTTCCTTATAATATGACGTGAGACATGTCAAATTATAAGGTAAATAGCTCACCCCCGCCGATCGCTGGTTATTTGTTCAAATTTTTGTTCAAATGTTAGAATATAAATTTATAAATGGTCTCGGTTCGAAATCCTGGTAAGGGCATTTATTTATGTGATGAGCACAGATATTTGTTCCTGAGTCATGGGTGTTATCTATTTATCTATGTAAGTATTTATTACATATATCGTTGTCTAAGTACCCATAAATAACTCAGGAACAAATATTTGTGATAAACACACAAATGTCCTTACCGGGATTCGAACCCGGGACCTGGTTCGTAGGCGGACTCACCACCGACTAGGCTATAGAAGGCCTTAATTTAATGAGGTCATGAAATATTAATTATTAATACTTTCACAATTTTTACTCATTATAAAGTAAAGTAAGTAAAAGGTATTTATTTTCAAGAATACAAGTTGCAGATTATGTCAGGGGTCTCCGCACTAGGCTTTGCCTGTATCGCGGGGAACCAGGTACAAATTAGTTAGCAGAAATAGGTTACATAGAAAGAAAACTTACTTAAATGGTTTAAAACTAAATAGTTGCACAAACATATTGCAGAATCTTAAAACTAAAGTGCATTATCTAAAATACATATCTTGAGAGTTGCGACCAATCGCACGCGTGATGCGAACTCATCAACCAATCGCGTTGACACAGCGGTGTCACACCGCTGTACGGGCCCTATTCATGCCCCATTCTTATTGCCCGTAACTCCCGTAAAACCAGTCCTGAGTATACGTCACGTATACGTCAATGCCCGTTGTAGTAAACAATAATACCGCCGGCAATTAAAAGGTTGACCGAACGCAACATGAGAGCAAAAAAATCTGAATCATGGGTCTGTTGCGGTGTGCGAAAGGAATTATAGGTCGGAATATTCCATTGAGCCCAATGGAAAGATTTAAGGCTCGGTGTAATAAGTATTATACCCGAGAAGATTTTAATGCTTTTTGTGTCGATATTTTGTACCGTTATTTCAATTACCGTTAACACGTTCACTGCGGAAGGGGGTCGAAAGACCCCATGCAAAGTATGGCTAATAGGGTATTTGACTGTATTTAAAATAAATCTTACAGTACATATTAGACAGTACAATAGAAATTTTAGACGCAATTTCTATTTTAAAACCTGTATAAAACTGTAAAGAGTAGTTTATTTGATTGTGACCTCACATATATATTCATATATATTCCAATATCTGGGAGACCGAGCTTTGCTCGGAAAACATATAAAAACTCGAAAATGCGCGTTTTCCCAGAGATAAAACCTAGCTAGATCGATTTTTCGCCCCCAAAAACCTCCATATAGCAAATTTCATCGAAATCGTTAGAGCCGTTCCCGAGATCCCCGAAATATATATATACATTTATAAAGTAATTCAATAACAAAGCTTAATACAATTTAATGTGATTGGATGGCCGTGCGTGGACCTTATCTCTACGATATAAGATCTACGCATGGTTATAGTTGAGTGTGATGCTGTCTCGCAAGATAGATTTAAGATACATACATATAAGTAAATTTATGTTCCTAATGCTAACTTGTTACTATTAATAATTAGTGTACCTAATTTAGCTTAAGATTACTCTAGAGCGCACCGCCAACAAACTGTCTCACAGTTTGGCGAAACATTAGATTAAGGTACTAAAATGCTGTATTTTATGTAAAATTTTCAATAAAAAAAAAAAAAAAACATATAAGTTTAATCAGTGTAAAAATATAATGAGCTGGGAGATTGTTCTTACATTTGTTGCGATGATATCTTGTGGACAATCTGAAAAAAAAGGAAAAAATATGTTAAATAGGTACATATACATATCATTAAACTTCAAATCATTATTTGATATATACTAAAATAATTTATTTACAAACAAGATACATATACAGTGTGTAAGTCAAATACGGGCAATAAATTAAACCAGATATAGAATTTACCCGTCTTATCATTAATTAAGATGTTTTTTTAAGTTACACTTAATTATGACCCCGTGATTAATTTTTTCCACATGTACCGAGCAGCAATGTACTGTAAAGATTAAGAAACAAGATGATAATGACATTACGAGATACGAGCTTTTCATAGTAACTGCCAACAAGCGTTGACAGTTACTTTAAAAAGCTCGTATCCCGTAACGTGTGTGGTGTATTACATTGCGGGCCGAATTATTTTGTATGATTATAATTTTCAATGCATTTCTAAGTAAAATCTATCTCAATATACTTTTTAGGTCCTATGCTAACCACCGTTTAAATATTCGCCCGTATTGGATTTACACACTGTATACAGTGGTGTTATAAATAAATAAATAAATAAATATGCAAGAATTGCTCGTTTAAAGGTATTAGATAGATAGTTTAGTAGCAAAATCGTTTTGACAGTTCTAAAAAAGAAACTGATTTGACTAGTAGTCAAATACCCTATTGCCGCAGCGAAGGCCTTCTAGCCCAGTCGGTAGTGGCCCTGCCGACGAAGCAGGTTCCGGGTTCAAATCCTGGTAAGGGCATTTATTTGTCTGTTCATGTTTATAGAAAAACATTGAATAAATTATATAAGTATCTCACACCAGTATTTTGTGTACATCTTTACACAAAATAAAAATAGTTTTTAAAGTTATTATATCGTGGTAAGCCGATTTAAAATAGACCATCACTACTATCATGTTGTAACACTTAATTATAAAAAGTTAAAAACTCATCATCTTCCTCGCGTTGTCCCGGCATTTTTTCCACGGCTCATGGGAGTCTAGGGATCCGCTTGACAACTAATCCCTAGAATTGGCGAAGGCACTAGCTTTTACGAAAGCGACTGCCATCTGACCTTCCAACCCAGAGGGTAAGCTAGGCCTTATTGGGATTAGTCCGGTTTCCTCACGATGTTTTTCTTCAACGAAGAGCAACTGGTAAATTATATGAAATGATATTTCGTACATAAGTTCCGAACTGTTACATTTACATCGGCAACAATCCTATTTGCGTTTATTCTTGTCTTTGGTTTTTGAATTCAAATATCGTTCTTCTTGTTTTTCTTGTATTTTTCATGCAAAATATGTATGTTTGCCTTTATTATTATGTTTTTGCCTAAATAAGTCTTTGGCCCATCGGCGGAAAGTCGCCAGTCTGTCGGTGTTCTACAGATTGCACTTCGGGGAGTGTGCTCAAGAGCTACACGAGCTTATTCCACCGTCCCCATTCTACCATCGGACTTTTAGACACACGGCCGGTTTCCATCCTTACCTGGTAGATATTCCACGAATCCGCACGAAGCGCTTTGCTTCCTCTTTCCTTATGCGCACTGCCAAGGAATGGAATTCCTTGCCGGCGTCTATATTTCTGAGCTCATATAACCCGGCAACCTTCAAATCAAGGGTGAACAGGCACCTTCTGGGCAGACTCGCTCCATCGTAGGCCACGTCTTCGCCCCGGCTAGTCTGTGGCCATGAGTAAGCCCATTTTTAATAAAAAAAAAAAAATCTATAAAAGATGATATTACAAGTTTAATTCAGTATATTTATACGAACAACTTGGTAAGAGCCGGGGTTTGAACCAGCGATGTTGCGAACATCCGCATCCGCAACCGCGGAACTTCCGCATTATTTTAAACATCCGCATCTGCATCCGCATCCGCATAAAATCGATGCGGAGCTTATGCGGATGCGGATGTCGAACAAGCCGGTACAGGAACGTCTTAGCAGCGGCGTATTTGCTAGGTAATTTCGTCATTACCTATAACGAAATCGTCTAGATCCAGAAAAGTCGGCGAAGTTACTGTTTATTAAATATAACGCACCTATATATATTCTTGCTCAAATACTAAACGTTTCGTTATTTTTAACAAAAAATAATAAAAATTTAATATTTGACGTTTTCTAAGTACCTAATCTTGACATCCGCATCCGCATCCGCATCCGCGGATGTGAGCCTTTAAATATCCGCATCCGCGAGCAAAATTTACCCAGCGGGGGGCAAAGTAACATTTTACGGTAGTTACCTACAATAAAATCTCTTTTATTGCTTAAGCGTAAGTAGGTAGGTATTATATTTAACAACTCATCATGACTAGTAAAGTGGCCTCTGTAAAATTACATTGTTAAGAACATTTCCAAGAATTACGTAATAATGTGTAATATTTGTATTATAATTGTTTACCTATTTACTGAACCTAACCTTTACCATAGAGAAAAAAATACATAGAGTGCTCACTCCATACATCAGTTTTAAAACCAAAAAGACTATTAGCATCTAGTATCGAGTAGCGGAACTATCAGTACCTACTGATACTTGACAATAGATGTAGCACCGAACGGAAAGTCTTATGCTGTTGAGATAAGACTTTCCGGTCGGTGCTACATCTATTGTCAAGTAGCAGTACTGATAGTTCCGCTACTCGATGCTAGATGTAGACGCTGAAATTAATAGTCTGAACTGATGTATGGAGTGAGCACTCTTGTCTTACTATATTTCTCTATGACCATAGTACATAAAGAAGACTGACAGCCTCCCTATAAGGAGCGTGCATGAACTATAGTTGGTTGGTTGGTTGGTTGGTTGGGTGGTTGGTTGGTTGGTTGGTTGGTTGGTCAGTAAATAAGAACAAAAAACTATGTATATTCATCCTTTTCTTTTGAGTGCTAGTACTAGTGTAAAACAAAGTTAGTATGATTATCTCTGTCTATGTTTGAAATGAGACAAGGACGACAAACTATAGGGGGCAGCAAGAGCCGTCAGTTTTTGTCGCGAGGCGTAAATGTGAAGTTTATGTTTCTGATGTTTGACCGCAATTTGAGTCACAAAAGTACCTAAATTAAAGCCTAAATAAATCATTCTAAGCCCTAAGGTTTAATAATCTTAAAACTAGATGTTTTCATTAAATAAGAATATGCCTAAATGCCTTTTTGTACTTTTGTGCATATGCCAGCGGCCAGAAAAGCCGGATTTTAAGTTTAGGAGTAATAAAATAAAAGTACCTAGTAGATAGATGAAACATTTATTACGTACAAAGCTAAAATGGATTAATAGTAAAAAGGTATGCAAGGAGTTGTATGGAGGTGGTTCGTCTTCAATATTTACTAGGCTCTGTTTTGACACAAGTAGGTAAGTAAGTAAAGTTCTGAGAAAAGGGAGCTTACATTGTAAATACATTGTTCCTATACTTACCTGTTAATGTAATGTTCTCTCCAGTGCCCGAGGCTGGATTCGAACCGGCATTTTATATACATATAGAACAAATTTTGGAGCAAAGTAGGCATATTTTAAATACATATACTTTAGTACAAATTTTGGAGCAAAGTAGGCATATTTTAGGGTAAGTAAAATGGGAAATGGGGATAATAAAAACTCAAAAATGCGCGTTTGCCCAGAGATCCCCAGAAACCCCCATATAGCAAATTTCATCGAAATCGTTAGAGCCGTTTCCGAGATCCCCGAAATATATAAACATATAAATAAATATATATACAAGAATTGCTCGTTTAAAGGTGTAAGATATAGTACAAATTTTGGAGCAAAGTAGGCATATTTTACGGTAAGTACATAAAAGTGGATCCACCAAAAGGCGATTGGCGTGTATGATAAAATTCAAGTTGTCTATAACGTAATTAATACGTGTTATGATCAAGTCACTTCATATTTATTAACTAGTTGAGTTCAATACGGACAATTTATAACTTTTAGACCGAAACTTCACAATAGTTAATGTTACATTAGACACGTAAAATAATTTTAAGAATCATTTATTTACATTACCAAAGATGCTGGCGACATTTCCTCGCTGTATCGCTGCTAATACGTTGTGCGGGGAAGCCGCCAGCTCTTCGGTCACCAGTTACGTCAACCAGACGCTTCGCGATTTATGCGAACAACTTATGCGCGCTGGGACCCTGGACCTAGAGTTTCAACTCCAAATGGTACAAAATGGTACTTTAAGAATAAGTACCTATGTAAAAATTAATAAACATAATCAAACTCAAATGTATATTATGCACATTTTACTCAGACAAAAAGGGGAAGGCGGGCTCCGAGTCGTTCCTCGTGCAAAGGCTGTCCATGATGATCCAGCGTGGCAATGCTGCGAGCATCATGTGCACCTTTGCACCAGGAACGACATGAAGCGTTTTGTCTTTTTAAATGTATAATTTTTATTTTTATTTGTAATCTTAATTAATTTGTGTGATTTATTATATACTTTAACCAATTTGTTAATTCATTATGAAATGAAATGAAATATTTTTATTTCGAACATGTAGTCCATATATAGGGTTAGGTATTACAATGACTTATATCTATAGTTAGTATTATAATTAACACAAAACAAACAAGCAAAATAAAACATTTATAGCTTTCGCGGCGGAACAGCAACAGGTGAGTGTAGCTGCACACACCGCTTGACCAGGGGCGAGTCCCAATGCTGCGCCAGCGTACTTAGGATGCTGTTCGTGCTGCTTCAGCTGCGATTGAGGAGTGACGCGCATCGCTTTCGCATTATGGCGAAAAAACAGTCTGTTCGAGCCTCAGCAAACATTGCTGAGGCACTAGCATACCGCGGCAACCTAAACAGCATCCTAAATGCATCATTGTACTGGACACGCAGAGCGCCATACGCCCGCTGCGTAAAATTAGCCCACAGACCATTATAAAATTTATATATTTTTTCTCTCTCGCTCATTAAACTTTGTTTTTTTTTTCAGGTAAGTAGAATACAACATAAGAACAGTAACCGAGTCGTAAAAGCATTTGCTTCACAAATGAGGTATTTATAAGCTTAAGTGAAGCGGCAAAATTAATCGAATTAATTTAAATTAATTGGTTTACTGGGTGAAAAATGGCAATTAATGTCGGGCCAAAATTGAGTCGCTTAAGCTATGTCCAGACGAGACAATTTTTCGCCAATCTGATGAAATTGTCCGATCAAATCAGGACGTGCGGACGCAAACCCCAATTTGGCTCGCCGAATTCAGCCGCCGATAATGACCGATATTACCGATAAAATGGGGTGCGGACGCAAGAATACCAATTTGTGACGCTAGTATTTTCGTTTTGGGGCATTTTTTTTAATTAGAGGGCTCAAATATCACTATAAATCTTAAATTGGTGATTAAATTGGAGATTGACGCCAGTTATTTTCCTGATCAAATCGGTCGATTTTCCCAGCCCGTCTGGACACAGCTTAATACTTGTGTTTGTGTTGTTATGAGGAAAATACAATATAGACTTTTCTTCAAACCTATTATGTATGTTCTTATATTAGTGTTCATGAATGTATAAATGACAGATAACAGTAAGAGGAGTAGAAAAAAAAATATTTAACTGCACCATACCTTTACTTTATTTTATAATTTAATAGTAGTTTATTTTATTAGTAAAACTACTTTCCATATAATGCGAATAAATTGAATTAATTAACGTACAGTATATTTTAATTGAACTCAATTAATTAGGAGTTTTATAATTATGTAAATAACGTTCCATATTTGGAACAATGCGGCTTGGTCAAAGCCGACATGGAACTGTCAAGGAATTCAAAATCCGTACAATTTTGTGCCTTGTCACAGTGACAATAGTGTAAGGCCCCTAGCGACTTTCATATTGATTGTCACTGTGACAAGGTACGAAATGGTGCGGAAGTTATAGCTGGTCAAGCAAATCTTGGTAAAAGCTGGTCAAAAAAAGGCGCGAAATTAAAATTTTCTATGGGACGATATCCCTTCGCGCCTACATTTTTCAAATTTGCCGCCTTTTTCTACTGACAAGATCTGCTTGACCAAGTCTATATTCTAAATAAAAATACATTTTAAAAATAAATTAAAACATGGACAAATAAAATTATTTTTTTAATAGGTAGTAAAGTTATTTAATAACCCTACTACCTATTAAAAAAATATTAATAAATTATACTAACCTAACCTAGAATTATTTAAACCCTATCTTTATAGCACATCGGTGGCAAACAAGCATACGGCCCGCATGATGATAAGTGGGCACTGTACCCCTTCAAATCCACTGACATGCAACTTTAATTTGGCAAACATTCAGTCATTTTTTTTTCAATTGCACGGGTGCAAATAATACACATTTGAATAATAAATACATTTGCTTACCTATATCATAATTACACGTTGAGTTTCTACATAGATACATATTTCACAAATATCCGCCCATCAATCTATTTCAATAATAAAGAAAACACCGGCCAAGTGCGAGTCGGACTCGCGCACGAAGGGTTCCGTACCACGCATAAAACGGCAAAAAAATCACGTTTGTTTTATGGGAGCCCCACTTAAATATTTATTTTATTATGTTTTTAGTATCTAATACCTTTAAACGAGCAATTCTTGTTTATTTATATATATATAGAATTTTATATATATATATATATATATATATATATAAAATTCAATTCAAAATATACTTTATTCATGTAGGCCTAGCAACAAGCACTTATGAATAGTAATTAGGTATTACAATATATATATGTATATACATATATAGGAAACGGCTCTAACAATTTCGATGAAATTTGCTATATGGGGGTTTTTGGGGGCGAAAAATCGATCTAGCTAGGTCTTATCTCTGGGAAAACGCGCATTTTCGAGTTTTTTTATGTTTTCCGAGCGAAGCTCGGTCACCCAGATATTTTGTTATTATATCGGCAACAGAAATACATCATCTTTGAAAATTTCAACTATCTATCTAGTTATCACGGTTCATGAGATACAGCCTGGTGACAGACAAGACGGACAGACAGGCAGACAGACTAATAGTGATTTAATAGGGTCCCATTTTACCATTTGGGTACGGGACCCTAAAACATACAAAGAGTTAGATTTGCGTTACTGATTTCGCTTATTACGAAGATTAAATGTAAATTGGCAAAAACTGCAACAGTAGGTAATTGTAATATAAATAAGTGAAACTTCAATATTTATTGCCTGGATATATTTAACACTAGCTAGCGACCCGCCCCGGCTTCGCATGGGTTAACAAATTATACACCTAAACCTTCCTCAAGAATCACTCTATTGATAGGTGAAAACCGCATGAAAATCCTTTCAGTAGTTTTTGAGTTTATCGCGAACATACATACACACAAACATCGAAACGGCTTCTAACGTTACATGATGACGTAACGATTTAAATTAAAATAATCACGATTATTTAGCAGTGGCGCTAGTGTGCACGTTGACGGGCTCTTAAGGTACATGTTCGGTATCAAAACCTTCTGCGTTTTAGTTATATTGATTTTCTACATTTAAACTGTTTGCGCCACCTATAAATATCTAACCTTTATTCCCCTATGTATTCTGACCTCCTTGTCGGGTTTTCAAATATACATGGCAAGGCGATAAAAGAAAATGACACAATACATGTACATTGTAAAAAAATATTCGCTACGATCATGAATCTAGTATTAAAGTGGATTGGGCACCTTGGGATTGGGGGTCTTAGAGACAAACCAAAGAAAGTCTGCAGCGCTAGATTAAAAGTAGTTTTTAAAAATCAGTATGCGACAACACCACAGAAAATGGTTTAGATAGTCTTGATACTTGTGAAATTTCTACCATATTTACCGTCTATGAAAAAATTAAGCTGTATGCACAGCTTAATTTTTATGGTAAAATAAATTTCATTCCAACAATAGATGTCACTATTAATATGTAGACATATACTAATATTGATAAATAATATTGGGAGAATGTGACATTTGGCTTCATCAAAATGAATAAGCTTTTGTAATATCCGCGACGGCGGTAAATAGGTACAGATTGCCTACCGCGAACACCGAAGTTCTCAATATGCGAGCATCTTTCTCTTTTACTCCCATTAAGGCGTAATTAGATTGACAGAGAAATTGCCCGCAATTTGCGAACTAAAGTTTTCGGAAAAACGAAATAAACCATTAAAACAATAAACATATATTAAAAATTAATTTTAGCTTTAACTAGTAGGTACCCATGCCGTGAGCATAAGCATGGAGGTTGTGGGTTCGAGCTCAAAACCCGGCTAGTACCAATGAGTTTCTCGAAATGTTAGAGGAAGTTCATAAGTATGCCTATACCTATTAGGTGTGTTCAATTTGCTGTGAAACCTTAGTCTAAACCAATATTATATTATCTAAGTAGGTACATATGGTGAAGTATTAAGATGTTTCATTCCACTTACCCGTCATCAACTCCAAATTTTGTAAACATTGTCGTTTTTCAGCTTGAATCGCCTCGTGCTGACTTTTTACAAGTGTAAAATTATTCGTCATGCGGAAAAGTAACTCCCGCACGCCGATTTTGTAAGGTTTCACCATGTTTATTCCGTTCATCACAAAACACAATGAATATTTAAACGATTTTGACAAACACATACCATAGTGCATGACGTTTACTGACTGCTTAAAAAACATTGCCATATGTAGTTTTTTAATTCGATGTCAAATTATTGCGCTGCAGACTTTCTTTGGTTTGTCTCTATGTATCTTTCAGTAGGAGTAGCAGCGAAAGCGCTATTATTATTTGTCCTTGTCACAGTCTCACTTTTTTTTATTCCCCACCGTAAATTAGATGCATGATTGGTCGAATTGATTTGTTGCCCACCATAACAAATAAATTCGACCAATCGTAGCGTCGCATTGCGTATGTTTTGTCCGTCACGGAGGCACGCGTAGACCACTTCTATAGGATGCTACCTTCTATGGCTACGATATTGTGTGCAGAAGAAAATTAAGAATAATATAAACCAAAGGGATCCCTATAATTCGTACAACAATAATAAAGTGCCGCCGTTGCCGCCGTTCAGTGGA
Organism: Cydia amplana; assembly: GCF_948474715.1. Lineage (NCBI taxonomy): Eukaryota > Metazoa > Arthropoda > Insecta > Lepidoptera > Tortricidae > Cydia > Cydia amplana. The sequence continues at coordinate 1,756,192 of NC_086095.1, read as the reverse complement.
GACTATAAGGAGTAAAATCAGAACCAGTGCATAAATCGGTAAGTTTTTCCGCACCCCCATAAACAACTACAATAAATATAAAAATAATGTGACTTTTCGATTTAGATTTGTACTAGAAGCATGTATTTTGTTTATTTGTTTATTTGTGTTTAACTTTTGCGGGCTTACAGGTGACCCCAAAACGCTCACAAGATAATGCAAGATAAAATTACCATAAATACCTAACAATGGCAACTTACCTTTTATATTAATAATAAAGAAACAACGAGAAATACTTGTTTAAATAAATATACATATACATAATCCACTTCATTTTTGGTCCTTCGAGCCGGATACTACTCCATTGCTATATTTGCTATACGATGGAAGCGGCAAAATAAAAAATAATTTAGAGTCAACCTTATGTTTACAATTTATGCATTTCACGCTTTTTTATCACGGAAATGTTTCGCCAGACTATATGCATACTTTTTATAATGTCAAATAAAAAACTCTATTATTTTTAAATCCAAAGGTCACTTATTGACGTCACTAATAATTTAACCGTAGCTAGCCAGTATCTATAAACGCAAAAACAATCCAAAATGAAGGATACAGGACTCTAGAATGTACGTTTTTAAAAATTCAAGCCCGTTCCACTCACACAAAGGCTAATGACGTCGTGCTTACGCACTTGGAACGCGCCTGTGTGCGTAGCATTGCGAAATTTTATATAAGAACAAGCAAGCGCGAGTGCCTCACTAGTAGTCAGCTGTTTGAAGCGAGCCTTTGACTTTGTATGCTTAGAAAAAAAAAGTTTGACGCAGCGACGCGCGCGGTGACATTCCCGCCCGATTTAAGACTTAAAACTTTAAGAAAAAACATTAAAAAGTAAAAATTAAGACTGTTTAAACAAGAATTTTTATGTGTTTATTTTTAAAATGTATTACCATCATGTGAGGAGAAGAGTGCAGTGTTATATTATGTGATTCTTTAAATACATGTCTTTATTGTGTTTACGTGATTTTTGAACGTATTTTCTGCTTCGTTGCGAAACTGACATTGCTCGAGTTTGTGACATTGAATAAAACCAGATGAAAAACGATTAATAAACGTTGGTGTTGAAAGTGTACTTGTGAATCATAGACAATATTAACTTTTTAAAATGAAAGACTTCGGTCAGTTCTGGGGCCGAGTGGCGGGTCGGCGAATTTCCGGTGTCAACACAGAGTTGAAAGAGATCGGTAACAATCGATTAACGAAAGGCGATTTTGACACATCGACTTTCGAATCGAATCTCGCCGAGTGCGAGGGATTGAACAATAAGTTTGAGGACTTTGAGTTCAGTGAGAGGAAAGATGCGATTATCAATCGATTATTCGAGAGGAGAAGACAAGGACAGCTGACCAGGCAACCGAAATGTGAGTTTGATATTGTTATCTGTAGTAGTAAATATATCATTAGGTTATCAGAATAAGTAGCGTGGCCTATAAAAATTGACCGCTTTAAATTTCTATCAAAACAAATTTAAAATGTGGCTCAAGCAGTAATATTGTGATATTTTCTTTTGTTTTTATTATTTATTTATTTTAAACTTTACTGCACAGTATAACAAGTAAAGTACAAATGGCGGACTTAACGCCTAAAGGCATTCTCTACCAGTCACCCACCAGGCTAAACAGAAACAGTAGTAGGTGCAGGCATTAAAAAACGCAGAATAGGTAACTTAAGGCAAAAAAAAACATACTAACGAAAATAAATTTACATATACATACTATTAAATAAACTTACATATACCTATATTACTTTAATAGGCATTGTAAATTTCTAATGCACTTCATTTTTGTGAGATTATTGTAAGTTCTCGATGGTTACTCTGGTAATCAATGATTTATGTTTTTTTTTTCAAATGTGTTCCAAATTCTTTAAACTCCTTAATTTTCTGAGATATTTTTAATTCAATACCTCGTCAAATTGATTTTCGTTTCTTTTTTTACGTTGACTGTGAAAATAAATAAATTTACATATAATCGAATTTAAACTGTTGTGAGACATACTAACATTGAATAATTTTACGGTTTAGACTCACTTGTTTTAAGTCACTCGTGCGACATGTTAAATTTACATATATTAAAAAAAATTAAACAATGCTCATTTTAATTAAAAAACCGGTAATTTTTTTGTCCTCATTTTGTTTTTCATAAATTATAAATTAAATTTTTAACATTGAGAACATACAACAGAATTAAAGTATTTAAACTGATTTTAACGAATTGGTCATTAAGCATGACGCCATTAATAAATACAGGTTAATCTAAATCGTTATTTAATCGATTTTATAGAATTAAAAACACAGGTAGAGAATACGTACAGGTTCGATTATAACAGAAAATTAATAGTAGTATATACAAATATACCTCTATATCTATATCTTATCTGTATATCTTTATTTCTGAAATATAATAATAACATTAATGCTGACTCCCACGCTAGGCATAGCCTGTCCTGTGGGAGAAATAATACGGTTTACAGTAAAAACAATGATATAGTATAATATCGGTTAGTTACATGCAATCAAAGAATTGAACGTTCACACCTATTCAGAAAAGAGCTTTTTCTTCCCTGCTAGGAGGGATCAAAGTGGCACTTTTCTGTTCAAGCACACTATTTTTATATTTTTTGCACATTATTTTTTTAGCTTAAATAATTTGTTTAAGCATCAGATTTGTCAACACTAAGATTTTTTTATTTTCCTCATAGTTGATGTGAAAAGCAGTATGTGTCACATGGTATCAAAATTATTTCGTCTTGGGCGTTAACACTTGAATCCCTCATTACGCTCAGAATTCTACTTTAGAATTCCTCACTACGTTCGGGATTTATTATAGGATCCATCGCTTCATTCAGGATCTAATGTACGCCCTTGACGGAAATACATATATCATTTTGATCCCTTGTAACACAAACTACTATTCCGTACCATTTCGTACCTATCTTGTCACAGTGATAGTTAATGTGAAAATCGTTAGGGACCTCATAATATTGTCACTGTGACAAAGTACGAAATGGTAACGATATAAAAATTTAAAAACCTTTACAAAGGGCGCACTTTACACGTCAAGGGTATTATGAAAATATTGAACAAATAAAGCCAACAATTATTAAAAATAACCCAAACTCAATAAAATCCCAATTAAAATTTCATTAGCGCGATGTAGAAATCTCCGTACCCGGCCAGACACACTTATATGTTATATGGGGCATTATCTAAAAAAAGGGACCTTATTGTCGATGGCGCCGCCGCACAGCGTCGCGCGACATTGTTTTTACATCGGCGCATCGTTAATAATGGCGTAAGCGCCATCGACAATAAGGGCCCTTTTCATAGATAACGTCACATACAGCCGTGCCGATAAGTACTTAACAATAGACAAAGGATAAGCCGTTCGCGGCCAGCTTCAAATCTACGGACTATACCCGTATGCCAGTTTTAAAGATCTAAGCATACATAGGGACAGACAGACAGCGGGAAGCGACTTTGTTTTATACTATGTAGTGATACTAGTGATGATAATATGACAAACAATACATTATGACCTAAAACTTTATGGGAAACAAAGGGACCTATGTGATATTGTGGTGAAACGCTCTTACGTTACGATCATAAACATATATTTTTCTGTTAGATATTTTTCGCGACCGTGAACTTCGAAGTTACAAGACGGCTATTGCAAAATTGCATTCAGCTTGAACACCTTGTGTAACCCGTAGACCTGTTTTTGATCAATGTCGCGTAAATGTACAGAATTCCATCCACGACCATGTAAAATGTGACGTTATCTATGAAAAGGGATATAATTGTCGATAGCGCTTACGCCATAATTAACGATGCTCCGATATAAATACGCGGCCACGCGACGCCGTGCGGCGTAAGCGCCATCGACAATAAGGCCCCTTTTAATAAATAGATAATGTCCCAAATGGTCTCTAATTTTCAATATTATGTTATATTTATTTATTTAAACTATATTGCACAAAACATAAACATATTTAATGTAGGTACAATACAAATGGCGGGATTTATCATAATTATCATTTTCTTTATTTCTCGCATAAGTCTTATTAAGTTAGGTTAGAAGATTTATAGTACGAAAATGTAAAACATATACAAAATACTAATAAACAATAATCGAATTTAAACTGTCGTAAGGATTGAGCACAGACCAACCCCTTTCTGTGGGATTGAGTTATACTGCAGACAAAGAGAATAGATAGTATAGAGGGTTACTGTCATAATAAATTTTGTAGTCACAGTAAAGTTACATAAGGATTTATAATATATAAGTATCTTTGCTACAGAGAATACCAAACAATAATATTGTCGCAATCGCAACCGTAAAATTCATAATTCATACACAGGTGTGACATAGGTATAGTTGTTTCACATGGGCCCTGGTAGGGCACGGCAATATTTTTAAATCTATTGGGTTTAGGTACAAGTTTCATCTTAAATTATAGAAATATACACGCTACAAACCTCAATAATTATATTAATTTACGATTTCATTCTAGATGCGCGTTGTCAAATTATAAAAACACTAAAAACAGCCTATGGTTAGAAATAACATCTTACCATTTTATTATATTTAATTTAAATTTACTCTTGATGGGAGTATATAATTTATTGCATAAACAAAACTTATAAACTATTATTAAAATTAAGTATTTCGTAGTAGAAATATTATATCATTATTGTTATCGTCAAATAAATTATATACAAGGTCATTTTTGGACCGTTAGCCATATTGTGCGAGGTGATTAGGTAGGTCATACTGAACAACTTTTTCTATGGGACCAACCCTGAAATCCCAAAAAAAAATTGGCCTTCCCATAGAAAACGTCGACATCCACTCGACCAAAATGTGTGAAACGGCCAAAAAAATATTTGTGATTTCGGAGTTGGTCCCATAGAAAAAGTTGTTCAGTATGGTCTACCTAATCACCTCGAACAATGTGGCTAACGGTCCAAAAATGACCCTGTATATGTCACTAAAAATAAAAATATTCGTGGCGCTTACGCGTTTAGGTCGCGAGATTCAGGCTCCCCTTCTATGGTTTCTTGTCAAAACAACAACTTGTGTGGCAAAATACTGGTTCCCTGTGCCGGTTCTATACGAAGTACCTCATAATCGTTCAATGGTCGTGAGTCAAGTAGGTACTAACATTAAGCTATATAATATTTAAAACTTTCGCGTTTTGAACACATATTAACTCACATTTATAGACGGGTCTAACGCGAAATTTATCCCATTACCTTTATTTACCGACGTTTCGACAGGTTTCACTGGTCGCGACTAACTGACGTCCCAGCAAAATATCAAAACAGAGATGTCGAAACGTCGGTAAATAAAGGTAATGGAATAAATTTCGCGTTAGACCCGTCTATAACTGTGAGTTAACATTAAGCTATTGCGTGAACGCTCATGCAATGATAGTGCTTGAAAATTGAGACCTAGGCTTTCCGAAACATGTCGCGCGAGTGACTAAAATAATTAAACCGTATAATTAAGCTTCGTACTAAGAAACGCATTATAATAAACCGGCCAAGTGCGAGTCGGATTCGCGTCCCAAGGGAACGGTTCCGTACATTACACAATTTTTAACATCAAAAACTAAGTAATTAAGTCCTACTCATGCTTGACTGCACATTTCTAATAGGTTTTTCCGTCATCTATAGGTAAAGAACTATTTTGTGTATTTTGTTCATAATTTTAGACCCAGTAGTGTCGGAGATAAAGGGGGAGTTTTTGGCCTATTTTCTTGAATTACTTCTGAATTAATTATTCTAAAATTATAAAAAAAATATTTACGATCGTATCAATAAACTCTTTCATTTGGTACCTATGTAAATGTAACACGATACAGTTTAAAATTTTTAATTTTCTCATTTACCCTCCAGAAGTTGCCTCCAAGCTTAAAATTCATTTGTTTAAGTTAGACGTCCATCTTTGGGTCACGAACTTACCTTACCAAATTAACTTAATTGGTGCAGTAGTTTCGGAGAAAATAGGCTGTGACAGACGGCCACGTGCGTCTGGCACAAGTGATCCTATAAGGGTTCCTTTTTTTCATATGGCATTTTTTTTATTGTATTTATTTGGGAAACATACTGCACATAATAACACAACAAGGTACGGAACCCTAAAACCTAACTCGACCTAAATTGCCGCTAGCGCCCAGCAGGGGCCGAATTGCCGGTCACAGGTGGTCAGGGCCGCGTGAGAGGAACTGACGGACCCGCGCCGACTCCAAAACGTTATGTCATATAATTATTATGTCAGGGCAAGCCGCAAAGTTGTGTTATGGCAATAAAACCGGCTAATTACTAATTAGTGAAGCTAGATTTTCAATGTCAATGTATCAATGACAACGGTATTGCAATTAAGACTACGAGTAACTAGAATGGCCCCTGGCAAGGTTTTTCAATGGTTTATACTCTAACTAGCGACTGGCCCCGGCTTTGCAAGGGTTAACTAATTATACATAAACCTTCCTCTTGAATCACTCAATCTATTAAAAAAAAACCATCAAACTCCGTTGCGTAGTTCTAAAGATCTAAGCATACATAGGGACAGACAGCGGGCAGCGACTTTGTTTTATACTATGTAGTGATGTATGGGGATTGGTCAAGAAATAATTGCACTTTATTATCTTTCCCTTATCGTAGAATAAAATTACGGTAAATACTTATTCAATTATTTTTTAAATTAAAACACAACCAAAAGATGTTATAGGAATACTCATCGGACGTCAGAGGTAGGTATACTTACCTACGTATTTTTCCTTAGAAATTATTTATTTTTAAACTTTATTGCACATAAAAAAGAATACAACAGGCGGACTTAATGCCGCTATATGCATTCTCTACCAGTTAACCATAGAGCATAACAAAAAAGCGTTAAGGTGGGTGTAGAAATTATAATGTAATTATATCAATAAAATAATACGAAATTAGGCAAAAAATGTATCAAAGGTCGCATATATATTGACTATAGACAACAAATTATGCATGTTTACAAGTTTTAGAGACTACGTATATAATGATTTATGAGTAATAATCGTAGAAAAAAGGAATAACATCCGCATATTGAAATACTTACAACGAATCTTCTATGGTAAAAAATAAATTGTTGTTGTCACGAAAAACTCGTTTTTTTATCACCGCGATGGAATTATGTTTCCACCAGGAGGCCCATCGCGAACTTCTACTTTTATTTTCCTGTTCTTTAAAATTTGGTTATTATTGTGAGCCTATTGTGTCCCACTGCTGGGCAAAGGCCTCCCCCCTCTTCCTCCATTCATCCCGGTTCTGAGCTATATCTGGCCAGTCGCTCAAAAAGGAGTCCAAGTTATCCCGCCATCGCCGACGAGGTCTGCCGGATCCGCGGTTCGATTCACGGGGCACCCACTCCGTGGTTATCTTGGCCCACAAGTCATTCGGCATGCGGCAGACATGACCAGCCCTGTTCCACTTTAACTTTGCCGCTTTTCGAGACATCTTTTATTTGAGTTTTTGAGCGCAGCGTGGTGTTCCTGCGATCCCTTAATTTCACACCTATAATAGTCTGCGCTCCATGGCTCTCTGGCAAACCCCGCGAGTTTCGACTTCTGAGCTTCAGTCAAAGATCATTCCGTAAGTCCATTGGTATTAGGTATATAATAGACTATTCACTTGACCGTCCGACGATAGCATAGTATCCGAAAATGGCAGTGTACGCTAGGTTTTTGTAGAAAATTGTGGATGCGCAGCGCGGGGCGTGCGTTGCTAAAAAAACCCGGACGGTTGAGAGGAAAATCAGTCTCGCGGGCCGGACGGTCAAGTGGCTATTCTGAACGATATAAGCGAGATCACATATACGTAAGGTAAACATTGAAAACGGTGCTCTTCCATGGAAATTCTATGCAAGGTAACCCGTTTTAATCATTCTTGAGTGTACCATTGTTTGAATTATGGCGGGTTTTATCCATGTTAAACAACTAGTCATTATTAGCATTAATCAGTACAGTAGTTCAATGAGAAAATGCATATTTTTCTAGTAATTAGGTGGTTTCTTGTTATAAGTGAATCATAATACTTATGGTCAGTTTTGATGACTCAATGGAAAACTACAGTCAATTATTGGAATCAAAAAGTATATTGGCCAGGAATACTTAAGTAGTAGAATTTGTAACACATAGAAAAATAAATTCGGTACACAAGAATTTATTTTTTTGTTTTTCATCTTTTTGTCCTGTGTATTTGTGCTTTGTCGAATAAATGTATTTTTACTTTCTTTCTTAAAAAAACAAGTCATAAGGGCCAATACAGACGACCTGCAACCCAACTGCAATTTCTATGGGAACTGCACGCCGACTGCACGCCAACTGCAACGTCCGTGCAGTTCCCATAGAAGTTGCAGTCAGGTTGCAGTCCGTCTGTACCGACCCTAATTTATCCCCATTCTTTTTTTCTGCTAAAACATTACAAAACAGATTTTTGAAATGTTGACAATACAGTCAAGTAGGTATATTAAGTACCTAATAAAACTAAACAAATATAAGAGCCTCGGTAGAGAGTACCATTTTGTACCATTTGGAGTTGAAACTCTAGGTCCATGGGGTCCCAGCGCGCATAAGTTTTTCGCAGAAATCGCGAAGCGTCTGGTTGACGTAACTGGTGACCGAAGAGCTGGCGGCTACCTCGCATAAAGTATCAGCATTGCGATACAGCGAGGAAATGTCGCCAGCATCCTTGGTACAACGCCTCAAGCTAGTTATTAATTTATTTTAGTAATACCACTGTATATATCTTGTTTGTAAATAAATTATATACAGGGTGGAAAGATAACTCGGGCCCTGGAGGGAAACTACCTTAAATCCTTAAGCTGGCTCATTTTACTTAAAGGAGACATTCCTTTATTTTTAAAAAGAAACAAAACTGCATTCAAAGTATTTATCTTTTTTTCTTCAATTTGGCTTGTCTAAAAAAAACTTGAGTATCTTTCCACCCTGTATATATAACAAACGTTTTTACCTTAAAAGTCGTATATAAACATACATCTAACTTGCACAGGTAGGCTGTTTCTTTATGCACCACTTTGTCTCGTAAATCGTCATAATACCATATTAGTTATGTATCGCACGCAATAACGTTTATACACGTCACTGCCGCTCTAACTCAAAAAGACGTATGTGACAATGAAACATGAGCACATACGCCCTTTTGACTTAGTTCTTAAGCTAGATAAAACTTATGTATGTGTCGCACAGCGTTTAAATAAGGCACTTAAACTCAAAAATACGTAAATGATAATTAGTGTCCGACCGATGATTTGGTTTCGGTTTCGGTTTCGGCCATAAAGTTATGTTTCGGCCGTAGTTTCGATTTCGGCCAAAAATAGGCCGAACCTTTCGCCCTATGAAACTACTCGTACTTCGTACTATGAAACTAAACTATGTGACAAAGGCCAAAAGTTGAGGAGCAAGTAGGACAACAATATTTATGTAGGTATACAGAAATTAATTGGTTTATTAGAAAACACAAGAGGTCGCCACTGGACGGTCGACGCAGTCTTAATATGTGTATACTTTTATACGGTTTAATGACATTTTTTCAACGATTTTAAGAAGTTTACAATAGGTTTGGTTTCGGTTTCGGCCGAAACTAGAGCCAAAACCGAACTTTCGGTTTCGGTTTCGGCAAAAAAACATGTTTCGGTCGGACACTTGATAACGAGGCTGGACATACGACGTTTAGACTTAGTTTTTAAATTGGACAAAACTTAGATTATTATATATTGTGTCACACGGCGTTTTACCGCGCTACCGTAAAAACTCAAATAGACGTATGTGACATGAGAATTGGACATACGACTTTTTAATTCTGTTTTTATCACTACATAGTATAAAACAAAGTCGCTTCCCGCTGTCTGTCCCTATGTATGCTTAGATCTTTAAAACTACGCAACGGATTTTGATGCGGTTTTTTTTAATAGATAGTGTGATTCAAGAGGAAGGTTTATGTATAATTTGTCAACCCGTGCGAAGCCGGTGCACTCGCTAGTGTTAGATAAAACTTATAATGTGCACAGCGTTTAAATACGGCAGTGTCTCGAAGACGTACGTGACAATGATGCTTGTACAATGCGATACGATATACGATCTTTTGACTAAATGTTGTAAGTTACATAAAACTATTTCCTGGTCAAGTTTATACTGAGGTTAAGGTCGATGACACACTGGGATTTGAATAGCAAAAGGCTTTATGTGTACAGTCAGCAGATGAAAAAACGCGCCAGAAGTATCTGCCACCCTGTAGGGCTAAGATGGTCGGTTATTTATCATGTTATCATGCTTGTCACGTTCTAACAACTCTAACAAGTATGTAAGTGTGAAAGTGACGCATGACATGACAACTTGACAAGTGATAAAAAGCGACCATGATTCCGCCGCTGGAATACTTTTCCACTTAGAGATAAAATCTCTACAGTACCCCTAGTGTAAATTTCATTCGATAGCGTGACGTGACGTACGATTGCGTTAAGTGTAATTTTGTATAGGATTCTGAGTTTCCAAAACGCCCCGCTTGGCGCGCTGTTCAAAATCCCATACAAAAATAGACATAACGCAAACGCGAACGCTCGTCACGCTATCGAATGAAATTTACAATAGGGGTTCAGTTCTCTACCAGTTTTTAAAGTCTACTGCCCGTGAAATGATTAGGATGATTATAAATACTACCCTATGTCCCTTCCCGAGCCTCAAACTATCTCCATACCAAATTTTGTCCAAATCAGTTTAGCGGTTTAATCCTTAAGGGGTAACAGGCAGATAGACAGAGTTATTCATAATTGGGGAATAGAATTTATTTAATACACCGTGCTGATAAGTCACGGTGGTTTTTGAGTGTGTTTACTAAATAAATAGTCATGTACGTGTTTATATACTTTTTATGTTAATTAATCATAACAATCTGAATCCGTCTACTTTTTTATGTGTAATGTTTGTTCGATCTAACATCAGAAATAACCGAAACTATTTAAGGACAAACTACCTATTTGGGGCATTATCTATGAAAAGGGACCTTATTGTCGATGGCGCTTAAGCCGCACAGCGTCGCGCGGCATTGTATTTATATCGGGGCATTGTTAACAATGGCGTAACCGCCATCGACAATAAGGTCCCTTTTCATAGATAACGTCACATTTTGGCTCAGTGATTCAAAGTGAATCTTGGGCTCCGAAACGAGAGCGTGCCACCTGTCCCGGTCCCGCGCAACTTCCTGCCAGTTACATGCCAATCGCTAACGCTCCATAGCGAACGATACGCAACTGTCACTGTCACACTAATATGTAAGAGTGACAGAGAGACACAAAGCGATTCGATGGCGAAGCGATAGCGATTGTCACCTTGGCTAGGGCGCCTGAAACAGAATCGCCGTCACACTGTCCTCCCAGCGATACCAGCCGGCCTAGCCAAGCTGACGCTATCGCTTCGATAACGAAACGCTTTGTGTCTCTCTATTACTCTTCCATATTAGTGCGTCAGTGACAGTTGCGTTTCGATCGCTACGGAGCGTTAGCGATTGGCACTTGGCATGTTGGCTAATACGCGACCTGGGCCGACCCACCGGACGGCTACCAGAGCCCGTACCATGAGTCACTGACAGTGTCAAAACTGACATATACGCTATCGAGAACGTAAATTACTTTAAAAGCGCTGGTGGCCTAGCGGTAAGAGCGTGCGACTTGCAATCCGGAGGTCGCGGGTTCGAACCCCGGCTCGTACCAATGAGTTTTTCGGAACTTATGTACGAAATATCATTTGATATTTACCAGTCGCTTTTCGGTGAAGGAAAACATCGTGAGGAAACCGGACTAATCCCAATACGGGCCTATAGTTTACCCTGTGGGTTGGAAGGTCAGATGGCAGTCTCTTTCGTAAAACTAGTGCCCACGCCAATTACTGGGATTAGTTGCCAAGCGGACCCCAGGCTCCCATGAGCCGTGGCAAAAATGCCGGGACAACGCGAGGAAGATGATGAGAACGTAAATTACTTTCTATACATCTCGTTTGCACAAATATGCGAGTACGAGCGAGATATATAGAAAGTAAATTACGTTCTCGACGGCGTATATGTCAGTGCCAAACTGATGGTAGCCGTACAGTCGGTAGTCCCATGAACGCCCTCTAGACAGCCCGATCCCCATTCTGAGTAGGTGATCGAACCAGCGAAGTCTGTGGGCTTTCGTTACGCCCAGGGCCGGATCTAGGATAGAGCGAGTGGAGCGGCCGCTCTAGGCGCCGTATGGCTAGGGGGACGCCAAAATGGCAAATGAGAAAAAGTTTTAAAAGACGCGAGTGTGGCGGGGGTGGAAAATACGCTTGAAAACTTCAACGAAGGCGCCAAAACCCCGATTTCGCTCTACCCTGATCAAGGGCTCGGGCCGGCACTGGTTACGCCGACGACAAACTCCAACTATTTAATGGAGATTTATTTTATTTTTGCATTATTAATTTTCTACTTTATCTTCAAGAGAATTAAAACTGCGTCTGTGTGCTATCAAAATCGCTGCAGAGTTAACTTGGTCTGATTGTACCTTTAGACGCTTGTCGATTAGACGTCTTTGTTCTGAATAAAGATCGAGATTATAGTCGCGCGTCATGAGAACATAATTCCATTAATCGAGGGCAGAGGCACGTGTCCATTATAATCCGGGAAAACTGTTGAAAAAATAAAGGTTATTAACACGAGCAGAAGTAAACAGAGGTACCTATAATATTTATTTTCACCACACCAACTGGTAAAGGCTCTCTTGATTGTTCAAAAACTGATAGCAAAGTTGCATTTTATTCACATGTGAGGCAAAGTAATAGAATGCAAATTTTGAGTTGTTTTCTTAAGTTTTCTGGTAGAATTAATTTTAAATTATGATTTTGAATGATAAATATTTAATAAAATTTTGCCCCCTTGTAAAACAAATAACTATTATTTACCTAGGTACCTATATAAAACTGAGAACGCTCAATTCCACAACTTGACACTTCTACTTACAACGACATATTGAAATCAATCTGTAGCCCACTTTCTTAGATTGGTTTCTAATTTTCTCAATCAGAGTATCAAATGTAATTACCATATCAAATGGACATTTATGAGAAAGCGATACGTTAGTGTTACATGCGCGTTGCCGACCTTTTAAAAACCAACCTGTACACTCTTTTTTTGAAGAACCTTATTCTGTAGACACTTGGGAAAACCTCATAAGGGAGCACATTCCACAGCCAGAGCGTCCGCGGGGAGAAATTCGTCTTAAACCGCACAGTCCTAGTATGTATGTATGTATGTATGTATAAACTCTTTATTGTACAAAACAGAAAACAAAAATTTAGTCCTAGTTATACTTTTCCTTTGTAATTTCTTTGTTAAAAAATGTATTCAACTTCAACATTTATTCAGCAAATAGGCCACAAGGGCACTTTTACACATCAACATTGAATTTACATACAAGCAAATAAATTATAATAACACATCAACAATTATAAAATACAACGAACTGCAACTACCAAATCAAACTAACGTATTACAATTACTTAGAGATGTATAAAGTCTCTTAATGTCGAATTACATAAAAAAAACTATAATAATAATATTTAAAAAAAACAGATACATGGAAAAATAAAATCTAAACTTATGTCTGTATTAATATTGCTGCAATATTAACTTATACCTATTTACGATAGGTTAAAATATGTGTGTAAAAAGTAACGGAAGCGAAAGAGGTATGTCAGGATCGTAGCAAGCGGAAATCCGTGGTATCTGCCTACCCCTCCGGGAAATAGGCGTGATTATATGTATGTATGTATGTATGTATGTATGTATGTAAAATATGTCTCCGGCCGCATAAGTCACCGACATCAGTAATTGTCGTGTCTAATGGAAACGCGTCAAATTACCGGTTATTTGTAAATGACGTTTCAATTTATAAACAACAACATTGTTGACGCACTCCGACGGCGGTAAATTTCCCCGACTCCTTTATTTCTCGTTTTATCATTTATCATTTTCATTTATCATGTTGGCCTTAAGAGGAAAGGGGACGGCCGCTCCTGTGGCCGCTCCCTCATACGCTTCCTCATTTCTCTGGATATTGAGATTGTGGAAAATATTTGTACATTTTAAAAACGTTTTATTTACATAAAACGGGTCTATTGTTTCCAATAAAGAAGTCATAATGTAGGTATTGTTTGTCCGCATTTTCGTTAGTCATAATTTGGTTTTTCTCAGAAACGCGCAATTTTTCAACCCATAAAACAAACCTAACCTATCTATAGGTTTCAGAATTATGACAATCATTAATCATTACATTATGACTTTCAATCATTATGTCAAACAAAGGAATCCGACATAAAACATATAGGTTACTGTACAGTGTTACTATTACTACTCTTAGACTAGGAATCCTCTAGACGGAGTTTAGAGAAATTATTTCATGAAACCGATGCTGCCAAAAATACTGGGGTGCGGGGGACGAGGTGAGCGAGTCCCGTGCCGTGATTGGTCCGTTCAAAGACACGGACGTCACACAAAGACACTTTGACTCGAAAATGGAGTAAAACTACCGTATATTTGTGGCAGAGGGGGTAGAGCTACTATGCTTAATCTAGCTAGAGGATGTCTTGTCTGTGATTACTACTATACTAAATTAATTTAAACACTGGTATAAATCTAAAATAGGCGCTTGAGGCATTGTACCAAGGATGCTGGCGGCATTTCCTCGCTGTATCGCAATGCTGATAATTTGTGCGAGTTTTTCACATAATTTGATGTATATATTACTAGCGACCCGCCCCGGCTTCGCACGGGTTAACAAATTATACATAAACCTTCCTCTGGAATCACTCTATCTACTAAAAAAACCGTATCAAAATCCGTTGTGTAGTTTCAAAGATCTAAGCATACATAGGGACCGACAGACAGCGGGAAGCGGAAAACTTTGTTTTATATGTACTATTACTATGTACTCGTAGTGATTTCTTAAAGTAAAGGATGATATCATTCAGTTACTAAGCCCTTTTCTAAACAAGTCATATAAAATGCTACGCACATAAGAAATTAAACGTGATTTAACACAATTATATATAGAGAAAAAAAAATCGACGATTCACGTCACTATCATAGTGTTGTATCATTGTTTACATATATAAGGTAATTGGTAATGTCCAGTCCACATCCTTTTTGCAAGTAGCAAAAAAAGTGTGTACCTATTATGTACTATGATATGTGTATATGTATTGGTAGTTAAGTATTTGTTTTACAAGCGGCCAAAGTTGTTGTTTAGCCGCTCCCTAACATACTTTTACCCGAACAAGCTAAAGATTCCAAAATTGCCCGCTGTTGTCCTCTACCTACTGAAAACATTTTTTCACCACACCAACCCGAAGAAAATATTAGCTGTAAGATATCAAACAATATCAAATACAAATAAATGTTATTAAATACCTATTTAAGTATCATTAAAAATCATCGATTAAAAGTCAATTCTACCAGCAATACCAGCATACATATACATACGTTTGCATTTGATTACTTTGCCTCACATGTGAAGAAATGCAACTTTGCTATCAGTTTTTGAACAATCAAGAGAGCCTTTACCAGTTTGGTGTGGTGAAAACATTTTTTTCTTTGATAATGTTAATAACCTAAAATTATTTTTTAATGCATTTAATTTTTTAATATGCTTTTTATTCCACTTATCTGCTGTCGTCATTCCGCGGGGCGTCGAAATGATGACAGAAACGGCCCAATTCGAACAATACTTTTAAGATGTCACAGCGATACGATTCCGATCTGTCAAAGTGATGTTTTTGGTTGAAGACATGTTACTATTGACACCGACAGATCGGTATCGCGCTGTGACATCTTATAAGCATTGCTCGAATTGGGCCGAAGGTCAATATATGGCCCGAAAAGACTTTGTACCGAATGTTAAGAGTGTTAAGTTTAAGTTATTACATTATATGTATTGCAAAGTTCATGTACATCGCCCACACTTAACTGATAGTTTGTAAACCTTATTACAACGGCATAAGGCCCACTTATGGACAGTTTAAGAGTGATGTTGCTGTTTGTAACATCGCTCACACTGTTAACTGACATTTCGTAAACCTTATTACAAGAGGCATAAGGTTCAGTTTAAGAGTGTTGCTGTTGAAATCAGGCATGATTTTACCACGTGGTGACATCTGTCTTTTAACGAGAACATTTGTTTAGGTTGTAGGTTAGGTAAATTACTGTCTTAGCAGATTTTTATTTATATACCTACTTAGTGTTCCCTATTCTGTACAATATAAGTGCTATTTCACCGTATGTCCTAAAAAATCTTTCACTGAGTAACGAAAGCGTATGGAATTTGCGTAAAAACATTAGATATACCGGAACATTACGATCGGACGGATTTTCCGATCGGCCGTCGACATATATACCTAAAGGATGACTCACGCTAGACCGAGCCCGGGCCCGGAGCTTCCGGCGCTTCGTTTTCTATGGAAAGCTCCACGTGATCACCGATGGGTGTCATTCTGAATCCCTAACAACGTTTGTCCTAAAGTCACTTGCCCTAAGAACTGGTTTGTCCTAATGGGCACATGCCCTAACGATCAATTGTCATAACGATTATTTTCCATAATGTAAGGTTCTGAAAAATGGTTACGTTTTAGAACTTGCTGCCACAAAAGTGGGTTAGGTTAGGGTTAGAACTGCGACGCTCGCAAAACAGAAAATGTGCTTAATAACATTAGGATAAGTAATCAATAATTAGGGAAACCAAATTTAGGGTTTTTACTGTTAGGATAACTGATCATTATGACAAACAATATTAGGGAATGCAAAGATAGGAGAAAAGACTTTAGGGATTCAGATATAGATCCATAGAAAATGACTTGTCGGACTCCTCGGCCCGGGCCCGGCCCGATCTAGCGTGAGTCATCCTTAAAGCGTCTGTTTTATGTAGGTGTATTTATAGATATGACACGTAAACTTAAATATGACCATTTATAATACACCTTAATTTATATTCAAAATGAATAAAATACGAATAAAGATTTCTATGTCTGTAAAGTTGCAAAATAAGTGACAAATTTACGACACCATTTCATTCTGAATTTGTTACAAAATGGCGGAAAATTTGATTATATAGTCGTTTGATTTTAAATAAATGTACTTCACCTGAATAAACTTTGTATCTTATTAACTAGGTAGATATTAACACATAAATGTTTAAGAAACTTAGACTTAGGAGTGCCACAAGGTTGCATATTGGATACAATGTTTCTGAATATATATTAACTTTGCCTGCAACTTAATATGTAATAAAATCTAGTATATGTAAACCTACTTCAAGCAGTTGTAGGTATAAGTACTTTACCCAATATATATTACTAGCGACCCGCCTCGGCTTCGCACGGGTTAACAAGTTATACATAAACCTTCCTCATGAATCACTCTATCTATTAAAATAACCGCATCAAAATCCGTTGCGTAGTTTTAAAGATCTAAGATCTAAGCATACATAGGGACAGACAGACAGCGGGAAGCGACTTTGTTTTATACTATGTAGTGACACCACAACCATAAGACCATCGTTATATATGTGACGTTATCTATGAAAAGGGACCTTATTGTCGACGGCGGTTACGCCATTATTAACGATGCTCCGATATAAATACAATGCCACGCGACGCTGAGCGGCTTAAGCGCCATCGACAATAAGGTCCCTTTTCATAGATAATGCCCCATATGAATTTTCTGTCGCATGTTTAACGGGGAGTGCTCTTATTTTTTTCGAATTAAGACGAAAGTGGATGACGCGCGCGAAACCGCCTTTTCATACAAACGTAGTCCTCATTTTGTTCTTAAAGCGGTATCTGTTGGTGGTAATCTATGGTATAACGACATTATCGGCATTTCACACATTAACACCCATACATAAACAGTACGATAAATATTGCATAACTCTTATTTATTTAGAGTTATTTACTTAGTCTACAACCAATAATTGCTATTATATCTGTGAAGCGCGATCGTATTTTATTCATTTAGTAAATTTTATAATAAATATTAATATTATTTGACGACTGGTCTGGCCTAGTGGGTAGTGACCCTGTCTGTGAAGCTGCGGTCCTGGGTTTGAATCCCGGTAAGGGCATTTATTTGTGTGATGAGCACAGATATTTGTTTCTGAGTCTTGGGTGTCTTCTATGTAAATATGGATATGGATATGGATATGGATATGACTAATCTGTTCAGAAATAGGAGCCAAGCGTTGACTCAGAGATTGAGGCAAAGATTTTCATATTTTACGATATGCCTAGGAATTTCACGATCTGCCTGATATTACGATCGGCTATCGACACATACAAACCGGTTACAAAACAAACAATCATGCAATTAGCCCGAAGGTTTGTCTGTCTGTCTGTTAAAGTATACAACTATTACAAGGAGGACGATTCGAACAAGTTTGTGTAATTTGATTTCATTTTAACAACATTCACCCGTGCATCTCCCTTACATGTGTAAGCTACGGAAGGTTAAGTATATTTAAGTTGAATAGTTCTCGGATATTTCTAAAACCTTTACAAACAATTATTTTGGTTGAAATTTTGAAATTGGAAAATTTCGTTCCTTAACGTACTTAACATAATTATATCTACATATTTATGTATACATATCTAGAGATGGCGGGACGACTTGGACGCATTCTACGTTAAATGGTGGGGTAAATAAAAAAAATGCATATGACAGGGTCGAGTGGAGGAAACAAAGGGAGGCTTTGCCCAGCAGTAGAACACCAAAGTAGGCTAATAAAAAAACTGTATCTGGTACTAGTTTTAGCTGCCTTATGCCTGGCATTCTCTTCCAGTCAAGCTTTAGGTAAAACAGATAAGTTGGAATTGAAATAAAACTATTAAAACGGCTTATATCGCGTATATTGAATTTATATATACTACATTCCGACGTTTTGAACCCTTTCCGCGTTCGTGGTCAACGGGTGACTGAGGAAAACTTGGAAAGTTGGCATTGTTTCTTTTGGAAACTTTTAACACAGTCACCCTGTATATTTATCAACAATATAATTTATAATAAACAAGATGAAGTATAGTTAAACACTGTAATCGCTAAATTCTAGATCTAGGCACTCGGAATGACATAATGATACAGGTTGTAGTAAATTGCGGGGACAATTGACATTGTCAAGGTTCTGTAAATCTTCCGTATCAAATGTGACACAAGTCATTGCTTTGACAACCCGTGTAAAGTTAGGACGCTCACTAGGAATTTCCTATCTCTATCGCACACATAGAGAAATATAAGTAAAGAAAGAGTGGTAACTACGAAATAACTCGCGTTTTGTTAAGAAAACTGATGTATGGAGTTACCACTCTTTCTTTACGTAACGTAACGTAACTAGGGTTTGCTCCCGGGAAATACCGGTACCGAAAGTACCGGGAATTCCCGGGATTTAGAGCCAAGCAAAGAACCGGGATTTCAAAATTAAAATCCCGGTACTCCCGGGATTTTCGGGACTAAAATTTCCGGTACAATATTTGACTGCTTTCTGTTACTTAGCATGAAATATCATGTTTTATAAAGAAAATAAATATATTTTATCAATCTAAGGCTGATGATAATATTTTTACGGCTGACCACTACATTAAAATAAATAAATAAAAAAGTCAATGGGTTTGACAATGCCGACAATATAAAAGTGCGTAATTTGATACTTTAAGGGCATAAATGTTTGTACGATAAATAATTTTATACGAACAATTAGTTATATCATATTTGTATACTAACTAGAAGCAAAAATAGAGACAATTTTGTAATTAATAAAATACTACTTTTAATTCAAATTCAAACACGGTATAAGAAACTCACATATGATAACGATATTTTAAATGAATTAATAATTCTGGCTGAATAATTTCTTGATTTGTCGTATTGATAGTTCTGTTATTATATGTTCGAAGCAGGGATGTTGCAGATGCCGATTTTTTGACATCCGCGGATGCGAATGCGGATGCGGATTTTTAAAGGCTCACATCCGCGGATGCGGATGCGGATGTCAAGATAGGTACATAAAAAACGTCAAATATTACATTTTAGTAATTTTTATTTCAAAAAACCGGCCAGGTGCGAGTCAGACTCGCGTTCCAAGGGTTCCATACATTAAGTTCCACTCACGCTTGACTGCTAATTTCTAATAGGTTTTTTTGGCTAATGACTAAATTACCTAGTAGTCTAGCACTTACGCCGATGCTAAGACGTTCCTGTACCGACATGTTACACATCCGCATCCGCATTAAATCCGCATCGATTTTATGCGGATGCGGATGCAGATGCGGATGTTGAAAATAATGCGGAAGTTCCGCGGTTGCGGATGCGGATATTCGCAACATCCCTGGTTCGAAGGTCCACAGCCCATTTTGAACGCATGCGAAAATTATCAATTTTTTTTATCCTTTTTCACAAAACGTCTTACATATTTAAAAAAAATGATGATATTACTGAGCCACAATTCAGTTTTTGCTAATCAACAAAGATAGTAAAAATATCATGTAGTTTAGGAAAAAAAAACAAATTATATTAATGATTGTGTGACTTAAAGACATATGGTACAAAAGAAGTGTGTACCTTTACTGAGCTACTTTTTTGTTGTTTTAAGAAAGGTTCGTGGTCGTTTTACGCTTTTTTTTACTGAAAATTGACGTGAAAACTGATTTTTGAAAGCAGTCCCGAAAGTACCGAAAATACCGGGAAATCCCGGTTCCATTTTTGCCCGGTACCGAAAATCCCGGTTCTTTTAAACAGTACCGGTTCTGCAATCCCTAAACGTAACGTACGCGTGATTATATCGTTGTCTCGGCCATGATGCCATGATGATGCCCGTGCAATAGAGATAGCAACAGGCGGGTCATTGCACGATATTCCTCGTGCTAAGCGTCCTTTCTTTAGGCTTTTGATAATAATATGACCACAGGCACAGAATAAATAATAGTACTAGGTACAGAAGATTCACTCTCTAACAAAACGCGTCTATTACGGCAGATATGACCGCTAGGTGGCGCAAGAGCGAGCAGGCGACGTTCCGTAGCGGTGCGCGGCAACTACTAGGGCTAGACACCAAAATTGGTGTGGGCCGTACTTGTAGCGACGCGACGAAATCGCGGAGTAAGCCACGCCCACAGACAAGTCATCCTCCAGACTGAGCATAGTAGCGCTACCCCCTCTGCCACAAATATAAGGTAGTTTTACTCCATTTTCGATTCAAAGTGTCTTTGTGTGACGTCCACCAATCACGGCACGGGACTCGCTCACCTCGTCCCCCAGTATTTTCGGCAGCATCGATTTCATGAAATAATTGCTCTAAACTCCGTCTAGAGGATTCCTAGTCTATGGCCACGCCTGCCACAGGCCCGGAATGTGGTCCGTTTCATTTTTATTGTTCTAATTGTTTACGCTAAGTGGAGTCTCTCTCCGTACCTACCCTTTTTAGGGTTCCGTAGCCAAATGGCAAAAAACGGAACCCTTATAGATTCGTCATGTATGTCTGTCTGTCTGTCTGTCCGTCTGTCCGTCTGTCTGTCCGTCCGTATGTCACAGCCACTTTTCTCCGAAACTATAAGAACTATACTGTTGAAACTTGGTAAGTAGATGTATTCTGTGAACCGCATTAAGATTTTCACACAAAAATAGAAAAAAAAACAATAAATTTTTGGGGTTCCCCATACTTTGAACTGAAACTCAAAAATTTTTTTTTCATCAAACCCATACGTGTGGGGTATAGGGATAGGTCTTCAAAAATGATATTGAGGTTTCTAATATCATTTTTTTCTAAACTGAATAGTTTGCGCGAGAGACACTTCCAAAGTGGTAAAATGTGTGTCCCCCCCCCCCCCTGTAACTTCTAAAATAAGAGAATGATAAAACTAAAAAAAATATATGATGTACATTACCATGTAAACTTCCACCGAAAATTGGTTTTTTCCCATTCGAGTCTTCCATCCTGGATAATTGGTCACAGAAGATTATCTAAAAAAAAAGAATTCAGGAAATGCCGTTTCTGAACTCGTCAATAATTATATTTAATGACTTTTCGTTTCGCGGCCGCGGTGTCTTCAAAACGTTGTTAATTTTAATGTCATTATTAAAGGTAGGTACATAATTATATTATTGTCTACGAAGAACATATTAATAAATATTGTGGTGTTTTCCACATTAAACACGAAATAACGTAATAATGACGTTATTATCATTAAATAACGAATTTCTATTTTACCCGTGGCGCCCTGCTCTAAAACAATACATAATTAATAATTTTTGTACCGTTCATGAGAAACAATTAGTTGACCTATTATTTATAAATTATACCAGAAATATTGTCTATATTATTATAATGATGACAGCTTAATAGTATTTTGTGCAACAGGTACCTACATAATAAGGGTTCTTAAAATTCAAGGGCAGAAGTTATAAAACAGGCGAAGTCGAATTTTGTAAAGACAGGCCCGAAAATTTTAAGACCTAATTATGTAGGTAGGTACATTAATTATGACAGCAGCAAACACCTAAAATTATAAATAAAATCAAAGTAAATACCTACACAGATGACAGTCGATCACGTGATGCTTGATGAAAATGAATCGCCGTAAGCTCCGGCCCGGACACAGCCCGGTCTAACGTGAGTCATTTTAATTAGAATCACGTATAAAGGGGCCCACTGATTAATAGTCCGCCGGACGATATCGGCCAGTCAGTTAGAACAAAAAGTTGACAGTTCCGAACAACTGACAGGCGGATATCGTCCGGCGGACTGGTAATCTGTGGGCCCCTTAAAAGCTTCAATCGTACTTCAGTATGGTCCACGCTTAAAAAACAACTACCTACATATATTATGGTACGTTAATTCATTCAAATATATTAAAACGTCTCGCTTTATATTTATAGCTTGTGGGTCAATTACAATTTGTCAAAAGGAAGGCCGACTATAACCATTAACTTAATTGACTTTTACACCATATGGTCATTCTACTTCCATAAAATTCTGTCAATTTGACACCTTGCGGAAATATTTCCTTAAATATCTTATAACTAGTAATAAAAATAAGTTACATCCTAATATGGAAAAGGTTCAGGGTTTTTATTATCAAACTAGCGACCCGCCCCGCGTCGCACGGATTAACAAATTATACATAAACCTTCCTCTTGAATCACTCTATCTATTAAATAAAAACCGGCCAAGTGCGAGTCGGACTCGCCCACGGAGGGTTCCGCACCATCAACAAAAATAGAGCAAAACAAGCAAAAAAACGGTCACCCATCCAAGTACTGACCCCGCCCGACGTTGCTTAACTTCGGTCAAAAATCACGTTTGTTGTATGGGAGCCCCACTTAAATCTTTATTTTATTCTGTTTTTAGTATTTGTTGTTATAGCGGCAACAGAAATACATCGTCTGTGAAAATTTCAACTGTCTAGCTAACACGGTTCGTGAGATACAGCCTGGTGACAGACGGACGGACGGACGGACGGACGGACGGACGGACGAACGGACGAACGGACGAACGGACGGACGGACAGCGGAGTCTTAGTAATAGGGTCCCGTTTTTACCCTTTGGGTACGGAACCCTAAAAAACCGCATCAAAATCCGTTGCGTAGTTTTAAAGATCTAAGCATACATACAGACAGACAGCGGGAAGCGACTTTGTTTTAATACTATGTAGTGATCCAGTAATCTGCCTCGCTGGATAGCAGTGCTGATCCGCTGAGCGAAATATTGGCCTGGTGTTTGACACCATATGCCTCTATAAGGTGCTTTGATAGCTCAAAAGGATGACTCACGCTAGACCGGGCCGTGCCCAGGCCGAAGCGTCCGACATATCATTTTCTATGACGGCTGATCGGTGATCACGTGGTCCTTTCCTTTATAGAGACGACGCGCGCTTTAAGAGCCAACAGGAGCTAAGATTAAAATATTTTAGGTAAATATACCCGTCTCGCTAACGGAAGCGGCTCCTAAAACTAGTGCGATAAGGACAAGGCGAAAAATCCTGCGTAAAAGTATCAAAAATCGAGGTTTCGTACTCGACTGTTTCCTTCTCCAAAACTTAACCAATCGTAACCAAATTTGGAAATCTAAATGATTATGACATTATCTGTGTCGGACCGTTTTGCTTTTTTGACTAATTGATGTCAGTTTTGAATAGCACGCCTCTCATTGCGGCATAGTCAATTAGGCCATTTTGGCCATTTTTGAAGGGCTCTAGCGCCTTAAAAAACAAAAATATCAAAAAAAGCAAAACGGTCCGACACAGATATTGACAATATTAATCTGTGTTAAAAAAATCATTGCTCTAGCTTCAAAACCCACGGAGGAAACAGTCGAGTACGTTTGTATGGAGAAATGACCACTCCTGTTGGCTCTTAAGGTGCACGGCACCAAGGTATCAACCCCAAACATCGCAAATATGTAGCTACTACCATAGAGAAATATAGTAAGACAACAGTGCTCACTCCATACATCAGTTCAGACTATTAATTTCAGTGTCTACATCTATTAGCATCGAGTAGCGGAGCTATCAGTACTGCTACTTGACAATAGATGTAGCACCGACTTTCCGGTCGGTGCTACATCTATTGTCAAGTAGCAGTACTGATAGTTCCGCTACTCGATGCTAGATGCTAATAGTCTTTTTGGTACTAAAACTGATGTTTGGAGTGAGCACTCTATGTATTTTTTTCTCTATGCTACTACCGAGGTGACATACGTATTAGGTACAGTCAAGTGTAAAAATATGGTTGCATATAACTTACTCAAAAATATGTCCCATAGTTCGTAATTCGCTGACAAAATTGCTATGGGACATATTTTTGAGTATGATGAGTGCACGCATATTCTTACACTTGACTGACTTGCGACGTTTGAGATGTATTTAAAATTTAACAATTACATTTTACTAAAAGAATGATTCAGCTGTTATTTCCACACGATCTTTTGATGAATTATCCATTTCCGACAGAAAACGGTAAAATACCTGTACTTACATCCGGGTACAGGCCATGTGAACCTTGGAGGATATAATCAAACGGAGACGCCATGTCTGTAATTTTCTGTACAAAACAGTCTGCCGATTTTTGCGGGGGAGGGGAACGTCAAATGTATGCGTAACGTAAAAATAGCCATGTCAGATAAACGTCAGTCCATACATTGTGTATGACCGTTGGCCGCCTATTTTCGACAGAGGGGAAAGCCTGTTAATGGCTACTCCGTTTAGTTGTATCCTCCAAGATGTGAACAGTTAATCATATCGTCACACTAGTACAAAACGTAAGAAAAAACTTTATAGTAAACACACACATACGTCCTTTTCATGTTGTTTCGATACGTGTTTGTTTTTAAAACTTTCCATGCAGTTGTTTATAGATAATTATTAATAGGTTTTTATTTTTAGCAAGAAGAAGTTGGTTCGCAAAAAGTTGGCTTCAAAAACTACGAGGGATCCATTTACAGATGTGCAAGTTGAGGAAAATTCCATAAAATTCTATGAATTCTCGGAAATTTCATGAAACTTTCACTAGGAAATATGGGAAATTTAAATTTAATATTGGAAAGTTTCAATTCTCATACTAAAATGAAAGATATTTTCCGAATTTTTCCTACGTTAAATTTCCGAAACATTTCGCAATTTTGGAAGTTTACTTAGGCACATCAGTAGTTCCATTTCAAATATTTAAAGTTAGATGTTGAAGAGTAAGTAAATATTTTTTTGAATCATGAAAAGGATGTTAAGATGATTCACATGAACAGTAGTTAAATATATGGAAATTTAAATAAATAAATAAATAAAGAAAATATCGATTATTTTAAACTATAATTTAGACCATATTATATTCAGAGCTATAAAAATCATACACTTGATTGATAAACTAAAACAAATTATAAAACAATTAAAATCAAATTTAAATAAGTATATGTAGGTTTTACTCTTCTAATAATTCTGTACATTCTTGTTTTACTCTTCTAATAATTCAAAATTCGATAAAAATCAAACGAAGGGGCATAGGGGGTCATCCATTAATTACGTCACACGTTTAGGGGGTGGGAGGGGGGTCAAGAAAATGTGACATGTTGTGACATGGGGGAGGGGGGAGTCACAAACATTGTGATGTCACTTTAACTTCATCAGTAACCGAAAATTAATTTATATTTTTTTATTCGCTGTACAGTTAAATAATGAGATTTTGGATGTAACTTTCGTTGTGTTATAAAATTACTAATATTTATATATCAAAAATATTTTTTTATTAAAAAAATTATGCGGAGTTAATATTGTCGATTTTGTTGAAAACAAAATTGCCTAAAATGTGACGTCACACCAGGGGGGGAGGGGTTTGCAAAATGTGACCAAGTGTGACAAGGAGGGGGGAGGGGTAAAAAAACCAAGAAATTCGTGTGACGTAATTAATGGATGATCCCTATCTATGATTGATAATATCAAATTGTGTTAAAATACATATTTTCAATAATGTTAATATATAGAGAGGAAAATGTTTACTTTTGTATGGAAAGGCGTTTTCGCGAGGTCGTTCCCTTTCATCCACAGTTTCGTATATTCTGACTGAACCTTAAATTCGCGAAGATTCCTTTATTCAACTGTCAATCAGAATTAAGTCAGAATTAACAGCATTTAAATGAACATATTTAAGTGGACCTTATGCATTTACAATAAGGTTTATTGTCAGTTGACGTTAATGGAACGGTAAACAGTTTTTTCCTATTTAATTTACTCTATGAAGTATGACAGGTGCAAAATAAAGATGGCCGACTTTTGATGATTTTGATTAAAGCCCCATTGTTCCGTCATTCATCTGATACCCAGAAATAGACATAGTAAACTGGAAACCAGTTCAAAAATATGTTTTGATTCTAATATATTTACGTAAACATGTGATTAAGAATGCAAGTTTCATTCATAAAAACGAGTTAGATTCGGTACTTAGGTACGACAATTTGAATTGACGAATTAGTTTGCCAAACTAAAGGTTACCTTAAGGCCCCGTGGGTTCCGGTTCTTTTCTCACTCTCACTGAGCGTAAGCGTGAGCGAGATGGTTGTCCGTGCCCGGTATAGCGAATATAACGTTTTTGAATTTTATTTTCTTATAAGTTTTAACAAATAAATAAGAAATCGATGAGTTCGATCAAAAATATGATTGCGCATTTGAGAATCAATACTCATATATTATTTTAAACTATTGTGCCAAAATTGTTAGAGTTAGACCCAGATAAGTCTGCAGCGATTTTGTAGCACACGCAGTGCAAGTGTTATTTACACCTACGTCATAATTTCATAATATTGTTTTGTTTTTATATTTAATTTTATACACAATAGTTTTTGTTTTAATTACTGGGATTAGTTGCCAAGCGGACCCCAGGCTCCCATGAGCCGTGGCAAAATGCCGGGACAACGCGAGGAAGATGATTTAATTTTATACACATATTGTAAAAAATCTAACCTAAGAAGAAAAATTAATTAAGGAATCATATAATAATAATATGTGGCGTTATATATGAAAAGAGACCTTACTGTCGATGGCGCTTACGCCATTATTATCGATGCTCCGATATAAATACAATGCCGCGCGACGCTGTGCGGCGTAGGCCATAAGCGCCATCGACAATAAGGTCCCTTCTCATAGATAATGCCCCATATTTATCAAAGCAATAGGTTTTTCGAAACGGTTAATGACTGGACTATGACGTAAAAAAGGGTTATATTTAGCCACGGAAGATAAAAAAGGCAAAAATGTATCCAAGGTACTTCCTAACGGCGATTTGCGAAAATTGGCCTCACAGATGCGGAAATTATACTAAACCGGTTTGTCTACTTTTAATGGTCATTTATTTAATATTTACAGACAAATTGAAGAAACAGGATTATAAAAGATTATATTTTATACTCTGTTTATACTATACTACTACTAATACTACATTGTTGATTAACAAAGCTTTTATTAGGTCGACCTGTATGTAACTAACTAGGTATGTAATGGAATCTAAGGTAACTAATTTAACCATCTTCCAAGGATCGTAGCGTCATGAAAATTGGCAGCTGTATGTAGTTCTGATGACAATACAATAATATATATGGTACCATCGAGCTGATCTGATGATGGAGACAGGTGGTGGCCATAGGAACTCTGTGATGAAACAAAGCAACCTAATTGTGTTAGGGGTTTTTAGAATTGTCTCGATGAGTATTAGTTGCCTGTCGTAAGAAAAGTACAGTCAGCGATAAATGCTTGTTTGTACCAAAAATGAAATTTTTGCCAAAAACTTATTAATTTAGTTAAATACCGTGGGCAGGGTCACCACCAACTAGGTTAGCAGGCGGATTTCATTATTTCTGTATATATGTCATGGCGAATAGGAGCTATACTAAATATTATATTGAAAACCAGTATGTGTTTACAAACATATTGTTTATCAGACTATATTTTCTGCCCAACGACATTTATAGATAAAATGTTGTCATAAAAACTATGTCAAATTATTATGTTTTAGTGATGAATCGTGTCACAAGTCACGTAGTTTCCTATACCTATTTAATTTATTAATTTGTGGAAAATTTAATCGTTTTTTTGACGTAGAAAAGAGAGGCTCAAATTCTGCTACTACTCAATACCTATTGTACCATCTTTTTTAGGGTTCCATACCTCAAATGGAAAATAGCGGAACCCTTCTAGGATCACTCGTGCGTCTGTCTGTCTGACCATTGCCCCCCCCCTTTATCTCCGAAACTACTAGGTCTAAAATTTTGAAAAAATACACAATTTTTTTCTTTACCTATAGATGACAAGAAAACCTATTAGAAATGTGCAGTCAAGCGTGAGTCGGACTTAATGTACGGAACCCATGGAACGCGAGTTCGACTCGCACTTGGTCGGTTTTTTTAACATGCATATCAGAGTCGGCCGGACACATCCTGTCCTATTACTCTTTTATCCTTGTATTTTAATCGGACTCGCGCACGGAGGGTTCAGCACCATCAACAAAGACACAAGCAAAAAAACGGTCACCCATCCAAGTACTGACCCCGCCCGACGTTGCTTAACTTCGGTCAAAAATCACGTTTGTTGTATGGGAGCCCCACTTAAATCTTTATTTTATTCTGTTTTTAGTATTTGTTGTTATAGCGGCAACAGAAATACATCATCTGTGAAAATTTCAACTGTCTAGCTATCACGGTTCGTGAGATACAGCCTGGTGACAGACGGATGGACGGACGGACGGACGGACAGCGGAGTCTTAGTAATAGGGTCCCGTTTTTACCCTTTGGGTACGGAACCCTAAAAATTATATGCCATTATCTAGTGTGCTTTCAGAACAACGACATCTTTGGGACAATCTGAACGAACTTTATTTATTTATTTCATCATAGAGAAATATAGTAAGACAAGAGTGCTCACTCCATACATCAGTTCAGACTATTAATTTCAGTGTCTACATCTAGCATCGAGTAGCGGAACTATCAGTACTGCTACTTGACAATAGATGTAGCACCGACCGGAAAGCCTTATGCTGTTGAGATAAGACTTTCCGGTCGGTGCTACATCTATTGTCAAGTAGCAGTACTGATAGTTCCGCTACTCAATGCTAGATGCTAATAGTCTTTTTGGTACTAAAACTGATGTATGGAGTGAGCACTCTATGTATTTTTTTCTCTATGATTTCATTGAATAATTAAATTGTCTATTTCATTCAATTAGTACCAGCATTTTTTATTTATTTAATATTGTGCGTACACACCGATTTATTTATAAATATTTATTTATTTATTTAAACCTAATAAATATATCTCGTTTAATATATGATAATAAGACGTATTAGTATATGATAATAATGATAATTATAATTCGTTAAACACAGGCACGTGTCCCAAAATCAAATAAATGTCATGATCTAATTATATTATATTTACCAATATAATATCAATACGAACCACAACACTCTTTTAATAATGAACCTTAATATTATTGGAGTAATGTCCAGTTAACAAAGAGGATACAATAACAATCGCAAAGCTTAGTACAGATGTAGTGCATAATTATTTTCCATCGTATTTTCACGGAAACGTGCGAACGTGTCTTGCTATTTCAGTCAGTCTCGGTACAGAAAGTACTGAGGTTGACTGAAGTAGCATGACTAATACTAACGTTTCCGAGAAAATACGATGGAAAATCATGCACTACATCTACGGCGGCTAAGTTCAGGCGTGTTCTGAATATTCTGATTTTAATAACAGGTTTTGAATTAAATCTGGATTCGTTATGGATCTGATCTAATTGACAGCCTGTTATTCAAATCAGAATATGCCTGAGTGTGGACGAAGATATAATCGCAGCCAAAACACGGCCTAATTAATATCTCCTAATTATCTTAAGGTCAGATAATAATTTTGCTATTACGAGTAGTAGGACAACAACGTGACTGTGATTGATAAAGCGATATTTTTTGTGATTATAAACTGTAATTACAAGTAATTTAGACTTAAATTTCATTTCCCACCATTATTTTCTTTATTGTTTAACTAAATAATTATCTCTCTTTTTTTTAAAACCTCATTATTGTAACTAACCGATAGTATACGATATCATTGTTGTTACTGTAAACCGTAGGTATTATTTCTCCCACAGGACAGGCTATGCCTAGCGTGGGAGTCAGTATATAGTAGATTGTACAACAAGGGCATAAAGTGACCCATTTATATCCGAGGCAATTTTTTGGTCTGAGCGAAGCGAAGACCAAAATAGTAGACGAGGGTAAAAATGGACATTAATGCCCTTGTTGTAAACTCTGCTGTTCACTTCGATTGCGAGGAAAATAAAACACATTTTTCACGGAAATTTACACCACGAAATTGTCGTAAAGCGAAAGAACATAATACATAACCAATTCCCGCCAACTAACTTTTTTTTTTTTAATTTTCAACTGGTGATCAGAGTTTCAGACGCTTGGTTTTCTGCCAAGTCAAACATTTCGGAGCATTTTTGAACGATAATCGACTCCTATTTTATGTGATTTACTAAATTTAATGACTGAAAATACGGATTTCAAATAAATTGTAGCAAAAATAAAATAACATAACAAGTTTTGTCATCTACACAATTTTATTGCTCAGTAAAATTGTGCAATATGTTTTAACTGTTTGGCTGTTGAGACCTTAGTCTTAGAAGAAAATTTTAATTTTATGCTCTAGAGCATAAAATGCGATTTTATGTCGTCTACGCACGACATAAAGGTGCACGTTTTGAGCATGAGAAGTGAAAAATGTATTGTTAGCTCATAGAATTCATTTTAGTATAATAAGGTGGCTAGTTATTGAAGGCTGGCCAGTTATTGAAAGCTTAAAGCGAGAAATTGCTGCAAAGAGTAGTATAATATGTAGGACGATTGCTGCCAGCCAGCAATCAAACCGGTTTTTCGCGAAAACTTCGAAATAACCATATATTTGGAATTATTTTATACTCGAAATATACGACTCAGTTGTGTTTTAGGTAACGACTTCGTTTTATTAGTTTGCCCAATTAGAAATGAAATAATTAACAAAGAACGAAAAAATACCGTTTTCGTTCCCATACAAAAATTACCGGTGCCGTAAAATGGGGTGAGTAGGGTCAAAACTGAAATTCAAACCTCGATAAAATTTTATTTTTACATATGAAAACTGAATGGTGTATATAATAAGTGTTCCGGACGTTTGTATTTTAGTTTTTATTTTATTTTGGGTAGTTCCATTTCATAACTTTGACGATAAAGAGGAAAACCCACCTCACCCCGTAGTGCCTCGTATTTGGGGTGAAAGGGGTTTTCATACAAAGGTGATTTTGGAAGATTGTTAGATCGTTTTTTTTATTATTATGCGTATTACTATAGCTCCATTTTAAATTGGAATACATTATTTTTGTAGCAGTAGCCTTAAAATCCCTTCTCACCCCCCTCTCAAGCCTTCTCTCCCCATTCATAACCCACCTCTCCCCGCGAAACCTACGCACCCCGTTTTACGGTATCCGGTCCCTGCTGTCAGCATCTACGGCACCATGCCAGAGGGGGATATTTTGTAGTATTTTATTTTAAGATTAGTATTATTTATTTTTAGATTTAGCTTTTCAAGTTTTACAGTTTAATAACTAAAGTGAACCTTTATATGTATGCATGGCTTATAATGAGATAAAATGCGGAATACGCAAATACTACCATATGCGTATAGAAGTTTTTTCAAGGCGAGCACAGAAATAACTAGATCACTTTTTATACGTACAGTCGGTCACAAATGAATATAAGTATGTATACTTAAATTACTAAAAATCATTTATTTACAAACAAGATATATACAGTGTATTAGTAAAAGAAATTATATTGAATTTTACCAACAGCGACAGCATTGTTTTTTAAATCAAAATCAAAATCAAATCAAAATACATTTATTTCAGATAACTAATGATCCATACATGATAAATTTAAATAAAATTACAAAAACAATAATAATCATAATCATACATCACAATAATACAAATAAATGTTAAAATACAATTAAAATAAAAATAAAATCACACAGTTAAAATTAATAAATTTTAAAAACATAAAAAACCGGACACGTGCGAGTCGGACTCGCCCACTGAGGGTTCCGTACTTTTAGTATTTGTTATTATAGCGGCAACAGAAATACATAATTTGTGAAACTATCTATCACTGTTCATGAGATACAGCCTGCTGACAGACAGCCCCTTTTTTTCTCGGAGGTTAAAAATACTTTATATATTGATACTGATGACTATACTCTTTCTTAAGACTAGTTATGCCAATTAATATAGTACTCAAGATCGTTAAACAGACATTAAACCTAATGGCATCAGTTTCTCGACTTCCTATTAAGTTTATATCCGTAAAAATATACGCTTCAGAGAGAGAGGTCATGTCCCTCGATATCGCGATTCAGCGATGCAACCCGGCGAGTGTTATGGGCACCTTTGCGTCCGGAAGGACGAGGGACAAGTTGTTTTACTAAGTTTTTTTGAGACCTTGCTTTATTTCAGTTTTATGTTTTTTAATTTATTTAAAAAAATAAAGTAAAGATGCATAGATTAACGGGGTGTTTTTAATACCTATCCGTCTTATGTATGTATGATGTGTGTAAATAAACAGTTTTAATTACTATAAAAAGTATGGTGTGTCAGTCGGTTCCCATATTTTTTTAAATAAAATGTGGCTTTCCATAGAGAAGGGTCCTTATGGTTCATCTGCTATAAGGGCGTTTCTATCGGAATTTCTGTTGAAATAAAGTATTTGACAACCACAGAGTGTTGACAACTAGTCAAATGAGTTTCTTTTTTCGCCTGTCAAAACGATTTTGCTAACATGGAATTTATATGAAACTCTAGCATGTGATGCCACAATCAAATTACTTACTGTTTATAGTTTTATACGGGTTTTAAAATATAAATTGTGTATACAAATATCTGCCACTACGTTTTTGTATTAATCTTCTGGTGCTTTATTTCATGCATGGTGTAAAATAACTTATTTTAAATACAATCAAATACCTATTTCAGAGAGAATCATTTATTCTTGCACTTGAAGCATAAGGAGCCCTCTGAAATGGAAAGCCACAAATACATAGGTATTCATATCAACTCAACTCAACTGGAGCTGTCAAAGCGCCTTATAGAGGCTTCTGGTGACCAGAGGGCTGGCCAATATTTTGCCCAGCGGATCAGCATTGCCATCCAGCGGGGCAATGCGGCCAGCCTTCTGGGCACCCTACCGAGCGACCACGACCTAGGCCAATTTTTTTATTTATAAGTTTTTATTTTATTAATAGTTATTATGTTTTTCATTAATAAAAAACCTTAGTCACTCAACTCATAACATCCGACGTAGGTACAACATAGCCAAGGACCTGAACCCGGGCTATACAACATACAAAACCTGCACCTATTAGTCCACCTTGACTTAGCACTTAAACCTAGTAATTATACAAATGTTCTAGAAACTTCCTGCGACATTTAAGTCGAACTTACCTAATTGCAGTTTATTTCATTTTTATTTAAGCCTTAAAATTGCATAAAGCAAAATATTTAAAAATTATAAACTAAAATTAAAAACTACAACTACAACAACTGTTTTGCTCCGTGCACTACCTGTTGACTTTTGTTTGAGTTCTACATTTCCTGCTACCCAAAGGTTGTCTGGAAGAGATCGCTTTTTAGCGATAAGACCGCCTGTTGTTACCTGGTTCTATTTCTATTAAAATTTCTTTGTAGTTTTACATGTAGGTAAGTAAAACGTATAATTATTGGTGCAATAAAGAATATTTACTTACTTACAACTAAAATTATAAATACTAACCGGCCAAGTGCGAGTCGGACTCGCGCACGGAGGGTTCCGCACTATCAACAAAAAATAGAGCAAAACAAACAAAAAAACGGTCACCCATCCAAGTACTGACCCCGCCCGACATTGCTTAACTTCGGTCAAAAATCACGTTTGTTGCATAGGAGCCCCACTTAAATCTTTATTTTATTCTGTTTTTAGTATTTGTTGTTATAGCGGCAACAGAAATACATCATCTTGGAAAATTTCAACTGTCTAGCTATCACGGTTCGTAAGATACAGCCTGGTGACAGACGGACGGACGGACGGAGGGACAGCGAAGTCTTAGTAATAGGGTCCCGTTTTTACCCTTTGGGTACGGAACCCTAAAAAACTGGCACCAGCCTCGTACCTTGTGGCAGGGTGCCAAGAAGGCTGGCGGCAATGCCGCGCTGGACTGCAATGCCAATGCGTTGCGCCAGGTAGAAGCCAGCCCTCGTGTCACCCGTCGCCTCCATACATATAGTACAGTAAAGGTGACCGTCCATTTCCAACCGCAGCTGCACTACTGTTCATTTTACTATGGAAATTGACAGTAACGGCGACGCGTTCAATACCAGCATATAGAAATTAAGACAAGAGTGCTCACTCCATACATCAGTTCAGACTATTAATTTCAGTTTCTACATCTAGCATCGAGTAGCGGAACTATCAGTATTGCTACTTGATAATAGATGTAGCACCGACCGGAAAGTATTATCTCAACAGCATAAGACTTTCCGGTCGGTGCTACATCTATTGTCAAGTAGCAATACTGATAGTTCCGCTACTCGATGCTAGATGTAGACACTGAAATTAATAGTCTTTTTGGTACTAAAACTGATGTATGGAGTGAGCACTCTATGTATTTTTTTCTCTATGATATAGGTAGTACAGTAAAGGTGACAGTCCATTTCCAACCGCAGCTGCACTACTGTTCA
This sequence comes from Cydia amplana, assembly GCF_948474715.1. Classification (NCBI taxonomy): domain Eukaryota; kingdom Metazoa; phylum Arthropoda; class Insecta; order Lepidoptera; family Tortricidae; genus Cydia; species Cydia amplana. Next base: position 1,720,765 of record NC_086095.1, on the reverse strand, counting down.
TTTTACTATGGAAATTGAAAATAACGGCGATGCGTTCAATACCAGTAGTGCAGCTGCGGTCAGAAATGGAATGTAACCCTAACAGTTTTAAGTCAGGTTCCCACTGAAACCAGCGCAACGGATTGCCGCATATGTCTTTTTTTCAATATGTATTATGTCGTGACGTTAAATAAATGTATTTTCTTTCTTTCAAATATGAAATATTTGATTTCAAGCTAACATGGTATTTACCATTACCGTATAATGTACCTACTTAGCTACTCACTGCACCCGCGCAGCATGGTTCCATTTTTATCGCCTGTCATTATGGCCGTCACTTTCGCACTTACATACTTGTTAGAACGTGACAGGCATGGTAGCAAGTGATAAAAATGCGACCGTGCTACGCCAGGGGCAATTGTGTTCCTACAGTTTTTAATTATGAAATCTTTGTCACAAATGTCACAATCTCATTTGAGTAAGATGACGCGGTCAAACTCAAAGTCGCGAGAAATGACCTCAAATAAATATAGCCCAATATTTGTATAATAAAATTGAATATTTTTTCATTTTATCTTAAGTGTTAATTAATGTTCTAAAATTCGGTAAATAAACCCGGCACGTCATTCACCCGGATGCAAACTGGAAATTTTATTTAAATTAGACAGTCATTATAGAAACTGTTGGTCATCGACTATTACGGGCCTTTTGAGTTATATGGTATGTTTTTCGCTTTAGTAAATATGCCAAATGCCATAGAATATACATAAAACTATAGAACGTCTATCATCAGATCAGCTCGATGGTACCATAATTTAGTTAATACTAAACTTAGCTTATGAAAATGTCTGCAACACCCTTCAGCGGCGGAATCATGGTCGCATTTTTATCACTTGTCATGTCATGCGTCACTTTCGCACTTACATACTTGTTAGAACGTGACAGGCATGATGACAGATGATAAAAAACCGACCATCATAGCCCTACTGGAGTCCATGTGATATTTATATACTTTGTATATTTTGTAACAACTTTTTACCATGATTCAATAAACAACATTATGATTATGATAATATTTCATTGTCACCCAACGTACATACGATTCTATGTGGAGTTTTGAATCTACTTCCCGTAGATCTAATTCAACTTGCTCGATTTGACCCGAACATACATAGCATAGGTACATAGAAATATATGATTCCACGTAAACGTTTAACTGTATAGGGAGTATTACTTCAATGTCCTGCCGCTAGGGTGCAGCACTAGCACAAGCTGTAAACCATAGAATAACATAACATAATATACTTACATATGCCGTAAATAGTTTTTTGACAAGTTGTCATAGATTATTTGTTACGAATAAATATGGCTTTGATAAAAGGCATATTAAAATGCGCTTATGAACGTCAAATAAAGCTACACCGGCTCCAACCCAACACCTCTGCCTCAAGAAGATTTAAATCTCCCCTCAATTGGAGGAGGGTATCCCAATATGGGACCGGCAACAAACTCGGCGGGACACATATTTTCAAAAAATTACACATACTCCGAGTTTTGCGTAATTGTTCCCTATTTATTATCATGTTCCTTAGTGCTCCCAGGGTCTGAACCTACTGCATGGAGTCTAAAATTATCTTTTTTTTGTTACAGGTCTGTTTATACTCCTTATGCTGGGTTTCTTCGCAATCGGAGCCGGCTGTTTCATCCTCATAGCACATCCCTACGAATTTCTATTCAAACAGGTTAGAATACCTACTTATCTACACTTGTCACACTTGGGTGAAATTAAATGAAATAGTTATTTTTACAACAAGAGAGCAAAGTTTGATATTTTTTCGAGTTCTTTTTGAAGGGGCCCACTGATTACCAGTCCGCCAGACTATATCAGCCTGTCAGTTAGAACAAAAAGTTGACAGCTCCGAACAACTGACAGGCCCATATCGTCCGGCGGACTGTTAGTCAGCGCCTTGAGACCCGTGCCTGCGAAAGGAGGTGTAAAATTGTAAATAACTTTGATCACACACACACAACTTTTCACCTCAGCAGTGAGAACATATACAACCACACACCAACAAATGCGATTTTACTCACTGTTTTTAAATAGCAAAGTACCCTTGTTCGAGCTGTTGAGGTGAAAAATCTTTTTTAGGCAACTATTGGCGCATAGATAAATATGACAACGCAAAAAGAGGAGTGTTATACATCTGAAGCTAATATTTATGTCTGTCTGTGGCATTCTACCTCTCAAACGGATAGACCGATTTCGATGCAGCTTTTTGTACGAGAAACCGAATTTTCTTGCGGTGGTTTTTAAAGTTAGACCGAGATAAGTCTGCTACGATTTTGATAGCACACGCAGTGCAAGTGTTATTTTAATTTATCACGTCATAATGTCGCAGAAGATTGACGTTTATAATGACACTTGCACTGCGTGTGCTATCAAAATCGTTGCAGACTTATCTCGGTCTGACTCTAGCTATATTTGATATCGATTCAACAGTTTGAAGAGTATCAGCATCAGCAATTTTCCAAAATATTTAGGGAATTTTTTCGCATTAATTCCGTAGGAGGTTTTGATTTTTTGTAATTTAATTCACAGAAAGTGGTTCTCCAAGATGGCGGCGAGATTTTCGAAATGTGGAAGAAACCGGAAGTGGACCTGTACGTCCGGATATTCCTTTTCAACGTGACGAATGCCGAAGACTACATGGCGGGCAGGGCCGAGAAGATCATCGTGAAAGAAGTGGGGCCGTATGTTTACAAGTAAGTGTCTTTCTTGCAGGTACCATATTGGGCTACCCTCCTCCAATTGAGGGGGAATTCAAATCTCCTCGAGGCAGAGGTGTAGGGTTGGAGCCGGTGTAGCTTTATTTGAAGTTCATAAGCGCATATAATATGCCTACTTGAATAATAAACTATCTTTATCTTTGCGTGACAAAATAATACAGAATTCATTTAAAAAAATCTACCAGCACATTCAATAAGTTTTTTTACCACAGGAGCTCGTAAAGGCTATCCCTCTTAACCCTCGTGCCTTGAATCCCTCACTCAAGGCTTCACTTTTAGAACCACTCGCTATGCGAGTGGTTAAATTTTGGAGTCTCGCTTGCTCAGATATCAATTCTAGCACGATGGGTAAAACAACAACTTTGCCCCCTTGTGAAACAAAAAACTATTTTAAGTGCCATTCAAGACCCTTTAAGGCCCACTTGCACCATTCCACTAACCCGGGGTTAGCCGGTTAAACTTAGAGTTACCATGGTTACCGTACAATTTGACACTGGGTTAACGATTTAACCGCTTAACCCCGGGTTAGTGGGATGGTACAAGTGGGCCTAAGAAACCTGTAGACTCCTCATCCCCTCTTTAGGTTTAATCACGTCTTGTTCTGATCGTATTTATGATTTTCTTCCTGTCTTGTAAATAACTCCTTATTTTATACATAATTAATATAATTATACACACTCCGCTAGACAATGATTGTAGGCAATTTCACAACGATGCGGATATCGATTTCAATATGAAGTTATCTGCACATATATTATGACATCTAATTGTTCGTAATAATAGTTTGAGTGATAACAGTGCAGACTGGACAAAGAAGTTATTTAATATGTTATGTACTCGTAATACTTATGGAGGTATTTTATGAATGAACTGTACAGTTCATTTTAATGAATGAACATGTTGGTTATACAATGGTTTAAACCATACTTAAATAATCATTTATTTCATCATCATTGGCCTTTGCGTCTATTCCAGACGATTTATGGTGTAACGCCGGAGAAACACCTTTTTTGGTGGCTGAATAGACCGATGCGAGACCGACATGGTCTACATGGTCTACTTTCTATGAGTTAAATTTAAAAACCTCCTAAACATGTCAAAAATCTCGCCGCCATTTTGGAGAACTCACCAAGGTTTAATTTAGTAACTACTTTCTGTGAGTTAAATTTAAAAACCTAAACCCTCGAGAGTTCTCCAAGATGGCCGCGAGAGTTTTGAAATGTGGAAGAAACCGGATATACGGGATATACGGGCATAATTGCGTGCGGGGGTTTAACTTTTTTAATTAGTTATCCTATCATTGTTTATCTTTTTCAGAGAAGACCTAGAACATAAGATAGTAAAGTTCAATGACAACGGGACGATATCCGCCATCCCCCGCCACCCCCTCACGTGGGTCGATGAACTCTCGGAGGGGAACAAGGAAGACGATCTTCTGTATCTGCCTAACATAGCTTTACTGGTAAGTTTACCCTAACCCAATGATATTATATAACCATAGATAGGTTATACTCATACTTGAGGAACACAAATAGTAGTTTTTCTACTCCAGCACTTAAATGTGTCAATTAAATGACTGACAGTGATATCTAAAGCAATGTCATTTGAATGCTTTGTCTATAGGCTCATAAGATGACTGCTAGCAGTCATCTTATGAGTATAATACAACTGCTTTATTTTTTTTAAAGATACAAGTTCCGATCATCTTGATTGAAAGAGGTATGTTTTCATTTACAATAATAACTCTTTTTTTTTAAATAATAACTCAATTTTTTTTAAATAATAACTCTTTTTTTTAATAATAACTCTTTTTTTTAATAATAACTCTTTTTTTTTTTTTTTTTTTGTTTTTTTTTTTTTTTGCTGTAGCTGTCATAGAAAAAGTAATGTATGCAACAGCTCATAATTGGTTCTTAAAATTCTCGGGTCTTTTTTTACAAAACTCGACTACGTCTCGTTTTGTAACTTCGACCCTTGAATTTTAAGAACCCTTATTATATCACTGTTGCATAAACTACTATTATGCAACAGTGATATAATAAGGGTTCTTAAAATTCAAGGGTCGAAGTTACAAAACGAGACGTAGTCGAGTTTTGTAAAAAAAGACCCGAGAATTTTAAGAACCAATTATGAGCTGTTGCATACATTACTTTTTCTATGACAGCTGCAGCAAAAAAAAAAATAAAAAAAAAGAAAAAAAAAAGAAAAAAAAAAAGAGTTATTATTAAAAAAAAAGAGTTATTATTAAAAAAAAAGAGTTATTATTAAAAAAAACAGTTATTATTTAAAAAAAATTGAGTTATTATTAAAAAAAAAAAGAGTTATTATTGTAAATGAAAACATACCTCTTTCAATCAAGATGATCGGAACTTGTATCTTTAAAAAAAATAAAGCAGTTGTATTATACTCATAAGATGACTGCTAGCAGTCATCTTATGAGCCTATAGACAAATCATTCAAATGACATTGCTTTAGATATCACTGTCAGTCATTTAATTGACACATTTAAGTGCTGGAGTAGAAAAAAATACTTCCATATTTATTTCTGTGCATACGAAGAAATCTGTTATTTTTGATTAATTTTCTCATTCCATCCATCTTTGTCACACTCGTTGTTAAACATAAGCTCGACTCTTTCTCTTTCGGTGTGCGCGAGCTCGTTAGCACGTGCACATTTCTCGCTTGTCCAGCCGCGACTAAAGGAAACTTGTCCAATTTGTCACAAGGTAAGCGCTTCAATTTTGGAACGCCTATAACCTATCTTGAGTTATAAATCATTGCCCTAACCTATACCTAAGTCTGTTTAATATGTATTAGTTTAATATGTAACTAACACGAGATTAAACTTTCGTGAGACATATTTTAAACTGTTTAGACGACAACGGTTTCACTCACTTGAATTTTTTGTCGCATTGGCGACATGTTTCGGGCCCTTCGGGGGTCCTTCCTCAGGCTCGAGACAGCCGCAGAGATTGCAGTCGCCGCGAGCACTCGAGCCTGAGGAAGGACCCTCGAAGGGCCCGAAACATGTCGCCAATAGCGACTAAAAATTCAAGTGAGTGAAACCGTAGTCGTCTATACAGTTTAAACTAACACGATTTTCACTCATACTTTTATAACTAACACGCGGCTTAATCGCGTGTAACTTACCTTTAAAACGTTGAAAAATTTACGCTGCATACATCTGCGAAGAAATTCCCCCATCTTTATTCGGCTAGCGTGGGGACTATAGCCCAAGCCCTCTCGAGTGGAGGCCTGTGCCCAGCAGTGGGACGTATTTTTAGGTACAAAGGCTGAAGTATTATATGTAATTACTTATTTCTTTTCCTCTCTCGTAATTGATCATCGAACACACTATTTATTGCCAAATTGGTCGCAGTCCCCGACCAATTATAGTTACTATAATTGTATCCTATATGAATAGTTCAACCCCAATTATCCTACCTATAATAATGAGACGCCAAGCCTATACGAAAATGACTATAATCATATACACAAAATAAACTCGTCAAGTATATGTTTACTTTGAAATTGCAATGCGCTGCAAGCGACCTTTATGTTGCGAAAGATTGGCACGTTTGGAAGATTCTAGATATTGATGTTACTAGTTACTTCACAGTTATACGATAGGTAGGTAATGACAATTGCAATAAAGTTTGAAGGCAATTCTACTAGTAATGTGCCAAGGAGAATTAAAAATTGCAAAGCTTCCATGAAATATTCTCGGTAATTTTCGGCACTTCAATTTTATTTTATTTATTAAGCAGGCAGGCAGTTGAAATAACTGATAATGCCTGTATCCAGAGTCATCAACAGAGAATTTTTTTTTTTTTTTTTTTTCAAAATGGCAAATAGGTGGCCATAGGTACTCTGTGATAAAACAACACAACCTAATTGTTCTTTGGGTTGTTACAATTGTCTCGATGACTAGTTGCCTGTTGAAAGAAAAGTAGTTAGCGATAAAAGCTCGTATCAAAAATGAGATTAACGACTGGTCTGGCCTAGTGGGGAGTGACCCTGCCTGTGAAGCCGATGGTCCTGGGTTCGAATCCAAGTAAGGGCATTTATTTGTGTGATGAGCACAAATATTTGTTCCCGAGTCATGGACTCGTGGTGTTTCCTATGTATATAAGTATGTATTTATCTATATAAATATGTATATCGTCGCCTAGCACCCAGTACAAGCTTTGCTTACTTTGGGGCTAGGTTGATCTGTGTAAGATGTCCCCTAATATTTATTTATTTATTTAAATTTTGACAAAACTCTTTTCCAGAGCATAGCAGACGTAGTAGCGAAACAGTCCATGCTAACCCGCTTCGGCCTGAACAACATCATATCCATCGGGAACATACAGCCCCTGGTTCAGATGACAGCTAAAGAGTTCATGATGGGGTACAAGTCCAACCTCATGACGCTGGGCAACACTTTCATGCCCGGATGGATATACTTTGACAAGCTCGGACTTATTGATAGGGTAAGTCCAAATTTTAACAACGCAAGCATATTCATTCTACTTCTATTTCTTTGTGTTCTTCATGCTTCTCTCACTTTTATTTTCTGTTTCTCTCTCTCTGTTTCTATCTGTCCTTCTCTCTCTCTCGCTCCCTTTTTCTGTCTGTCTCTATCTCTCTCTCGCTCTGTCTAAACTGGAAACATGACATCACCAAATACGTAAGTATCTCTCCCTAAACTTGTAAGAAAGAGACAGCATTGTCTGTCCTCTTCGGCTTGAACAACCTCATATCCATCGGGAACATACAGCCCCTGGTTCAGATGACAGCTAAAGAGTTCATGATGGGGTACAAGTCCAACCTCATGACGCTGGGCAACACTTTCATGCCCGGATGGATATACTTTGACAAGCTCGGACTTATTGATAGGGTAAGTCCAAATTTTAACAACTCTAGCATGTTCATTCTACTTATCTTTCTTTGTGTTCTTCCTGCTTCTCTCACTTTCAAATTCTGTCTCTCGTTCTGTCTATCTGTCCTTCTTCTCTCTCTCTCTCCTGCAGACAAGCTATAGAGTGAGTAATATTAGATGTCATTTCTCTATCCTGTCCTGTTGGCCTGTCTCTTTATTTTTCAACTTACCTCTCGTTTAAGTTAACATATGTAAATCTTAGAGAGCAGTTTTTCGTATTCTTAAATTAACCTTTTAACCGCCATAGAATACGTCATCGAGCGTGCTCGTGTCGCCGGGGGTACGAAGTTACACTAAGTTTTGTCTTATTTATCAGACAGCGGCTAAATGAGCCCTATTTTGTATGTCTTATATATCAGTCTATGGCGGTTAAAAGGTTAAAGAAAATTAGTGGTTACGTGTAAGTGCAATATGTATTTTTTTTCCACTTAATAATTTCAAACTGAAAATGTCCTCTCACGTGTATTTATAATACTTATTCCTGTTAAAATGAAGTCCCATTCCAGATGTACGACTTCGAAGGCGACTACGAGACCATCTACACCGGCGAGGCCGACGTCCGGGACTCCGGCCTCATCGACACGTATCGCGGGTCCAAAGACCTCCCCCAATGGCAGGGGACCCATTGCTCTAATGTGCAAGGGGCGTCAGATGGCACGAAGTTCAGAGGAGGCGTTACGAGGAACGAGTCACTGCTGTTCTTCAGGAAGAGTTTGTGCCGCGCTGCGCCTTTGGTAAGTTTTTTTTTCAAAATATTAATACGGGTCACTCACGCCTAAATGGGTTACTCATGCCTAAATGGGTCACTCACGATTTGTCTGGTCACTCACGTGTTAAGCCAAAATGGCTCGATAAATTGATCGTGAGTGACCCGACCAGAAAACACTTGAGTAACCCACTGCATCGGCAAGGTAGAGACTCGTTGGACACCTATCGCGGGTCCAAAGACCTCCCCCAATGACAGCGGACTCACTGCTCTAATGTGCGAGGGGCGTCAGATGGCACGCAGTTCAGAGGAGGCGTTACGAGAAACGAGTCACTGCTGTTCTTCAGGAAGAGTTTGTGCCGCGCTGCGCCTTTGGTAAGTTTTTTTAATATATTAATACGGGTCACTCGCGCACTGTCTGGACCACCCACGCGCCGTCGGGTCACTCACGATTTGTCTGGTCACTCACGTTCAGGTCACTCACGCTCACACGCATGGCACGAAGTTCAGAGGAGGCGTTACGAGAAACGAGTCGCTGCTGTTCTTCAGGAAGAGTTTGTGCCGCGCTGCGCCTTTGGTAATTTGTTTAAATACGCTATTTTCCCTTATATATTATATGTAACCCTTATATATTATATATACCTATTCCGCTTTAAGTTGTAGTTATAACAGACTATTATGGGATGCTGTTTAGCAAAAATGTGTCAACCCACATTAATTTTGCAATGACATGTCAACTTTAAGCGTAATTTTTTTGAGTTGGCATCTTATTGCAAAATGAATGTGGATTGACTGCTTATCAGCATCCTATTAATACAATGAAATGTTTTGAACAAACTATATCTCGATACTATGACCTCGATCTCTTTAATGATTGACCTTCTCTCTCTCTCTCTCTCTCTCTCTCTCTCTCTCTCTCTGTCTCTCTCTGTCTCTCTCTCTCTCTCTCTCTCTCTCTCTCTCTCTCTCTCTCTCTCTCTCTCTCTCTCTCTCTCTCTCTCTCTCCTCTCTTTAAAGCGAGAAAGAATAGGCTAAAGCAATACGGTCCCGTTTTTACCCTGTTAGTACGGAACCCTAAAAACTTAACGGCTGATTCAATAAATGTTTTTTTTTTTTCAGGTCCCAGTGGAAGAAGGAGTGAAGAGTGGCCTGAAAGCCTACATGTACACATTCCCCGAACATCTGTTCGACAACGGCAAACATATACCAGAAAACCAGTGCTTCTGTAGAAATGGTAAATTAAAATCTTTCAGTAATTTGTTTGTCGCTCTTAACCTTTTGGACGCCAATGACCGATATATCCGCACCGTAGGTTCAACGCCAAAGACCGATTAATCGGTCACAGACCACAGAGCAACATTGACCTACGTGCATATACATAAAGTTTAACTTGAGTTTTGACACTTCAATGATGTGGCGTCTGAGTAACAGCTTTTGTGTTTTACACGACGTGGAAAAGGTTAAGGACACCCCAGAGCAATCCGGGCCCGGGCCACGGCGTCTTCGAAAAGAATTAAGATGAAAAACAAAGACATGTAGTTACATACTTTTTGGTAAAACTTCGGTGTACTTACACTTCTATTTTTAACCCCTGATGCAAAAAGAGGGTTGTTATCCCATACCACCTATTAGTCTAGACGGTTCTCCTCTTCAGACTGTTACAAAATTTAAATATTTGGGCCATTGGGTCACAGACACTCTCAAAGATGATGAAGACGTAGAAAGGGAACGCAGAGCACTATCGGTTAGGGGTAACATGTTGTCACGCAGGTTTGCACGCTGTTCCCGCGAGGTCAAAATTACTCTATTTAAAACGTACTGCCAAAACCTGTACACGTGCAACTTGTGGAGCAACTACACCAAAAAAACCTTTAGTGCTCTGCGTGTCCAGTACAACAACGCCTTCAGGGGTTTGTTGGGGCTGCCCTGGCGATGCAGCGCGTCAGCAATGTTCGCCGAGTGGGCACAGACGGCTTCCACGCAGTGCTGCGTAAGAGGGTAGCGTCCCTGTGGCAACGCGTGCGGGGCAGCACCAACACACTCCTGAACGTGATTGCGGAAAGGGTCGATAGCCCTCTTATAACTCACTGGATCTCAATACATGTAAGATCCAATGAGCATTATATATTTTACTAACATTAACGTTTATTTTTATAGTTTATAGTTTTAGTTTTTATTTTATTTTTCTTTTCTTTTCTTTGTTACCTACTAATATAGTTTTGTAGACAAAAATATGGATACCTGGTGTCTGAAATAAATATTTTCATTTTCATTTTTCATTTTTTTTTATATCTTTGACGCCAATGTCTGTCTGGGGCATTGTAGCGCTCCAACGGACGGACCGATTTCGATGCAGTTTTTTTATGTGACAGCGAGTTTCCTTGCGGTAGTTCTTAGCTATGTTTGATAGAAATCGATCCAGGAGTTTGAAGAGTATCAGCTCTTTTCCAAAAGGGTGTACTTCAGGTATTGTTGTGCGCAGGGGGTCTCATTTTGTTTCTTATTTAATATAATAGTGATATCTAGAAGGTGTTAGGTATGTACGCAAACAGAGAACCAAAGGATTATAAGATACTCGTATCATAGAGAAATATAATAAGACAAGAGTGCTCACTCCATACATCAGTTAGACTATTAATTTCAGTGACTACATCTAGCATCGAGTAGCGGAACTATCAGTACTGCTACTTGACAATAGATGTAGCACCGACCGGAAAGTCTTATCTCAACAGCATAAGACTTTCCGGTCGGTGCTACATCTATTGTCAAGTAGCAGTACTGATAGTTCCGCTACTCGATGCTAGATGCTAATAGTCTTTTTGGTAATAAAACTGATGTATGGAGTAAGCAATCTATGTATTTTTTTTTCTCTATGCTCGTGTAAAACTTCATTTGAGACCCTCCTTTTGAATTTTATCAACTTATCAACCTCTCGAATATCAAAAGATAACCATCTCTTTCTTCCCCAGGCCGCTGTCTCCCCGAAGGCCTGATCGACGTGACGGAGTGCTATTACGGGTTCCCTATCGCGCTGTCCTACCCCCACTTCTATAAGGGGGATGACGTACTCTTCAATAAGGTGGAAGGACTCAGTCCCAATAAGGAGCTGCATGAGACGAGGTACGTGTGACGAGGTCATAATGTGACGGAGTGGTACTACGGGTTCCTCATCGCGCTGTCCTACCCCTATTTCTATAATACGTGGCGAAATGACGTCATATTAGTGTGACGGAGTGGTACAACGGGTTCCCATCGCGCTGTCCTACCCCCACTTCTATAAGGGGGATGACGTACTCTTCAACAAGGTGGAGGGACTCAGCCCAAACAAGGAGCTCCATGAGACGAGGTACGTGTGACGAGGTCATAATGTGACGGAGTGGTACAACGGGTTCCCATCGCCCTGTCCTACCCCCACTTCTATAAGGGGGATGATGTACTCTTCAACAAGGTGGAGGGACTCAGTCCCAATAAGGAGCTGCATGAGACGAGGTACGTGTGACGAGGTCATAATGTGACGGAGTGGTAACGCGTTCCCTATCGCGCTGTCCTACCCCTATTTCTATAATACGTGGCGAAATGACGTCATAGTGTGACGGAGTGGTACAACGGGTTCCCATCGCCCTGTCCTACCCCCACTTCTATAAGGGGGATGACCTGCTCTTTGAAAAAATGGAGGGACTCAGTCCAAATAAGGAGATGCATGAGACGAGGTACGTGTGACGAGGTCATAATGTGACGGAGTGGTACTACGGGTTCCTCATCGCGCTGTCCTACCCCACTTCTATAAGGGGGATGACCTAATCTTTGAGAAAATGGAGGGACTCAGTGCAAATAAGGAGCTGCATGAGACAAGGTACGTGGTGAAATGACGTCATAGTGTGACGGAGTGGTAACGCGTTCCCCATCGCGCTGTCCTACCCCCACTTCTATAAGGGGGATGACGTGCTCTTCAACAAGGTGGAGGGACTCAGTCCCAATAAGGAGCTGCATGAGACGAGGTACGTGTGACGAGGTCATAATGTGACGGAGTGGTAACGCGTTCCCTATCGCGCTGTCCTACCCCTATTTCTATAATACGTGGCGAAATGACGTCATATTAGTGTGACAGAGTGGTACAACGGGTTCCCATCGCCCTGTCCTACCCCCACTTCTATAAGGGGGATGATGTACTCTTCAACAAGGTGGATGGACTTAGTCCAAATAAGGAGCTGCATGAGACTAGGTACGTCACAAACTAACGTCATTATAATTTCCTTTAACCTCTTATATGATATCCTTTTTGGAGAACAATTTTTTTCCGTTCTACACAGCACCGAGATTTGATCACACAATATTTGACCACTACACACATATAAAGGCTAAAATCTGCTTAATTTACTACTCGATCGTAGATATTATTTATTTATATTTTTTCATTAAGTGGACCAACATTATTTTTCTCTTTAACAGATTCTGGATCCAGCCTGAATCCGGTCTTCCCCTCGACGTCAGTGCCAAGATCCAAATCAATATGGCGCTCGGAGACATCAGCAAAATCACCAACGCTGACCGCTTCGCCAATTTATACCTACCCATGCTCTGGTTTGATATTGTAAGTAGCATCAAGGCAATTATCATTATCAATCTCTGTTATTTTATTTTCGTGCCTATCTAAATTAAAACAGACTACCGTTTACAAATCGTTTAAACACCACACTATTATATAAGATCCGTTAAGATCTGCACTAGAAATTGACGGCGTTATTCGTAAACGTCTGCTAAGTTAATCAGCTGATGATCATCGTTTGTCCCTCTCTATGACAAACGACGATCATCAACTGATTAAGTTAGCAGCCGTTTATAAATAACACCGTAAGACTCTTATTTCACTTATTAATAATTTTGTTTATTATTTACAGAGAATGTACTCTCTCCCGAAGTCCTTAGAAGACCGCTTCAAGATGTACCTAAACGTTCTCCCATTAGTAGAACAAGGGGCACTTTACGTTCTCTTCTTAACTGGATCCCTCCTCATCCTCCTGACCATCTACCGGCTCGCCTTCAAGATCATGTTCAAGACCTTCGACGGTAAGAAGAAGCAGAAAAACTACATCATAGCAGCAAACCAAAGGGACAGAGCTAAACATCAAAATATATACGCTCCTTGCGAAATAGCTCTCAACGATGCAGAATCAGATAATTCAGATCCACAGTTCGATGAGGAAAGACGGCCGTCGTTCTTCAAAACACACAGTGACAGATTGAAAGAACTTAGCTATAGATTAGGTGATAAAGTATACGATTCAGTCGGGAGCGTCAAAGACAGGGTCACCGAAATTATTCACGTGCAAAAAGTTTTCGATAATAGAAAGGATTCGCTTATAAATAAAGATGAATCTTTAAGTAATGATGGTTTTAAAAGTGATTCTTCTGGAGATGAAAGGACGGGTAACTACGAAGCAGTGAGACAGTCTGATAGCGAAGATGATTGTAGGTATTTAGAAGTTCTAGACGATGGTAGTGAGTTTGATGAGCCTGTTAACAGATTCCGTGTAACGAGAGGGTCACAGTTTAAAGATTTGGATGCAAATGATGAAGTTATGGTACAGATTTCCGATTAGTTTTCTGACGAATAGATGATTAGTTTACAGATGAATAGATATTTGGTCAATGTTGTTGATAGTTCTATTCAATATCTGGGAAATATTGAAATGCAACTAAAAGCTATCGCTTTTAAGTTATGTAAAAGGGTTCCAATTGTCGCCTTTTGGGTACGGAACCCTAAAAGAGCATTCTGTGTGAGCTAATAAGAACAATAGAAATGATTTATAAGATTGATTCAGAACTGAGTTTTGAGAAAAAAAATTACATAGATGGTGTGATAGACCAAAATAATGAATGACAGTAGTTTATAAGTTATAATGAACATAGAATTTTCAAAATTTTGGCCTGCCTTTTTTGGCCTGTGATATGAAATCATGAATATACCACCACAAAAAAGAATATCTTGCCATACTTAATATAAATAATATTGTATGTAGATAACATTAAATAAATTGGAAATCACACGACTGATGAAATTGCTCAATGTTTGTATGAGATTGTACGTGAATGTACTAATTGTATATTTTGTAAATAAAAAAGTATTATTAATTAGATTATAACTTTATTTTTACTTATAAGACGCGAGTAGATTCCTAGCCTGCTCAATGTAGAATATAGGTATGAAATTTTATTTTAATCGATTATATGCCAATGCCAGTGATATTTTGAAAATGTTTTAATTATTAACTTGCACCTGGGGCCCGTTTCTCAAAAGCTTGTAACTTGTAATACAAGCGGATGTCACTTTTTGACAGCTTTTGTTAGAAAACATCGACTTGTATTACTAGTTACAAGCTTTCGAGAAACGGGCCCCTGCAATTTTAAACAAAATAAAATGCGTATAACAATTACAAACAAGGTGTGACAAAAACAGTGGGTATCCGTTTAAGGGTATATTAGGTATCGTCTTCTGATTAGGTTAAAGAAAAAAAAATACGCGAAAAAAAATTGCTTTTTGTATAGGGTTGGCCAACTTGGACGACCTTAATAGTTATTTTTTGCATCAAAAATTTATTTTCTACTCTTTTCTAATCAGAACACGATACCTAATATTAGTGATTGCAATCCGGATTATCTGAAGTTAGAAAATCCGGATTTTCTGGGCAATCTGCGACCCTTTATAAATCCGGATTTTTTAATTTCGGATTTTTTGCTATAACCATGCGAATATGCTTAAACGGATCCCAATTATTTTCAACACCATGTATACTTATATCGAAAGGTCATACTAAGTTATTGTAACTTAAATCAAGTTTTTTTTAGGTAGAACAACTGGTATAAAATACATGTCTTCCAATTATTTAGGTACTTAAATAATTTATGGCTTAAAATGTGTAAGTAGCTAAGTTACATAATAATACGAAAAAGAAGAAGACTACCTACTTTAGTTATAAGTTGTATCAAGTGTTCATTTCATAATTTTAAAATACATTCTAATGTATTTTACATTCTAAAATGTATTTTATAAACCGGCATATGGACTACTTAGATGGACTGTGATTACCTTTTGTAAACGAAACTTTTGTAAACAGAATGAAACCGGGTTAGATACAGTCAAAGTCTAATATTAATGCATCCAATGTAGCAAAAATATGTATAACATTATTATCATAGTAGGCACAATCAAAGAATTTAATTTCCGTACCATTTCGTACCTTGTCACAGTGGCAATCAATATGAAAGTCGCTAGGGATCTCATACTATTGTCACTGTGACAAGGTACAATATATGGTACTGAAATTAAATTCCTTAGCCGTACAAAGGTAGTGTATATACATATATATATAAGTACCTATGTATATTTTGGTACATTGGCTGCATCAATATTTAAGATATAAACAAGTCGTTATCTTCAATTAATCAAAATAGCTCAACCGATAGTATTTTTAATCGATTAAATGTAAAGTGTGTTAAATACATTTTAAGGTGATTGTGTTGTATATAGTACTGTGTAGTTAGTTAGGGTACACAGCGTTTGCCGAAGCCTAATCGGCCTAAGCCTATCAGATAAAGTTCTATGTAGGTACTACGAATATGTTCTATGTATAGGTACATGAGCGATATATCTGTCATACTTTGTTAAAACTTTGCTAGACTATCTAAAGTTCAGTTTCATCACACTTGCTCGTAAAAGGTGGTATTACACATAGGCGATGCGGTTCGTAAAGCCTACATTTCGACCTAAGTTTGTAATGTGCGTCGGAAATTAGGCTGGAGTTTTATTTATTTCCCTTTTTTCCACAAGTGTGATGAAAAACATTGTGTATGCCACGGGCGGTACAGGAATTACGAACTTGTGTTAGTTAAGCCCTCGCCTTCGGCTTCGGGCTTCAATTAACACTCATTTGTAAGTTTTAGTTTACCTTAATACACATTGTACTATTGTATATAATAGTAAGCTTATAAATAAATGAAAAGTTGAAAAAATTACTACTTTCTGTAGGATGTAGATGTAGCTGATGTATTTCTAGGATTATGAAGTTTGAAGTACCCATGGAACGTCAACGGCTCAAGCCGATTTAAATTCGATAAAAGCGAACCCTAAGCACCACTTGCACCATTCACTAACCCGGGGTTAACCGGTTAAACCTGAAGTTACCATGGTTACCAGTACAATTTAACACTGGGTTAACGGTTTAACAGCTTAACCCTGGGTTAGTGATAAGGCGAGCCAATAAAAGCTACTCATTGTGATAACTAAATATGTTTTAATACTGAATAATAATTATATTTAAGTGTTTTACTGTTGTTTACAGAAATGCCTATGTTTGTGATTATTCTGTAAAATTGGTATTTGGTAATGTTTACAAAGTAATTTGAAGAAAATAAATTGAATTTAATGTTTAATTTTTTGTTTTCATTTTCATATATCCTGAAAAAATTCTGTTGTTTTACATTATTATTATTATAAAATCATCTACCTATCTACATACTTACAAAAAAAACCGTAAAATATAAGTGGCCTAGGGCCGTTTTAGATAAAGGACGCCGGTTCGAATCCGGCCTTCACCACTGGAGGGCTTCGTCACTTTTTCTTTAATATATGACATCTACAAATTACAACTTATGATTTATATATTGATTTCACAAGTCACACTACGAGGCACATACTTTAAAAACAAATCAAAATATTAGTTGAAAATAATTTATTTTATTTTATTTTATTCCCGAAGTTAGGTAAGTACTTACTTAAATTATTAAAAAAATACGCACACAAACAAAGACTCATCGTTTATTTTAATATCAAGAAAATTGTACATTCATACATATTATGACTTAACTTAAAATATTATTATATTAGCTATTCTGATCACAACATTTTGGTAACTTCACGCTTTGGTTAATATTTGGAAACATTTTTATTTGACGGACTGTTGGTATAGTACGGCTCTTCTGAGGTGAACTTTTCGCTTCAAACCGTAATCTTTCAAACAAAGGCCATTGTCTCTATTATCGCAAAAGCGCTTGCTCCCGACTTGGCACGTGCCAGTACAACATTCATATTGAAAAACAACCGGTATCGTCATAGTATTAAGGTTCAAATTTAATGTCACTAATATTCTATATATTACGTTTTGGTAGTGTAGGGCGATAGACCGCCCCGAAGCGATACGGCACTCATATTATTTTGATACTTAGTGTGGTGTTAAAAATGAAACACGGTTATTTATGATAAAGCGTTGTATATTTGTTATATAACAAAATCTAAGGTAACAATGTAAATTTAAGATTAATAAGTTTAACATAGGTATAATCAAAATTTTTCCGTGTAGGTATATAAACAGTTATACGTACTACTAGATAAAATCGTGTCATAAAAAATCAGATATAATCAATTTCTTTCTTATATTATAACCGACCTTTCTTCTGACCGTTGACACGTGACGTTTTGTTAGAAAAGCTGTACGCTTCAAAGCTCCACGTTTGCCTTATCAGTGTTTTTATTGTTACTATGTGTCGGCATCACATCAGAGGTGCTAATTTCACAGTATCGTTATTTTAAAGATAAGAAAAAATAACAATGCTTGCAGCTGCACCTTTGTAAATTATTACATTTACCACCGCAAGCTAATAATTTAAATAAAACGATATAATAAATAACCGCGTTTCATTTTTAACACCACACTAAGTATCAAAATAATATGAGCGCCGTATCGCTTCGGGGCGGTTTATCGTCCTACACTACCAAAACGTAATATCTAGAATATCAGTGACATTAAATTTGAACCTTAATACTATGACGATACCGGTTGTTTTTCAATATGAATGTTGTACTGGCACGTGCTAAGTCGGGAGCAAGCGCTTTTGCGATAATAGAGACAATGGCCTTTGTTTAAAAGATTACGGTTTGAAGCGAAAAGTTCACCTCAGAAGAGCCGTACAATTCAACCGACCGATCAAAACCCGCAATGTAATGAAACTCGCATGCGAGTTCTCGCAGCGTCTAAATGAGCCCTTATAGTGCTACATAAAAAAGTAGAAATTAAATAAAATGGAACTAAAAATAATCCATACTAAATTGTTGCCATGTTAAAGCATTTTATGTCAAAAATGTGACAGTTATATTGCGACATAAAATAGTAGACATTAACTAAAATGGAACTAAAAAAAACCATACTCATTTGTTGTCATAACTTGGTCAACCAGATCTTGACAGTAGAAAAAGGCGGCAAATTTGAAAAATGTAGGCGCGAAGGGATATCGTCCCATAGAAAATTTGAATTTCGCGCCTTTTTTTACTGACAAGATTTGGTTGACCAGCTATATGTAAGCATTTTACGTCAAAAATTTGACAGTTACGTAGGCAGTGGCGCCCTCAATAGTTTTCAGCTACAATTTCTTTTCTCACTGTATGCGAGGTTATTTAGTTATATATACGAAAGATATATTAAAGAAAACCTATGTTTTTTAAACTAATGTATTAAATAAATATCGCACTGCGACTGACTATAAAAATACAAAGTTACCAGAATTGACTCGAAATAAAACATTATTAAATTGTACAACGGGACTTAATGGCGTATTTAAGTTTTAATTTTACCTCCGACGTTTCGAGGACGGCGTTGTCCCCGTAGTCTCGGAGAATACCTACTGACAGGTCTGAGTCTTCGAAACCACGGGGACAACGCCGTAGTCGAAACGTCGGAGGTAAATCTTAAAACTTAAATACACGATTAAAGGGGCCCACTGATTACCAGTCCTCCGGACGATATCGGCCTGTCAGTTGTTCGGAGCTGTCAATTTTTTGTTCTAACTGACAGGCCTATTTCGTCCGGCGGACTGTTAATCAGTGGGCCCCTTAAGTCCCGTTTTACAATTTAATAATGTGTAATAATCGCGAAAGTTTAAATCGAATTAAAACATTAGAATAGTTCCTTGAAGCCAAGAATGAACTCCTGAAGATAGCTCGAATTGACAACCTTCCAGAATAAGAAGCAGTAGAAGAGGCAGTTGACGAGTTTGTCTAGCCAGTATACCCTGAAAAACATACACATTGGTTATTACATATATAGCTGGTCAACCAAATCTTGTCAGTAAAAAAAGGTCATGGTCAACCAAATATAGGGATATCGCGCCTACATTTTTCAAATTTGCCGCCTTTTTCTACTGTCTAGATCTGGTTGACCAAGTATAGTTTGTCAAAGGACTGTCTCATTTCAAACATAGAAAGATAGAATTATACTATATTTGTCTTACACTAGCACTAGCACCCAAAAGAAAAGGATGAGTATAGGTTTTTTCGTTGTTATTTATTGACATATTGGTTTGACCAACTATATTTATTCGAAAATACTGGCCAAGTAAGAGTCGGACTCGCGCACGAAGCCACCAGTACCGTGTGCCATTAAGAAAGAAAGAAAGAAAATACATTTATTTAACCTACCTTATACCTTACCTTTTATAATAAGTGTTACCTACATTATAATAAGTGAATTTTTTGACATGACTGTATAGTTTATAATCGCATTCCTATTTTTGACATTGTTTCATTTATTATTGTTATTATTTGACGATCCTTCTCAGGTGAATTTATTTCATATTATGAATTTATTTGGATTATCTTGCTATTAATAAATGTATTTTTGACAATCACAATATAGATTCTTATAAATTGACATTAATGTAATTTGTACTGTAATCATATGTTGTGAAATAAATAAATCTAATCTAATCTATAGAAAAGAAGACATACAGACATAAAAAACAATACACTCCTTTTTTGGGCAGTCGTGTAAAAAACATTGGACGCTAAAATAGGACTCAGCATAATACCTTTCACCTGATTTAAAACTACGCAAAATACGGTAAAAAAAACCACGTTAGTTGTATGGGAGACCCAGTTAAATATTTATTTTATTTTATTTTTAGTATTTGCTGTTATAGCGACGATAGTAAGTAATACATCATCTGTGAAAATTTAAACTGTCTAGCTATCACAGCCATCACGGGTCATGAGTTACAGCCTTGTGACAGACATACGGACGGACGGACGGACAGCGGAGTCTTAGTATATAGGGTCCCGTTTTTACTCTTTGGGTACGGAACCCTAAAAAATACCAAAAACATTTTATGAGAACTTTGCAATTTTTGAAAATTCTCTTTGGCACATTGCAAATTACTAAGATCGAGGATATGGTCAAAGAGTAATAATATAGGATATGATTACCTTTTGTAGTGCGCCCTGGCCCTGGGTAAATCCTCATCTTTTTCCTTCAGCAAGTATTTGCGGCCACCAATGATGCACTGCATGAAGTAGTCGTATTTATCCACGTTTTCTATCTCGTAGTAGAACTCTTCCTTGTCTTCTTTTTTTATCCTGAAACAAAACATATTTTCAACTAAACCTATAATAATAAGATAATAATAATTATAACGTGTTTTTGTATTTTATTTTTATATCCATATTATAAAATAACCTAACTTAAGACCAAAAATAAATAAAGATTATAACGTGTAAACATTGTTATGGCAGGTGTCCGTACGTCTTTGTAAAAATCCAGTCTCATAGTCCATCCAAACTTCAATCCATAGACCGGTATACTGTCCTCTTTTTCTACAATAGTCCCAATGCCTGCTGAGACCGGTTCATGGGTGTCTATAGTTGCACCTGTGAACGGGTTCCAGCAGGCGTTCTACATGACATAAAAGCTCTCCAAGGGGCCTCTACGTATTGGATCTATATCCCCAAGCTTATCAAAAGACCGGGATTATAGGCCCGTGAAATCCAAGGCGATACAAATAATAATACGGCAGGGCAGCTTGTGGCGAGCTGTTGGGGAGTAACGACCCCACACGGACCCGTGTGCTCCTGAGAGCCGATCAGGTTCTCCGTCTCCAGCGTGTCTTCGTCGGTCGGAGTGGAACCCCAAGGGGACCCGCAGGACTCTCAGCTCTGGCTTGCCTTCATTGGCCACTACCACTACTTTTGAGGTTTTTTATAGCCTATTAGTGTGTCCTACTGCTGGGCAAAGGCATCCCCTCTTTACCGCCACTTGGCTCTGTCTAATGCACAACCCCGCCACTCCACACAGAATGTATCGTTGTCCCGCCATCTCCGTTTGGGTCTTCCTCTGCCCCGAGATCGTTCATTCTTTCGTTCAGTCATTCATTCATTCATACCTGGATCTAAGCTTCACGAAGTTCTGGTTGGCGAAGGTCCACTGCTTGGTGACGTAGTAGCGGAGGGCCAGATTCGCGATATAGATCCTCCTTTGCACCTTTATCAACCTGCGAAAGATTCAACATTTAATGGGATTTAAGAGCCAGATTATAATAACTAACAGCGCCATCTATCTGATCTTTTACACACTTTATCTAACCTAACCTAACCATAGAGAAATATAAGTAAAGAAAGAGTGGTAACTCCATACATCAGTTTTCTTACCAAAACCAACCAAAACGCGAGTTATTATTACCACTCTTTCTTTGCTTAATATTTCTCTATGAGTTAACCAATCGATTTACTGTGGGGGAAAATATGTATAAAATGGGGAAAATGCGACTGAGAAATTCGCTACGCGAAACTAACGCGTTTAGGGTATAGATAGCGCTTCTCCGTGAGACATCTTATAAAATAAATAAATATTTGGTTAGAGTATTTATTGGTTGTACCACAGAATAAATAATAGTACTAAGTACAGAAGACTCACTCTCTAACAAAACGCGTCTGTTACGATCAGCACAGACATGGCCGCTAGGTGGCGACAGCGCCACGCGCGGCTTATGGCTTTCCCCAAAATTGGGGCCGGAACGGATGTACTTTTAGCTACCTGTAGCAAAGCGACGAAATTGTGGAGTGAGACACGCCTGGTTATACTTACATCGGCTTCTTTCCCAGTATCCACAGAATGAGATCGACGAACACAGCCGGTATAAGGTGCAAAAATAAAACCTGAAAAATAAACTAACGATTATAATAATAAATAATAATAATTTCAGTCTATTGGGAAGGTGCAAAGTCGGTGGAGGGGAAAGTGGCGCTGATCGTCACAAACACAGGTAATCTTATGGAATGTCCGACATTAGTACTAGCGGCAGTCGCTTGAACTAATTTTACTCCATAAGATTTAACGTAGAAAGTCCGACAAAATGAGGGCAGCACCAGTCGTGCACATAGCGAATATACGTCCCACTGCTGGGCACAGGCCTCCTCTCATGCGCGAGAGGGCTTGGCTAACGATTAAACATAAAAATATATAGTAATAATAAGCTCCCCTGTGTAATGTTGTTAAACTTTGTAGATTAAGGATGATGTTAGACCGGGCCGTGTCCGGGCCGGAGCTTCCGGTGCTTTGTTTTCTATGGAAAGCATCGTCATCTGTCATAGAAAAGTAAGTGCCGGAAGCTCCGGCCCGGACATCACGGCCCGATCGGCCAGGTCTAGAACGTGAGTCATCCTTTATGTTGAGACTACAGTTTAGGATGTTGATTT
This sequence comes from Cydia amplana, assembly GCF_948474715.1. NCBI lineage: Eukaryota > Metazoa > Arthropoda > Insecta > Lepidoptera > Tortricidae > Cydia > Cydia amplana. The sequence continues at coordinate 1,697,854 of NC_086095.1, read as the reverse complement.
TACTACTTAATATTTGGAAGAACGAGCTTTGCTCGGAAAATATACAATCTTGAAATAGCGCGTTTTCCCAGAGATAAGACCGATTTTTCGCCCCCGAAAACCCCCATAAAGTAAATGTGGCTAATTCCGTCATAGGGCCTATTCCGTCTACTAGCGTTTTTCTCGAACAACGAACAAAATTGATAATTTCACCGACAAAGCAGCGATTTCAATTTCAATTTATTTATTTTCTTTTAAATACAATTTTAACATTACAACATGTTGTTCGTAAGAGTAGGAAACGATTCCTCCGTACTAGTAAAAACTGTATGACGGCAGGAAGCACCACCTCTCCCGGATCACATTCAATCTATCTAAGTCTAGACGCATTATACATAGTATTTACGCATTATATAAAGATAAAGAAGAAAACAAAGAAATAAAAAAAAAATTGTCAGACAATATTGAAGTTAGCGTTTTTGTATTTATATCTTTTAAGTTTAAACAGTATTAATTTTTAGAAGTTTTTCAGTTGCATCGTAATCATATAATTTCAAAAAAGATGTAACGGCCGCTTTACACCTATTCACTGTTAGCTGAGTTAGGTTGATATTTATGGAGATCTTGTTGTATAGAAATGGGCCAAGGAAAAAGGCAAAGTCATGGGCAAAGCTAGTTCTACTAGGTGGATTGATAAAAATTCGATTTCTCCTTCTTTCAGAAACTGCTGCAGATGGCGCTTTCTTGTGCTGTTTTAGAATGACGGACTTTATAAATAAAGTCCGTCAACCAAATCTTGTCAGTAGTAAAAGGCGGCAAATTTGAAAAATCGCGGGTTAGCAACACTGTGTTCAAATAATTCCAAAACGCGTGTCATCTGTGTTTTATCTGTGGAATGTGGACCGTGAATGACAGCCGTCACCTTATTTGTTTTCATTTGGTTTTCATTCTGAATCGTTTCTGTTTCAAGAGATATTTCTGCTGACACCATTAAATACCAATACATTAAATAAGAATAAGCAAAGCTAAGGGGCCTACAATGTACAATCATGCTCGTTGATGGTAAACATTACTAAAAATTGAGGTTATGACTTGTCTTCGAAAGAGTTCTTCCAATACTTGTATTGGAAGAACTCTTTCGAACTTTTAAGATTATGTTCAGTTTTTTTGTTTTAGGGTTAAAAGGCATAAATAAAATTAAAACGTATGCCTAAATCTATCCAACAAGACCATAAATTGTGTCCTGGAAACCGTCCATAGGCCCACATGTCTAATATTTTCAGCAATCAGTTGTGACTATTTACAAAGGTAAACCTTTTAAACAGTATTAAGAGCCTTGATTATATCGCCGTTCTTTCGCAATATCTACCTAATCCATACATGTTTGTTGCAGGATTAAATCTTGCCCAATATAAGGCGTTCGTAGTAGGTAGTATCTTTTCAGACAATACTTACCTATGGCGGTTTATGTACGTGTACAACGCAACCAAGTCGAAAAGTGACCCTTATCTTATTTACCTTTAAATTAAATAAACACCCAAATATCAGTTGTTTTATTTTTAATATGTATATTGTACAATATATACCAATCAAAAAAATTACACAGGTATGTCATATTCATCCAGAACAGTACACTAATTTACATTAACAAGTGGCATATTATATTGTAAATAACAAATATATGCACTATCTAATTATCTGCATTTTGATATGATTTTATTTTAGTAAACTTAGAAGACATAGATAGGGAACAAAGAGAATATAAGCACTACAATAGGGAGTTGTTTTTGATATCTTCAAATTTGTTCATCATTTTGATTAACATTGTTTTATCATCGCTTTTAAATTGTCCGTCCATGTTTCAATTTTTTTCAATAAACCGCGAGTGACAATTTGAATTGACGTACGCAGGGCGCGCTCAGCGGAAAAAAAAACTGTTGGTTCGATGTACATTGCTGCTTTTCTTAGCGCAATACTGCTCTTTGAGTGTTGCCCTACTTTAGTTTGCTTTACATTGCTACTGACAAGATTTGGTTGACGGACTATAGTTGTCTTACCGTTGCTTTTAGGTTTCAGCAATCAAAAGCAGATGGTTTTGTTTCCTACAGTTGAAAAGCAAAGAAATATTACGCTTGTGGACGGAATAATCCCTATGACGGAATTAGCCACATTGACCTTATAGCAAATTTCATCGAAATCGTCAGAGCCGTTTCCGATATCCCCGAAATACCTATATACAACAATTGCTTTTATATCTAAGGTATAAGATATAAAAGTTGAGTTAGACCACAGACTACATATATACAGACGCTGCTATCCCATACATTCAAATGTGACCGCCTAAAAGCGCACCATTACCAGATGGCGTCACTGAAAAAGCACTGTTGCCTATCATGGATACAAGATGGCGCTGTGTCACATCCAAATCATAGAATTCCTAACGACATCTATACGTCTTCATTGAAAGTTAGTAGACATATGTCGTTGCCAACGATTAGAAGTAATCAACAGATGTCGCTTTATAGCGTATTGAATAAATCATGAATCTAGTTTAAAACTGGATCAAGCATGAGGGGTGGAAGGAAATGACCGAACAGGATAGTCTTATGTATCTTTCAGTATGAGTAAAGAGAGTTCGGGCACTTAAGGAGTACAGGGAGGGAAGGGAGAGGCAGGGTACAGAGAAATAGCGTAGCCAAACGGTATAACCATAAAGTAATTTCGGAAAACGATACTGTGGTGATGATAATATTTATATATTATAAGAATGCTACATAAGTCTTGCCGAAACTATTTAAACCGGCTGAAAATAAATACCTGTCATAATAATTTTGCGCATGCTACCATTGGTGCATGGCAAAAGGATTAGACATTACTACTGGCGTAAGTCCGTCTATATGCCACCATGCCACTGGTACTTGAGCGTTTCTTTATATTTTTTTAATCCAATTGCTCAAAAAGTTTAGTTTTTGTAGCTGCAAATCGTGCGTAAAGTTTGATTTTTTTACACTAGTGCTAAAAAGTAATCTGATTGATACATTTTAAATAAATGAGTATTATGCGAGACCCGCTTATAAATGACCCACCTGAACAACGCGCGATTGGGCATAAAGGAGTATTATTCGAGACCCAATAGTATTACTTGAACAACGCGCGACAGAATGAAGCTGACGTTCGTACAATACACTTTATACACTTAATATAAATGTAATTAATTAGATATATATCAATATAATGAAATAACAAAAGATTCATGTTTTTTTACATATAGCTGGTCAACCAAATCTTGTCAGTAAAATAAAGGCGCGAAATTCAAATTTTCTATGGGACGATATCCTTTCGCGCCTACATTTTTCAAATTTGCCGCCTTTTTCTACTGTCAAGATCTGGTTGACCATGTATAATTATATGTTCTGAAAATTAATTTTATTAATTTTAATAATACAATTTCTCTTCAATTGGCATAATGCTGACAACAGTGACAACAGAATCCACATTGAAAAAAATGGCAATTAAAAGTAAAACTTTTTTTAATCCCTTTCCCGCCTTTTTTATTCAACATTTAAAGTCATTTATGTTTGTAAGTAATTGCCAAGAAAGCATAAGTTATTAAATAAAAATGAGTGATTCAGACGATTTTGGAGTTAATTTAACGCCACCAGATATCAAAGCAAAGGCATCCGTTGTAAGTGACAGGGCTATAACCGCGAAAATCGAATTTTGCAAATTGCGGGCATTTTTCTCTGTCACTCTAATTACGCCTGCATTGGAGTAAAAGAGAAAGATCCCCGCAATTTGCGAATTTCGGTTTTGGCGGTAGCCCCTCAGTATATTTCCGGAAAAATCGAAAGCTCGGTACTCGTGCAAAATGACATACTTCTCGCACTTATATCGAAAACTACTATTTTTTGCCATTTTTTATATTGTGATCTTTTTTGCCACTTTTGTGTTATTTGTACTCAAATTCACGAGCTCTTTCGATCCTAATGAGATAAAATACCTCAATTCATGCTCAATTCACTCTTATCGTGCCTTCTAAAAATTTACGATACAAGTTGCATTGCAATAACTATAAAAAAGTAACTGATTTGACTAGTACGAAAATACCCTATTGTAACAATACGATGCGACGTTGTCGAGTTAAACTGGACTCGCTTCGCAGTAACTCATAGCAGTTTGGCAACGTCGCGTCGTGCTTTTATTTTTAAGCAACAGATTTGTACATGATTTGTACCATCTTAGTACCTATACATACAAAGATATGTTTTCATAACGTTCCTTTTCAACTTCTCCCATGGCAAAACCCGTACCTATCAAAGGGTCATTCTCTCATTTCGTGCAAATCGGTGAGATTCTCTCGATTTGTAATTTTTCTTTTAAATGGTAAACTTTTGGGTTTCGTCAATTTGTGGATTCATTTATTAACATTTTTCTGCTAAAGGCACCTTTGTAACCTTATTACTTTTCATTTAATAAGGCTACTGGTAATGAACTACGCGCTGGTAATGAAATCGGCCGAGATGGTAATTTTATCTGTGGACGGTAATGAAACAAACTTATGAAATCGAACATAAAAAAACTGTATTTCAAGAAAATTAACACCAATTAAAATCGACAATATTAAAAACATGTGTCTTAAGCACTGTGGAGATGATCAAACCGACTTAACATACACTTGGGGTTGACAATCTCAACTTATAATGTTCAAGCTAGATGGTACATTTACCATTTACTTATCATCATTATAAGTCGAGATTGTCAACCCCAAGTGTTTGTTAAGTCGGTTTGAACATCTGCGCACCATATCACATAAAACGTAGTTTTCAAATTTTCAAAAATTAGCATAGACAAAATATATTTAAATCATTCGCGTTTTGTACCTATGTAATTTATTTTTATCGTTTTAACCCTATAGTGTGGGGTGTCGTTGGATAGGTCTTTAAAAATAAATAGGAGTTTGCAAACAACATTTTTTGATAAAGTGAATCATTTCGGAAATAATAATTTAGAAAGAACAAAAAACGGTTATTCCTTCTAACTTTTGAAAAATCGATCCAAAAATATGAAAAAAAAAAATCATAAAAATAGTGCTTAATAAACTCATTCAAACAAAATTAAAGCAAACTTGATAAGTTAAGCGGTTTATGAGTTATCGCTAAAAGTCTTCCCTTCTTATTTTATTTAAAAGCCTGGCAACCCTTATTTGTGATCGGATTTTCGCAAGCAACCCTATAACCACATAATAGTGACCGGGAAAAGATAGGCAACCTAGTTGATTTATATTGTACAAGTTGTATACTTTCCATTGGAACTTATTTTGTTTGTCAGACAGATCGGTGAAATTTGAAAAAAAAAATTTTTTTTCAAAAAATAATTAAAAATAGTCTTGACCATATTTCTTTAAGCAACCCTATTTATTTATGTTCAGGAACATATTTTCTTTCATAATATGTAAGTTTCATACGTCAGACATATCGGTGAAGGTCGACCATCTTAGACTACAAAGGCTCCCCTATTATCATATACAGTTTTAAATGTTTATAACAGCGTAGTATTTATAATTACTAAGCCTCTTTTCATTAAATGCACTGCCTCGAATATATTATCATTACCTTCTTAAGTCATTAATTACCTTCCCCAGTAAAATTGGAAGGAAAAGAAGTGAATGAAACCGATATGAATGAAGTTTTGGAAGTTTTTGTCGCCTACATCAGTTGGCATCAGACCTTAATTTTGCAGAATAAACCATCTGAAAGGCGACACTAAAACACTTCATTACGTATAATTATAATAATGTACACTTGCTACTTACTGTATAAATCACGCGATGGCGATGAAGACTATCGAGAACCACACTCCTTCCCGACCCGAGAGATCGTATATATTTTCGCTAACAGTGGCACACGGGCATCCGCTACGAGATCATACGGCCAACTGACTGACGAACAATGTGTTGCATCGGCGGTAGGCGCTATATACCCTCGCTATGTAGCAAAATATAGCTAATCTATTTCTCGCGTCGGTAATGAAGAAATTACTTGAACCATACACTTATAAGGCTGTATAGTTTTTATTATTTATTTCTAGCTTCTAATATTATACGATTTAAAACATAACTAAATAAGTCATTTATTGCACAAACAACGAATTTTCTATTTGTAGTATCTTAAGGTTAAAATGTAGGTCAAAGTTATATCTTCACGCGTTACATATAGAGATGAATGAAAAAATTGGGTGTTAATTGTACATATAAAGAAAATACTAACTTTTTTAGAATTGTTCATTGGAGATACATATACTTTAGGCCCTATGTTACAACCTTGCATTAACAGATATTCGAAAACGCCACCACATTTTTGGTAAATTTCCGAAAACACCGATTTGCACGAAATGCGAGAACGACCCCAAACCTGAAATTATTATACAAAAGCATTTAATGTTTGTTTTAATAAACTTTTTCTGTTATAATTAGAATAAATATATCTAATTTTGCGTATATTGACCAGGCAGGTGTTTGTATCACTAATTATGTGACCTATAAGTATAGACAGACAACAGCGTGCACAGAAACGTCAAAAACGGCATCAAGTAATGATTATTGCTATTTTAAAATTAGTCCCCTACTTCAGGGTAATGTTATACGCCTGTTCCTTAAAAAAGCTGAGGGCCTACCGCGAACCACGTTCGACGTGTTGCCTCCCTGTCACACTTACGTACGAATTTACAAGTGCGACAGAGAGGCAACACGTCGAACGTGGTTCGCGGTAGGCCCTCAGAAATGGACACTGAGGCATAATTATCATTATTTTGGAATTTAAGTACTATATAATATTATTTGTAGTCTTTTGGAATATCATATTTTATTTGAACTAATAATATTGTATAATAATAAATCATAAAAGCTCTATTTAGGGACAAGAAAGAACTTTCAACGGCAACACTAAAAATAAACTGTCAAATAGTCAAGTCGCCACAAAGCGGCACCGCGTTTGTTGGTTGCCTTTGCTTTGTTTCTGTTTATACAAACTTATTAATTTCATATTATAGCTTCATTTGAACTATAGTACAAGTACGTGAATAGAATACCTAGACGTGTCTTGCTTGGTGCAGTTGCGTAGGTATGCTAAAAGGAAAGTTGGAAGACCGATGTGGCGCTTTAAAGACTGTGCTAAGCGTGACATGTGCCCAAAATGTGGGAGGTCGTGCCGCTCACGCATCGGCCTCCACAATCACCAAACCCGTTGTCTAAACAGCAATGCATAAATCGTCTGCAATAGACGAAAAGACCTGTGATGATGACGTGAATTGCCGATGTAGTAACGGAACACTACTAATGGTAAAACCTACATATTAATCTGACAGTGTCTACTGTTTGCCAATAAATGATAAAATTGATAAAAAATTAACACTTCAGGTAAGTTTGTTTTGAATACAAAGGTTAATTAAATAATTTATCACCACACCAACTGGTAAAGGCCCCCTTGATTGTTCAAATACTAATGAGAAAATTGCATTTATGATTTATCCCACATGTGGGGCAAAGTAATCAGATCTAAATTTTGAGTTTCCTTATGTTAGCTGGTAGAATTTACTTTTAAATGATGATTTTGAATTATAAATTCTTTATAATGTTCATGTGGATTTGATTTTTTTGGTATTTTATAGTTGGTATTTTCCCTGCATTGGCATGGTGATAAATTCTGTGTTTCATTAGGTGGCAATGTTTGTTTAACCCTCGTGCCTTGAATTCTCACAACGCTCAAGATTCCACTTCTCGAACCACTCGCTACGCTCATAGTTCAAATCTTCTGCTTGCCCTGGAATCAACATTAGCATGAGCGGTTAAACAACTGCTTTGCCCCCTTGCCCACTAATAACTATTGTCAAGTTTTATTTTAACCCCCCATGCTAATATTGATACCCGAGCAAGCAAAAGATTCCAAAGTATTTAGAGTTAGAGCAAGAAAGAAGAAAGGTACGTCATAATTTCAAAGATGTTTGACATTTAAAATAACACATGTACTGCGCAGGCGATCAATATCGCTGCATACTTTTCTTGGTCTAAATCTATACAATGGTTAGTGTTTGCAAACAGACTCCAATGTGAAGGCAATGTGTATTAAACTTTATTGTGATATTATTACATTTTATATATAAAAAATATGTTTCTGATTTCAGGACCCAGCCTCTAGCCACTAGAAGTTACAATGTATGCAACAAGAGAGTGAAGATGAAATAGTCAATGCATCTCTGTACAGTCGCCATCAGATATATCGGAACGGCCAAGGTGTTCACAATATCTGAACACGCACTCTAACGCCCTGACAATAGAGGCGTGTTCAGATATTTGTGAGCGCCTTGGCCGCTCCGATATATCTGATGGCGACTGTACCACAAGTAAAATATTTTGAGTGGAAGATGGTTGAGATTGATTCCTGTTTCAACGGACAGACACATGCTATGAAGATTCTCTTAAAAATAATAAAATACAATTAATAAATTCAATGTTTAACATGATAGTGACTTTATTTTGTCTACCCACTAACAACCAATTTGTTCAATGCTGGCGGGCAATGGCGGTAAACTTAAATATTTGATGTGGTATGAAGCTAAATGTTTTGAACATAATGGCAAGCCACTAAAAAGTTTTAATCCTAGATTAGCCATTAAACTGTGGCTGCCAGTCTGATTTGTTAATTGTTATATAAGTACAGTCAGCGTCATATAGTAGGTAGCATCCAAAGTATTCAAATAGTTCGGTACACCATATTATTTGTATGGCGTACTGAACTATTTGAATACTTTGGATGCGACCTACTATACGACGCTGACTGTACTTAATTTAAATATATATAAATTGTATATTATTTCTACGGCCTCCTAGCTAGTCAGTAGTGACAGTGACCCTGCTCTGCTATGTGCTATGAAGTAGGAGGTCCTGGGTTCAAATCCTCATAGGACATTTATTTGTTTTTTAATTGTGTGTGTATATATTAATGGTCTATATCTATTCCCATCTGTCCACACCTCTTGTATGGCGGCGGGGACAAATGGGCCACCACCATGGGACACCATATTAATACACTTTTAGGGGGATCCGAACCTAGGACTTCCAGCTTTGATATATGATCATAAAATATAAGATATGTATGTATTTACATTTACACATTGTATTATTGCTCTCATACATATAGGGATATTTTTTTAAATGTCGGATGTCTCTTCTCTTTTGAGCATGAATAGAAGCAGGGGATAACTGACAGAACGGGATAGTCTTATGTATCTTTCAGTAGGAGTAGCAGCGAAAGCGCTATTATTGTTTGTCCTTGTCACAGTCTCACATCTTGTTTTATTCCCCACCGTAAATTGACCACCGTGATTGGTCGAATTCATTTGTTGCCCACCATAACAAATAAATTCGACCAATCATAGCGGCGCAATGCGACGCTATGATTGGTCGAATTTACATGTTTTGTCCCTCACGGAGGCACGCGTACACCACTTCTATAGGATGCTACCTTCTATGCTTTTGAGCAAGTTTTTGTCACCTGCCCTGCTATTCAAACTACTCAAGAATTTACAATGTTTTGTTACCAAGTAGGTCGATTAGTGTAAGACTGTCCTAAAATATATGTATAGCTATATGAGGACAATTTTGTAATGCGTAAGGTTAAGTAAATTAATATACAAACAGCAACACTCCTAACTGTACATCGGTACAGTTAACACTTAACAGTGTGGCTGATGATACCATGTAGGTTTAATATATTTTAATTATTATCACGTTTCTAAGAACAATAGTACATTATTGTCGAGGTTCGGAAGTAGCTACTTGCAAGCTGAGGATTCGTTTTAAACGGACGACCTTGGGAGTCCGTTTAATTGAATCCGAAGCCAGCAAGTAGCCTTCCAGCCGAGTCATATATAGTGCTTTTCTCAAAAATGGTGCAAGAGATATTTTACAGAAGCAACGTTCTAATTTTCACAGAGAAAAGTAAAACCATTAAAAAGATTTGCTTGCCGCCTTTAAAAAAAATAGAAGTGTATTTTTCTGCTGAAAATACGCCAACGTATTTGAGACACCTAAATAGTCGCGGTACCAACATTATATTAATAATAAGTGCTGATCATCTGTTCGGCTGTTTAATGGACCTATGCCTTCATTTGATATGGCCATTTAAAGTTTTAAAAAGTTTGGAACTCGTTTAATAATGGAATTTGTATGCAACATTGCAGTCCCGAAATCGAGACAGCAATGTTTTTAACTTTTTAATTTTTAGAATGACCATAAACTACACACTTCGCGACCTATTTTTTAACCGGCAACGTCGACTTTGCCGTCCATTTTTGAGAAAAATTATATTATTTATTACTTAATAATGTTGATATGTTGTCTGTGATATGATCATAAAGTATGAGGATTTACTACAGTGACATCTATTGATAGTCTTTCTCAAACAATCGAGCTATTTAGTGTGTTACAACGGCAAGAAACTAACTGTCTAGTAATGCGATAGATGGCGCTTAGAATAGTTCATGCCATTATTTATTTATTTTTTTCTGCGTCGATTTACTATGTGTAAATGGATGTTTTAAAAGGTTTTTGTTGTAATATGCTAAATAAATTAGAACTATACATGTTAATTTAAAAATTGGCAAGATTTGAAATAACACAAATATATATTTAGGCCCAATGGTGCTCTGAGTGACATCTCTTGGATTTTTGTGGAACTAAGCGAGGCTTGTATGGGCCGATTACTCTATACTATACTTACTTTATGGTTAGACCGACATATATCTTACTAACCTTGATATAATGTATAGTTTTGGAGGTGGTAATAGAACCGCCCACCATCCAAAGACTGTCGTTGAGGGGTACCTCCGCCCCCATTCTCTTGCCGGTCTCAACAAGCTCCCCCATCGTAATATTGTTGAGCTTGCCTGCGCAGGAGTTGTAGATCTCGATGTCGTCTGTCGGCTCTAGCCTGTAAAACATAGACATAACCTGGAGCGGCTAATAGATGACGAAGGACCAGCGGAAGGAAGCGCAGCCCGAAGATAAGATGGGGCTATGGCTATGTATGAATAAATTATGGGATTAATGGGCCGACCTTACCTGCATGTAATTTTCATTGGTTTCGGCGGCCGCCAGAAATGTGGTTCGGGTCAGACTGTACGAAAGGGGGGGCTGGGACTTAGAATTTTTTTTGACAAAGTGGTATCATTATGACACTATTTTTAAATGATTGTAATGTGTAGATCACGTCAAAATAAGCATCTTTTATTGGAAAAACTTTTCTCTAAAATAAAAAATGGCCGAGTTAGACGCGACCAAAGATTGATGTTTTTAAAGGGAGCTGGGACTTGTAAAATTGTATTATTATAAAAACGTCGGTTCTGGCGCTTCGCCGGCCGCTGCCGCGGCACGCTCGCTTCGCTCGCTCGGCTCGCGCGCTGTATGGTCGCAGTTCTACCTAACACTCCTCCTCGCTTCGCTCGTCGTCGTACCTACTCCGACCTGCCTTAAAAGCCTGGCCTGCCTTAAGCTCTATCTCCGCCATTTTCAGTTTTAGTAAAAAGTTTTCCAAGTAAAAGTTGCTTATTTCGATGTGTTCTATACATTAAAATCATTTAAAATATATGTCATAATGACACCACTCTCAATGAAAATTTTCTAAGTCCCAGCTCCCTTTAAAAATATCAATCTTTGGAGGTGTCTAACTCGGCCATTTTTTATTTTAGAGAAAAGTTTTTCCAATAAAAGATGCTTATTTTGACGTGATATACACATTACAATCATTTAAAAATAGTGTCATAATGACACCACTTTGTCAAAAAAAAATCTAAGTCCCAGCCCCCCCTTTGCTACAGTCCAACCGTGGTTCGTTATTCCTTCTTCCTTCTCCGTTCTCTTTTAACCTCTATATTATTCACACGCGAAACGTATTTTTATAATAGTTTATATTGATTGATGTATTTTTGCTCAATGACAGCAATGTCAATATTTTTAATTGTTTACTTTTTATTTGCGGTTTGATAGGTCGGCAGAAGAGGCGGGTGATGTGAAAAATGAGGTCGAATATATTTATGAAAGAAAGAGTGAGCGATATGGATGAATGTGAATGATAATGAATGAAAAGGGGCGCGAACATTCTCCCCCGGCTTTAAAGGGTTCCTTTAAAGGAAACAAAACTAAATAAAGTAAGAGATAACCCTTCTCATCAAACTAAGAAACGAACATTCACAACAATAGCGAAATAACAAACTAAAGAAAAGTATTATCCTAACGAATTATACTATGTACATATTATTGGTTAGGCAGTGGGCACAATCGCACGACAGGACGTACAAAACTTCCCTTATTTATCCTGACAGTGACAACGCGGGTTAAACCGTCCTTTGAAGGATGTACTGCCTCTACAACGCCTAAAGGCCATGAAAATGGCGGCGCATTATCTACCTTTATAACAACCATAGTGCCAATTACGATAGGAACTGATAACGTGGCCCATCTGACCGGCATGCAAATGCTTTCTGTGGAAATAGTCAACAATCATATTATTAACTACATGATCACGTCGCGGAACTACAATTGGGTGTTTCTGCGTATATTCCAAGTCAGCATTTGACAGTCGGCCTCCAACACGAATGAGACCGCCTTTATCTATAAACGGTTTGAGCTTTTGTAAAGCAGGCGAGCAATACTTCTTGCTATTAATTTTATCAATATCATCACTAAACGCTTGTAACGATGAACGAATTTTACCTCCAGCGAACTCTAAGTCAGATCGAGTAAGTGCCGTATTAGAGCGCGGTTTCGGTTTAAGAATGCGATACACGTATACGATGATGCGCAATAAACGAGACCACGACGATATCCGCTGAGCGAGCGAATAAAGTGGCGACTCTGACACATCCGTAGTTGTAGCGTGTGTAAGAGGTTTAAGCTCTGGCACCTCACCGATGGACTTTCGATCGAGCTCCCTTAAAGGCCACTCCGATGGATGCTTGGAAGCCCAAGCTGGTCCCGTGAACCACAAAGGATGATCCACTAGCTTAGCAGGCGTTAGTCCACGGGACAGGCAATCCGCGGGATTTTCCAAGCCCGCCACATGATGAAAGCAGCTGGCCGGAATAGCTTCGATAATCTTAACTACCCGGTTGGCAACAAACGTTTGCCAGCGGTGTGGTGATGACTGAATCCAGCAGAGGGCAACCTTCGAATCAGTAAACGCATAGATCTCGTTAATGTTATAACGGGATTCGAAGTTATCTTGCACCTTCCGCATGAGCTTTGCCAGGAGGACCGCAGCACACAGTTCTAACCTCGCGACGGAGACTGTTTTAAGGGGACAGACCTTCGACTTGGAACACACCAGCCGGACAGTCACTTCGTCTCCCTTTAGAACCTGAAGATATACTACACCTCCATATGCACGCTCAGATGCATCACCGAAGCCTAAAAGGTTTATAGTACAACTCTGTACTACTCCAAGATGGCGCGGTATGTGGATTTCATAAAGTTTAGGAAACTCCGAACAGAATCGTTCCCATAAATCCACAATATGGGGTGGGGGAGTCTCATCCCAGTCGCATTTGATCAACCAAAGCTCCTGGATGAGGAGTTTTGCATATAAGACCACTGGAGCTACTAAGCCCACATTATCCCATAGACGTGCCACTGCGGACAAGATCGTCCTTTTAGTGCACGTTGAGTCTGGTTCTTTCACTTTGAAATGGAAGTAATCACCAGATTTATTCCAACATAACCCAAGAACCTTTTGCGAGACCCCTGGGTCAGTTTCAATGTCTACGGAAGCCCGATGCGAAGCAGGTATTTCACGTAGCACGGCGTCTGAATTGCAAGTCCATTTCATAAGATCAAATTGACCGCATTTGAATAGATCAATCAGCTCCTTAGCCGCGGCAATAGCAACAAACTCATCCTGCTGTTGCGAGTCATCTGACATAATGCTAAAGCATACGTCATCCATGTAAGTACAGGAGGATGCAATCGCTGTAGCCTTGGGAAACTTATGCCCGTCGTCTGCAATCAGCTGACGGACGACGCGGAGCGCGTGATAGGGACTCGACTTCATGCCAAAACACACACGATTAAATTCGTATGTAGTAATGGGATCTGCCGGGCGGAATCTATATAAGATTCGCTGAAACTGGCGGTCCGCTTCGCGAACGCCAATCTGTAGAAACATTTGACGGCAATCGGCCGAAAGCGCTATTTTGGATAAGCTAAAGTTTAGAAAGATTGAAAACAAATCCCCCTTTAGGTTGGGCCCTGAGTGCAAATCATCATTCAACGACAGGCCTGTACTTGTCTTGCTACTCGAGTCCAGGACCATGTACACTTTGGTCGTTTTGTCCTCGCGCACGATAGCATGGTGAGGAACTATGTATGCGATGGCTGGTGAGGCGTTCATGGAGTTAGTTACCTCCGATATGTAACCCTTACTGACGTATTCACGAATAATATCGTCATAAACGGCACGCAACATACTCGATAACTCTAGCTTCCTTTCGAGGCAAAGAAAGCGCCTCTTAGCAGCAGAATGCGACTCTCCAAGCTTGAACACATCATCTCGGAAAGGCAATGCGACAGTATATCTACCACTAGTGTCGCGCGTGGTGGTAGTGCGAAAGTAATCCTCGCATTCAAGGTCATCTTGACTTTGAGCGGGCGGAGCGGATACTTCCTCAAGCTCCCAGAACCTTTTGAGGAGGTGGTCCATGGAGTCCTGAACGGAAGTACAACATGCCGAAGTATATTTACGCGGTGCCTGTAAAGCAGGAACCGAACCCATTAAAATATACCCCAATACCGTCTGAATAGCCGGTGGCATATGGTCTACGTCGCTTTTAACAATGTGCGGTAGCAACAAATATGGGAATATAGTTGCACCCACCAGCACATCAATTGCGACGGGCGTATCCAACGTGTCGTCAGCCAAAGGGAGTCCATGAACATGCGTGAGTGTTGACATGTCCACGGGCACTGACGGCAAGTCGTCGGTAATGCGATCTACCACAAGACTCGAAACGTCAAAGTTGACGTTTTCGTCAAACCGCGAAAATATTTTGATGTTTGCGTCACCTTTAACAATTTTTTTAGTTTTTCCAATGCCAAATACAGCGCTTGGTTTTTTATCAAAATTCAAACCTAATCGCTTACAACACTCCTCAGTAATGAAGTTACTTTGTGACGCGGTGTCAAGTAAACATTTGATGACTTGCGCGCCACCCTTATTATCGCGGACGATAACCTTCGCGGTGGACAGCAAAACCGTATCACACGAAGATGTTGAGTTTTGATTTGACATCTTATTGTTAGAGGCCGCTAGTGCTTGAGTCACGATAGACGTGTTACAAGATGTGCTCTCCGGCGGTGAAGACGACTCAGCCGCGGCGCTCGCAGATGTATTTGACACATCAGACGTCGTAGCCTTTTCATCCTTGTCGTTGTCAAAATGCAACAGAGTATGATGCTTTTGACGGCAAACTCGACATTTCACCTCGGAATTGCACTCGCGGGTGCGGTGTTTGATACTAAGCATATACTAAGGCAGTTAACACATGCCTTAAGCTCTTTAGCGCGTTTGAAGCGTTCGGAAGGCGTTAAGTTGTTGAGGGACGGACATTTAAATAAATGTTCATGGACAATATTGTCACACAAACATTTAGTAGTGCTCGCGCAAGCGACATAACTTTGTAGTTTTGGTGCGGCACTACGCGGTTGAGACGACTTAACACCTTTTTCGCGCGATGGATTTACGGCGGCGGAGACGGCGGTACATGGTTGCACATTTTGACAAATCCTAAACTGACTCTTCATAAAATCTGACAGATCACGAAAGGTAGGCAACTTCGTATTGCGGTGCAGCATTTCAAATGCTCGTAGAGATTCCTGGTCTAACTTTTTTAATGCTATATGCAGAAGCATAAAGTCGCTTAAGTCATCAAGCTTAAGCGCTTTAAGCGCATTCGCAGCTGTGACGAATTTATCGATGAATGTCTGAAAGTTAGAATTAACCTTTAAATTGAGCATTTGATCCATGTAGGTCGAGGCAAGAGTGCGCTTGTCTTGAAATCTGTCAATTAAACTATCGAGGATAAGCTGATAATTTTCAGCGCTCGGAGTTATACCCGCGAAGACAGTTTGAGCTTTTGGTGACAATTTCCCAATAAGATAGAAAAGCTTCTCTTCGTCGGTAAGCGACAGATTGTCGTGCACTCTAGATTTAAAACTAGCGTAGAACAGCGGCCAGTTACGTATGTCTCCATCGAACGCTATCAGTTCCATCGTTGGCAAAGAAGGTCTGGCTCTCTCCACTATAGAAGGTGGCGAAGAGGCCGGCGGTGCGGCTGGTTGCAGCCGCTTAACCGCTCTCCTGATGCGGCAGTACAAATCTTCGAAGGCTATGATCGGCTGATAATTAGGGACAGCAGCCGCCTTAGCCCTAAGCAACGTGCGATTATACTCATTAACAACCTCTTTGAACTCCGAGCGAAGTTCGTCGATATTTTCCGCAGCGGCAAGGAAACTCTCGCGACTGTCTGCATCTGTATCAACGACTAGCGACTTATTGTAAATGCCCTGGACGAGTTCAAAGAAGATATTGCGTTTTGCTTCAAGCATCAACAACTCATCTTCATAATACGCGCTGTCGACGCTTTCGATTTTTTTTGTATCTTTCGCCATAGTGCAGGAGACGGGTTAAGTATGCGGTAAAACAATTTATGTTCCTATAAATAAGGATAAACTCTTATAAACGTAAGTATACCTAAATTGCGGGTGCGGTTAAGAAATTATATTTAGGTAACTAGTTTATAAGGGCGGCGCGGAGAATAATAATACTCATATAAATAAATACCTAAACTGCGGGAGCGATTAATAGAGAATAATTTAGGTAATATTTATACGGGCGGAGCGGGAGGAGAACGATTCGCAATGAATGTATGAGGAGAGAAAAGGGAAAAGAAGAGAAGAGAATCCGGTTCGAAGGACCAGAAATGGAGCGGCTAATAGATGACGAAGGACCAGCGGAAGGAAGCGCAGCCCGAAGATAAGATGGGGCTATGGCTATGTATGAATAAATTATGGGATTAATGGGCCGACCTTACCTGCATGTAATTTTCATTGGTTTCGGCGGCCGCCAGAAATGTGGTTCGTTATTCCTTCTTCCTTCTCCGTTCTCTTTTAACCTCTATATTATTCACACGCGAAACGTATTTTTATAATAGTTTATATTGATTGATGTATTTTTGCTCAATGACAGCAATGTCAATATTTTTAATTGTTTACTTTTTATTTGCGGTTTGATAGGTCGGCAGAAGAGGCGGGTGATGTGAAAAATGAGGTCGAATATATTTATGAAAGAAAGAGTGAGCGATATGGATGAATGTGAATGATAATGAATGAAAAGGGGCGCGAACATAACCAAAGACTCGAAGAATGTAACTCCGAATAAGATGAATAAAGTCTAAGGAAAAAACGTGCCTCGGAAATCAAGAAAAAGTCATTCTCGGATAGATGGTGCACACCTTTGGTCTATGCTCGGCTAGATGGCGTTGACGACACCGTTTCGTATTTAACAATTTTAACTATGTTTTTCATTTTGAGTTTTAATCGTGTGTCGATAGATGGCAGTA
Organism: Cydia amplana; assembly: GCF_948474715.1. Classification (NCBI taxonomy): domain Eukaryota; kingdom Metazoa; phylum Arthropoda; class Insecta; order Lepidoptera; family Tortricidae; genus Cydia; species Cydia amplana. The sequence goes on along the minus strand of NC_086095.1, from coordinate 1,680,211 downwards.
AATTTACTGTGACTACAAAATTTACTATGACAGGACCGCTCTATACTATCTATTCTCTTCGACGAAACTAGTAAATACCTAGGTCACACACGCAGACTTACTAAATTTTCTTCTCTCCCTAAAAATAAGCTTTTTAGTTTTATTCAAAGGCACAGAGTATTACGCAACGTCTCCCCTTTTTCTCGCTAACACCAAAAGGAATGGAAGATTTGAGTCCCACATAACTGCCGACGCCTCCCTAGGTCACAGGGGGTATGCGTTCCAGCATTACTACATCGTTAAAAAAAGTCTGTAGCTCACAGAGCTACTAATAGTTATCACTACATAGTATAAAACAAAGTCGCATCCCGCTGTCTGTCCCTATGTATGCTTAGATCTTTAAAACTACGCAACGGATTTTGATGCGTTTTTTTAATAGATAGTGATTCAAGAGGAAGGTTTATATGTATAATTTGTTAACCCGTGCGAAGCCGGGGTGGGTCGCTAGTAAGACTTACGGTTTGGTTCCTCTGGCCCAGGCAGCAGCGATTATATTCTTGATGGAAACATCGACAGGTATGTAGTCAGCTATGAGAGATGGATCGGAGTATAGACTCCGCATGATGCCTGAAAACAACGGTAAATGCTTAAGAGGCTGGCTTAGCAAAATAAAGTTGCAGAACTTAAAGAGACTCACTACAAAACTCAAAAATAACTAAAAACAAAACAAACACTACTCAAAATTTCCGAGAATTTCCAGTTACGTAACTTGGGAAGTTACGTCCTTTCATGTGAACTTCAAATTTTCTATGGTTGTCACTTGCCTGTCAATAAACGAATTTATTTATTAATTTTATTATTTACAATGTTTGTAAATTTGCATTCGCTATGGCACATCGCTAATGCATTAAACACACACACACACACACACACACACACACCACACACACACACACACACACACACACACACACACACACACATTCGCGCAGGCCAAAAGCAATTATTATGTTTTCCCGGATATTTTTATTAGTTAGATATACCTAGTTTTAGTTCTAGTTTTAGTTTTTAGTTTTATCAGGCCTCTCTGAAAATCAGCGTCACGTTGTGGGTCCTAGGACTCACTTCGTGACACTAAGCTGAGTGGGGACCTTTTAGCACAAAGTATTTTTTTTCTGTTCGTCCTAATGAATAATTGTTATTATATTTTGTACATTTTTATGCTAATTTGTTAATTTCTTGTGCTAATAAATATAACTTACTTACTCACTTACTAAATAGTGGTTTATTTTAACATGCCTACCTCCGGCTGCGGAGTGCCCCGCGCCCCCCGCCCCCGCCCTGTCAGCGGCGGGCGGCGCGCTCAGTGCACGAATTTGACGAATTGCATCCCGCGAACACTCGAGCCTGAGGAAGGACCCCCTCAACACACACATAACACTTCACAACTCATCACATACACTACATTTAAATCTTTCCCGGATCACACAACTACACACCCAGAAACAACGCGTATACCGATAGCGCCGAGTTTCTGACAACAAAACACTCTACAGGGTGGAGGGGTTTAGTCCGTAGGCGGCTGGAAGAAAATCTCCAGTACAGCCGAGTCGACACCTCTGAAAAAAAAAAAAATAACCCCCGACGGGCCCGAAACATGTCGCCAATAGGGACTAAAAATCTAAGTGAGTGAAACCGTTGTCGCCTAAACATACCTACTAAGAATGGTATCTATCACACTGAAGTGGTACCTTTTCCACAGGCGACAAGGATCCCGACTGGTCCGTTGAAGTTTTCAATCCATCCCGGCATCGGCTCGGACACACTTGAAATTACTGGAAATATAGAAAAAATGACATCATAAGTTAAATGAAATTTTATAAATAGTTTAATGTGGTTGTAGAGTGTTATAATTAATAACAGTAAAACGCACTAGATCTTGAATAAACTTGGAGGATACAACTAAACGGAGTAGCCATTGACAGGCTTTCCCCTCTGTCGAAAATAGGCGGCCAACGGTCATACACAATGTATGGACTGACGTTTATCTGACATGGCTATTTTTACGTTACGCATACATTTGACGTTCCCCTCCCCCGCAAAAATCGGCAGACTGTTTTGTACAAAAAATTACAGACATGGCGTCTCCGTTTGATTATATCCTCCAAGTGAATAAATGGTAATGGGCTTTTTGTCTCTTTCCTATTAAGTTTATAAGAAAGAGGTGGGTAATATTAATATAACAGTGTATTACCAATGGAAGGCCTGATGATGACAGCTGGGAGCTGCCCCTTCTGCTCGTACACGACATGCTCAGCCAGCTGCTTCGTAAACACGTAGGTGTTTGGCAGCTCGCCGAGGTACCTGGAGAAACATAGATAGAGTTAGACCATAGAAAAATATAAGTAAAGAAAGAGTGGTACATACATCAGTTTTATGTCAAAACGCGAGTTTCGTAGTTGACATCTAACGACAAATGGCGGAATTTATCAGTACCACTACTTGACACGATGTCACAAGTTTCGCTAGTGACGAAAAATGTACTTACTACTAAAACAATTTACAACTATGTAATAGGTATTAGATGTTGAAAATAGAGTTCCAGTTAATCCGATTATAATATTATTTAAAAATTGTCGAGCATTAGAGTTCTTGTTCGCCGCGACATCTATTGTTAACTAGCAGTACTGATAATGTCCGCTACTTGACGCTAAATGTCATCTACGAAATAACTCGCGTTTTGTTAAGAAAACTGCATGATGTATGGAGTGAGCACTCTTGTCTTCTTAATTCTCTTTGTACTTACTTTAAGGCGTCACGATCCTCAATATATGTTCATAAAGTATATTTTTTTATTCGGTTGACTAAAATGACATTTCATAGTATGAACATAAAATGTCATTTTAGTCTACCGCATAAAAAAATGGACTTTAGATATTCTCACACACTTTGAGGGTAACCCGGCAATTAACATAAAGATAATCCTAATTATTATTTTGTTCATATTAACTGAATATTCAAAACCCTCTGAGTATTTTCGTCGTTATATAAGGCGTGGCTCACTCCGCGATTTCGTCGCTTTGCTACAGGTAGTAATTATGAAGGTAGGTATCACCTCCTGAAAGTGGTCTCTATTAAGGATGACTCACGCTTGACTGGGCCGGACTTCCGGCGCTTCGTTTTCTATTGAAAGCACCACGTGATCACCGTCAGCCGTCATAGAAAATGACGTGTCGGCTTCGGCCCGGGCTAGGGTTGCCAGATCGAAAGTCGCTATTATCGGGAAAAACTATCAATCTATCTGGATTTTGAGACTTAGGTCGGGAAAAAAAAACATTCAAATTAAAGGAATTGTATTAGAAACAACGATATTTTATATTATTGGCACTACGTCACTACGTCAGCTACTCTGCCCATAGACGTTTTTAGGGTTCCGTACCCAAAGGGTAAAAACGGGACCCTATTACTAAGACTCCGCTGTCCGTCCGTCCGTCCGTCCGTCCGTCTGTCACCAGGCTGTATCTCACGAACCGTGATAGCTAGACAGTTGAAATTTTCACAGATGATGTATTTCTGTTGCCGCTATAACAACAAATACTAAAACTAGAATAAAATAATGATTTAAGTGGGGCTCCCATACAACAAACGTGATTCTTGACCGAAGTTAAGAAACGTCGGACGGGGTCAGTACTTGGATGGGTGACCGTTTTTTTGCTTGTTTCGCTCTATTTTTTGTTGATGGTGCGGAACCCTCCGTGCGCGAGTCCGACTCGCACTTGGCCGGTTTTTTTTATAACGCTGACGCGCTCGACACGGGTCGCTCGGTCGCTCGACGACAGTTCGGAACTTGAAATTATTGTTTTATAACGTGCAGCTGTTTTTCGGGACAATTTCCACTTTGTCGGGAATCGGGAACACATGCTAAAATCGGGAGAATCCCGCCAAATCCCGACCATCTGGCAATCCTAGCCCGGGCACGTCCTTTATACGACGATACTAGTACTTACTTAGGCGTAACGATCCTGAGTGTATGTTCGTCAATATTCTCGCAAACTTCGAGGGTATCCCGCCAATCAGCGTGAGGGGGATACATGACCTCCTCTATGGGGTCTCTGTTTGTGTTAGAATAAGACGTAGATACGTGGACTAGAGCCTGGAAATTATTAAACATATTTATTAGAAACTAAAAACTAGTGTCTACGCCAATAGGGAATATTACGCGAAACTCTGCGTAGGGGGCGCCACTCCCACAACCAGTCACAATCTAAGGGTCTACCGCAAACGAGAGAGTCGAAATTTTGTTATCTAATCTCTCTATCACTCTTGCATATCCGAGCGATAAAGAGGCACATAGCCGAGTTTCGATTTCGCGTTTCCCGGTAGGCCCTTTGTAAACAAACCGCCTTGATGTATCTTCGCTAAGCTCGATCAATAAATAAATAGTTTTTAATTTTAGTTTTTAATTTTTTAGATATATTACTTGTTTACTTATTTAATAAAAAAATCTGTATTTTAAGTTCGGACATAAAAAAATAAAATAATAAGGCTTATAAAAATAAAATATATAAATAAACTAACCTTTAAATCGGTAATTTCTCTCGCCAATTCAACGATTTCTTTCGTCCCTTTCAAGTTCAGTTTACAAGCAAATGTCAGAGGGTCGTCGAATCTGAAAAAAAAAATATAGTCAGACAAGAAATTGTAAGGCAGTTGTCCCACCGCAAGCGATGAGCTATAAGCGAGTAGAACGATAAACTAGAAACGAGTGGGCGAGCGGCGAGAAGCGAGTGTTAGCTTCAATAGTTTTGTCGCTCGGCTATAGGCGAGTGTTCAAGTGCGACGGGCTATTGGTCTCGTAGCTTGAGTTCAACTACCAAGCGAGCATCGCCGAGCGAGTACCGCTGAGCTAGTTTTATCTCATCGCTCTTATCTCGGCGATAAACTAGTAGAGCGAGTGTTCTCGCCGGCAGTGTGAACAGCCAGCGATGAACTATAAATATATGTATCTCTTTTACTAACACAGAATCCCTATCTTTTGTTCGATTCTTGGGCGAGAACCGCCGATAGCTAATCGCTTACTCGCTCTTGGTGGGACAACTGCCTAAAGTCTATTTTTTTATTCGGTAGACTAAAATGACATTTCATAGTATGAACATAAAATGTCATTTCATACTATGAAATATCATTTTAGTCTACCGAATTAAAAAATAGACTTTAGAAAATTATTGAGGGCGCCACTACCTACGTAACAGTCACGTTTTTGACGTAAAATAAATAAATAAATTCATTTATTTGCGGCCAACTTGGATCAATTCAATGTGTTAGTGACAGTATCTATCTTAAGGCTAATGTTATTATAATATACAAAATGATCTACAACTAACTATATACAAAATTGTTTCTCATAAATAAATAGGCAGATTCTCTCAAAGAGAAGTATAAAGAAAATCCGCCCACTCACCTATTCCTGCGCACATGAGTCATGCAGCAGTTATTTAAATACAGCCCATCAACTCCGTGTGTCTGCTTAAGGATGGCAAAAATTTAGTATGGATTTTTTTAGTTCCATTTTATTCATATTCTACTATTTTATGTCGTACTATACCCACACCCACCTAACTGCCTAAACCACTTTAATAACCGACCCAACCATTAACCTACCCACTTTAATAAGAAAGGCGATGTCTGTAATAACCAATGCACAGGTGTTTTATACGACGTTTTTCAGCAAACTTGCGAAGAAAATATAGTAAATTTTAATTCTTAAGCTACGAGCAAGTTACAGTACAATAGTACAATACATTACGATACAAGTGCGAAAAGTAGGAAATTCACTTCACTTGTATCGTAATTTACTATTACGGCAGTCCACAAGTGGAAGAGAAAAGCACCGATAATTGTGTCAAAGTGTTATTTTTTTATTATAATTTGTAATCTTACCTAACACTGGCCGCTACGTGGAATATGATGTTGACTCGGTTGACAAGGAGAGTGCGGTCTTCTTCGGACAGTCCTGAAAAACACAAGGATAGTATTGCTAAAAAAATTGTTAGTCATTAAAATTAAGGACTAGGTTAGCGTTCAAAGGGAAATAAACTTTCATAAAAGTTTTCAGAAATTTGGGAAATGAGAATGTTTTGCAACTTGCACATTGAACCATACCTATATACAAGGCTTTCGAACTGATTTCACCTCACCAGTTTAGAAAAGTTTTATTTTTATTATTAACATTTTTTTTGTGTTTTCAATTAAATTAATTGGAATTAGATAGATAGATAGAATAAGTACTCTTTATTGGCACACCTCAGTAAAAAGATACAAAAGAAATAAACAATTGATTAAATGTAGAGGCAGACAACAGGCGGTCTTCCAAACAACCTTTGGGTATTAGGTCAGGTCATCAGATAATTTTCCTCGCAATAAGTATAAATTGTATTTCGCGGAGCAGCACATTGTATAGACCTCTCGAAAAATATAGTATATTGCGGGTCTCACCTAATCCGTTCTCCAGAATGTCTCCGGCTATCACGTGGACCTTAGACTCGAACACGCCCGGCCTTTCCCTCTTCAAACGGTCGTAGAGGAACTGAAAACAATAGTTATTTGTACAACAAGAGATCAAAGTTTGATATTTCTTCGAGTGCTTATTTTGAGTCCCGTGCAAGCGAAAGATTCTATAATAGATTTAGATATAATCTAATTTAGAATCTTGAGCGTAGTAAGGGACTCAAAAGCGCACGAGATGTAAATAACTTTGATCTCGTGTAGTTCACAAAACTTTTCACCTCAGCAGTGAGAACATATTAGAGAACCCGAAAAATGTATTCCTTCTTCATCACTTACCTATTCACTCATGTTTTCTTAAGAAATACCAACAATTAAGTTTTCACCTCAGCAGCTCGAACAAGGGTACTTTGCTACTTAAAAACAGTGAGCAAAATGCGATTTTGCTCACTGTTTTTAAGTAGCAAAGTACCCTTGTTCGAGCTGCTGAGGTGAAAAATAAATTCGTATACGTATTTTATATGAACACAATTTGCCTTTGTACAAATGATGTGTGTTTTTAGAGTTCCGTAGCCAAATGGCAAAAAACGGAACCCTTATAGATTCGTCATGTCCGTCTGTCTGTCTGTCTGTCTGTCCGTCTGTCTGTCTATCTGTCTGTCCGTCCGTATGTCACAGCCACTTTTCTCCAAAACTATAAGAACTATGCTATTGAAACTTGGTAAGTAGATGTATTCTGTGAACCGCATTAAGATTTTCACACAAAAATAGAAAAAAAAAAAACAATAAATTTTGGGGGTTCCCAATACTTAGAACTGAAACTCATAAATTTTTTTTTCATCAAACCCATACGTGTGGGGTATCTATGGATAGGTCTTCAAAAATGATATTGAGGTTTTTAATACCATTTTTTTCTAAACTGAATAGTTTGCGCGAGAGACACTTCCAAAGTGGTAAAATGTGTGTGTCCCCCCCTGTAACTTCTATAATAAGAGAATAATAAAACTAAAAAAAATATATGATGTACATTACCATGTAAACTTCCACCAAAAATTGGTTTGAACGAGATCTACTAAGTAGTTTTTTTTTAATACGTCATAAATCGCCTAAATACGGAACCCTTCATGGGCGAGTCCGACTCGCACTTGGCCGCTTTTTCATGTTCATTTTTGTACAATAACGTGTTTTATTACTACTACTCCAATTTCCATATATTCGAACCCTCATAGGGGGTCCGCCGGGGCTAAAATCCGTCGCACAAAATTTAAAATTTGTGGATTAAAGAGCAGCCAACCAATTCAGCAGTAAATAATGCGGTCCAGGTCCGTAAATGAGTATTAGTACTTATCTCTCGACAGTTTGTATTGTAGTATAGAGTCTGACAGACAGACAGACAGAAAACTTACATTAGTGGCGTAGATGTCCGCTAGGCGATCCTCCGACTTGACGCCTTTTTTGGACCTCATCAGCAAGTAAATGCGGTCCAGGTCCGTGCAAGAGTATAGTAACTTCTCTATCAATACTTTTCCCATGAAACCTGAAAGATAGAATATTTTACTAAGTATGGAATACGTATAAATAAGTTTAGTTACTGATGATATGATTTATTAATATAAATTACTAAAAGACATAGACAGGAATATAAAACTAAAACTAACTACAACTAAAACTAAAAATTAAAAATACCTATCAAAATTTGGTGCCCTCGGGAGGGTGCCCAATACTTATGCCAATACACAGGCAGCGTTCCCGCGCTGGATTGCGATTGCAATTCTCTGCGCGAGAAAGCTGCCCGCGCGGGGGTCGCCCTAAGTTTACTAAAAATTAAATACCTTATAAATAATTTCACTAAAAATTAAATATGAGAGAACGGGTCTCTATTGTTTCTCGAAAATTTTTAAGTCATAATGTATTGTTTGTCCGCATTGTCCGTTTGTTAGTCATAATTTGTTTGGTTCAGAAACGCGTAAGTTTTCAGGATTGCCATAAAACAAACCTAACCTAACCTATCTATAGGATAACCTTACAAAAATCCTGAAAAGTTAACGGTTCCAGTTTTAGGACTAATGATAATATTATGACAATCATTATACAGGGTGCTTCCTGTAACAGGAGCAATAAATTAAACTAAAGGCTTTACTCCTCAAACTGACCAACATTTGTTCAGCAACTTTTGAAAATAACTCATGTTTTGATTTTTATTACACTTTAAAGTTTATTCTAAGACGCAATAGGGTGTCCCAAGAAGTAGTGATATACTGAAGTCTGAAGCTGGGAGGTAGAGGACCTAGAGGGCTATCTGAATCACCCCCATGTATGTTCCGCGATTTTTCGTATTTTCGGAGTTATGATTTTTTTTAATTTTTCACCTATCGCCGAGTACGATGAGATTTTTATTTATGGTGACGTGAATTATTGCGGTAGATGCTTGATTTTTTTTGTGTGCTAAGCTGATAGATAGGCCAATTCAGTATGGTAACATTTACTATCGTTAGATCTCTGAATGGAATTAAAAAAAAATTTAATGCCAAGAAAGATAAAATTACCCAGTATGTTTTATTTTTCTAAGCGCCCTTGAAGTTGTGAACATACTGGGTAATTTTATCTTTCTTGGCATTAATTTTTTTTTCAATTCCATTCAAAGATCTAACGATAGTAAATGTTACCATACTGAATTGGCCTATCTATCAGCGTAGCACACAAAAAAAATCAAGCATCTACCGCAATAATTCACGTCACCATAAATAAAAATCTCATCGTACTCGGCGATAGGTGAAAAATTAAAAAAAATCATAACTCCGAAAATACGAAAAATCGCGGAACATACATGGGGGTGATTCAGATAGCCCTCTAGGTCCTCTACCTCCCAGCTTCAGTATATCACTACTTCTTGGGACACCCTGTATATTGCAAATTTTGTTATGTTTAAAGCGTGACAAGCAACGTCAAACACACTGATGTCAGCGTACATTGAAGGCAATATTTATTTTGTATGAAAAAGAGGAAGTCTAAAGAATTCATAATTTTTAAAAGTTGCTGAACAAATGTTGGTCAGTTTGAGGAGTACAGCCTTTAGTTAATTTTATTGCTCCTGTTACAGGAAGCACCCTGTATATACTCGTATCATCATATCTAATAATCTCGTTTCGTCACAAACGTAATTGTAATTGTTTTTATTTGCGATGCAATAAAGAGTGCAACAGACAAAATCTTTTTCACCTCAGCAGCTCGAACAAGGGTACTTTGCTACTTAAAAACAGTGAGCAAAATCGCATTTTGCTCACTGAAAGGACAAAATGAGCAAAATGCGATTTTGCTCACTCAGTGAGCAAAATGCGATTTTGCTCACTGTTTTTAAGTAGCAAAGTACCCTTGTTCGAGCTGCTGAGGTGAAAATTTAATTGTTGGTATATCTTAAGAAAACATGAGTGAATAGAGGTAAGTGATGAAGAAGGAATACATTTATCGGGTTCTCTAATATGTTCTCACTGCTGAGGTGAAAAATGTTGTGTACTACACGAGATCAAAGTTATTTACATCTCGTGCGCTTTTGAGTCCCTTACTACGCTCAAGATTCTAAATTAGATTCACTCGCTACGCTCGTGAATCTATTATAGAATCTTTCGCTTGCACGGGACTCAAAATAAGCACTCGAAGAAATATCAAACTTTGATCTCTTGTTGTACAAATAACTATTTTAGCTCAGCCGCAGTTTTAATGCATGTACGAGTGCACCGCTGCACTATTCTTAAGTTGCATAATAATCATAAGGTCTCGATTCACGTCATATCGTGGGAAAATTGCGTCACTGCATTATTAGAGGGAGCGAGACAATAGAACGATTAAAGAGAGACAGTAGGCTGTATGGGAAATACGTCAATTAAGTAAGATCAATGAATGTTGTTTGATACGATGACGACCGGTCTGGCCTAGTGGGTAGTGACCCTGCCTGCTAAGCCGATGGTCCTGGGTCCGAATCCCGGTAAGGGCATTTATTTGTGTGATGAACACAAATATATGTTCCGGAGTCATGGATGTTTTCTATGTATATAAGTATGTATTTATCTATATATGTATGTATATCGTCGCCTAGCACCCATAGTACAAGCTTTGCTTAGTTTGGGGCTAGGTTGATCTGTGTAAGATGTCCCCCAATATCTATTTATTATTTATTTATACCTTCAACGTATTGATTAAATTATTAAAGCGGTATCTAGATGTATCTTTGAGTTAAGCTATTAGAGAATTATGAGTCACATTTTAATGTACCTACGCTTAAGACTCCCCAGCAAGGTTTACTAAGCTAATCTAAGCTAAGCTCGGCCGAATTTCACCTTCTCATACAAACGGAGTTTCGTTATCATTTTAAAAATACGTGTTGGATTCTAATGAAACTTTGCACATACAATAACATGAAGTATATCTAGTCCTGTATTTAGAGCAAAAGCAAGTTTTGTATGGAAATATTTAAATTTTGATTTGATTTTGAGCCGCCAGTTTTGGTTCCCTTGAGAGTGTCGAAATAAACGTTTTTGCGGCATAAACAGAGATGGGCAAAATGTAATCGACTAACGATTAACGATTAAGACTAAAAGAATTAATTGCGACTGACGATTGAAAACGACGACTGATCAATCGTAGTTGTATAGAGTGCAACTAATTTAGTTGCAACTAAATTAGTTGCCGATTGATTACGGACAACTAATTTTTGTAATCGACTAATTAGTTAGACTATTTTTTCCGCGACTAATGTTAGAAGCAAATTAAATAGAAAACCTCGGTATGGCTATGTTGACAGCCAGCAGATTAGGACATCTTAACGCATGTATAAAAATAAAATTTCTCTTATCTAGGGGTATTAAAATTTCCGTAATAAGTAATAAGCACCTAGAATCTAAAATGATTCATGACAACATGTTCAATATATAATATAATATGACCTAGAGACCTCAAACCATCTATGAGTATGAATTTATGAAGTATGAGTACATCGAGTAGCCTGATCGATCAATTTGCTACCGTTTCAATATATTGGCAATAGCCCTAATAAATAAAATATGTATGTTGATTGATATATTTGAATGTAGAATGACGCAAGGAAAATGTACAATAGTTAACGCTGAGAGTTCTTTACAAAGAGGTTAAAATATTTTTAATGACCACACGTTGAAAACAAATTAGACCGCATAGATAATAAACAACATGCAGATGTCTCATGCAATAAATAGAACGTAGTTTTTTTAGAAAATGCGTCGGCACTTGCTTCAAAATGCAATAAACAACTTCCAGGTAAGTAGGATTGTCCCATTGTTTTGTCGCCGCGTGACACTAAAAAGAGTTTTATTATTGACAGCGACAGCCGAATATTGATAATTTCTTTGTCTAGGATTTACTCAGTATAGTGTACAACTTAAGTATTTATAATGCACCAATCTACATTATTGTTTGCGACTTGTAAACATTGCAGTTTTTCGCGATTTATCGTTACCTGTATCCATAATATAACGATATATACTACACATATATCGTTATATTATTGCCCATAATATTACATTGTCATTCAAGCATTTCAAATTAAACGTGTATACATAATTTTAGCTCAATCGGTTGAAGGTATCTACTTCGAAAAAAGCTGCAAGATTCTACCCAAATCAACACAGGTACAACATACGAGTACCTCCAATGTAAATACATACCAACTTTTAGTTACATATTGCAAGTTAAATAAAAAATGCAAAAACCAGTGATGACATAGTTTTAATATATGTAGATTTAACCGTGAAATTTAGTCGATTGAAACTAAAACTAATTTAGTTGTTAGTTGTACATTCTCACAACTAATTTAATCGCAACTAAATTAATCGCGATTAAAAAATGACGATTGATATTTTTAATCGATTGATTAGTTAACTAAAAAATTTATCGATTAATGCCCATCTCTGGGCATAAACGGCCGTATCTTTTTTTTACGCGAACTTAGAATTTTGATTTATTCACAGCTACAAGGGACCGTAGACTTAAGTATATATGGTTTAAATTTCAACTCGATAGCTCCACGCGTTCCCGCGATAAGAATGACTCACGCTAGACCGGGCCTAGCGTGGCGTGGCGTAGCGGGCGGGGTAGATCTTCCGGCGCTTCGTTTTCCATGGAAAAGAAAGGAATCACCGATCAGCCGTCACAGAAATGACATGTCGGACGCCGCGTCCCGGGCACGGCCTGGTCTAGCGTGCATCAGTCATCCTATAAAGGGTCTTGACAGACAGACGGTCGGACGGACGGACGAACGGACGGACAACAAAATGATGAAAAAGAAATGATTATCTGAAGGGTTCCGTTTTTTCCTTTTGAGGTACGGAATCCTAATTACCCAAATACTATTGACGAGTAGTATAATTCGATATTTTTTATGCTGACTAGTCGCCATCAGATATATATCGGAGCGGCTAAGGCGCTCACAAATACCTGAACACGCCTCTATTGTCAGGGCATTCGGGTGCGCGTTCAGTAATTCTGAACACCTTGGCCGCTCTGATATATCTGATGGCGACTTTACAAGATGTTATTTGACACTTCCTAATAAATCTTATGCTATTGTTATTCTGTGAGCGTCGTCTGTTATATATATTTCCGTCGCGACTACCGAAGGTCGGTACACTTAGCTAATGTTTAATAGTTTTCCTTGTTGCTAATTTAAATGTTTAGACTATTATAAATTAATAGATATAATCCGATTTATTTAGTAGGTGGGATAAGATAAACTATGGGGCAAGATAATCATAAACAGTTAAATGATAACTAAAGTGATCTGAGTTCGATCAGAAAATATAGCATTAAGCATTTTCAAGCAATTTCCATTTTATAGAAATTTTGATATAGAGTCTGTGCGGAAAGAGAAGAGTCGTGGAATGTATGGGGCCCAATACATTCCACGACTCTTCTCTTTCCGAACAGACTCTATAAAAATAGTTACAAATTTTTAATGGTGCATTTTAGGGTTGTTTATTCAATCAGGTTTTAAATTGATGAAGTTACTAGAGGAATGACTTAAGATTGCTATTGAAACGTTTTATAATCTAAAAAGTACAACGATTTTTTAAATATAATTGGCTGGGCCCAGCGGACTAAACGGACTGCACCTTAACTGTACATAGCAGGGGTCCCTTTGTTTCCCATAAAGTTTTAAGTCATAATGTATTGTTTGTCATATTATCATTAGTCATAAAATTTAAACCGTTAACTTTTCAGGATTTTCGTCAGGTTATCCTATAGATGGGTTAGGTTAGGTTAGGTTTGTTTTATGGCAATCCTGAAAAGTGACGCGTTTTTGAACCAAATCAATTATGACTAACGAAAATTCGGGTAAACAATACATTATGACTTAAAACTATTCGGGAAACAATAGAGACCCATAGCATAATAGGTAAGATAAACGGTAGCAATTATAGGTAAGGGTGTCATCTATTGACAATGACTTCAGTTTCAAGATGACATGTGTCACATGCGTCGAGCACTGTACGTTTGCCTTACCTAGTTTTAGCAACATTCAACTAGAAAATTGGCGCACAAATTCTTTACCGTCGCCTGCCAAGTGGTAGACCTTTGAAAACCTGTACACTCCTTATTTAGAAAATCTGGGCAAGGAATTATACCACAGTCCGATAGTTTGATGGATGAAATATACCTATTGGATACTTCGTATACTTACTTATATTAATTAAAAATATATATAGATCAAATATTTATAAAATCGGGAGTCGTGGAAATTAAGGGAAGAGGCCTTTGCCCAGCAGTGGTACACTCAGATGAGCTAGAATTTTTTTAATTCGCTGAAATATTCGCTGTATTGGGTACGGTCTTGGTAGGTAGCTCAGATGGCAGAGCAGTACCTAGTGATCCAGTGGTCTTGGGTTCAAGTCCCACCCAAGACAGTGATTTTTCCCACTTTTAATTTATTTCTAAGTATGTGTTAAAATTGGTAAATAGCAAACGGTGTCGCCAAAGATTGGCCAAAGTTGGTACACGAGTATTGGCCAAAGGTAAGGCGCCATCTATTCGAGCATATTTTTTCCGAGGTGCTTTTTTTCTTAGACTTATTTACTTATGTTATACTTATATATATCTTTGATCGTATTAAGCGAGTACTATTATTGTACATACGAATCCTTGACTATGATAATGTAAAACTAACAACATTATATAAATCAAGGCAAAGGTGAAGAGGTATAATTGTGTGCAAGTGAATCAAGGCTATGCAACAAATTGCATAGAGCAACTGCAACTCACGATATTACAGACTTAATGTAACACGTCATAAGCACCACGTGTTTCTACTGAGGTTTGGAAAGCCATTTCTGGAAAGACATTTCTGGAAAGCCATTTCTGGTAAGACATTTCTGTAAAGCCATTTCTGGAAAGCCATTCCTGGAAAGCCATTTCTGTCTGAAAAAACCGGCCAAGTGCGGGTTAGACTCGCGTTCCAAGGGCGTTTACATTAAGTCCGACTCACGCTTACAAAATACAAAAATACAAAATACAAAATCGTGTGCTTGACTGCACATTTCTAATAGGTTTCCCGTGTTTGTGTATTTTTTCAAAATTTTAGACCCAGTAGTTTCGGAGATAAACGGGGGATGCTCGTACAGATAAACAGACGCACGAGTGATCCTATAAGGGTTCCGTTTTTTCCCTTTGAGGTACCTACGGGACCCTAAAAAAAGGCGGAATATTTAAAAAATGTAGGGGGTGTAAAGGGTTGTCCCATAGAAAATTTGAATTTCGCGCCTTTTTCTAACAAAGTTGTTTGACCGGCTATAATGAATACGTTGCGTGGTTAGTTATTTTAAATTTAAAGTTATTTTACTGGGTCAAACAGATTACTGTGTTATCGTCTTTCCTGTAGACATACACAAGAGTTAAGGGCTATAAAGGTTAATTTTCTTATTTAACCCTTATCCACGTGAAAAGGTCCTCCTTTTATTTAGAGAACTATGATAAAATCATTACTTACATGCCCACAAGCTGTTAACTATTGCCCACAGGAGAGAAAACTAGTGTGTTAGCGCTAACTGTACATTTTTCTCTCCTGTGGGCAATAGTTAACAGCTTGTGGGCATGTAAGTAATGATTTCATCATAGTTCTCTAAATAAAAGGAGGACCTTTTCACGTGGATAAGGGTTAAATAAGAAAATTAACCTTTATAGCCCTTAACTCTTGTGTATGTCTACAGGAAAGACGATAACACAGTAATCTGTTTGACCCAACTATGGGACATAGTTTTGAATATGATGAGTGCACTCATATTTTTACACTTGACTGTACCTACATATGAGTAAGCATAAGTCATGTTACTTACGTAATAGTTTATTAACGTTAATTGTTTCATTAATAAATGATGGTTAATGATAAGATAATAAACACGGAAATGATGTAATTTGGATCAGTAGGTATCACTCTCGTAATTAATTAAAAATAACAAATGACCGTCAACAAAAATGGAAACCCCATGTGAGGAAACCTAATCCCAATAAGGCCTAATTTTCCCTCTGGGTTGGAAGGTCAGACATCAGTCGCTTTCGTAAAAAATAGTGCCTACGCCAATTCTACGTCTACGGATGATATTGGGGCATATTTAATTGTTGATATTGGTTTAAAGAAGTCTGAGTTCTACGGAACAGTGTAAGCGGTATCCAGACGGGATGATCAAATCGACCGATTTAATCAGAAATGGCGTCAATCTCCAATTTAATCACCAATTTAAGATTTATGGTGATGTTTGAGCCTTCTAAGTTAAAAAAGCGGCCAAGTGCGAGTCGGACTCGCCCATGAAGGGTTCCGTATTTAGGCGATTTATGACGTATAAAAAAAAACTACTTACTAGATCTCGTTCAAACTAATTTTCGGTGGAAGTTTACATGGTAATTAATGTACATCATATATTTTTTTTAGTTTTATCATTACCACACACACATTTTACACACACATTTTACCACTTTGGAAGTGTCTCTCGCGCAAACTATTCAGTTTAGAAAAAAATGATATTAGAAACCTCAATATCATTTTTGAAGACCTATCCATAGATACCCCACACGTATGGGTTCGATGAAAAAAAAATTTTGAGTTTCAGTTCGAAGTATGGGGAACCCCAAAAATTTATTGTTTTTTTTTCTATTTTTGTGTGAAAATCTTAATGCGGTTCACAGAATACATCTACTTACCAAGTTTCAACAGTATAGTTCTTATAGTTTCGGAGAAAAGTGGCTGTGACATACGGACGGACAGACAGACGGACAGACGGACAGACAGACAGACATGACGAATCTATAAGGGTTCCGTTTTTTGCCATTTGGCTACGGAACCCTAAAAAATGCTCCAAAAGGAAAATAGCGTCACAAATTGGTATTCTGGCGTCCGCACCCCATTTTATCGGTAATATCGGCCATAATCGGCGGTCGAATTCGGCGAGCCAAATTGGCGTTTGCGTCCGCACGTCCTGATTTGATCGGACAATTACATCAGATTGGCGAAAAATTGTCTCTTCTGGACACAACTTAATGTTTTCAAAAAGACGGGCGTTTTCCCGAGCCTTGATCATTTGAATAATGTATTCCAGATAGAAAAGTTTTATCATTAACCGCTTACCTATTCTGTGCGTAGTCTAATCATTAATTATCCATTATATACACTGTTTTTAAAATAGAAAGGATAGCTGAAAAATACTCACCAGTACCGCCTGTGATCAAAATCGTCTTTCCCTTGTAAAACTCCTTTATAGTCGGCACTTTGTCAAAATCCCTCTCTTCCAAAAACCCCATTTTTTATCCTTTAAGACTTAAAGGATAAAAAAAAATTAAGTACAACTTGGTTTAAAAAACCACTGTCAGAATACAATTTTTACAAAAATGCAAATAACAACTGGCAGAATGGATTTTTTCAAAAGCAAAAAACAACTGGCAGAATAGAATTTAAAAAAAACTGGCCAGCGCTTGCCAGCACTGGCTGGTGAGAATTAAAAAGTTAAACTGTCACAGCATAAATATTTATCGCTAAAATACGCGGTGTCATGAGCGTCGCGCGCGGCGTTCTAAGTTCAAATGTCGGACGTAATGTTATGCGTTGAGCCCCATTCTTGTTAAGGGCGATGTTAAGGCGACGTTCCGTTTTCATTTTATTTAGGTCGTTTTAAAAACCGCTCTCCTTTTTCATTTTAAGCATCTTAACATACATATTATTAACCTACTAACACGAAATACCTAAGATACAAGTACATATAGGTACTTATTTTAGAGCAAATTATAATTTTTGCTTACAAATTTTATGTTTAGAAAGGTAAAGCTATTGCCCGCGACTTCGTCTGCGTGGAGTTAGTAATTTGGGTACTTTATTTTTACCCAATCTGCTTTTTAACGATTCCCCATACAAACTTCCACCCCCCTTTTCACCCCTTTAAAGGGTGATTTTTGGGATAAAAACTACCCTATGCTAGGTCCTTCCCTGGGACTTTTCCATACCAAATTACAACTAAATCGGTTCAGCGGTTTAAGCGTGAAGAGGTAACAGACAGACAGACACACTTTCGCATTTATAATACTAGCGTTTGCCCGCGACTTCGTCTGCGTGGAATTAGAAATTTGGGTAGTTTCTTTTTAAACGCCTCGATAAGTGTAAAGGCAATTTCAATTTGAGCGTAATGCTATCATCGATTATCAGGCGATGCATTAATTATCTCACTTTCGGGGTGGAAGTGAGATAATTTCCACCCTCTTAAGGGATGATTTTCAGGATAACAACTACCCTATGTCCTTCTCCAGGGCTCAAACTATCTCTATAACAGATTTCATCCAAACCATGCACCAGCGCCGACGCGCGGGCGGTGCTACACCGCGCGGGCGGGACCGTTCCTATCGACAAAGTTTGTTATGCAGTTGTTCATTCCCCATTCAAAATTCCACCCCCATAAGGGATGAATTCTAGGATAAAAAATATCCTATGTCCTTTCTCGGGACTCAAACAATCTCTATACCAAATTTCAACTAAATCGGTTCAGCGGTTTAAGCGTGAAGAGGTAACAGACAGACAGACAGACTTCCTTTTATAATATTAGTATGGATTAGTATGGATTTACAGAGTTCAAGTATTATTTAAGCGTATTATGATTGTTTTAATAGTATTTTGTTTAATATATTTAATACTAGCTGTAGCCCGCAACTTCGTAAGTACCTACGCGTGGATTTCAAGTATTTTCAACGTCAGTGTGGCTACCACCAGTTTCGCACTGACATAAACGCCATCGAGAACGTAATTTACTTTCTATGCATCTCGCTCGTACTCGCATATTAGTGCGAGCGAGATGTATAGAAAGTAAATTACGTTCTCGATAGCGTAAATGTCAGTTTTGACACTGTCAGTGACTCATGGTACGGGCTGTACAGTGTAAATTTCA
This sequence comes from Cydia amplana, assembly GCF_948474715.1. Taxonomy (NCBI): domain Eukaryota; kingdom Metazoa; phylum Arthropoda; class Insecta; order Lepidoptera; family Tortricidae; genus Cydia; species Cydia amplana. The sequence continues at coordinate 1,661,285 of NC_086095.1, read as the reverse complement.
CGTCACGCTATCGAATGAAATTTACACTACCTAGGGATGTTGTCAAAAAGGGTAAACAACTAGACGTGTATTTTTATTGAAACACAAAAAGTGACATTCGCTTGTATTACAAGTTACAAGCTTTTGAGAAACGGGTACCAGTTGTCAATCATTATAACATATCATTAACATTCTTTTGATTTCATACGTAATAGTTACTATTTTTTAAAAGCGTTATAATCTCAGAGCATATTCCTATATCTGTGGTTATAATGTTAAAAAGGACGTATAGGTTTTAATTGTAATATTATTGATAAGTAGTATTACGTAAATAACAAAGTGGATCAATCGTGCGGTTTATAATCAGCCAGAAGGCCGATTGATTATTGCCTTGGAATGCTGAAAAAAAATGGTAATTATGTCCGAAGACAACAAAGTAACTTAATTGAAGTGTAATAAAACGTACATTATTCCGTAAGCCGACTGTAATGTTGCTGTCTAAATGCTACTACTGTATACTGGTAATGATTTTGTAAATAGTCATCATCATCCTCGCGTTGTCCCGGCATTTTTTGCCACGGCTCATGGGAGCCTGGGGGCCGATTTATGAATTTCGATCGCTCGATTTCGGCACTCGAAAATCGGTGGAAAAGGGCGTAATGCTGATTTTTGAAATACGAGCGATAGAAATTGGGAATCTATTGGTATTGACCGCTCGTTTTCCATTCTATTAGTAGTAGTAATTTACATGCCTAGTAGTGGAGGTATTACTGAAAGAAATACACGAAATCGAGCGGTCGAATTTCAAAAATCGGCCCCCAGGGGTCCGCTTGGCAACTAATCCCAGGAATTGGCGTGGGCACTAGTTTTTACGAAAGCGACTGCCATACCATCTGGACTTCCAACCCAGAGGGTAAACTAGGCCTCATTGGGACGTTTTACAGTGCATATGGCCGCTTAAATTTTTGACATTTCGATCGGATTTTCGGAATTTTCGACCAGTTACCACACTAGGATGGTAAAGTGGCACCATGTGTACTGCAATAGTACATTACGATACAAGTGCGAAAAGTTGGAAATTACCTTTAATTGTGAATTGAGAATTACCTTTTCGCACGCGTACCTATTATATTATACAAGATTTTACAGTACAATGCAGTACATATGGTCCTTTAAATGTTCGACATATGCACATATTGTGCCAGTAACCGCACTAGGGCGGTAAAGTAGCACCATATGTACCTACCTACTGTAAAAATATTAACATTTAAAGAACGAAAAATTAGACAAAAGGGGGTGGACATTTATTTTGTTGTGATGCAAACAACTGTCACAGCGCTGGGTTTCAGGTTCATCCCCCATTGTCAAATTGACTTCAAAGTCTTCAAACTACAATTAAACATAAACTATAGGTATTATGTCTTAGGAACGAACAGCATTTCAAATTTAAATAAGTTTTTGGCAAAAATTTCATTTTTGGTACAAGCTTTTATCGCTGACTGTACTTTTCTTACGACAGACAACTAATACTTATCGAGACAATTCTAAAAACCCCTAACACAATTAGGTTGCGTTGTTTCATCACAGAGTTCTTATGGCCACCTCCTGTCTCCATCATCAGATCAGCTCGATAGTACCATAATATTGCATTGTCACCCGACTTACATGTGTATGCAAAATTTCAGCTCAATCGGAAACCGGGAAGTGGATTAAATTTAACTTGCAAGATTTGATTACAGACTGACAGACAACGGGACAGGTGAAAGTAGGTAAATAAAAGCTTGTAAAAATATATTAATTCGAAAACAGTTTCGGTAAAAGTGTATAGATAGGTAAGTATAAGGTATAAGTATGTGTGTGTGTGTGTGATATTTAATTGGTATCGTAAAATGGTTTTTATACATTTTATTTCCTACCTTATATAGAATCATACTACTAGGATGCATACTTTTAGTAGATGACTTAATTTTACTTTTAGAACCACTCGCTTGATTCTCTACCTTCTCGCTACACTCATTGTTGTGAATCATTGTGTGGTGTTTCGGCGGTTCCGGGGCAACCTGCCGAACCCTGCGCCGAGTCTGACGACGCTACGGAGCCACCCTGTTGCGTAGTCGCCCAAATCAGGCGTGTCTCACTCCGCGATTTCGTCGCTTTGCTACAGGTAGCTAAAAGTACATCCGTTTCGGCCCCAATTTTGGGGAAAGCCATAAGTCGCGCGTGGCGCTGTCGCCACCTAGCGGCCTTATCTCTGCTGATCGTAACAGACGCGTTTTGTTAGAGAGTGAGTCTTGTACTAAGTACTATTATTTATTCTGTGCCCAAATCTAATGTTTAGGTAACTTAAATTTTATGTGTATTGTTTTTCTTTGACTTTTTTTTATTTTATAGTTTCACGGTGCCTTGGTTTTATACTGTAATGCTGTGTTACTTACTTGATTAATAAATAATACAATATTGCACAACTTTGCCCCCCTGTAAAACAAATAACTATTTTCTTTTTTCGGCCAGCTTCCCCTTAACACATATTAATCAGCGTTTTCCAACTTGCTGATGCTTTGTGCTTGAGTAATCGAGTATTCGGTTACATTTGCGATGCATAAAAATACGTAGGTAATGTAGGTAGGTATTGCAAATGTTACTATGTTTTGGTAAGTATGAGTTACTGTTTAGATGACAACGGTTTCACTCACTTGAATTTTTAGTCGCTATTGGCGACATGTTTCGAGCCCTTCGGGGGTCCATCCTCAGGCTCGAGTGCTCGCGGCTCGCGGCGACTGCAATTCGTGCGGGTTCGGGTCCGTGTCGGGGTCCGAGTCCGAGTTCGGGTTTGGGTCCAAACCGGGTCCAGGTCCAATTCCGGGTCCGAATCAGCAGATCCACTTCATCAAATGCGACAGTTAATTTAAATGCTTGATTTTCTGATGAAAATACAAAAATCACTATATGTATGCCTTTAAGATTTGAGGAGTTCCCTCGATTCCTCATGGATCCCATCATCAGAACTGGGTTTTGACCAAAAACTGGTCCAATTTGTATCCATAATACATGATAATACATACAATCAAAAAAATAATTTTCAAAATCGGTCCAGAAACTTTTTATTAACAACTATGTGAAACTGCTTGCCATCGCAACGTCAAATCATTTTGACGTTGTAATTTTTGTAAACATTTAGATTTATTTACTATTTTATTTTATTTAAAGATATTTTTGTGACAAACATCTTTAATACCTAAACATGGCAAAGAAAGATAAAAAGGGGAAAAAAGTAAGTGATACCTAACCTTCAAACCAAATAATATAAAAACATGATAAAAACCTAGTTCATTTTAGAATCCATCAACTCTCAATAGTCCTTACACCCTGGCGGGTGCCTCTGCGTGCGTCCCATAACACAGGCAAGGGCAGTATCAGTGTACCCCTGGCATTTCATTAAAGTTTCAAAAGAGACTCTACGTGTTGGCTTCGGCTCCGCGCACGCCTCAAAACGTCCGGATCACCATTGTTCCGTGATGGGAAAGACATAACTTAGTCTTAAAGATGAGGTCTCCAAAGTCTAGGCTTAACAATTGGCGTGGATGTTGAAAATAGGGATTTATGGTACATATGTCGGGATTCCTAATTTTTTTTTACATATTCTTGCTTTTTCTAACAAAAGGTATTAAGGATTGCAAGGGAAGGGAGACCCTAAAATAGTAACCTAGAAAATAATTTAAATGGGTAATTTTTACATGAAGATTTTATTGTTCTTAAGTACCTAGGCATAAAAGCAGCGAACTTAAAATACTTAAATTTATAATGATTAATATGTTATTTTCCTTTTTTTTTCAGGAAGAAGAACCACCAGGTAATTACATATTATACTTATACCATTACTAGTATGTACCATATTTTTACTATAATAGTGTATACTTGCATAGTTACTCAGGTTTAATTTTGGAGGAAATAAGTTACCACTACTTACGTACTTTTTACGTTACTTTTGAGGTTATGAAATTTCTAATCTGAATAAAAAACGGTGTATAACGGTGTATTTGTTTATCTTTCATTATTATAATAAAATTAGGGATAGGGATTTATTATAGCTACAAAATTAACATAAAATATAATTAACTAACTTACCTATTTGTAAAATAAAATCATATCATCATTAAATCATAAATTCATAATAATATTGAAATTAGAATTATGACACAGGTTAAGAGCCCATCAACGTGCACACTAGCGCCACTGCTAAATTCGTCAGTCTATAAACTCAAAACAAAAACGGCCATTTTAACTTTGGACGCATAGATTGACGAATCCAGCAACATATAAACTAGTTTGATGTATTCAAAAGGTACTTTATACAAGATACAGTACGTAGCGGCCCCTTTTTCTAAATATATTTCGTTAAATTTAAATAATCATGATTATTTAGCAGTGGCGCTAGTGTGCACGTTGATGGGCTCTTAAGACTGTTAATGTACGAGTACATACGTAGTATCAATTAAATAGTACAAATAGGTTAATATTATGTAACCAGCTTCTTCAACATATATAGGTAGATAGGTTACAAACTTGCAAGCCAAGTCTACAGGATGTTGCATCCAACGCGGCCGGTCCGTCCGTCCGTCCGTCTGTCACCAGGCTGTATCTCATGAATCGCGATAGCTAGACAGTAGACAGTTGAAATTTTCACAAATGATGTATCTCTGTTGCCGCTATTACAACAAATACTAAAAATAACACTTTTTGACAGTGCGAGCCGTATGGTTTCGTCTTGGCAACATTTTACATGAAAATGTTTTTGCTGGGATTATATAATACCACTACCATTTCTCCACTAACTACCTAAAGGTTGTCTGGAAGAGATCGCTCTTTAGCGACAATACCGCCTGTTGTTACCTCTGTCTTCATGTATTATCTGTGTCTCTCTGTAAATTTATGTTTTTTGAGGTTGTGCAATAAATAGGATTGTATATATTGTCACTTCACTACATAGTATAAAACCAAGTCGCTTCCCGCTGTCTGTCTGTCCCTATGTATGCTTAGATCTTTAAAACTACGCAACGGATTTAGATGCGGTTTTTTTAAATAGAGTGATTCAAGAGGAAGGTTTATGTCATCATTTGTTAACCCGTGCGAAGCCGGGGTCGCTAGTATTGTATATAATTTGTATCAAACAATGTTTCAGAGCCAGAAATACCAGATGAGCAGCTCCTGGGAGCCACGGACCTGGAACCAGAACCTGAGGAGATCCAATGGACGGACACCTCATACACCAGCGCCTCTTTCGAGTCCCTACCACCAGCACCCGTTGAGGGTACGTTCAAATTTTGTTACCAATACCAGGCGTGGCTCACTCCGCGATTTCATCGCGTCGCTACAAGTACATGCGGCCCACACCAATTTTGGTGTCTACTCTCTCGCCATAGTACGATTCTCGACGCCTGCTCGCGCTTGCGCCACCTAGCGGTCATATCTGTCGTAATATACACGTTTTGTTAGAGTGAACCTTCTGTACCTAGTACCATTATTTATTCTGTGCTTAATTGTGTGTTCTGTGCTGTGCCTGATTTGAAGGTAGTATCATTTGCAGATGACACTAATGCTATAATAGCAGAGAATAATATGGTAAAGCTTAATACAAAAATCAATGAAGCACTTGGTGCTTTCGATACATAGTTTAGCGTAAATAACTTAAAGCTTAATATGGATAAAACACACCTTATGCTCTTTAAAACAAACTCGAAGTCAAGAGATAACTTGTATGTAAGAATAAATGGTAGTCAAATTGATCAAGTAGACGTTGTTAAATTTTTGGGAATACGCATTGACTCACAACTGAGTTGGAAAGATGAGCTGCAAGATATTGAAAGCAGTATGTGCTCAGCTTGCTACGCCCTACGTACTTTAAGGGATGAACTAGTTGTGCAACATCTGAAAATGGTTTATCACTCCTTAGTGGAATCCAAACTGAGATATAGCATAAGATTCTGGGTTTAAAAATAATATAAACAGAGCTTTCGTTTTACAAAAAAGAGCAATTAGGACAATGACACGTACCCCTCAGTGGGTTTCTTGTAGAGAACTTTTTGTTAAGCTACGAATTCTTACACTACCTAGTTTATTTGTACACATACTTCTTTCATCATTTGTTAAAAATCTACATGAAACAGAGGAGGATAGACAAGTTCGTTTAGCAACGCGTAAAAAAAACATCTGCAACAACTTTTTTCCGAAATTGCAAGTGGCTAAACACTCTGTACGCTACCAAGCAGTAAATTTGTACAATAGGCTACCAAACGAATTAAAGGAATACGAGAGTACCATGTTTTCAAAAAATCCCTCAAAACGTTTTTACTGAAAGGCTGTTATTATAATATTGATGACATATTTTTGAACCATATTTCTATATATTAGTTTGACATTCATTTGATACCTATTAATTTGATATTGTATTTTTTTCCCTCATCTCTTAATAGTAAACATGTTTATATTTTTCTGATTAATGTACTATATTTCTCTGTAACTATTTTATTTTTTATTTTTAACTGATATAATTATTAACATGGCTACTTGTAAATAATAATTTAACTTTATCTTTTGCCACACCCCAAGGGGTTTCATTAACTTTATATAATGTATCTTGAATGCAAATAAAGAAATGAAATGAAATGAAATGAATGATGGTCCCTATGACACTTTATTTTTAATTTTTTGGAGTAATACCTGTTACGTAAAATGTGTCTAGACATTTTCGGAAGTTTATCACATTACTTTATTTCGAAATTGCACTAAAATTCAAGATTATTCAGATTATTTGGAAGAAAATGATGTATGAGTGTGATTGTATTTTTTAACTAATACCTAGTCAAGTAATTAAAAATAAATTTGAGTATAATTAGTCCTCAGGTAAAATGTGCAATAATTGACGGACACAAGTGTATCTTTATTTGTATACCTAAATGGCCGAATTGAAATTGAAATAAGTATACAAATGGTAGAACCCCATCAGAAAATGCATCAAAATATGCATCAGTGCTAGTATAACGCCGGCTGAGAATACGTTTGTGCCATATCCATTTTTGAGCAAAATCGTTTTTTAATGATTTCTAAAATAACAAAAAATATGCTATAATTGACACTAATCGGTTTTTGGAAAAACATTATTTTTCAAAAATATTGTACCATATCCGCATTTTACTATAGGAATATCTGGGTGACCGAGCTTCGCTCGGAAAACATATAATAACTCGGAAATGCGCGTTTTCCCAGAGATAAGATCTAGCTAGATCGATTTTTCGCCCCCGAAAACCCCTATATACCAAATTTCATCGAAATCGTTAGAGCCGTTTCCGGGATCCCCGAAATATATATATATATATAAATAAACAAGAATTGCTCGTTTAAAGGTATTAGATAATTACACTCTGTTAACAGAAAATTATCACAAAAGTGTGACATACCCAAAACTTTGGTGTCATATAATACATTGCACGTTTAACATTTACTCATCAAAATGGATATGGCAATAATAAAAGTGCTTTTATTTCATGATTACCACTATATTCACAATATTTGTATAGTACTATAAATAGTAAACATATGTGCCTAAATGATAAATAAGTTCAATATTTCCTAAATGTGAAACTTTTCGAGAAATATTTCTTTTTGCTTCTTTTCGCTCTCCTGTAAACCAATGTAAGTGGCGTGTGGCACAAACGCATTCTCACCCAGCGATAATTCTACTGCGTTGTCATATTTTATTTGATCGATCCCACATAGCAACACACCCTGTTTACTCCATTGTATTGAAAAAAAAACCGTACGTATCACTACAAATTTAAAAAGGTCGCTAAGGTACCTGATTTAATTTATGCCCATAATATTGTGCCAACGATACGTTGAACTTTACCGTGTTCGATTTAACGAATTTGTGTGTGTGAATGTGTGTGTGTGTGTGTGTGTATATTTAAGGAATTTCAACTGCATTTACATATTTTTATTGTTTTTGGAATACATTTATAGGTTATTCGATCCTTATTTATTTATGTTAATGGTAAAGTGTAGAATTAAGTCTTTGTTAAAAATATCTAGTCATTTCATACAATGCCGAGGTGATTTATATTTAGGCAATGTATACAATATGTTACGATACGTATATGACTACTGGGTTGAACACAGGTATTTTTAAAATAAAGTTCTTAATTAGTCATTCTAAATAATACGTAGGCATTATATAGAATACCTAGAATTAATACGCATTTAATACTTACAATACCAAATTCTAGGTAGTCTATAATAGTCTATATACCCTTGTATATTATGTAACATGTACTCAGGCAATATACAATGTTGGGATTCATTATGCATTCAATTTAATTGTCTGCTAAAATTTATGGAATACATTGTATTCCAAATTTCGCCTTGACCAAGAGGCTACATCCACAATTACTGGGTATGCTATAAAAAACCGGATTATACATAATTATCATTAACATACCTACCTATACACTTACATGAGTACAACACAATAGTAAATATATGTATAGGATCGAAACGTAGAAAAAACGTCAATGAAACTTAAAACGTCATTTTAATACTATATATTTAAAGCTGACAAAGAGAATGTATAAGGGAGAAGTAGAAGAGGGAGTTGGAAGGGGCAGACCTCGGCGGACTTTCTCCGATCAGATCGGGGAAATCCTGAAGAAAGGCCAGTTCAAGAGCACTCTAGACCAGCGAGCGTGTATGAGGAATGTTATGAAAGTAACGGAAGCGAAAGAGGTAGGTATGTCAGGATCGTAGCAAGTGGAAATCCGTGGTCTCTGCCTACCCCTCCGGGAAATAGGCGTGATTATATGTATATTTAAAGCACCTAAGTACTTATATATTCTATTTTTCGGTCCATTCCCCTTTTCCCTTAACCTTTTGGACGCCAATGACCGATATATCCGCACCGTAGGTTCAACACCAAAGACCGATTAATCGGTCACAGACCACAGAGCAACATAGACCTACGTGCATATCCATAAAGTTCAATTTCAGTCTTGACACTTCGGTGACGTGGCGTCAGCGTGACAGCTTTTGTGTTTGACACGGCGTCGAAAAGGTTAATTGAATACAAAACAAGGAATGTCGTGAGACCAAACCAAGGATCAAAAATGTTTAAGATTGCCTGTCAAATATCAAAAGTGCAACCAAATTTATACAAACAACAACACAACTGTACATTAGTGGACTTTATTACAAAAGTCATAAGGTCCACCAATGTACAGTTAACAGAGCTATAACCGCGAAAATCGGAGTTCGCAAATTGCGGGCATTTTTCTCTGTCACTCTAATTACGCCTTCATTGGGGTAAAAGAGAAAGATCCCCGCAATTTTCGAATTTCGGTTTTCGCAGTAGCCCCTGGGCGATGGTACGATGCGGTCCGTAAATCCTAAATTCCGACCTAGGGCTATACGTACGAAATTAGGCTGAAGTTTTATTTATTTCCCTTTTTTTCTGTACAAAGTGTGATGAAAAACATTGTGTGTGCCACGGATGGTACAGGAATTACGAACTCGTGTTAATGTTGCCCTCGCGTTCGGTTTCGGGCTTCAATTTACACTCGTTCATAATTTCTTGTTTACTGCCCTTAGTACACAATGTACTATTACAGATATGTATATTCTACACGGTTAATACACACACAGTACTTTGACATTGTATTTGTGTCGGCGGCCGATCGTAATATCCGGCAGATCATGAAATTCCTAGGCATATCGCAAAGTTAATTTTTTTTCTATTCCAGAGGTCAAAAAGAAGCCTAAAAAGAAGAAGAAGGTATTTTATACTTCTTTTTTGTAATTTAGCATATTTTAATTAATAAAGGTGTGGGTAAATATTGATAGGTAAAAACCACATGAAAAGCCGTTCAGTAGTTTTTGAGTTTATCGCGAACATACAAACAGACAGACGCGGCGGGGGACTTAGTTTTAGAACGTATAGTGATTTTATAGAACAATCATTGCTTAATTTGGGGCTAGGTCTGTGAAAGATATTTAGAATACACAACTTTGGGAACAGATCAAATTATTTTATTAAATACTAGCGACCCGCCCCGGCTTTGCACGGGTTAACAAATTATACATAAACCTTCCTCTTGAATCACTCTATTTATTGAAAAAAACCGCATCAAAATCCGTTGGGTATTTTTAAAGATCTAAGCATACATACAGAAAGACAGCGGGAAGCGACTTTGTTTTATACTATGTAGAGATTTTGATGTGTTTTTTTAAGTCACACTACTATATATAAATTATAAACTGAAATAGATGTCATATATTAAAGAAAAAGTGACAAAGCCCTCCAGTGGTGAAGGCCGGATTCGAACCGGCGTCTTTGGCAATCCGGGCTAACGCCTTGAACCCGTTGGCCACCCCGCCACGGTGGAACCCGTCCCAATTTCTCAACTACATATAATATATGCCATCTTACTAAGACTAGGCGTCGGTTTCGTCACTTTTTCTTTAATGTATGACATTGACATCTATTCCAGTTTATAAGAGATTTAGTTAGATGTTTTTTTTTTATTTCACGTCACCTACGCGCGGAGAAAATCTCACTTCCTGTCCAAGGCAAAACGTAAAACTTTAGACAAACCACGGGCGGTAATTCGTAAAGCCCCAGATCGCATATTTATGGCCCTCACCTTCGGTTCGGGCCACAAACACCTGCGATTTGGGGCATTCACGAATTCACCTCCCTAGGTATGTAATGTAATGTACTATGTATTTATTTATAATGTTAACAGGCGGTGGAAGAAGAGGAGGTAAAAGAGGAGGAGGTGGCTTTCCAATGGTCAGAAGAGAGTCTTCCACAAGGTATTCCATTTTACAAGCTTTTTATTAACTTGCAATGTACCTATCCTCGTGCCGCCCAATGTACATTAGGATGTACACTCAGTTTCGATGGAATATATGTCAACCATAATTAAAAAGAAAGTAATTAATTAAAGTTCATTTGTCTCGTAATTTTTTCGAACATATGAAATTCAACCCAATTGAAAATACAACAAGATTCAAACTTCCTTGGCTATAATTTTGAATGGCAGCGGCACGACGGTTATGTAACTATGTATCTATTTAACTATGTTTGTACGGGTCAAATCTTGCAAGTTAAATTTGACCCACTTCCCGACTTACAATCCTTTATTTTATTTTATTTAATGTTATGGTACCATCATAGACTAGGAATCCTCTAGACGGAGTTTAGAGCAATTATTTCATGAAACCGATGCTGCCAAAAATACGGGGGTGCGGGGGACGAGGTGAGCGAGTCCCGTGCCGTGATTGGTCCGTTCAAACACACGGACCAATCACGGCACGGGATTCTGACACTTTGACTTGAAGATGGAGTAAAACTACCGTATATAGTGGCAGAGGAGGTAGCGTTACCTACTATGCTCAGTCTAGAGGATGTCTTGTCTGTGGGTACCATCGAGCTGATCTGACGATGGAGACAGGAGGTGGCCATAGGAACCCTAGCTGTGATAAAACAACGAAACCTAATTGTGTTTGGGGTTTTTAGAAATGCCTCGACGAGTTATTAGTTACCTGTGGAAAGAAAAGTACAGTCAGCGATAAAAACTAGTATCATAATAATTGAATTTTTACAAAAGCTGAAAATTTGCATACATATGTAAGACGGATGACAATGTAAAATTATGGTACCATCGAGCTGATCTGATTTAGAAATGTCTCGATGTATTATTAGTTGCCTGTGGAAAGAAAAGTACAGTCAGCGATAAAAGCTTGTACCAAAAATTATTTTTTTACCAAAAACTTATTTTATGGGCGAAATGGGCAAGCTGATGGACTTTTGTGATATTTATAAGACCTATGTACCAGCTTTGTCAATAAAAAAATCTTATCTTATCTTATTATGCAGAAGAGGAAGTTGAGGAAAAGAAAGTCGTGGAGGAACAGGAAGTAGAAACGAAGAAAAAGGGGAAGAAGGGGAAAAAGGACAAGAAACCCAAAGAAGAAATACCGGAATTTGAGAAGGTAAATATAAAATTTATTTTTAAAAGTGTTCTTTCGCCATATATCAGATATGCCAAGGTGTTCACAATGTCTGAACACGCACTCTAACGCCTTAACAATCGAGGCGTGTTCAGATATTTGTGAGCGCCTTGGTCGCTGCGATATATCTGATGGCGAGACTTAAACTCACGACACTGGATCGCTAGCCGATTGCTCTGCCATCCGAGCTACCAAGGCCTTACACAAGAACAGATAATATTTACCACCATATGAACCTTTAGGGAGGCAAGGCAACCTAGAGTCTCTCTGTCGCACTAATATGGAAGAGTGATTGAGGGATATTGCCGTTTTGTTCGCTACGGCGCAAACGATTGCCACATGGGTTTCGCTAGGGTAGGGGTAGATGGGGCTGCTGCCTTCTAGACTAACTCCATCCAACCTCTCCCCCTCCCTTGGGCCATCCCCTAAGGCATTGGCCATAGCAACTACTCCCCCTCCCTCTACTCCCTAGCCCATCAGCTGGTGACGCCCTTGGATTGGCATCTTGGCTATTCCCTCTGTAATGCAATCAAAGTATCTGAGTATAAAAACAATGATTAAGTTTATTCGTGTATGAAAACGACAGGAAACATGCATGTCATGGGTTTAGAATCAATCAATTTCCGATTGAATGGGTGAATTGACGATAAAAATAACTTTTCATGCTCCCCTACGTCGTATTTTTAGGGTTCCATATACAAGTATCAGATAGATAACAATTTTAAAAGTTTGAAATAGGGAATATTACGCGAAACTCTGCGTAGAGCGCACCACTACCAAAATTATTCACAATTTGAGGTCTACCGCAAACGAGAGAGTCGATTTTGTTATCTAACCACTCTTGCATATTCGAGCGATAAAGAGGCAGATAGCTGACTTTCGATTTTCGCGTTTCCCGGTAGACCAACCAACCAAACCGCCTTGTTGTATCAGTGTCATAATTTTTATTTTATTGTCTGAGAAAACTTGTCAAAAAGCAGTTTAAAGCACAGTATGTAGAAGTTACTCTATGGTTTACGATGGGAGCTAATGCTGCACTCTGGCGGCAGAACATTACAGTAATACCCCCTATTGACTCGACGATCACTGTTCCTATAAGTAGTCATGTCAGCGAACGGTCTCATAGCGAAGAGTCTCGACCAACATCTAGAGATACTCTCGCTGGGTGGTTGGATCAAGGCTCAGATGCAGAAGGCGGTAATTTTGGACACGGCGCGTATAGTACATCGGTTCCTCTCTCTGCGACCCTGACCACCAGCAGCTTGGGCCCTGCCCCGCTGCTGGCGGAAGATTTAAATAAATCGATAAAAAGCAGACTGGGTAAAAATATGCTGCCCAAATTACTAACACCACGCAGACGAAGTAAATAAATAGGTATTACAAGTAACTACGGAACTTAAAACAGTTTACTCGTTTCTAACTTCATTATTATTGTCTGAAAGGGTACTTCAGTGACCGTATTCAGTCCCTTCAGTTCCCGAAAGCCTCTGTAGACTCCATGCCGACTGGAAAGAGGAATATATTTCAGGAGTGGAAAATATTGCAGGGGAATTATAATTGTTTTCCTGTAAATATAAAAAAAATTGCGCATTAGTAAAAACGTGTTGTAAAATATTGAAGTGCGGTGCTTTTACAAATTATTTATAAACTGGGTCAAAAAACAGAAGTCTTTTCTTTGCTTTAATAATTGTCAACAGTTTCAGCTTTAAAAAAAAAACTTAAAAAAAAATTAAGTTGAATTTAACTAAAATCGGAATACTTAAGTATCAATTAAATTACCTGTTTTTTCTTTATAAATACACGGTGAAATTCATGTTATAGCATAATTATAATAATCTTAATGTACTTGTAGGTATGTGTTTTGGACATAAATTATAAGTTTATTTAAAATAACTTTTAAGTTATCAAATCGGCTACCTACTTCCCTTGTGTAAAATGTTTTACAACTAAACAAAAGCATAGGAAGAATGATTCACGAATTATTGACAAATTTTAATCTATAACTATACCTACGTCTCGTTTCTTTTCGTATAATATTCCTAAATATCATAAACCCTTATTAATTTAACAATTTAAATTTAAAAAAAAAATTCTGCTTCTGCGAAGCGTCTTTAAAACAAAGTGATCGCTTCCCCGAAGCATCTCTTCACAAAGAAGTAACTTCCCAACAGTGCTAACTTTGTTGTTGTAACAGCCGAAAGAGTGGAAGAAAATGAATAAGAAAGAGAGGGAGCTATGGCTCGTGAACAGGATAGAGGAGTGGCGCGCGGAGATGGAGGCGGAAAAGTTGGTTTCTCTTTCTACCCTCATATTCCATACTGATTCAAACAGTCTGGCAAAAAAGAGTAGAAATTAAAAAGTGGCAATACTGTAGTGTTGTCCCTCTCAAATCAATGTTAGAAAAACGGAACGACACTACAGTGTTGCCACTTTTTAATTTCTACTCTTTTTGTCAGACTATACACGTTTTTTACTCATTATTATTCACAACGACGGTACTTGATCGCGTAAAATTAAGGTTTAAATTTACCTTCGACGTTTGGCTCAGAGCATAGAGAAATATATGTACCTAAAGAAAGAGTGGTTACTCCATACAACATCAGTTTTCTTACCAAAACGTGAATTATTTCATAGTCGACATCTAGCGTCAAGTAGCGGACATTATCAGTTCTGCTACTCTCATGGTCTAATAAAACATGGTCTTCTCTTCCCAGAGTGTCACTTGCCTACGTCACAATAACATTGCCACTTTATTTCAACATAACATGTTACATGGGTACATTATATCTATGGTTAATAAGTTAATTTATTTCTTTATAATGTAATAATTTTCATTTATATGTATTTTATCTTAAATTTTACAATAACATGTCATTTTTAATTATTCATTAGCAATATCTTCCGATTCACGAAAGAAATTTCAGACGTTCGGGTAATTCTGTTTACACTACTGGCAACACAGGATAGCGCTTTCACATTTGACAATCCGCCATTTTGTCCCTGACCGACCGTCCTTGTCGAACGCGTGTTAATTGTTATTCCCTTCTCGCTCAGTGTCAGCAGTCGCATGGTTTTCCAAACTTTTCACGTCGTAAGCTTCGTAATTAATGTTTTGTTACGAAAATGGTTGGCTGCTCTATTCGGAACTGTAAGAGTAGGAGTGAAAAGTGCAGTATAGATTTGTTTTATTTTACTATGTTTCTACATGAATAACTTAAAATTAATGCCGTTAAAATAATTTTCACTGTTGGTTAAAATTCTCCCACATTTTAAAGTTTGAGAACCTGTAAACAGCATGATGACGTAGGCAAGTGCCAGTTAGGTCATTCGCGAATCTCGGAATAGAGTACCAGGCGGAGTATATTATTATACCATGGCTACTCTTATGTTATGTCTCAGAGATGACTGGCTAAAGTTGACATGGGCATCTTCTAGCCGCTTTATTTTTCGAACTACACGCACTTGGTTTTTTTTTATTAACTTGAACGTTTTACGCGATTAAGTCCAGTCGTTATAAATAATAATATTTTATAGAGTTTTTAGTGAGTTGGTTCTTCTTCCTATACCTACTTCATATTACAGTTATTGTGATACTTCATACCAGAGTTCTTGTATTTATACTTCGTTTTTTTAGCATTAGAAATTTGGTAAACAATCTTGATGTGTCTTTTAATTGAAAAACACATTTTAAAAATAAATTCCGGTAAATATGTAACAATTATGAATATAATACGATCTTTTATAGTCTTCTGCTTTCATGGGTAATAGTTATTGATTTTTAAAAAGTGTTTTTCAATTAAAAGACATGTCAAAATCGCTTACCTTCTTTGAAGTTCTTTCTAATGCTAAAAAAAACGAACTATAGTGTGTACTGTTGCATATATTCTACAACCTACCTTCGAGTTTAGCCTCGTTAGGGCGACCATACGAATATATACCTACAGATGAAGTGCATAATTATTTTCCATCGTATTTTCACGGAAACGTACGAACGTGTCTTGCTATTTCAGTCAGTCTCGGTACAGAAAGTACTGAGGTTGTTCGGTGCAATGCACCTTTAACACGTTTTAAGCCTCGTGCGGCGCGAGCGCGCCCTGTCAGCAAAAGACGCGTTAACCAATAATTTGCATTAACCTAAATTCAGTGTACTTTTCGGAACCATCGCGGCCGGGTGCATTCGATCACTATAACATTTCATAACATAACTTTTAACAATCATATAACTATTAACATTTTAACATTAATAAACATTTTCTCTACTTTCTCTCGACTTTTAACATTCATCGCGAACCCGCACCCGCACATGGTCTGCTTGAATTGAGCTATCGCTTTTGTTTTAGAGTCTCCTAACTTTTCTTGAAAGTTTGGTTTCATGGGAATACGCACTTCGTATCTGCCGTCCACTGTTCGTTTTGTGTTTTCTTCATAATGTTTTATGCATTCTAAATCTTCCTGTGATAGATTTCCTTCTTCCATTATGTCTTCCACTTCCCAAAACTGTTGTATCTCTTCTAAGTTGTTTATGATAATGTTACAATGGTAGGTCTCCAGTTCTTCTTCGTCGTTTCCGCTTAAAAGCCATCCGAGTTGGCTCTCTTGCGCGAGAGGCTGCAACTCATTTTCACCCTTTATTTTACCATCTAAAATTATCTGAGCGTTTATCACTGATCCTAGAAGCAGATCTACTGGACGACTAACGTTGAAGTCTGGATCGGCCAGGTTAAGATTCTGTATCATGGACCACGAAGGTTTCGAAAATGTTTCGCCTGGTAGGCATTTCACAACTTTGTTCATGATAAAAACTTTCGCATTAAATGTGAAATCATTGTACATCGACATACATTGTATTTTCAGTTTGCCCTTACAGTCGTTTTCTTTTTCTCCCAATCCATAGATGACCCCAGAACACTTATCTCGTTTTAAGTTAATGTATGTAACATCTATACAATGGTATGCAAATAAAGATCTCTATCTCTATCTATCTATCTCTAACGTGCATAGTTTTTGCAATAGTTACATTTCCATTGCTTTTGTTGGCTCCACTATTGCTGTTGTAATAAGGACGATTATTGTATGATTGCATAGGCTTCTTCGTGTTGTTGGAGGTCGATGACTGTTGAGAGTTTGTTCTGTTGATTAGAGGTTCCTGCTTTCGGCGAGATGTTTCGAGACTTGTAAACTTTCCTTCTAAGAAATCGAAGAAATCTTTTAGTACCGGCAATTCTCTTGAGTTTTTCAATGACTCTATGTAGTCTTTATGTGTTTCAGAGTCGAGCTTTTGAGTTAAAATATAAACTACCAATGGATCCCACGTACTAATATTTACCCCTAAATTCTTAACCGCATGCAGGCACTCTGTCGCCGTGTCATGTAGTTTCTTTATTTGGGCTAAAGTCTGCTGCTGCATGATAGGGAGCCCAAATAGTATGTTCATGTGCGAGTTAAATATTAGCTTAGTGTTATTGTACCGATTGTTGAGAATCTCCCAGCAAACTACATAATTATCCGAACTTATCTGAAGATGTTGAATTAGACGCTCTGCTTCTCCTTTTACTTTTGACTTCAAAAACTGCATTTTTTGAGCGTTTGATAAGGACGAATTATTGTGAATTGCTTCACTGAATAAATCTTTAAAAGAGACCCAAGAATTATAATTTCCGTAAAACGTAGGGATGTCTAAAACTGGTGTAGATTTAACTTTATGCTTTACAGACCATACTTTTTTATTAATGTTTTTCTTCAAAACGTTCAGCAAAACGTTGAAAGGTTACATTGCCGTCTTCATCTGCATGGTCACAAAAGCGGTACACTTAGAGCTTGTAACTGAACTAACAAGCTCAGCATTCCTGGCAGCTCTAAGGAGGATGGCCGCCAGAAAAGGAGCCCCAAAGCACCTATACTCAGATCAAGGAACCAACTTCGTAGGCGCGAATAACATTTTGAAACAACAGTGGAAGGAAATTCAAAACACATTAGATGATAACTTGTTAGCAGAAATCGCCGAAATGGACATCGAATGGCATTTTAATGCCCCGTCCTGGCCCAGCGCTGGCGGGCTCTGGGAAAGAGCAGTCAGAAGCCTAAAACACCATTTGAAACGGGTAGTGGGTGAACAAAAACTTACTTACGAACAGTACGCAACAGTTTTGGCCCAACTGGAAGCATGTCTAAATTCCCGCCCACTATGCCCCCTAACCGAAAACATTGATGACTTAAATACACTGACTCCAGCCCATTTCTTGCAAGGTAGAGCAGGAGTCACTATAATGGAAACATACGAGGACGCACGCACGAAATGGAGTTTAACACAAAAAATATTCAGTGACATTTGGAAAAGGTGGAAGTCTGAGTACTTAAGCCTACTCACAGCAAGACAGAAATGGTGCGATCCTCAGAAAAACCTTGAAATAGGCGACATAGTGGTCATACACGAAGATAATTTGCCGGCAGGAAAATGGGCGCTAGGTCGAGTAATCGACGTGCACGCAGGTCAGGACGGATATGTGAGAGTAGTAACATTAAAAACAGAAAAGGGAATACTCAAAAGACCCATAGTAAAACTATCTGTCTTGCCCCTGGAAAAGCCTAAACCAGAAAAACAACCCGCCGAACAAAACACCCTGAAACAATCAAAAACAAAAAAAACAGCCAAACGGGGATGCATGGCATCCATGTTGATGATGCTATTTTATTTCCTAACATTTTTAGCAGCCGGAAATTGCGTCAAAATGACGCCTATCAACGAAGGTCAAGGATTGTACTTCGATAAACTGGGAACAATGCAGCTAGTTAGAGACGAGTGGAAACTAGTTGCGTACTACGACATGAGCCCTTTCTGGGAAGGGGTATCTGCATACAGAAAGTACAACGAACAATTGGAAACTATTTGTAAACAAGTAAGAAGCCTCTCACACTGTGACGTCATCCTTCTACAACTACGGCATTCGTACGATGAGCTGCAACATTACAATAAAGTATTATCCAGACATCAGCTGAAACAGCAGACACGCAAGAGACGGGGATTTGTCAACGGTGTCGGGAACCTAGCGAATACTTTATTCGGAGTCTTAGATGATAGATTCGCTCAACAATATCAAAAGGACATAAGTCTTATAAGAACAAATGAAAAACACATCGTCACAATGTGGAAAAATCAAACATCAATCGTAGAAGCCGAATATAACATGCTCTTGAGAACCAAAGACACAATACAAAAGCAACACAAGTTAATACATCAACATTTACTTTCTTTAGAAAAGGACACCACTGCAATGGAGAAAGAAATCACAGCTGCAGAGAGCATATCTCAATTTACAGTCGTAGCTATGGCTGCAAATAATTTATTAAGCCACCTTAAAACAATCCAAGACATGTTATTAGAGACTATAACTAACATTTACAATGATAAAATGAACATACATATTATTAGCCCCGAGCAACTACAGAAAGAATTGAACACTATATCTGGTCAACTTCTAAGCGACCTTACCCTACCAATCGACAACACACAAACACACCTTCAAAACATCTACCAAGTATTAAAAGTTAAAGCAAGAATGACTGACCAATATATGATATTTGAGATTCGCATTCCATTAATAACTCGTGATCGTTACGATCTTTATAACATTATTCCGGTCCCGCATAGCTCAAACATAAATATGATATCTGTTATCCCCATAGAAAAATACGTAGCAATGAACCTTCAAAAGGACGCATACATGCCATTACAAGAAAGAGATCTTGAAGTTTGTATCATACGAGACACGTCTACGTATATGTGCCCGCTTAAGGTCCCTATATACAAAATGAACACCGACCAGGATTTGTGTATAAAGGAAGAAAAGCAGAATTTAAAATGCAAAACAAGCATAGCCGCGTGCCAGAACAAGTGGATTAGCTTGACAAAGCCAAATTATTACTTATATTTTTGTTGCGATCAGTGTCAGTTTCGAACAATATGCTCAGATCGAGTTACGGCACAAACATTGGCACGCGCTAATATTATTTATATCGAGGAGAATTGCATTGTAAAAACAGATAACTTTGCAATTCACACGCACATGAATATGCAAAGTAAAACAGATTTAAAAGACAGCATACCTACACCAGAAATCGACCCAATTAACCACATAATAAACATTACAGTCGAAAAATTCGAAAACAACAGCTTAATTTTTATGGAAAGGAATGAAGATAAAAACATACAAGAAAAAATAAAAGCACTAAAGGAAAGTCAACTACCCGACGAGAACGACTATTCTATACATGATGTACACCACTACACTGCCATATACTGCCTTTGGATCACAATTATCATAATGGCAATTATACTAATTTGCCGGAAAAAACATTGCCAATGGAAACTTCTAGGAGCTCCGGCAACCCCAACAAATCCAGAGGAACCAGCAGCATCGGACAACATGTTCGAGAGACGCCGACCGAACCAGCCGCCGCCGCCGCCGCCCCGAGCGAGCGCGAGCGCGGCCTCCACGCCCTGCAGTGCACGGCGCACCATCACCGGTGACATTTGTAGTGATGACAAGTGTAGTGTTAGTGCGCGATATCGAGCGAAAAGTGTAAGTGAAGGAGAAATAAATAGTGCGCGAGTGAAAGTGCTTACATGTCAAACACCGGAGATGAGTGGATCAACACATATGGACAGGGGAAGCTCCCCAATTTTAAGAAAAATATCATTCAATGAATAATATTCTAGTTTTAAGTTGATTGTACAATCACCTTGTATCATTCTTTTAACATTCCCATCTCATCTCATCGTTTGCCCCCCGCAAGATGTTCGGTGCAATGCACCTTTAACACGTTTTAAGCCTCGTGCGGCGCGAGCGCGCCCTGTCAGCAAAAGACGCGTTAACCAATAATTGGCATTAACCTAAATTCAGTGTACTTTTCGGAACCATCGCGGCCGGGTGCATTCGATCACTATAACATTTCATAACATAACTTTTAACAATCATATAACTATTAACATTTTAACATTAATAAACATTTTCTCTACTTTCTCTCGACTTTTAACATTCATCGCGAACCCGCACCCGCACAGAGGTTGACTGAAGTAGCATGACAAATTCCGAGAAAATACGAGGGAAAACAATTGAGGTTTTTTCCAAAGGGCTTATTTTTGTATGGTGTTAGTAGAGAAATAAGCCCTTTTGAAAATACTCTCCTCAATTATGCACTACATATGTACTGATCTACGATTACTAGTTAATTAGGGCTTGTAGCGCGTTTATGAATAGCGCCATTAGAACTCTGCCAAGCATTGACGTATGTCTCAGGACTGGCCTTACGGGCAATAAGAATGGGGCATAAATGGGGCCAGTACAGCGGTGTGACACCGCTACAACGCGATTGGTTGACGAGTTTCCATCAGGCGCGCGATTGGTCGCAATCGCAACTAGTTGCGTTATGGCTCCCCTACACGATGGGCCAGTGCCGGCCACTCCAAGGGACGCATTTATGCGTTAGAGGCAGCAAGTGATATCCGCGCCATTAGCCAACCGACATCACTACCCTCTCTACACGTTGGCCTATCATATTGGACCACTAGATTGGGCCAACGTGTAGAGGAACCATTAGACTTCATGATTGGCTCGAATACGTGAATGACACCGCTGAACTAGTACCATGTTTTGTGCACGTAAGGCCCGTCCCGAGATATACGTCAATGCTGCCAAGCCATTTCCGTCAGTAGAAAAAGGCGGCTAATTTGAAAAATGTATAGCATTTTAATTTCGCGCCCTTTTCTACTGATATAGTTGGTTTGACAGAGTATATTAATCATTATACTTGAGCATATGACTCAGCTCGAGCCATACAACAGTTCAGTTCGAACTACATACAAAAAATGCTTCCAAAAATCAGAAGCATGCCTTCCTATAACTTAGAAGCAAAGCTTTCTATTCGCTAGGTGCAGTAGGTGCTGCTCTCATTTTGGCAGACTTTCTACGTTAAATCTTATGGATTCAAATTAGTTCAAGCGGCTGCCGCTAGTACTAATGGCGGACATTCCATAAGATTACCTGTGTTTGTGACGATCAGCGCCACTTCCCCCTCCACCGACTTCGCACCTTGCCAATACCTGTCTCGTTTTAGGCAGCGCATCCTGGCGGGTGCGAAAGAGAAGAGACTAACCCTGGCGAGGGAGAGGGCAGAACTCTTAGCCAAGGACAACGCGGAACAGGAGATAAGGAGAGATATATTGGCGAAGACATGTAGTCTGTTTTCCAGTAAGTATAGGTCAATGAACTAGTGTATTCCCATTTGTCCGATGAGTTTTTTTTTGACCATAGTTTAATGCAGGGATGTTGCGGATGCCGATTTTTTGACATCCGCGGATGCGGATGCGGATGCGGATGTCAAGATAGATACATAAAAAACGTCAAATATTACATTTTTGTAATTTTTATTTCAAAAAACCGGCCAAGTGCGAGTCGGACTCGCGTTCCAAGGGTTCCGTACATTAAGTCCCACTCACGCTTGACTGCTCATTTCTAATAGGTTTTTTTGGCTAATTACTAAATTACCTAGCAGTCTAGCACTTACGCCGATGCTAAGACGTTCCTGTACCGACCTTGTTCCACATCCGCATCCGCATTAAATCCGCATCGATTCTATGCGGATGCGGAAAATAAACGAATTTTGAATTTTGAATTTTATTTTGAGATGCGGATGTTGAAAATGTTGCGGAAGTTCCGCGGTTGCGGATGCGGATGCGGATATTCGCAACATCCCTGGTTTAATGTACGGGCGAAGTTTTCAAAATGATCTTGACGCGACTTTATTGTTCAGAGAATTAGAGCGTGTCAAGGTAATTTTGAACACCTCGCCCGCTTAGCAACTTCTGCTGCTGACATTAGTAAAAAAATAAGTGACAATATTGGCATTTTTCAGGATTTGAAAAGGAGAAAATGGAATATGTAAACAATTTACAGCAAATGGCGGAGGTAACTATATCAAATTGTATATCTAAGATTATAATAAAATACATAAATATGTACAGTCAATACAGCCATAGGCAATAATTATCTTGCACATAGAATCTGTGTGGATCTGTGTGCGTGAAGTGAAGAAAATTACTGTATTTACTTATGTACAGTCAGCAGCTGAAGGTGTTCAAAATTACCTTGACGCGCTCTTATTCTCTGAATAATAAAGTCGCGTCAAGATCATTTTGAACACCTCGCCCGCTTAGCAACTATTGCTGTTGAGTGTATATAAATTTGAAATGTTTTCCAGTGGCAACAATACCTCCGCTGCGACGGGCTGCCCGATCCCCGCGTGCCCACCCAGATGAACACATACCTCCACGTCTGGCGAAACACAAACGCGTGTGACATCGATGAGCTGGACAGACGGTGTGTCCAGGCCTTACCGGTAAGATAAGATAACTTGTGCCGTACGTAGAGGTATGTATCCAGATGAACACATACCTCCACGTCTGGCAAAACACGAACGCGTGTGACGTCGATGAGCTGGACAGACGGTGTGTCGGCCTTACCGGTGAGATAAGATAGCTTGTGCCGTAGAGGTATGTATCCAGATGAACACATACCTCCACGTCTGGCAAAACACGAACGCGTGTGACGTCGACGAGCTGGACAGACGGTGTGTCGGCCTTACCGGTGAGATAAGATAGCTTGTGCCGTAGAGGTATGTATCCAGATGAACACATACTCCACGTCTGGCAAAACACGAACGCGTGTGACGTCGACGAGCTGGACAGACGGTGTGTCGAGACCTTGCCGGTAAGATAAGATAGCTTGTACCGTACGTAGAGGTATGTATCCAGATGAACACATACCTCCACGTCTGGCATAGCACTTATAACGCCTGTGACGCCGATGAATTAGTCAGACGGTGTGTCGAGGCCTTGCCGATAAGATAAGATAGCTTGTGCCGTACGTAGAGGTATGTATCCAGATGAACACATACCTCCACGTTTGGCAGACGCTTGTGATGCTGACGAATTAGACAGGCGGTGTATCGAGGCGCTACCGGGACCTTGCGTTACTGGCGGCCTAGCCAAGGTGCCAATCGCTTGCGCTTCGCCATCGAATCGCTTTGTCTCTCTATCACTCTTCCATATTAGTGTGACAGTGACAGTTGCGTTTCGTTCGCTACGGAGCGTTAGCGATTGGCATGTTGGCTACGGAGCCTGATAAGAGAGCTTGTGACGATAAATCACATTTTTTATAGAAAAGATATGTAGATAAATGACAATTTAGTTGCTAGATTGTCGCTTATACGCTCAATATAATCCTTCGTTTGCTTCGTACGCAGCACGACAGGCTAAAGTTTTTTTTTCTCCATAAAATCCTAACAGGTTGAGCAAAAATGTTCCTGAACAGTCATAGAGAAATATAAGTAAAGAAATTGTGGTTACTCCCTGTCGACTAAGAAATAAATCGCGTTTTGGTAAGAAAACTGATGTATGGAGCAGGGATGTTGCGGATGCAGATTTTTTGACATCCGCGGATGCGGATGAGGATGCGGATTTTTAAAGGCTCACATCCGCGGATGCGGATGCGGATGCGGATGTCAAGATTAGGTACTTATAATAATAATAATAAATAATAAAAAAAAAAAAAAAAAAAAAAAAAAAAACCGCTCTGACAATGACAGACGTCTCGTAAATTTTATTTGCTATAATTATATTTTTATACGTTTTTATTGTTAAAACTATTGTGTATTTTGCCATCAAATGAACCTTTGACCTGGCTAAATATGTGAAAACATAAAATATCCACTATAAATACGTGTGACTCAAATTATATTCACACGCCACGGACATGACATTTGTTTGACAAAACGGTCAACACAATATTACAGCAAACGGTAAAAAACGTATGAAACAATGATTACGAGGAGTCAAAGACGTGCAGCGGAGTCAACCAACAACGCACGCCCACCACCCCCGCCCGCCTCGTCCAGTTCCTCGTCCACACCATCGTCAGGCGACGAGTTCGCAACGGCGCCTGACACAGACGGGTCCAGTGATGAGAGCGGGCCGCCGCCGCCGCCGCCACGACCACCTGCGCGACGAGGGCGGCCACCGCTGCCGGCACGCTTGGGGCCTGCGGGACATCCTGCCCCGCCCACGGCTCCCGCTGCCGGTGGTATAGTGCGACGCATGCGATGGACTCGAGAAATGAACGAGAATGTCATGCGCGCCTATTATGGGGCTACAGAGGGGGGAACACAGCTATCCGCCTATCGTTCAAGAATACTGCCTCTGTTTCAGGCTCTTGAACCTACCATCACCGTGTCGGAGCAGCGATTATCGGATCAGGTGCGCGTCATTCAGAGGCTAAAGCGCCTGGATGACGCGACACTTGATCGGCTTCGCCAGGAGGCTCTCTCTGCTCGCGCGGACTCCACCTCGGTGCGAGATCTGCCCGCCATGTCGCCGGATCCGGTGCCCGCACCCGACCTGGCACCGGGGGCGCCACGGGTTGATTTTTGCACCGATGAGGGGGATTTTGCGAGTCAGAATGTGAGTACAACTGCTAATGAGCAACTGAGGAGGACTTTGGAAGAGGCGATTACGCAGTATCGTGCCACAACCAACTCTAGGCCCCGATTACCACGTCTGCCTATGAATAGACGTAATCTAGCGCTAATGGGAGCCCTAAACGCTTTACTAGAGCCACATTTACGGACTAGTAAAGATTTAGATGATACGCACTCAATCATGTACTGCGGAGCCATCGCGGCGTGCCGTGTTGCTCGAGTCAAGTTTCCGGACGCTGAACGTGCACCTAGGACCGTCGGAGGTGTCCCTGCATGGCAAGCGCGGATTGAGCGACGTATCAGCTCGTTTAGGACTCTCATCGCAAAGCTGATCTGCTTCAGGGGGGGCAACAATCGCCCCCGAGTAATGCGCTTTGTGAACCAGGCGTTCGTGGGGACGGATATCAGGCCCCGCGACTACATGGCCAATGTCACAGAGCGCATCGACTTTCTAAAGCAGAAAGTCTATGCATGGGCAAACCGTATTCGCCGCTACAGAGAGCGTGTGGATCGATTCCAGCAGAATCGCCGTTTTCAAAGTGACCAAAGGAAGGTATACCGAAAGTGGGAGGAAACCAACCTTCGTGCGTCCGACACGCAGCCACCGGATGCTACTGCCATGACTGACTTCTGGCGTAGCATCTGGTCGGTGCCTGTCGGACACACCGAGGGGGGTTGGATGAGTGTTGTCGAGCGTGAGTGCGAGTCCATCGAATCCATGGGGGCAGTCACCATCAGCCCCGATGACGTGAGTTGTGCCATCCGCACGGCCCAGAACTGGAAAAGTCCTGGGCCGGATGGATTGCACAACTTCTGGCTAAAGTGGTTCCGATGCTCGCACTCGCGCTTGGCAGCACAATTTCAACAAGCCCTCGAGCTTGGTTCTCTCCCACCTTCCTTAACAACTGGTGTCACCTTCCTGCTCTATAAGTCCGGTAGTACCACGGAAGCGAAGAACTACAGACCCATCACATGCTTACCTACACTATACAAGCTCCTTACATCCATTTTGAGAGCAAAAATCAACGCGCACATTGTCGCAAACAATATTCTGGCTTCCGCTCAAAATGGATGTAGGGTTGGGTCCCGTGGTACTAAAGAGCTCCTCCTCATAGACATGACCATCTGCCAACAAGTCCGGCGGAACAGGGGTGCCCTCTCAGTCGCTTGGATTGACTATAAGAAGGCCTATGATTCGGTGCCTCATTCATGGCTGGGGAGGGTCTTAGAGCTTTATAAAGTTGATGCAGCTTTGAGAGCCTTCCTAAGCGCGTGTATGAGGCAGTGGACCACAGTCCTTCGTCAACCAGGAGGCGGAGATGACCGCCCTGGCCCGCAGGATTTTATAAGGATTGAGCGAGGAATCTTTCAGGGCGACAGTCTGAGTCCCCTGTGGTTCTGCCTAGCTTTGAATCCCCTCAGCACCCTGCTGAAGGATTTGGGACTAGGTTGCCGGCTCCGGAGTGGGGGTGAAGTCATTTCTCACCTTCTGTACATGGATGACCTCAAATTATTTGCACCAAATAGCCGAGACTTGTTGGAGCTACTGAAAACCACCGACGTCTTCAGTAGTGCCATCAACATGGAGTTTGGTGTCGATAAATGTGCGGTTATGCATGTACAGCGGGGGAGGGTTGTAAATTCAACAAATTTACAACCTTCTGAGACAATGTCTTTCAGATCTATCTCTGAGTCAGAAACCTATAAATACCTTGGTATGTCACAGTCGTTGGGTATTGAGGACGAGGGTATTAGACGGTCGGTGAAGGAGCGCTTTTTCAGTCGGCTCACAAAAGTCCTTAACAGTCTTTTGTCAGGAGGCAACAAAGTGCGCGCCTTCAACGCCTGGGTAATGCCCCTGCTCATATGGGTCAATTTCACCAAACGAGCATTTTTGTCTAATTCCCATGGAATTTTGAAATACAAACATTACACAAAAAAAAATATGCTGATAATTTGATAAAAAATATAATAAACATTAATTTTCTTATGGGGTAAAAAAATTCATAAAACTATAAAAGTTATTTCAATTTAAAATTTTGGTCAGGGCACGGGAATTAGTGTGTCCATGGGAATTAGATTTTACTAGCACGGAAATTAGAACATGGCACAGGAATTGTTTTCTTAGCTTATTTTGGTAGTTAAAACTATTATTTATGTATATTTTAATCTACAATAATATACTTCAACCATACTGAAGCGGCATCGAACATAATATCTTCTTTAATTTTAGTTTCGGACGACAAATCTACGAAAGTATGATACACTAAAAACTACGTATTTGACTAATCGTTTCCTTGATTTTAATGGCAACTAATCTCTCTTTCTTAGTAAAATATACATATTTCAAAACAATACTTTGAGTAGTAGCGTAAACATGTCCGCCTTACATACAAAACTATTCATTAAAAAGTGTCATTATGTATCTGCATGTAGATAGGTACAAGGTGTATGATCTGGTATATGGCCGTATAGGAAATGATACTAAGATATAAATAGGGGCACAGAGAGAAGAAGTTATTGTGTAAGTTAATCTGAAGAAATCGAATATGCTGCCTTCATAAATTCATAACACAAAAAATTGTTTAACCACATATGAGATAAGGTGGGGTAAGACTATCACCGGGGTAAGACTATCACAGACAGACAGACATGACGAATCCATAAGGGTTCCGTTTTTTGCCATTTGGCTACGGAACCCTAATAAGGTATCTAATAGTATTACGGTTTAATTTATAACAACTAATCTATTAAACGAGCAATTCTTGTATATATTTCGGGGTTCTCGGAAACGGCTCTAACGATTTCGATGAAATTTGATCATATATGAGGGTTTTCTGGAGTGAAAAATCGATCTAGGTAGGTGTTATCTCTGGAAAAACGCGCATTTTTGAGTTTTTAGGTAGGTAGGTATATGTTTTCTAAGCAAAGCTCGGTCTCCCAGATATTTAAACTTTATACGGCATACGCTGTCAGCTGTCAAATTTACAAAAACAAAACATTGCAAATGTGATTCATTTTGTTTCATGTAACCTTAGGTACAGGTATTATAATATGTAATAATTCCAGAAATAGTTTTATGTTTATATAATATTTTAATGTTATAATATGATCAATGAATAAGGTAAGGTGGGGTAAGACTAACAGTACAAGGATTCCATACAAGTGATAGTCTTACCCCGGTGTCGTCTTACCCCACCTTACCTTACGTATTAAAATTGCCCGGGTTATTCGGGTCCATCCTGTATGTACTATAGTACTTATACTAAAAAACTATTCACAGATTTTTGTGCATTCTTTAAGATTTCCTTAAATGTAAAATAGACAGATATACGTCGTATTATTATTACATATAATATATATTCAATGCCAATATATATATGTAATAATAATATGACGTAAACATTGCCAATTAACTTACAGTGCCGGAATAAAAGATTTGTTGACAATATATGTAATACTTTCTAATTCCCGTGCCACTTAATCAGCTGTTTTAGGTAAATTTGCTATGGGAATTAGGGCACGGAAATTAGAATTCGTAATAAAAAAATTCGCCAAAAATTTAAATCGTGTTTGACCAAACTGTTATGTTATCGCTTACATAAAGATACATAAAGGGCTCCTAAATATGACAATTGTCATTGAAAAGCTATGTGGAAAATAAAATTTATAAGGGGCATCGAAATTAGAAAAATATTGTCGCCCACCCGGATTCCGAAATACTTACGCGATTTGCTCGAACACGCCGCGGCTTGACTTACATCCGCTTGCTTTGAGAGACAGCCGAATACTGCCAGTACAGGTGAGGCGGGACACGAGGCGGTTCAAATACAAACGTCGGCTGTCAGAGCCCTTTGAGTTTTGCCGACGAAATTTTACTCGCGCGCTCGGACAAAATTTAAACATCGATCACAAGTTATTTACCACAATGAAGTTAATAGTATATGTGCTCAGTGATAGTAAATATCATCTAGTTTAAGTATTTGACACTAAATTAGTGATACTAATGTAGAATTTTTCGTAGGATTTTTCATTATGCTCAAAAGTAGATTCCGGACAGGGCACGGGAGTAGTAATTTGAGCCTTTAGGTATTTTTATGTGTACTCTAAAAACCAACTAATCAGTGAATTCATATGGAACTCGGTGTGAAAGTGTGACTTCTTTATGTAAAAAAAAAATGGTAAGTATTATCTGATGCTAACCCGCGATTTTCATCACGGACAGAAAAAAAATCGTGTTCAGAAATTGACCCATATACTCCTTTGGCATACTAAGGTGGACTCAGACCGAGCTGGATGCCCTGGATCGGAGGGTCCGATCACTGCTCACCGCGCATCGCATGCTACACCCACGCTCGTCAGTTATGAGATTGTACATCCCACGGAAATGTGGAGGCCGAGGCTTCCTAAACGCCAAGGATCTCCACAACCGCGAGGTGTACAATCTCAGGAATTATTTCCTTAACAACGACTGTGGGATGCATCGTGATGTGGTGGCAGTAGACAGGAACCTCACGCCGCTCTCCTTGGCAAACGAGAACTGGCGCAAACCTGTGGTACTAAGTACTGCGGATCGCAAGGCGGCATGGGAGAGTAAGGTGCTACACGGGCGGTTCTACAAGGCCCTCACGGGACCCGATGTGGACCTGCTCGCGTCGGTGAACTGGTTACGATTCGGGGACCTCTTCGGAGAAACCGAGGGTTTTGCCTGTGCAATTGCGGACGAAGTAATGATGACGAACAACTATCGGAAATATATCCTGAAGGACGGTACGGTCGACATTTGTCGGGCATGCCGTCGTCCCGGAGAGTCACTCAGGCATATCATTTCCGGTTGTTCTCATCTTGCGAACGGCGAGTACTTGCACAGACATAATCTCGTAGCCAGGATTATACACCAGCAGCTTGCTCTTCTATACGGCCTTGTGAACCGCGAAGTACCGTACTACAAGTATTCACCTGCGCCAGTTCTCGAGAATGGTCGTGCCACGCTCTATTGGGATCGATCTGTCATCACTGACAGGACTATTGTAGCCAATAAGCCTGACATTGTGATAATAGATCGATCGCAACGCCGGGCCGTGCTCGTTGACATCACCATCCCCCATGATGAGAATCTCGTGAGAGCCGAGAAGGACAAGTCCAGCAAGTACCTAGACTTGGCTCACGAGATAACCGCCATGTGGGATGTTGATTCGACGATCATTGTCCCGATAGTCGTTTCAGTGAACGGTCTAATAGCGAAGAGTCTCGACCAACATCTTGAGAGACTCTCGCTAGGTGGTTGGATCAAGGGTCAGATGCAGAAGGCGGTGATCTTGGACACGGCGCGGATAGTCCGCCGGTTCCTCTCTCTGCAACCCTGACCACCGGCAGCTTGGGCCTTGCCCCGCTGCTGGCGGCACCCTAGGTTAGGTTTTTTATAATATGTTTATAAGTATTTTGTATTGTTTTTGTAAGTGTTTTTGTATTTTATTTTTATATCCATATTATAAAATAACCTAACTTAAGACCAAAAATAAATAAAGAGAAAATAAATAATAATAAAAAGCTTTATTTATTCCATAGAAAATAATAAGTTACAAATTAAGACAATTAAAAAAAAATCATTAACATAAGATAAATATTAGTAAATTTAGAATGTCGTGCAGAAATTGAATTTAAACATATTTTCATGCCATAATTGAATTAGATAACTAATATTAATTACAAAAAAATCCTAGGTAACTTATATTATATGGACCCCCTTCGGGTAAAAGCCTCCTCCATAGAACTCCATTTGTCTCTATTTTTTGCTGCATTTATCCAATTTTGGCCCGCAATTGAGACTATTTCATCTTGCCACCTGTTATTTGGCCGACCTTTGCCCTAGAGCCATGAGGTCCTGCCCATTTTGTTGCAGTTGATGTCCATCTGTCATCGCTGTATCTTGCAATATGGCCGGCCCATTTCCACTTCAAGCTTTGAGAAAAATGTAGAGCATCTTTAAAGTTAGTTCTCTTACGTATTTCGGTGTTTCTTATCCTATCTCTGAGCTTGATGCCTAAACAACTTCTTTCCATTTTTCTTTGTGTAATTTGGATTTGTGTTTTAGTTTTGTGGTCAAATATCCAGGTTTGACAGCCGTAAGTCAGGCAAGGCAGGATGGAAGTATCCATTACAACTTTCTTTGTTGTAGTAGGTAATTTTCGTCGTTTCGTTCGATTAGGTACTTAGAAAACGTCAAATATTACATTTTTAGTATTTTTTTATTAAAAAAACCAAACGTTTAGTATTTGAGCAATAATATAGGTGCGTTATATTTAATAAACAGTAACTTCGCCGACTTTTCTAGATCTAGACGATTTCGTTATAGGTAATGACGAAATTACCTAGCACTTACGCCGCCGCTAAGACGTTCCTGTACCGACTTGTTCGACATCCGCATCCGCATAAGCTCCGCATCGATTTTATGCGGATGCGGATGCGGATGCGGATGTTCCGCGGTTGCGGATGCGGATGCGGATGTTCGCAACATCCCTGGTATGGAGATACCACTCTTTCTTTACTTATATTTCTCTATTTAACAATAATGTCCACCCAAATTATCCATAAAATAGTGAATTTTGTTTCCAGATGATGTTGATGCTCGAGGAGATGGTGGCAAATCCGAAACGATTCACGCCGCTGCAGCTGCAGAGCTACAATGAAGTAAGTACCTATGTATTAGAAGCGTATGAAATCGACCACCATGCCTGGGAAAACCGCTGAAGACCGTGATGGATACCCTACCCTACCCTAAGGTTGTCTGGAAGAGATCGCTTACAGCGATAAGACCGCCTGTTGCTACCTTCATTTACATTGTAAATCTGTTTTTAAATTTTGTTTTCTTTGTGGTGCAACAAATAATATTTATTATTATTTTTATCTCCTTGGATATCACGAGCCTATAATCCCGGTTTTTTTGATAGGCTCGCGTGGGGATATAGATCCAACACGTAGAGGCCCTTTGGAGAGCTTTAATGTCATTATTATTATTATTTCAATCATAACTACCACTATTCCACCCACAGGTACGTCTGCAACTGCGTGAGCAGCTCTCCGAAACGATCCAATGCGCGTCCTACATGACGCTGCGCAATTTGGAAAAGAACCTTAAGTTTGAGTCGATCCGACTGGCGACGTACAACAGAGAGTTTAAAGGGCTGAAGCTGAATATATGGGTCGCTGTGCGCATGCCGACGCGAAAGTTGAAGCCCGTGGAACCGGAACCGTGAGTTTAAAAACAAAAAACGTTTCAAAGGGGGTCCCTTTGTTTCCTACAAAGTTTTAAGTCATAATGCATTGTTTGTCATATTATCATTAGTCGTAAAACTGATACTTACCGTTAACTTTTCAGGATTTTCGTAAGGTAGGATAATAGATAGGTTAGGTTAAATTAGGTTTGTTTCATGGCAATCCTGAAAAGGGACGCATTTCTGAACGAAATCAATTATGATTGTGTGACTCATAAGTCACGAAAATGCGGGCAAACAATACATTATGACTTAAAACTTTTTGGGTAACAATAGAGACCCGTTTCAACGTTATGTTTTTTTGCGACATTTAGAGACTTTATACATCTCTAATGTACTACTTTATTTTGATTTGATATTTGTGGCTTAAACATATTTTATAAATTATAATTGTTGATGTGTTTTTTTTTGCTTGTATGTAAATTCAATGTTGACGTGTGAAAGTGCCCTTGTAGCCTATTTTCTGAATAAATGTTGATGTTTGATGTTGATGTTTGTTCTATGGCAATCCTGAAAACTGACGCGTTTCTAAACCAAATAAATTATGACTAACGAAAATGCGGGCAAACAATACATTATGACTTAAAACTTTTTGGGAAACAATAGAGACCCGTTTCAACGTAATGTTTTTTTTTACTTTTTATACAGTGAACCCGTGGAACTACAGTTCCCAGCGTTGAATGTAGGTCTGAAACTGCCCAAAACCATAGACGGGAGCTGCGTGTGCGTGCGTGCGGCCAAGACCGAGGTGGACTTGCTGAGCGAGTCCTCCAAGTCGTACGCTTTGGCCGCTGAAGTAGCCAACAGATATACAGGTTAGTTCTTGTATTTATTACTAGACTATCTATAAACTCTATTATGATTATACCATGGACCTAGAATATTACGGACGGACTGTCACCTAAGACAAACTGTGACACTGCAATGGCGGACGGTTTGAATGTGTGCGTGTAGACGAGTGTTACCATGTAACACAAATTCTCCCCTAATGGTCTCATACGTCATAGTTATGAACAGAGACTACATACACTTTGCATATCCTCCCTTAAATCTCGTCGTCTCTTACATGACTTCTTATTCCTACACAAACTTCTTCATCATAATATTGACTCACCTAGCTTACTATCCCTGGTTACTTTCAATACCCCTCGATTCAGATCCCGTGCTCCTAAGACTTTCGCCCTTCAAGTCTACAAAAATAATATTTCTTTTTATAACCCAATTGTTAGAATGTGTCGTCAGTACAATGATTTAGCATCACAACATAGAGACATCGACATTTTCAACTCACGGCTAGCGGTTTTCAAGAGGCAAGTCGTTGAGGTTCTTGGCCACCATACTACACAACAACAATAGTAAGCAATTTAACATGTTAAGATCATTTATGTAATTTAATAATTAAGTCGGTTTAAAGATATTTTTATTTCTCAAAAAGAATAACAGTAGTAGTTAAGTAGTAGTGTTTTTTTTATAATTTTATAATTTTAGGATAGTTTTTGCTCGTTATTATTTATTGTTCTTGCTGTGCTCACTTATTTTGGGTGGCATTTCTATACAAAGCCTACCACTTTTATTGTATTCATGTATTGAATGTCGTCTGTAAAGTGTGCCTTATAAATAAAATAAAAAAAATAAAAAAAAAAATGGTGAAACAATTATTTTTAATATCGTCCTTGTTTTCAAATAAAAAAATTAGGACAGTTTTACGTTAGACAATAAAAAACGGTGTGTACGTATCTGATTTTATAGGTCTTGAAAATGCGCAATATTGCACAATTACTTTGTGCAAACATTATTTTCAATACCTAATGATATTTAGCATCGTAATGAAATCAGTTCGTCATGTTTTTTAATTTATACATTTAACTTGAAACATATCTGGTTTTCAACAAAAAAATTATAATACATAACAAACAAACGTTAATTATCAAACATGCATGTAAGCGTCTAATCTCCTTAGTATCGGGAAATTACCATACCGACCTAGTTTGAAATGCACAATCAATAATTTAACCATTTACCTAAATGATCTCTTAATACATAATGATTTAATAAGAAGGGTATCAATTACCCTACTTTCGGGAAATTACCCTATTCATGTTACTGGTCACACTCCTGTTTTTCAGTTTGATAATTTATAAACAACAAATTATAGTGGTTTTACGTACTAATTGATAAACTTAAGTATGACAAGTTATTCCGTGACTTTTTTTCTTTCGATCGGTACAATTCTCGCAGGATTTAACTACGCATGCCGGCATATTTTATATTTTTCTTCGACATGTTTACTTCAATGACGTTTCGATTCGTCTGACGGCAAACTGGTGGATGTGGGTTGTCAATGTGTGTGTGTCACGCGTAAATACTATGAAACTGGTGGATGTTGGAATCACAGTTTTGTTGTAAGCGAAACTCTGTCCGTAATATTATAGGTTCATGGATTATACTAGCTTTTGCCCGCGACTTCGTCTGCGTGGTATTTGGGTAACTTATTTTTAACCAATCTGCTTTTTAACGATTCCCCATACAAACTTCCACCCCCCTTTTCACCCCCTTAAAGGGAGATTTTTGGGATAAAAACTGCCCTATATCCTTCTCCGGGACTCAAACTATCTCCATACCAAATTTCAACTAAATCGGTTCAGTGGTTATTGATAGCTCATACAAATTTCCACCCCCCTTTTCATCCCCTTAAGGGGTGAGTTCTGAGATAAAAAGTATCCTATGTCCTTCCCCGGGACTCAAACTATCTTCATACCAAATTTCAACTAAATCGGTTCAGCGGTTTAAGCGTGAAGAGGTAAGACAGACAGACAGACAGACACACTTTCGCATTTATAATATTAGTATGGATTGTATTACGCAGCGTATACGTAGGCGAACAACACACGAACGCGAAGCGAAGCGATGCAGCTCGGGGTGAATCAATCCTTTGATAGTTACCTATAGAAGTGTCCTACGTGGGCGATCTCATTGCGAACGCGTTCGTGAGTTGTTCGCTTACGTAAGACGCAGCGTTAGCTGCTATATTTTACGGTTATGCGACCAAACGTTCATTCGTCGTCCGAAACTCGTACCGAGCAGTCTGTGTTTAGTTGTAAAATCATTTTAAATATTGGTAATATTAGCATCTGCTTAAAATTACACGATATTGACAAAGAAATAAGATTGCAATTTCACTACTCATATTTTGCACTCCGTTGCCCGTTTATCAGTGCACGTGCGGCCAAGCGTAGTATATTTAAAATCATCCCATCAAACATGCCTGATTCACCTGATGGAGACCGATCAGCGTCACAACCAGATTTGTCGAAGGAAATGGACCCATTAAACTTTGTGGCTACAAGGAAACGGAAACAACGGCACGACATTGATGACATAACATCCTTGAGGTCAGAAATTCAAGATATGTTGGCTAGTGTGAGGGCGGACCGTGAAGCCCAGAACTCAAAATTTAATGAAGCCATTGATGAACTGCGTTCTCAAAATGCACAAATAATTCAAACAAATTCAAAGATAGAAAAATTTCTTGAGCGCACGACCTTATTATATGAAAATTTACATGAAAAAGTGGAGAAAATATCTGCAGAGCATAACGAAGCCTTAAGCAAAATTGATCATCTTGAAAACCAAGTGGAGGAAATGCAAAGAACACAACGCGCAACAACGCTGGAAATCAGAAACATTCCGGAGGTAAAGGGCGAAAACCTAACTGATCTGCTGTCAAAGGTACACAGTGCTTTACAAATTCCATTTAGTCCAGAATATATCCGACAAGTAAAACGTATTAAAAGTGGGCAAAACAAATTGATTGTGGCTGAATATCAGACCACGCAGCAAGTCAAATCCCTGATTAAAGCGTTGAAAGACTATAACAGTTCGCATGAAGAGGACAAATTGAATACACATTGCATTGACATTGAAGGAGACAAGCAACCGATATACATTTCTGAGTCCCTGACGCCTGCAGCTCGCAAACTATTCTACTACGCTCGTGATCTGCGCAAAAATCATGGCTTCAAGCATTGCTGGACAGGACAAGGCAGAGTTTTTGTTAAGAAAACTGATGCATCGGCAGCAATTTGGATAAAATCAACCAAACAAATAGAGGAGCTTCAAGGAGACGGTTTAAATCAATGACTATCTTCCAAACTAGCTTGTAAGTTTATTTTGTTCATAAGCACGCGTACATACAATGTTTTTAACACATTCTTAATAATACTATATATATATAATGCTAATATTCGCTTCACTGAGAATAACCTATATAACAGTTGCACACACAGAACACATTATTCGCTCATAACACTCTCCGTTTTTTACTACACTAAGACTGAAAATTTCCATTTCCAGTATTTGAGAGACGACTGTACCCCGACTATCTTCAAAATTTGTATAATCACGAAATACACACATATAGATTATGGCTAATATACAGGATTTAATGAAAGATATTGACACGAGTGTCAGTATCGGCAAGTCGGTGGCAGTGGAGTCTCCTGAATACTGTAAATGTGTTTTCGCAAATTTAAATGAACACACAAAAATTCTCTCACAGAACATCAGAAGTATTAATCGCAATTTTGATGACTTACAAGTTTTAATAAGAAGATTCGAAATGGTTTTCGATATTATAGTATTGACAGAATGTTGGCTTACAGAAGATACCTCCATTCCTACCATAGAAGGCTATAATACTGTCAAAAGTAACCGTCACATTAATCAAAATGATGGAATAGTTATTTATTTTAAGTCTGATATCCCTTTGAAAACTACTGAACCTATAGAATGTTTAGAAGCAAACTGCCTTGTTTCAACACTTGGATTAGAATATGCATTTGTCTCGATTTATAGACCTCCCTCGTTTAGAAATACAGACAATTTTACTTCATCATTAGATTGCATCTTATCAAACCTCAAACAATTTAAAAACATAATTTTATTAGGAGATATAAATATAAACATTATTGATAACAACTTAGACCCCAAAGCAGCGGACTATCTTAATATGTTAGCTTCTCATGGACTTCTCCCTTCACATACTTTTCCTACACGTGGTAACAACTGTTTGGATCACTGCATCATTAGAACTGTACTACCTAATATTACAATAGTCTGTGATACATCTACCACGGATCACTCTTCAGTCATTCTGGCTGTATCAAAGTTCTCAACTCACAAGTCATACCAACAACGTACGTTTAAGAAAATTAACTATCACTCGGTCATCTCTGAACTAAAGCAGATAGACTGGGTTAATGTGCTCGCCGAACCTGATGTAAATAAAATAACTAATACATTCTTATATCTAGTTAATAGGACTATACAAAAGTACACGACTTATGTTAAAATCTCGAGAAGAAAAACTAACATAAAACCTTGGATCACTCCTGGATTAATAAGATGTCTAAGAAATCGGGATAGACTACACCAAAAACTAAAGAAAGATCCTAATAACTCTATAGTTTCTATAACCTATAAAAGATACCGGAATACATGCAACAATATTCTTAAAAAATTAAAAAGAGAGTATCAAAGATCACAAATAAATAAGCATCGTAATAACTTAAAGGAACAGTGGAAACTTATAAAGGATATAAGCAACCTAAAATCGAATTCTGATACTTCTGATTCAAAAAATCATGTTCTTACACTTAAAGCGACCCCACAAGACTCACTTGATTATGCAAATGAATATTTTACAAGTGTAGGGAGACATTTAGCTCGTGACATCATAAATAAAACTGGATTATCAGAAACGCAGCGTATAACACATATGGTCTCAAACGTATGCCCAGTCAATTCTATGGTGATGTTAGACACAGATGAGCTAGAAGTAAAATGCACCATAAGAAGCCTAAAGACAAGTTCATCCACAGGGTGGGATGGAATATCTTCATATTTCTTAAATCTAGCCGCAGATATTCTAGCCCTGCCTATAACTATTATATGTAATCTATGCTTAAAAACAGGGACATTTCCTGATAATCTCAAACGGTCAGTGGTTATACCTATATACAAGTCTGGAGACAGAAACTGTATATCAAATTATAGACCCATATCCCTTTTACCAACATTGTCGAAAGTCTTAGAAAAAATAATAAATAAAAGATTAAAAAATTACCTCGAATCAAACAATCTACTAAGCTCAAATCAACATGGCTTTAGAGAATCCAAATCTACGGAAGATGCGGTACTACAACTAACTAATTATATTGTTGATAAACTTGATCATAATAAAAAAACGATTGGAATATTTTTAGATATAAAAAAAGCTTTCGATACAGTTTCTGCCTCACTGCTTATTAAGAAAATGGAGAATATAGGCATACGGGGCACGCCGCTACTTCTTTTCTGTGACTATCTACAAAATAGGAAGCAGTCAGTAAGAGTTGGAGACCTTTACAGTAAAGAGAACAATATCGAATACGGAGTGCCGCAAGGCAGTGTCCTAGGCCCAACCTTGTTTCTTATCTATATCGATGAACTATGTCGCCTTAATATTGGTAATGCCGAAATAATATCATTTGCAGATGATACTGCTGTCTTATTCTATGGCGAAACCTGGGAGGAGGTTAACAAGTTAGCTCAAATTGGTTTTAATATGGTACATGAGTGGCTATCGCATAATTTACTTACACTTAACTATACTAAAACGAAATATCTAACATTTAGTATTAAGAACAATAGGCAGTCCCTATGCAAAAACGTATCAATTAAAATACATTCTTGTCGAGGAGAAGCGGATTGCTCATGTCAATCTATCTCCGAAACGCCATCTATTAGGTACCTAGGAGTTTTAGTTGATAAAAATCTCTGTTGGCGTGAACATATTTCTAGTCTCGTGAGTAAAATTAGGAAATTGATATTTATATTCAAAAATCTCAGACATGTGTGCGATAAGAAACTCTTAATATCTATCTATTACGCACTTTGTCAATCTGTGACAACTTATTGCATTACTGCTTGGGGTGGAGCATCAAAAACGGCAATACTTACACTCGAAAGGGCTCAACGTGCAGTGCTTAAGGTTATAACATTTAACAAATTTCGTTATCCAACCACCACCCTGTATCAAGACACCTCAGTACTAACGGTAAGGCAACTCTTCATTAAACTACTATTGACAAAACAGCATAAATATATTCCAGACTTTTCTGCCTCTAGAAGGAGAGATGACTTCGTCTACTCTATTCCACCACATAAAACTAAATTCTCTAAAAAATTCTTTAACGTTATAGGTCCCGCGTTGTACAATAAAATAAGTAAAGTCATAAAACTGCGAACACTAAATTTGCATACATTTAAAAAGTCATTACAAGTTCATTTACAAAAACTTAATTACGATAACACAGAAAAATTGCTAAAAAACGTAGTGTAGCACTCACACACACACACACACACACACACACACACACACACACACACATTAGATGGACGCGTGCTTTACACATTATCATTGCAACATAAATATAAAGGCTAACTAAATTTAATATAAATAAATAAAATAATCTTAAGTTTTTACATATACTACTTGTTTACTTCTAATACGGCCCGGCAACGGCCGCAGTCCAGATGTTAAGAAATTGCTCAATATTCAACTTTTGTTTACCTTGTCGTCATGTTAAATATTACGTATCTATACAAATTTAATTATAATTGTTAAGCATAAAATAAAGCGATTGGTACCTACGAGTTGTAAACAAAATGTAAGGACGGTGAATCCTGACCCACCGTGATACAGTTCACACTAGTACGGGGGTCAGATGACACTTACTTGCCTGTTGGTTTTGTACCATAAAACAATGTAAGTTATGTAAGTAGTTTAAGCACCTTTATTAACTCAATAAAATATCTTTATCTTTAAAAAAAAAAAAAAAAAAAAAAAAAAAAAAAAAAAAAAAAAAAAAAAAAAAAAAAATTGAAAAACAGCTAAATCACGTATGGTTTATTTTGTGTATTTGACGTACGGAACCCTAAAATTACGATGGCCTTTCAGACCTGTTCGTGTTCATGGTGAAGGAGCACGTGGAGATGGTGAAGGTCAAGGCAGAGCAGGAAGCCGTCAGAACAGCCTTCTACAAGGAGGTCAACGCCAAGATCAGGGAACTGGAAGCCTTCCTGAAGGCCAACTTGTAAGTAAATAAAATAAGATAAATATAAAAGATAGTTTATCCCCTGGAGCGCCCCAGAATTACCGTAGTATGGAACTCCTATACTAGTTACTAGCACACGTGTCTTGTTAGGGCGCTCCACGGGTTATTCAAGTAGGCATATTACAATGCGCTTATGAACGTCAAATCATAGAGAAAAAAATACATAGAGTGCTCACTCCATACATCAGTTTTAGTACCAAAAAGACTATTAGCATCTAGCATCGAGTAGCGGAACTATCAGTACTGCTACTTGACAATAGATGTAGCACCGACCGGAAAGTCTTATGCTGTTGAGATAAGACTTTCCGGTCGGTGCTACATCTATTGTCAAGTAGCAGTACTGATAGTTTCGCTACTCGATGCTAGATGTAGACACTGAAATTAATAGTCTCAACTGATGTATGGAGTGAGCACTCTATGTATTTTTTTCTCTATGGTCAAATAAAGCTACACCGGCTCCAACCCTACACCTCTGCCCCGAGAAGATTTAAATTTAAAATATATTTGGCTAGCCACCAGCCCCGGCTTCGCACGGGTTAACAAGTTATACATAAACCTTCCTCTTGAATCACTCTATTTATTAAAAAAAAACGCATCTAAATCCGTTGCGTAGTTTTAAAGATGTAAGCATACATAGGGACAGACAGACAGCGGGAAGCGACTTTATTTTATACTATGTAGTGATATATATTTAGGTATATATTTCGGGAGTCTCGGGAACGGCTCTAACAATTTCGATGAAATTTGCTATATGGGGGCCGGTTTTCGGGGGCGAAAAATCGATCTAGCTAGAAAAACGCGCATTTCTGAGTTTTTATATGTTTTCCGAGCATAGCTCGGTCTCCCAGATATGCTAAAAATGTTGTAACTGTCACGAATAAATATCTTTCATGTTTATCTTATAAAGTAGGTACCTCCTTAACCTGTCGAACGACCACCATACAACAAATTAATGCAAAGCAATTTGACCCATATTGATCTGTAGTAACACACGTCTGATACTGAGCCGCTACGACTCAAATTGAGTTAGTATCACACGTGTGATACTAAGGCGCTCCATGGGCTAATTTGTTTATCTGTTTAGATATACGAAGAATGAACAAGAAAAGGAAGAGCTTGACAAGTTAAATATGTCGGAGCCCCCGTTCATGCAAGACCCCAGGACCCTGATTGGAGAAAATAACGGTACCTACTTGAGATCTCATTACTAGGGCCAAAGAGAATAGATAGTATAGAGGGGTCCTGTCACAGTAGATTTACTGCCATCTATCGGCACACGATTAAAACTCTAAATGAAAATGTATAAAACTATCAAAAAAAATTCTATATTATTGATAAATGATTTAATTATTTTTATTTCATTTCGACACATGTTCTTTCACTGATACCTATGTGTTAAAATAGTTAAATATCAAACGGTGTTGTCAACGCCATCTAGCCGAGCATAGGCCAAAAGTGTGTGCGCCATCTATCCGAGAATGACTTTTTCTTGATTTCCCAGGCACGTTTTTTCCTTAGACTTCATTCATCTTAAGTATACGGAGTTACATGTCTTTGCTAGGGCCCAGAATTTTGGGTGCGGCTTTTGACAATTCTTAGCATAGAGAAATATAGGTAAGTAAAGAAAGAGTGGTAACTCAATATATCAGTTTTCTTACCAAAACGCGAGTTATTTCGTAGTCGACATCTAGCATCAAGTAGCGGACATTATCAGTAGCTAGTTGCCAATAGATGTCGCGACGAACGAAAACAGTAATACTCAAAAAATTTCAGTTAATATTATAACCGGATTAACCGGAGCCATAGAGAAAAAAAATACATAGAGTGCTCACTCCATACATCAGTTTTAGTACCAAAAAGACTATTAGCATCTAGCATCGAGTAGCGGAACTATCAGTACTGCTACTTGATAATAGATGTAGCACCGACCGGAAAGTCTTATCTCAACAGCATAAGACTTTCCGGTCGGCGCTACATCTATTGTCAAGTAGCAGTACTGATAGTTCCGCTACTCGATGCTAGATGTAGACACTGAAATTAATAGTCTAAACTGATGTATGGAGTAAGCACTCTTGTCTTACTATATTTCTCTATGCCGGAGCTCTATTTTCGACTTTTTCCGTTTGTAATATTAGGTAGTTGTAAATTGTTTTTAGCTGTACATTTTTCGTCAGTAGCATAGAGAAAAAAATACATAGAGTGCTCACTCCATACATCAGTTCAGACTATTAATTTCAGTATCTACATCTAGCATCGAGTAGCGGAACTATCAGTACTGCTACTTGACAATAGATGTAGCACCGACCGGAAAGTCTTATCTCAACAGCATAAGACTTTCCGGTCGGTGCTACATCTATTGTCAAGTAGCAGTACTGATAGTTCCGCTACTCGATGCTAGATGCTAATAGTCTTTTTGGTACTAAAACTGATGTATGGAGTGAGCACTCTATGTATTTTTTTCTCTATGTCAGTAGCGACACTTGTGTCAAGTAGCGGTACTGATAATTCCACTACTTGGTATATCTAATATATTCGAATACGCCTGTAAGTGGTTAAGCTTTTCATGTAATTTTGAGAACTTTATATGTTTTCCTGATTTTGTGATGTTGGTTTATTTTTCAGAAGTGGCATTTCAAAAGTACCTAAAGAAATGTAATACAAGAACGAGAACTGGAGAGATTCATCTCAGGAAATACAGGTAAGTACATTCATGTATATATATATTTACAGCCGTATTTGAAGATTCCCGCCTTCCACTTAAAAAAAATAATGAGCGGAAACAGAGGCAACGGACTGAGTTACCGCGGTTAATCCGGTTATAATATTAGCAGAGATGTGACTTATTTGAAATACTTGTATTTAAAATGCAAATACTAAATGCAAAATACCTATTTTGTATTTTGTATTTAAATACCTTTTGAAGAAAACTATTTTGTATTTTATTTGAAATAGTTTTTGGGACCTATTTTCTATTTTCAAAATACAAAATACTTTATAGTAGGTAATGTAGGTAGGAGTTACAATCTCTTCTGAAGTTACAATCCTGGCAACTCTCTTATACTGTTGAATCTGTTTAGTAACGTCGCACATGACCACAAGCGTAGCGAGTGGTTAAAAAAGTGGAATCTTGAGTGTTGCGAGGGTTTCAAGGTACGAGAGGAGAACAAACTTTTCTGCCCTGATGAAACTTTTCTGCACAAACGAGACGTTTTCATCACACTAACGAGAGACATTATACTAGCTGTAAAACATTACAAATCTAAATTAATGCTTTTAAAAATTGTCCGTTATAAACCATCATCCATCCATCCTTCCGGTTAATATGAGCAAACAACTAGAAATTTGCACTTTAGATAGAGGACTGATTGACACACTGTTTTCAAAGAATGAAGAGAGTCTTTTCAATTCGGATATTCTGAGTAATACTTTTTAATTCAGACTAGGTATTCACTATTCAGAGTACCTTTTATCGCAAAGTATTTGTATTTTTAAAAAGTATTTTGAAAATACCTATTTTGTATTT
Source organism: Cydia amplana (assembly GCF_948474715.1). NCBI lineage: Eukaryota > Metazoa > Arthropoda > Insecta > Lepidoptera > Tortricidae > Cydia > Cydia amplana. The sequence goes on along the minus strand of NC_086095.1, from coordinate 1,616,766 downwards.
TGTATTTGAAATACAAATTCAAAAACTATTTTGTATTTTGCATTTGAAATAGTATATCAAAGAAGTATTTGTATTTTGTATTTAAATACTTTTTATATAGTATTTTTCACATCTCTGAATATTAGCTGAAAATTGTTTGTTCAATACAATTTTCGCTAGTCGCCATCTAGTATCAAGTAGCGGTAATCAAATATCAGTATATTTCCGCTACTTGATGCTAGATGTCGACCAGGGATGTTGCGAATATCTACATCCGCAACCGCGGAACTTCCGCATTATTTTCAACATCCGCATCCGCATAAAATCGATGCGGAGTTTAATGCGGATGCGGATGTGGAACAGGTCGGTACAGGAACGTCTTAGCATCGGCGTAAGTGCTAGACTGCTAGGTAATTTAGTCATTAGCCAAAAAAAACTATTAGAAATGAGCAGTCAAGCGTGAGTGGGACTTAATGTACGGAACCCTTGGAACGCGAGTCCGACTCGCACTTGGCCGGTTTTTTGAAATAAAAATTACTAAAGTGTAATATTTGACGTTTTTTATGTACCTACCTAGACATCCGCATCCGCGGATGTGAGCCTTTAAAAATCCGCATCCGCGGATGTCAAAATATCGGCATCCGCAACATCCCTGATGTCGACTACGAAAATAACAGGCGTTTTGGTACCAAAACGAACGTACGGAGTGAGCACTCTATGCTTTCTATATTTCTCTATGACTACACTGAGCATGGCTGGACAATTGGTCATACTCCCCGGCCACGGAAGAAAGAAAGAGCGCGCCGCGCTCTCCCCGGCCAATTGGCTACTTTCCTACCTGTTTCCTACTAGTCAAATCAGCTTATTTTTTAGAAATGTCAAAACGATTTTCTAATATGGAATTTATATGAAACCGTGTGTAATGACGTCACGATCAACTCGCCTACTTTTTATATTTCAATCCAATTGATTAAAAGTCAAAATACAAATACAAAAAACAGTAACAACTTAAGACTAGCTTAAGCCTAGTCAAAAAGTCCCCCGCGGGTTGTCCCCGGCGCAAAGGTACCCATCACACTAGCAGCGTTACCACGTTGAATGGCGATGGACAACCTTTGCACCAGGTATGAACCCGCGCGGGCATCAGCCCCCCTCTCCCTAATACGACGTCCCACTTCCCTAATAAAGGCAATAGCCTCCGACCCCCAGCACCCAGTAGTCTCAAACGCAAGGGGCACAAAATAATAATTACTTGCCAGGTTCGCGTACTTATCCCGCTTCTTGACCGCGGCAAAATCTGCAGCGGCACCAGCCGTCCGCACAGTTCTGCCGAAGTGTGAGGCCGCGAAAGTGCGCTAACGCACGTGGCGTCCCACAGCAGGCACTTGCCCCTCTGCCACGGCACCAAAGTCAAGCCGTCCGGCCTTCTACCATCGGTGCGGCAGAGGCCCGGAGGCTCGAGGATACAGGGGATATTGGCGGATATTAAAGCCCTCCTTACAATGTCATTGAGAGCGTGGTGACGCGGGAACCTTCCTGAACAACGACAACAACTCAAAGCGTGATGGCCGGTCGCCTCCACCATCGAGCCGCAGATGCATTTATTGATTAAATAGAAATAGTATTTAAAAGTAACTGCTATCCACGTGCACGGTGTGAATAATTTATTTTAAGTAGAGGAAAGTACCCAATTTTTGAAGTAAATACTTCTTTAGCGGCGCTGTGCCCTTTTTGTGATGGGGAAAATATGCTAAACTCGTAACAGGTGTCACGTGACCGTAAGACGTAAGACGGACACGTGACCTGATCGAAAAACTGTTACTTCAATGTCATTGAGTTTTTCTTTATTGATTTAAATGCCATCTAGTGAGTTTCGCTCTAACTGGTATGTATTAATATAACTCGAGTACTAACAGTGATGTGCTTAGGGGTTTCAAGTAATGCGACGAAATAATGCTAGATGGCGTTAACCTCAATTATACATAGTGCTGCAGACATTTTGCAATAGTGATTGAGTTTTCACTTCTGCCGGCACTCCCTGAGTGCAACCCGTTGTTTTTTTTAATAATGTTATTATGTGTTTGTCGTAGGATATGCGGAGGCACGCTTAACTTGGATCTCTTGATAGTGCCGCCTCAGCCCAAACGTCTCAGAAACAATGTGCTTCTTTCTACATGTAAGTAATTAGTACACATAGGTTTACGGCTTTTAGCGAAGGTCTCCATTTCAGCATAGAGAAATATAAGTAAAGAAAGAGTGGTAACTCCATATATCAGTTTTCTTAACAAAACGCGAGTTATTTCGTAGTCGACATCTAACGTCAAGTAGTGGACACTATCAGTTCTGCTAGTTGACAATAGATGTCACAAGTTTCGCTACTGACGAAAAATGTACTACTAAAACAATTTACAACTAATATTATGATCAGAAGGTGTTGAAAATAGAGTTCCGGTTAATCCAGTTATAATATTAGCTAAAAATTGTTGAGCATTAGTTTTACTTTGCCGCGACATCTATTGTCAACTAGCAGAACTGATAATGTCCGCTACTTGACGCTAGATGTCGACTACGAAATAACTCGCGTTTTGGTAAGAAAACTGATGTTGTATGGTACCACTCTTTCTTTACTTATATTTCTCTATGAAGTAACGAAACTGTTTTATCTAAATGTATAATATAAGTAATAAAACAAACATGTGAAACGTATTTACTTACTTATTAATTTGTCACATAAAAATAACACAGTACTTACATAAATTATTAATATAGGTACTTGGTCAAGCAAATCTTGTCTGTAGAAAAAGGCGCCAAAATTTGAAAAAACGCGGGTTAGCAACACTACGTTTGAATTGTTCGAAAATCGCGTGTCATTTGCATCTTATCTGTGGAACTGTTTTGTTTACTTTTCATCGTTGTTCGATGTACATTGCTGCTTTTGGTTCGTTTCCTAGGGATATCATACTAGTTTGCTATGCATACTGACGTATCCAGCTTAACAGACTATAATTGGAAATTAAACGAACTTACCTGTAAGTGAAGTTCATTTCAATTATATTAGCTGCACAAACTTCGAAATGATAATTTTAACTTGTAGTACGCGCTTTATCATGTAGCCTGTTCCATGAATGTTACAGAGAGGCAAAGCCAAAATTAAAAATATGTATCTGATTTATGAACGTAACTCCTACGTTGAACGGTTCCCGCGCTGTCAGCTGTCAAATGTCATTTAGTTTAGAGTAACAAGCCAAGACATAACACTTTCACTGCCAGTAGCCCGCTAGGGTTCTCTATTCTTAGGTACTTATCGCTACAAAGCGGAAAAAACATATGGTATCCGCTATGCTTGTAGCTCACGCTGGCAGTGAATATGCCAATTGATGGAATAACTTGGCCCCCAATTCAGCAAAGCCAATATTACCATAACTTTGACAGGGATTATAGGTAGGTACACGAATCCCTGGTTGTCTCAGGACAACGTGGGTACTGGGTGGGATGGGTTATCATTTCGAAGTTTGTGCAGCTAATATAATTGAAATGAACTTCACTTACAGGTAAGTTCGTTTAATTTCCAATTATTATTACGCTGCACAAACTTCTTCAATGATAATTTTAACTTGTAGATGTTTAGAGATAAGTATTCAAAGTTTGATTTGGCTTTGTATGGGAACAATGAAATCATTGATTAATGATTAACAATGATTTATTATTTCATTTTAAATTAGGTACCTTTTTAGTTATCATTAACTGTTTTCAGAATATATGTAGGTATATTTAGTTTATAACATTATTTAGAGATCTAGTGATATCATTTCATCAAACTGTCTATCGTATAGTACCTATAGATAGTTGAAACCAAAATAATTTGATCCTTATTTATTAATAGCACACATCTGCGAAGAAATTCAAAGGTGTATGTGAAGTCCCCAATCCGCATTGGGCTAGCGTGGGGACTATAGCCCGAGCCCTCTCGCGAATGAGAGGAGGCCTGTGCCCAGCAGTGGGACGTATAAAGGCTGATTTTTTTTTTTTTTTTTTTTTTATATTATTATTTATTAATAGGTACTTAAGTATTTTCATTTATACCACCAAATACCAATAAAACCTAATTATTATAGGAATATCAAAGAAATCAAAGGATAGCATGAGATGCAATTATTGGCGAATACAACAACTATAAGCAACTCTTGGCAGTGTGTTGCTGGTTACACCTTTAAGTAACACTTATTTTCTCATTTATCATAGTAAGGATTTACCAAAATTATTGGATGGAACCATGATTATGAAATTGAGAAAAACCATTACAAGAATCACTCCCCCTTGATGTTTTTCTTCCACCAATATTAACTCCTAAACGATTTACGGTTGACACAACACATAACAGGTTAAATAGGTGGTGAAAATAAAAATATATCAATACAAATGTTTAAGAGTTGAAAGTAATTTTTTACTTTTTCTTAATCCTGTAATGAATGATTTTCATTAGTTGGTGACATGGTTAATAAATAATTTAAGACCGATTAAGGGTACTAGGACACACTTTATGGCTGAGTTTAGTGTAATCGAAAAAACGTTCTTCATAAAGTGTTCAATGCTATCATTTGAGGAGAGCCTATTCCCCAATAAAATCACAAGAGCAGATTTACAATTATTTACACATCTATACCTAGCTCCCTCATTACATAAGTAATTCTATTAAAACGGCAAGCACTTCTGAAACAGATGCCATAAAATAATTAATGTAATTAATTTTTACATAACATACACCAGAATTTCAAGTGTGTGTATGTGTGTGTGCTTGACGGTGTTGGGCGCAAGGGATTACACCGTACTGTACTCCTTTCTCCTCTTCTCCTTCAGTGATGGCTGGTGGCACTTCCTGGATAACACTGGGGTAACCAGGATAATACGCTGTTGAAACTTGAAACCAGTTAATAAAATATGTTTTATAAATGAGAGCTGGGGCGCAAATCCATACAATTATATGTACATATGCATATAAATATTTTGTAAACTGAGTAGTTACAATGACTGAGCCTTGATGCCTTCTACTTTCCCTAATTTTTAATACCTTATATTTCGTTTCAGTTGGAAGGAGAACATAGATAAAATATTTTTTGCAAAAGCATCTACTTCTGTAGAAAAAACATCTGGGTTACTTCACCAGGATGTTTGTATGATAACCAATAACTCGGTAGGTATATGGATTTCCAAAATGTTGTAAGAAATTTCAAATTTAATTTTCGTTTAATCTGAAATCTTACATTATTTTCTCTCAATCAGCTTATGACACTTAAAGCACATATAGCATTTAAGTAGAATATTGTAATGTCTCTTTTCACACCACTGCTAACGTTCCTAGACATAAAAATACTGTATTTCATTTTACCGGTTTATTAATAATTGCGATAGCTGTGTTGTCTTCTCTCAGATGTATCTCAGTGTGGTAAACCGGAAAAGAGGGTCTTTAAATATAAACAAGACCACCATAACCTGAACAAAATTAATGTACCTAATGCATTATATTAGGCTCATTTAATAATTTCCACACGGGTGTATGTATTACTGTAAGTACTTAAATATCTGCAAAAAATATATATTTATAACCCTTTATTTTAATTAGCCACCAAATTATGTCACACTAGGTGATATATTGGCATTGTATTTCTTTAAAATATACGAAATTCAGTATAGGTACTTTTATCTATTCAGCTCTTTAAATACACATATAACCATATTTATTAGCCAAACTTGTAGCTATAGGTACAACAACCCATTTATATGAGCAAATTTCATTAAAACTAATAAGGACTTTATCTGTTGTTTAAGTTTGTATTTGTCCTTATCGGCTAAAGAAATAATTCTAGTATTACCCAGCTTTCTGAGGTAAGTACTAAGGATCTAGTTTCATTTGATTATAGCTCCATATAGGTAATGGTATCAAGACTAATTAAGTGTATCTTGTATATGTATGCACCTACATAGTATAAAAAAAAACATTTATAATAATGAGCTTCAACAATAGATATATAATCTAAACAATTGCTCATTATGTGACCTCTAGATCTTAGACACTTCATGAAAGGTCTAACACATATCGACACCTAGTCTAATTGTCTAATAAAAGGACTTATGTCATTACTTAATTAGTTTCATAACAGTTCCAATTCCCTGTTGACTTAAACTGCTTAGTTGCAATAAATTTACTTCTTAAATATATAGGTATCTGTATTTATTTCTCTTAGGATTTGGTAGAGAAAATATTAAAGTCAATATTAAACTGTATAAGGTGTAGGTACATTATTTTATAAGAACATCATAGGCATGTACACACAGTATATAGTTTTCTAGTATTTGACTATCAATTTCACAGAGTTGATCATATTTCGGAATATCTGTTGGCACAGACAAAAATTTTAATTTTGTATGACAAAATCCTTGTAAATATGATGTCACTGCAATTAAAGAAGTGTATTTAAATAAACCACAGCTTTTGAGAATTTGTTCTAAATGAACACAGGCTGTTGTAATGTCACTTGAGTGAGCCCACATTGTGACTGCAGAGAGGAAAATGTTGCTCCGCCTCCTTATCGCTGCTTTTGACCAGGGTTTTTGTATGTTGTGATGTTAAATGAATACTTTATTATATAAAACAAATACAAGTAACAGCAAAACATACATTGGAAAATATGATTGATAATTGAGCCCTTGAAGTAGAAGTACCAGGCCGTAAGCCATTAGTTTATCTGCTAGATTTTCTTATAATATCACTTGTCGACAGCATGTTGTAAAGTAATCTCTAATGCCATTTATTGTGCTTTAGTATTTACAGGACCGCTGCTTTAGCGAAGATTCTCAGTGATAATAATCACACAAAAGAAAGTCAAGTCACTTAAAAGCGACAGCCGGTTGCAGCACAAAATTGATTGCGAGCTAAATCATCACAGTTAGCAAACAAATACTTAGCCTTGTTCCTCACCGACAAGCATCTCACCAGCCGCAGTTCAAGTCGCTGGGCTCATCTTCAAAGCACCAATAAAATTTTACAGCGCAGATTATTTTTGCATAATCTTGTTTGGGTCATACTGGTTTTGTAATGTTCTTAATTATACATCTGAAAACAAACAACTCACCTACTTGAAGATGAGTACATATCAAGAGACGGCCTAATTTTGCATACCACATTGATTAACTCATGGGGCCACAAAACCCAGTTCTAGCAAGACTTGCCATTGGCAGGTAGGATATGAGCCATATCTCAGTGCTGTTAGTAAGGAATAAGTGACAACACCACAATGTCCCAAAGATACTGGCATTGAATGCACCTAGTATTAGTATGTGAAAGATTGCCAAGTCCAAATATCATCAGAGATACCTAGGTTAGTACTCCAAAAAGCTTAGTATAGCCATTTTGCAAACAGATGCACCTAGAATAGTGCTCCAGAATGCAGTGCACAGCTCAGTCACCATGTGCAGTTAGCAGACAGACACACCTATAATAGTGGCCCAGAATGCACAGTGCACAGCACAACCACCGTGTGCAGTTAGCAGACAGATGCACCTAGAATAGTGCTCCAGAATGCACAGTGCACAGCACAACCACCGTGTGCGGTTAGCAGACAGATGCACCTAGAATAGTGCTCCAGATTGCACAGTGCACAGCACAACCACCGTGTGCAGTTAGCAGACAGATGCACCTAGAATAGTGCTCCAGAATGCAGTGCACAGCTCAGTCACCATGTGCAGTTAGCAGACAAACACACCTATAATAGTGGCCCAGGATGCACAGTGCACAGCACAACCACCGTGTGCAGTTAGCAGACAGATGCACCTAGAATAGTGCTCCAGATTGCACAGTGCACAGCACAACCACCGTGTGCAGTTAGCAGACAGATGCACCTAGAATAGTGCTCCAGATTGCACAGTGCACAGCACAACCACCGTGTGCAGTTAGCAGACAGATGCACCTAGAATAGTGCTCCAGATTGCACAGTGCACAGCACAACCACCGTGTGCGGTTAGCAGACAGATGCACCTAGAATAGTGCTCCAGATTGCACAGTGCACAGCACAACCACCGTGTGCAGTTAGCAGACAGATGCACCTAGAATAGTGCTCCAGAATGCAGTGCACAGCTCAGTCACCATGTGCAGTTAGCGGACAGATATACACCTAGCTAGAATAGAGGTAGCACAAACGTCGAAAATCATGAACAAATAAGCACTTGATATTGGTCCACTGTATTTCTTACTTTGCGTTTATTTCACTTTCGGAATTTTAGATATGAATTAACATTCGGTCGCTGGCGAGCGAGGACGGCACAGATTGCTTTTAAACGCCACGCGAAAATCGCTTTTTTCTCTACGCCGCTGGCGGAGATGGAGATGATGATGCATACCTAAAATAAAAAGTAGGTACCTACGTCCATGGCCTGCTAGATTCTTATTTTGGTATGCAACAAGTCCGGGTGGATAGTCATGCTATCCACGAAACGACGCCGCCTTTGACCTTGGTCGCGAAAGTAGCATTTTCTTCTTCAATCTTCTTGTATTTTCTTCCAATTTTGTAATTGGTCGGACTGTCGTACACTAATATTTAATTTTTTCACATATTTAATATATATTTACTATTATTTTCTGTAAAAAAGTTATATTTTATTAGGCCCTAATGGTCTAGGCTAACATGAATAAACACAATGACATTTGACAGCTGACAGCGCGGGAACCGTTCAACGTAGGAGTTACGTTCATAAATCAGATACATATTTTTAATTTTGGCTTTGCCTCTCTGTAACATTCATGGAACAGGCTACATGATAAAGCGCGTACTACAAGTTAAAATTATCATTGAAGAAGTTTGTGCAGCGTAATAATAACTATTCAATATCTACAGCTCTTACTCCACAGAACGGCGCCAAGTAAATTTAGGGCAGCCATGTTTCTGTTTTCCGGGCATCTTCCACGTGAGGGCCACTTTGGATATGTGGGTGTCAAGTTCTGAGGATATACCCAATCCAATGCCTTTTCCGCGTCTGAGGGGCTACCGCAAAAACCGAAACTCGCAAATTGCGGGCATCTTTCTCTTTTACTCCAATGAAGGCGTAATAAGAGTGACGGAAAAATATGCCCGCAATTCGGTTTTCGCGGTAGCCCGTCTGCTCCTCGCGCTGCCGCGATGTTGCATGCTCCGGCCATACACTGCCCTACATATGTGCCGTTCACGAGTGAGTGATTTAAATGAATGAGTGAGTGAGTCATTTGACTGAACTCACTCTTCAACTCAGTGCAGATTCAACTCGCTCATTTCGCTCAGTCGCTCTATCTCAGTACGAAATTCGGTTTTCGCGGTAGCCCTTCAGAGCAGATGCGATGAGCATACTCTGGCCGAGGCATATGTGACGTTATCTATGAAAAGGGGCCTTACTGCCGATGGCGCTTACGCCATTATTAACGATGCTCCGATAGTAATAGAATGTCGCGTGACGCTGTGCGGCGTAAGCGCCATCGACAACAAGGTCCCCACAGAACAAGTAGAATGGCGATGCGAGCAGGGTACGTGTCGCCGCCGGTTATGAGCAAACGCTCGCATGCTAGTACTCGCCCGCGCTGACCGAAAAACGTAAACATGCCTTTTGCGCCACAATAACGTTCAGATTAAGAAGCCAGACATCAAATCTGTCTAAAGGAGGCGTATCCATTCACCAGGCACACAAGTTTTTACTACCGTTGCGCGAGAAATGTGGAAATGTGGAGAGGAACGAGCGGCGACACCGGTTCCGATACTAACTGCGCGCGATAGCCGTTCTAACCTCTTTAATATGTTCTGTGAAGGTCCCTTTATAGATAATGCCCCATATGGTCATGCTAGTGAGTCGTTCTCATGATCAGGCCTCCTAGCAGTGACGCTCCTCCCCAGCCTCCTCCAAAAGTCCCTCTTGGCGCTGTCGCTGGCATCGCTCGGGTAGACTATGTAGGTCTTCGTCAGCATCAGGTAGTGTAAGGTAGTGGGCCGCAAACGGCGTGGGATCTCTTCTAGAAGGACTAGGATTAGGTCTTCTCGGCGGGTTTCTAGTAGCCTGCGGAAGAAAGAGGAATTATGAAAGACACTAAAAACAGTTTGGTGGGATAAGGGATAGTTGGTTCATACCTAGCTTCTGTTTCAGAATTTAGATAATTTTGTCCAATTGACCGAGCGTTAGCGAAGGTCTCCGTTTCAGCTTGGGCAAAAATGCTTCCGTATGTCCAGATGTTTTCCTCTACAGGGGCCCGTTTCTCAAAAGCTTGTAACACAAGTGGATGTCCCTTTCTAACAAAAGCTGTCAAAAAGGGACTTCCACTTGTATTACAAGTTACAAGCTTTTGATAAACAGGGCACGGTCGTATTTCTCAACCGATCCTTGAGAAATTTAGTGAGCAGGTTCAGTATAATTTTTAAGGTTTTCCTTTTTTTGGAAAATGTTTTAAATGGCGGAAATGGTACCTATAATTGACTTAGTCGTCTAAGCCTAGGCAACTATTTGGCAAAAAGTAAAGCTTAAATGACTAGTCTTAGACTTGATATATTCGACCAACACTGCTTACCTGTGCTGTGCCAGATGCATCTCAAACTGACACCACTGGCTGAGAAGGAACTCCTTGGAGATGATGAGCATGATGCTCCGCGAACGATCCATACAGGACACGATGTTCTCCAGGATTGAGAGGCCCACCTACAAGAATAATCATTATTAAATACTAGCGACCCGCCCCGGCTTCGCACGGGTTAACAAATTATACATAAACCTTCCTCTTGAATCACTCTATCTATTTAAGAAAAAACCGCATCAAAATCCGTTGTGTCGTTTTCAAGATCTAAGCATACATACAGACAGACAGACAGCGGGAAGCGACTATACTAAGTATAGTGATATACAAGCGGTCTCCCCAATTATTTCCCAAAAAGTTTTAAGTCATAATGTATTGTTTGCCCGCATTTTTGTTAGTCATAATTTATTTAGTTCAGAAACGCGTCGCTTTTCAGGATTGTCATAAAACATACCTAACCTAACCTATCTAAGTATATAGGATAACTTTACGAAAATCCTGAAACGTTAACGGTTTCAGTTTTAGGAGTAATCCGAGTAATGATAATATGACAAACAATACATTGAGTTAAAACTTTATGGGAAACAACGGGATTATACAAGGGTATCACGAGCCAGAAAGATTTTAACATAAAATTTTTGGTTGGAAAGACCTTCATAGGGCAGGAACTTTTTTATTTGAATACGTACTACCAGCTACTTAGTCTAGGATCCAGCAAGCATAGTTGCTTATTAGTTGCAGTAGAACACAAAGACGAAGATGTAGTTCTGAAGTTACCTCGAAATCTCTCTCATGGAGACACACGCTGACTCCGCAGTTGGTCTCCAAGTGTGGAAGCAGCTGGTCCAGGATCCAACCGCGATCATCGTTGCAGTAGGACACAAACACGTCGTAGTTGAAGATACGGGAGTCTGAAATTGCACGTTTTTTCTTAAGAATTCGCGTGGCAGGGTCTTCATGTGTCGGGTGGTGAAATTGGTCCGAGTAAGGAATATGAATAGATGTAACACATGATATTTTGCGTTGTAGCTAAATACATATGAGGATTTACAACTACAGTGGATTACTATACAACAAATATTAACCTCGGCCCAATGTACATTACAATGTACACCCTGTTTCAATCTAATTCAAACCTTTCAAAAACTACATAAGGTAGCGTTTCCTTTGTTTCATTATTTTCTAAAACAAACGAAAGTCACCCTTATCTACTATACAACAAGGTTAGGGAAACTTTGTATGGTAGGCCTTACGAATTTAAAATGAAGGTATTGGGTACTGAAAAATTGAGTTAGGTGGTACCTATTGTGATAAGAGATATCATCAAACCAAGGACCGGAAAACCCCTCTTTACGCTTAATCCTATCCATTCGGTAACCCAATCAATTCGGTTACCTTATCATTCGGTAACCCTATCATACTGTTACCTGATTGTAACGGTAAGCTTATTGAAACGGTAACCTTAACCGTTAACCGAGTTAATCTCAAAACCCCATCGCGTTAGGGTTTTTGTTAGGGGTTTTTAACCGGTTTTTATTCAGTTATGGTAACCTTTATTATCGGTTGCTTATTGGTTTGCTACATTCGTATTTAGTGATGTGCCGTCAGTCAAATACTAAGAAAAATTGTTAATAATAAATTAACTACATATTTTATAATAGTTTATTTTGTTATTTTTGTCAATTTTCTTAATTTTGCTTATTTTAATGTTTTTGTTTATTTTACTTATTTTGTTTATTTTTTTATTTTGTTTATTTTACTTATTTCATTTATTTTATTTGTTATTAATTTTGTTAATTTTATTAATTTTATTTATTGTATTTATTGTATTAATTTTAGTTTATTTACTTTATTTATTTTATTTACTTTATTTACTTTATTTACTTTATTTACTTTATTTACTTTATTTACTTTATTTACTTTATTTACTTTATTTACTTTATTTACTTTATTTACTTTATTTACTTTATTTACTTTATTTACTTTATTTACTTTATTTACTTTATTTACTTTATTTACTTTATTTACTTTATTTACTTTATTTACTTTATTTACTTTATTTACTTTATTTACTTTATTTACTTTATTTACTTTATTTACTTTATTTACTTTATTTACTTTATTTACTTTATTTACTTTATTTACTTTATTTACTTTATTTACTTTATTTACTTTATTTACTTTATTTATTTTATTTATTTTATTAATTTTATTAATTTTATTTATTTTATTTATTTTATTAATTTTATTAATTTTATTAATTTTATTAATTTTATTTATTTTATTTATTTTATTTATTTTATTTATTTTATTTATTTTATTTATTTTATTTATTTTATTTATTTTATTTATTTTATTTATTTTATTTATTTTATTTTTTTTATTTATTTTATTTATTTTATTTATTTTATTTATTTTATTTATTTTATTTATTTTATTTATTTTATTTATTTTATTTATTTTATTTATTTTATTTATTTTATTTATTTTATTTATTTTATTTATTTTATTTATTTTATTTATTTTATTTATTTTATTTATTTTATTTATTTTATTTATTTTATTTATTTTATTTATTTTATTTATTTTATTTATTTTATTTATTTTATTTATTTTATTTATTTTATTTATTTTATTTATTTTATTTATTTTATTTATTTTATTTATTTTATTTATTTTATTTATTTTATTTATTTTATTTATTTTATTTATTTTTTTAATTTTATTAATTTTGTTTATTAAACATAACCTAACCATTGTTCATTAATTTTTGTCATAAGCATTTATTTATTTAATTTTATTGTTAAACATTTTTTTTTACTCTATTAAACATTTAGAAGACCTGACGTATTTTCCTTTAGGTATATAGTTAAATGTTCCCAAGTTTTAATTCAGGCGTTCTGGGTTTCTGGCTTATATTGATATAGCTTGCATTTTTATACTACATACATTACTACTTAATTCCTTTTACTCTTTCGGGTTTAAAAAAATCCCGTGAATTGGAGAAGAAAGTTTTGTTGGAATGTAAAAAGCATACTAAGTCTCAAGTCTCAGAGTTGGACTAAAAATAACTTGAATAAGAAGAAGAATAAGAACATACATTTTATTCTTATTCCAATCGATTTGAATAAGAATAATTCTTACACTCGTTATTTTAGAATAAAATAAAAGTTAATAAATCATGTCACTTTTATTTTATTAAATGAAAAATAAAAAACGGAATATTTATTCCAGGTGTAGGATTATTCTAAATAACGTTTTATTCAATTAGAATGTTAACTATAGATAGATAGTAAAATGAATGTTCGGTATTAAAACCTTCTCCGTTTAGTTATATTGATTTTATACATTTAAAACATTGACATATTAAAAGAGTGTGACTTTTTCTATTTAGATTTGCACCAAAAACATGTATTCTTTATTAATAAATAAGAAACAACGATGATACGTGTTTAAATATACAATACATAATCCACTTCAATTTCACCCCTCTTTTCAATGGTCGGATTGATTTGAATTTTTTTTTTAGCGTAAAAGATTTTATTGTGATAGATAGGTACATTTTTTGAAGTCTTCGAAACGGTGATGATAATTTTATAATGAAGCTACATATAAAGTAAACTGCGAAATTATAATTATGATGGTTCAATGTATATTTCTTTGCGTATTAAGTATGTATGTATTTTGTTTATGATTCCTATCAGCCTTGAGGTCATACGTGTGCTATCTCTTTCACACCTACGGAAAGTGAATGAGATAGTAAATTACTGCAGGTAAGAAAAGAGTCCTACGCTTATCACTAGATTTGCAGAAAGTTGCAGGCGTGTTTCCACTTGAGACCGTCATTTATTACTCATTGGTAATAACAATAGGATTAAGTCGTGGCGTGGTGAATTCTTTGTCAGCATTTGCTAAACACGTGCGGCAAGCGTTGTGTCAAACGATATTAATATCTGTTAATTTCCGTCTAAATAATAAATGCAAATTTTAAATATCAGAAGAACTTTTAAAAACACCATAAGTCTTGGTAGTAACTCGGACACTGAAACCACATACTAAACATAATTCGAAAACAGAAAATAAACATGAGTATTTTCCCCATTTGTTCCTGCCCAACGTGACCGCCGCGATACATGAGGCGGGGACATATGGGAATGATTTAAATGAAGCGCCTATTCCCATCTGTGCCCGGCGGGGAGAAATAGGAATACACCATATCGAGCCATTCCTTATCCTACCTTTAAAAACATCTTTCTTAGGGTTCCGTACCCAAAGGGTATAAACGGGACCCTATTACTAAGACTCCGCTGTCCATCTGTCTGTCACCAGGCTGTATCTCATGAACCATGATAGCTAGGCAGTTGAAATTTTCACAAATAATGAATTTCTATTGTTGCTATTACAACAAATACTAAAAACAGCATATAATAAATATCTAAGTGGGGCTCCCATACAACAAACGTTATTTTTTTTGTTGGTTTTTGCGTAATGGTGCGGAACCCTTCCTGCGCTAGTCAGACTCGCACATGGCCGGTTTTTTTTATTCATAGCAGCTGAATTGTACCTGATGATTTAGATCACATTAAAAGAAATACGGGTATCGTCCAATACCAAGACTATGCGGCAGTAAATTAAATTTGTAAGATTTTATTGCATAAAATCAGGTATAAATTAGACAAGAAACATAGTAGTTTCTTGTCTAATTTACTTCTATCTATACGTAACGCCTATACGGCACCCAGACTGCATGTTTAATCTAGGAATATTATTTAGAATATAAAATCATGATCTTGGGGCACGGCAGTGCCCCCGCCAAGTCGAGCGCGAAGCAAACACTGCCGTACCATCCTTTACTGGAACCATTTCGCCGCATTTTCAGGCCCCTATTTGAGAACCTCTGGATAAGACCAGAACGCAGAAATTTTCGTCATCCAGTAAGTTATAATCACATACTTAAAATCCAATTTCAAGTCTGTAGGTCATTTAGTTCCGAAGTTAAGCGAAAGCAAAGTTTCGCATTTATGACACTCATTCACTCATGATCATCAGAATAGAACTAGTACTTCCCATAAACTCAGAGAGCTGAAATTTGGTACAGAGTTAGGGTTTAATGGCCACATAAAGGGTACACCTAAAAATATTGCAATATCACTCACGTTTTAAAGATCTAAGAACTGCATAAGTAAGTTTGTAATCCCATATAAATATATGATATTACAAATTTACTGTTGCAGTTCATAAATGAAGATATATTTAGTTATGATATGTGTATACATAGTATGGGTATGAGTACCCGAAAAGAAGGACTGCCTACAAAAAGAGATGAGATCCCTTAAAAAAACATTACATGTAAAAAGGTGCAAGTCTCGCAACGCTTTTACTACAAAAAAGTTTTGAGATGTAATGTGAAACCAAGTCGGTTATTTCAATCAGTGCCAGGGGGTATTAAAACCGTATCAATAAGATATCTTTAATTTGTAATACATATAATGACTTGGCAATCGCACATAATGCTTTACTCGTACCGTACTCGTAAATATGTGTAATGCTCAAACTGCAATTAGCGCTAGCGTTATGTTCAATTAGAATTATTTTAATAGGTGACGATGATCCTTTTGCCATTATGCAGCCGTGCGATGGCCAAGTCATTATACGTATTACAAATTAAAGATATCTTATTGATACGGTTTTAACACCCCCTGGCACTGATTAAAATAACCGACTTGGTTTCACATTACATCTCAAAACTTTTTTGTAGTAAAAGCGTTGCGAGACTTGCACCTTTTTACATGTAATGTTTTTGATGGGATTACATTTATTTGATTAAGAATTATTGTTATTCAATTTTTTCACATATTAATTATTTCCGATCAAATTTATTTAAATAATTTTGACGGGAATAAAATCAACATGATTTTATTCTTAGGAATTCTTATTTAAATAATGATTTTATTCTTGAATGACCAACACTGCTTACTAAGTATGTATGTATCTATTTAATTTAAACAAAACTATTTCACCTAGCAATGTTATAGATACCCAATAAATATAATGAATTCTGGTATTAATGAAAGATTTGAAGTATTAAAATAAGTTTATTTATCACTGCTATAGATATATATTTTCTGATCGCTGCATTAAGCGGTACAAGGTAAATTACGGCTTTTAGCTCATACAAACTCACCGCATATGAAAACATTTTAAACTAAAGTCTATTTTTTTATTCGGTAGACTAAAATGACATTTCATAGTATGAATGAACATCATGTGTCATTTCATTTCATACTGTGAAATGTCATTTTAGTCTACCGGATAAAGAATAGACTTTAATTGCTTATTATAAAATAAGCTCGTAATAACTAGTACATATGTCATTTGTTAACAATGGTAAAATATCTACCACAATCCACTAGCGCATGTATCTTTATCACAAAGTGATTTTTTTTAATCACTCTATCTCTATTCTCTGGAATCTAAAGATAAATTATACCTAACTATGTACCAGTAAAATTACTAGTTAGGTAAAAATTTTTCTTTAAATCAGTCTTTAATCTGTAGGTACATACCAAGTGTGAACCCGAAAATAAAAATAATAATCTAAGTAGCATAAAATATAACTATGTAAATAATAGCAGATATTACTAGGATAGGATGTTGTTTACTTGCAACCCCTTTTCTAAACATTTCTAAACTAGAATTGCTCCGAAACACAACAATAGGAACACACAGGTATAAAGATAAACAAAGGAATAACCACGCTGCCTGCGGCTGTCGCTCCAAAATAATACTGTAATCGCTCACTTATGTTTTCAACTTTAGCTTAAGGACTCAAAGTGCAATATTGTTTGAATTGACAATAAGCGAAGTTACCGGCAAAAAAACTTGTTTGTGCTGGAGGCTTCATAGACCGCCCATGCCAACCACGGTTATTCAATAATGAGTTGAATTTAAGTCTGCGTAAAGATTACAATCGTTTGAACTGGTTCAAAACCTTATTATGAGGTAACAGAATCGACTGGGTTTTTATTTCGGTTACCGGTAACAGGGGTTAACTCGATCTGATACGGTTACCGAATCAAAGTGTTACCTTATCAGACGGTTACCGTTATGGTAGGGGTTTTTATAACCACTTCTAAAATAACCCTATGAAAAACCCCGGTTAAGGTAACCGGTTCCGGTCCCTGCATCAAACACGTCAAAGTTGAAAGATAAAGAGAATCATAAATTTTGTAAACTCACCATCTATAACCGTATCATTATTAATCATACTCAAGAGCGCAGAATTCCTGACCGTAATGCAGAAATACCTAAAGTTCTTCCTGAAGATAAACACGAACACCAACACAGGAAACAAGATGGCCGGAATGATGATCAGAGCCAGGAGTTTGTTCCAACTTTTCTCAATAGCTTCGTCAAAGTCCACGTCTCTGGGAGACACATCGCAGCCCAAAGGTTGTGAAAAGGACTTGTATACCCCTTCGACTAACTGAATGCATTGATAGGCTGTAGGATTGTAATCAAGTAGCAAATAGCGTATAGTAATGTTATCACGGTATATCTCTCCATCACAGTCATAATCTACTTCGCAAACTTTACTAACGTTTGTTCTTGTATTAATAATACCATTGTAAGACGTGAACCCTGTGTGGTAACTGCTAAACTTACTCATATCACCTCTTTCCTTGTATTGTGACCTTATCCTACTTTGGTTTGTTGCTTCTCGGTCAGCATTTAAACTAATTTCAAACAATTCTCTTGTATGGCAATTGCAAATGACGAAGTTCTCGCCGAATCCAAGATATTCTAAATTCTTGAAATCTTCAATCATATTTTCATTTATCATGTTTATGTTATTTTTCCGCAATGATAAATACTTCAAGCGTGGCATGTGACTGAACTTAAGATCTGTCCATGTGGTTAATCTATTATTATCCAAGTCCAATATCTGTAGACTTTCCAACGTTTTAGCTAATTCAGTTGTAAAAACGCTGACCTCATTGTTCTGTACATTTAAAATCTCCAATCGTTTAAATCTTTCAAACAGGTTAAGGTGGACTAAACCAACTTTTGCGGCGTAGACGACTTCTAGGGTATTCTCTAGGCCACCTAAAACGCCGTACTGGTTCAAAATCCCGTTGTTGCCAGAAACATCCAAGAACCTTATCGATGTATTTCTAAAGATATTGGTGCGTAACTTCGTCAACCCAGTCTCACAGAGCGAGAGTCTTTGGAAAGACTTTCCAAAACTGTTAAACATCATCAAATTAATTGGCGAGAGACGTGTGAAAGAAAAGTCTAGTGAAACCAGATTGCACAAATCATCCATGACATCCAATGACTCAAACATCAAGCTCTTACGGTTTCCGAATTCATCGTAATTGTAGTTTCTGCTCATATCTAAGTGGACTAAATTGTTAAGGCCCGAGAACGCTTTAGCGTTGATGTTGAGTATACTGTTATCTGACATATACAAGGCTTCCAAATTTTCCATGCCCTGGAAAGTGCCGGTGCTTAGGGTGGTTATGGCGCAGGCCCTCAAGTCCAATTCACGAAGGTTTTTGAAGCGGGTGCCTTTGAGACCACCGGGCCACAATGCCGCTGAAAAGATAATAGACGTTTTTGTCAAAAACGTTTTTATGAAGGGAAGTAATAAGAGGGGATTGAATCAATGAATTTTAGGCGAAATATAATTCAAGTCATATCACAACAAAATAAAGAATCATCATCTTCCTCGCGTTGTCCCGGCATTTTTGCCACGGCTCATGGGAGCCTGGGATCCGCTTGGCAACTAATCCCAGGAATTGGCGTGGGCACTAGTTTTTACGAAAGTGACTGCCAAATGACCTTCCAACCCAGAGGGTAACTAGGCCTTTATTGGGATTAGTCCGGTTTCCTCACGATGTTTACCGCTAGGCCACCAGCGCTTACCATTACAACAAAAAAATTTGCTTATGATTACAACAAAATAAAGAATAATACAAATCTTAAATCTGGAACAGCCCAGTTGAAGAACTGAGCTGGGCTGGACACTGGGCCTATACTGGGCGCCATTAATCTGTCAGCTCCCAGCGGCTCATATTTGAGCCAGAACGCTTATGGGTGACGTCATATCGTGGGATTCGACAGGTTAATAACCTTACCTCTAGTATTATACTCCATCCCCTGCACTAGAACCCTGGGTTGGCATTGATGAAGCAGTAGACAGCCGGTCGCTGGTGGACTGATCATCTCTTAACCTGGCAACATTCTCCTCATTTTGACCTATTATGGGCGCCAGAAATACTCTTACCTCTAGTATGGTACCCCATCCCTTGCACCAGAACCCTGGCATCAGTAGCGTTGAGGAAGCTGTCATATCGGTCGCTGGTAGACTAATGATCTCTTCCAACATTCCCGGGTAAACAATGGTTAAGCTTGCCTCTAGTATCATATCCAACCCCTGCACCAGAACCATGGCATCAGCAGCATTGATGAAGCTAGTTGTCATACCGGTAGCTGGTAGACTGTAGAGAATCCTCCCTCAAGTTCACAGCCTCAACAAAACCCGCACAGGTCATGGTAGGTGCAATTATATGCGACACAAATGGGAATGGAACGAGAGCCCGTTGTGTGACTGTGGCCCTGAAGATCAAACTACCCAGCATATTGTCGAACGATGTCCAAAGAGACGAGACCAAGGCAGCCTCTTTACTAATCTGACACCTGACGCTAAGTCGACATCGAGGCTGCGTAACCTCGATGTCGACTTATAATAAGTTATACAATAAGCATATATTGCCTACAATGTTACGCCATACGCTTAAATAAATGGTTAAGCTTACCTCTACTATCGTACCCTAACCCTCGCACTAGAACCCTGGCGTCGGTGGCGTTGATGAAACTGTCATACCGATCGCTGGTAGACTGAAGATCGTCGAACTTGTTCCCGTACAGCGTCAGGTACTCTATCGTGTCGGCCAGACGGTTGTGGTTGGCGTCTTGTAACGAAAACACCTGAAACGATACAACCATATACAACATTGAACCAAGAAATATTGTTTGATTCAAGATCTTCGATATAAGGAAATTCGAAACTCTAAGTCCACGCGCCATACTGAGGACTTCGATCTGTCTAGGCGCCCTCGTCTGCTGCCCGAGCTCAGACCTGGATGTGCCGACTCGGAGACTTTTACTATTAGAAGTATTAGAACAAGCTATAGCAGAGGACGCTGGTTCGATTCCAGCCTGGGGCACTGACATTTATTTCGAAGACGTTCGTCAGACAAAGGAGCATAGCTATGGTCAATATACTTACATCTAATTGTGTAAACATACCTACTTTCTTATGTTAACATCCAGAGAGGAACATGAGGACTACGTTTGTATGGAGAACTGGCCCCGTAGACAACATGCCAATCGCTAACGCTACGTAGCGAACGAAACGCAACTGTCACTGTCGCACTGATATGGAAGAGCGATAGAGAAACACAAAACGATTCGATGGAGCGCAAGCGATCGGCACCTTGGCTAGGCCGCCTGGTCGTCCCTTGTCCTCTTAACAGCGTATAATGTAATGTGCCTTACCTCCGGTACCTCTCTAAGTCCACAGCGCGCCATGCTGAGCACTTTGATCTGTCTTGGCGCCCTAGCCTGCTGCCCCAGCTCAGACTGTAGCCTCGCCACTGGATGTGCTGACTCGGAGACGTCTACTGATGAAGTTTGAGCTGGAATATGAGTGGCATATTTTATAACATGGATAGAAGTTGAACCGAAATCTTAACCTCTAGCAAAAATAATAGAGTGTATAGAGAGTAAAGGGGCCCACTGATTACCAGTCCGCCGGACGATTTCGGCCTGTCAGTTGTACTGAAAACTGGAACTGTCAAATTTTTGTTCTAACTGACAGACCTATATCGTCCGGCGGACTATTAATCAGTGGGCCCCTTTACTGTGTCATGGTATAGAGAGTTATTACTGTGTCAATCAAATTATGTAGCCACAGTACATGTCCTGCCATCTTTCAACAGAAGATTAAAACTGTTAGAACGCCATTTTACTTTGATCCTTATTCTTTCACTGATATGTGTCATTTTGTTAAATGTCAAAAACTTACGCCAATCTACTCGACAGTAGGCCAAAGGTACGACATCGCTCGAAAAGATTGCACCATAACTTTGCCTAGCCTCTGGTGTCGCTGGTGTCCGTGAGCGACGTTAATCGCTTATCATCAGGCTATTTCATCTGCTCGTTTGCCGCCTATATCATAAATAAAAATCCAATTCCAATTGTTCATGCTCGTCACTATTCCAAATTTAAAATCTATAGGTACTGAAACCTAGTTCTCCGAGATATTTATCAATGTGATAGACGGACGGACGGACAGTCGCACCATAAGGGTTCCTTTTGTATATTTTTGGTACGGAACCCTAAGAAATGGATGGTGACGTTACCTTCTGGGTTCAGCCGGCCATTGTGGTCGACCCAGGACTGCAGCTCGTTCATGGCCCCCGTCAGACATGGCTGCTGCTGCCCCCATACCATCGCCAAACAGTTGCATATTACACTGCAACACACAGAACAAATACAAAATACAAATACAAATAATTTATTGAGAAAAGTATAGTATTTTTTATTGGTATTCAGGACAACAACCGCCGTAAATATACAACTTACAAAGTATTAATTATTAGATAATATTAGGCCAATAACAGTAACAGTAGTACAGTGGTTGCTCTTAACCTTTTGGACGCCAATGACCGATATATCCGCACCGTAGGCTCAACGCCAAAGACCGATTAATCGGTCACAGACCACAGAGCAACATCGACCTACGTGCATATAAGTTCAACTTCAGTTTTGACACTTCAATGATGTGGCGTCAGCGTGACTGCTTCTGTGTTTGACACGGCGTGGAAAAGGTTAAAGAATTTATAAAAACAAGGGATTTACAAATGCCTGAACTAGGATTCCCTGTGTTTCAGGCAGCGAAGGACAATATTAATTATTCACTTAATTATAAACTATAAATAGTACACCATATAAGTCTTATTACCTAAAGAAAAAAGTAGGTTCTTAAGTATTAAATATCAGAGTACAGTAGGTAATCAATTAATAATTTTACGACTATTAGTAAGTTTATCTGTATCATCGTACGTCATTTTTTGAAGGGCGCGTCGTAGTATTCTATTAACGGCGCCCTGCACGTCCAATTCAACAATGGGTCAAGAATGCTGTTGGGGCTGCCTCAGTTCAGTTTTGCAATGGCTCTGGCCCCGTAGACAACATGCCAATAGCTAACGCTACGTAGCGAACGAAACACAACTGTCATTGTCGTACTAATATGGAAGAGTGATAGAGAAACACAAAGCGATTGGATGGCGAAGCGATAGCGATCGTCAGCTTGGCTAGGCTACCTATGATGTTTGCGGAGGCACGAATGGATGATTTCTACGCCATTATGAGAAAACGCACAGCATCTCAGATGCACCGGTTGAGAAACAGCTCCAACAGTTTTCTATTGGGCCTCAATGCATACTGTCCCATTCTACCGGAGGGATAAATTTATAATGTAAATTAAATAATGTATGTACTTAAAAAGCGCTGGTGGCCTAGCGGTAAGAGCGTGCGACTTGCAATCCGGAGGTCGCGGATTCGAACCCCGGCTCGTACCAATGAGTTTTTCGAAACTTATGTACGAAATATCATTTGATATTTACCAGTCGCTTTTTGGTGAAAGAAAACATCGTGAGGAAACCGGACTAATCCCAATACGGGCCTAGTTTACCCTGTGGGTTGGAAGGTCAGATGGCAGTCGCTTTCGTAAAAACTAGTGCCCACGCCAATTACTGGGATTAGTTGCGGGACAACGCGAGGAAGATGAAGATGATGAATGTATGTACTTAAATATAAGTTGTTTTGTCAATAATACCTAACATAGTGATAAGTAATTATACCTAACCTAACTAATCATTTATGGATCTGTGATGTCCGAAATAAAGTCTTAATAATAATAATTAAATATGTCATCTCCGCTCATCTCCTCCTGAGTGGAAAGGCAGCCTATATAGCGGCTGGCTTCGAAAAAATCACGAAAGATCACGTTGGGGGAGAGGGGGTATATGAAGACCTCACGTGTATTTTTCTACAGTGAACGAAACTAAGAAAAAATACCTACCACATCATGATTTAAGTAGATACTTTTTCTCGGTCTCGTTCAACATAAATCTCACTCCGCACTTCAAAATAGCTGGCTAGTGCTATTTTCATTTATCGCGCTGGTGGCCTCGCGGTAAGAGCGTGCGACTTGCAATCCGGAGGTCACGGGTTCGAACCCCGGCTCGTACCAATGAGTTTTTCGGAACTTATGTACGAAATATCAAATCAAATAAAATCAAATATCATTTATTGTCAGGCAACTAAGGCCCATAGATACATACCTTACAAACTAACATACATACAATAATAAAAATTATTTCGGCGACACGGTGGTTTTCTGGTGTGTCGCATGTTCCGGTGTAGGATTTGGCAGATTCCCACGGAATCGCCGAAACACCACGCCCTTCGGCCAGAAGTCCGTGCTGGCGATGGTTTCCAGCAGCCGCAGCAGCAGCAGTTTGGAAGGTCAGATGGCAGTCGCTTTCGTAAAAACTAATGCCCACGCCAATTACTGGGATTAGTTGCCAAGCGGACCCCAGGCTCCCATGAGCCGTGGCAAAAATGCCGGGACAACGCGAGGAAGATGAAGATGATGACGAAATTTCAGAGCGCGCGTAACTTAAAATTAGGTCGAATTAAAAAAATCTAAAAAATACACGTGAGGTTATGTGGGGGAGGGGGGTAGCCAAACATACAAATAAACCTAAACCTCACCAAATATCACTAAGGGGGAGGGGGGAGTAGCCGAAAACACCTCGCGTGATAAGTTGAAGTAGGTACTTATGTAAAAAAACTTACAAGGCATAAATGCTCATGTTTCGTCATTACATTTTCACGGCGTTCACTTCACTTCACAACATTACTGAAACTACGATTTTGGCGATAGTGATTGGACAGCTTTTATCGAACGATTATTATTATCTTATCAATGTCAAAGACAAGGCTGTTAGTGGGATGGCAAGAGATATGTAGATAATATTTATCAATGAATTGGTTGTTTATTTTAATTAATCGTATCGATGTTATATTAGGTATCTTAAAACACTGCGTAAATTGAGACGTGACGAATGCCTTTGATAAAAAAAACCCGGATAAGTGCGAGTCGTACTCGCCCACCGAGGACTCCGTACTTTTTTGTATTTGTTGTTATATAGGTAGTGGCAACAGAAATACATCTGTGAAAATTACAACTGTCTAACTATCACAGTTCATGAGATACAGCCTGGTGACAGACAGACAGATGGACAGTGGAGTCTTAGTAATAGGGTCTCGTTTTTTACCCTTTGGGTACGGCACCCTTAAAAGAGCCTACTCCACTCCACAGAATTTTGAACCCAGGCCCATCGGCTTCATCGGGTCACTTCCAACTATTCCAGACAGGTTGTTAAAAAACCGGCCAAGTGTGAGTCGGACTCGCGTTCCAAGGGTTCCGTACATTAAGTCCGACTCACGCTTGACTGCACATTTCTCATAGGTTTTCCTGTCATGTATAGGTAAAGAACTATATTGTGTATTTTTTTCAAAATTTTAGACCCAGTAGATTCGTAGATGAAGGGGGGAAATAGTCGGACTGACAGACAGACAGACAGACAGACGCACGAGTGATCCTATAAAGGTTCAGTTTTTTTCCTTTTTAGGTGCGGAACCCTAAAAATGAAATGATTGTCAAAAAATATTGTAATTTCAGTACAACTACCAAAACGCCTCCAAGCCATGCCGTACCAAGTGCAGTTCAGGGCCCCAGGGCCCCCGCCGCCGGGGGTCACCCGGACCCCAGAGGAGATCGAAGCGGAGATGAAGAAAGTAGAAGCGGAGTATGAGAAGTTGGCCCTTGTGTTCATACAGTGAGTATGGTCAAAAGTTATGGTTAGGGCCCCAGGGTCCCCATCGCCGGGGGTCACCCGGACCCCAGAGGAGATCGAAGCTGAGATGAAGAAAGTAGAAGCGGAGTATGAGAAGTTGGCCCTTGTGTTCATACAGTGAGTATGGTCAAAAGTTATGGTTAGGGCCCCAGGGCCCCCGCCGCCGGGGGTCACCCGGACCCCAGAGGAGATCGAAGCTGAGATGAAGAAAGTAGAAGCGGAGTATGAGAAGTTGGCCCTTGTGTTCATACAGTGAGTATGGTCTTAAGTTATGGTTAGAGCCCCAGGGTCCCCATTGCCTGGGGTCGATCGGACCTCGGAGGAAAATGAAGCGGAGGTCAAGAAAGTGGAAGCGGAGTATGAGAAGTTGGCCCTTGTGTTCATACAGTGAGTATGGTCTTAAGTTATGGTTAGAGCCCCAGGGTCCCCATTGCCTGGGGTCACTCGGACCCCGGAGGAAAATGAAGCGGAGGTCAAGAAAGTGGAAGCAGAGTGTGAGAAGTTGGCCCTTGTGTTCATACAGTGAGTATGGTCTTAAGTTATGGTTAGAGCCCCAGGGTCCCCATTGCCTGGGGTCGATCGGACCTCGGAGGAAAATGAAGCGGAGGTCAAGAAAGTGGAAGCGGAGTATGAGAAATTGGCCCTTGTATCATACAGTGAGTATGGTCAAAAGTTATTGTTAGAGCTCCAGGGCCCCCGCCGCCTGGGGTCACTCGGACCCCGGAGGAAAATGAAGCGGAGGTCAAGAAAGTGGAAGCGGAGTGTGAGAAATTGGCCCTTGTGTTCATACAGTGAGTGACCTTAAATAGAATGCCCTCAACTACACCTTTACATAATATCTTCAGCAGTGCGTCAGGCATGCTTGCCGAGGCGCGCACGGATGGCTTCCATGCCATCAGAAGAGGGTAGCCTCTTTGCTGAGACGAGTACGAGACAGTAATAACAACATCCTGAGGATGGTAGCTAGACGCCTTGACTGTCTAATGTTAAAATATTGGGTCAGTACATAGACTAGGAATCCTCTAGACGGAGGTTAGAGCAATTATTTCATGAAACCGATGCTGCCAAAAATACTGGGGTGCGGGGGACGAGGTGAGCGAGTCCCGTGCCGTGATTGGTCCGTTCAAAGACACGGACGTCACACAAAGACACTTTGACTCGAAAATTTAGTAAAACTACCGTATAGGTATTTGTGACAGAGGGGGTAGCACTACTATGCTCAGTCTGGAGGATGTCTTGTCTGTGGGTCAGTATTGTGACGGGATGGGCAATGTAGAAATTGTGACTCCTTCTTCTGTTTTGTTTTAATTATGTATTTATATGTACTAACATCTAATATTATAGTTATATCTAGTTAGGAGTATTAAAGTAGTGTAAAAGCCTCAAACTGCTTGAATGTTGTTGCAAACCTGTTATTGGTGCATAAATATTAAACGTGTCTACTGTACTTATGTAACTTTGCTTGCTCTGTTTATGTACTGTTGGTGTGTCTAATGAAATAAATAAACAAAGTAAATAAATAAAAATAATATCATGCTCAGATTGCCTCAGGAGATCATGTGGTCGGAGCCACCCGTCATCTGCCAGTGGCAGGAGACCAGGAAACTATGGACCACCAACTACATCAACGATTACAAGTTCAACGAGGACAAACTCACGGTTCAGTTCCGCACTGGAGTGTTATGTAAGTTATAGCAGGCGTGTCTCACTCCGCGATTTCGTCGCTTTGCTACAGGTAGCTAAAAGTACATCCGTTCGGCCCCAATTTTGGGGAAAGCCATAAGCCGCGCGTGGCGCTGTCGCCACCTAGCGGCCATATCTGTGCTGATCGTAACAGACGCGTTTTGTGAGAGAGTGAGTCTTCTGTACTTAGTACTGTTATTTATTCTGTGGTTATAGTTTGGCAAGCCATTTCCGTCAGTAAGGCGGAGAATTTAAAAAATGTAGCCGCCATGGTTCGAGCTTCCATAGAAAAAAATAATTTCGCGCCTTTCCTACTGACAGAGTGTTTGCCAGAGTATAGTTTAAACCTTACATAATCCTTGAAGAAATATACAGAAGAAACGAGAATAAAATGACAACAGTTTGAAAACATGGATTTTGTCATAGAGAAATACATACTATATTATAGTATGACAAGAGTGCTCACTCCATACATCAGTTCAGACTATTAATTTCAGTGTCTACATCTAGCATCGAGTAGCGGAACTATCAGTACTACTACTTGACAATAGATGTAGCACCGACCGGAAAGTATAAGACTTTCCGGTCGGTGCTACATTTATTGTCAAGTAGCAGTACTGATAGTTCCGCTACTCGATGCTAGATGCTAATAGTGTTTTTGGTACTAAAACTGATGTATGGAGTGAGCACTCTATATTTTGTAAAAAGAAATGTATTAGCATGAGCTGTATTTGATTTTTGATGACAACTATTTATATTGTGTTCACTAGAATCTTTGAAGTTCTGAAAGGAATAGAATTGAATAGAATAGAAACACTTTATTGACAAACTGTGTACAGAAGATGACAATTAAGTAAGTACTTACACTATACCTACTTCGTTCACTGAATGTGGTCTCAGCCAGCCTAGCCAAGGTGACAATCGCTATCGATACGACAACGAAACGCTTTGTATCGCTATTACTCTTCTATAGTACGACAGTGACAGTTGCGTTTCGATTGCTACGGAGTACGGAGCATAAGCGATTGGCATGTTGGCTACGCGGCCAGGTTGATAGGCAAATTATGTATGTACCTACCTACCTACCTACATAATTACATTGCGAACGGTAACCAGGGAAATAGGGTAAAGGCACCAGTAGTCAGCCTTATAACGACTTTTTTAAGTTTGAACGTTCGGAATTTCTACAGGATTAGTCGGATAATTAAACAAATGACATGGTTAGATCAATTGTTTATCATAGTTTTAAAACAAAATATTAAAAAAAATAAAAATCCTCTTTATAATATCTCTAATTAAGTTTAAACAAAAAGTGGCACTTTTCTCCAGTAGTCAGCCTCCAAAATCCAGTAAGCAGCCTCTGTGTACCCAGTACTCAGCCTATATAAACTATTCATAATAATTAGTTCAAAATCACTAATATTTATGTCAAAATCAACGATATTATAATATTTATTTTTCTTTATAATATCTGTTATTGTTATTGTACTTAGTTGTAGTTTTTAATTTTAGTTTATAATTTTTTGCATATATATATGAAAGTCAACGGTTACACCTAATATCTATTTTTTATTTATATATTTAGTTGTTGTAAGTTGTAGATTTGAATTTTGTGCATATATGTATTACTTACTTGTTTACTTATTTACTATTAATATTTTTTTTCTTATAGGTACATACAATTCTTACGACACGAAATTTGTTGGCCATAGGTACTTAACTAACACTATTCTTGCAAACTAAGAATCGCAATATATATTTTCTAATAATTAATGCGTCAAAAATTAACGAGGTAAATCAGGTAATATATAATTATGTCCTATAATATGTCAAAAATATGTA
Source organism: Cydia amplana (assembly GCF_948474715.1). Lineage (NCBI taxonomy): Eukaryota > Metazoa > Arthropoda > Insecta > Lepidoptera > Tortricidae > Cydia > Cydia amplana. Next base: position 1,587,687 of record NC_086095.1, on the reverse strand, counting down.
TACACTTGTGAACCTTATTTCAATGAGATAGGGCTTAAAAATGTGGACATATTTTTGGCGGCGACGTACCAAGCAAGGTCAATGGCTGAGTACTGGATCCGCGAAACCCAGTGGTCAGCCGCATTAAAACGTTATTTCAAATGCGGCTGACTACTGGGTTTTACTTTAAATTGACTAGGGCATGCCTAACTAAATTTGAAAATGTAAATTTAACGGTCCTAACGGTCGCATTGGCTCGAAAATAATAAAATAAACGAATAACCCAAAGGTCAGCCGTGGGGGGCTGGGCACTGGATTCTTTAGAAAAAAGTGTTATCCAGTGGCCAGCCCCCTCAATTTATAAGTGAAATATTGATATTTTCATTCAAATATAATGCAATTTAATAGATAAACTAATAAACAAACCAATCATTAACAAAAACAATAACTTTTAACATTAAAACATAGTTTTTCTTGCCTGTTAAGAGAACACCACGTGCAGTAAAAAATATGGCGGACATGACACTATTGCACTCGTCGACAAACAGCACCTGTATGAACGAGTATATTTCTTCCCCCCGTTCCCTCACCGCACCTGTCGTGTGACGTATTAACCAATAAGGAATCAAAGCTCCTATTTGAGTACTCGTGATTTGTTTAAACGAATATACCAGATATTTATGACCAATAAACGACTCAAAAGGCTGACCACTGGTCCCTGGCTGGCCACTGGTGCTGTTACCCTATTTTATAGAAAGTTATTGACAAAATAAAATTCCAATACCCCGCCATTCCCTCATATCATGTCATTTCTATAAACATGGCGTCGATAGACTCAAACTACCTATCATTCATGAGATGAGCTGATTTAAGTCTGTGTTGGCAGGGCCCATCGGTATAGCTACGCTGCGGTACAGTAACATGCCGTATCAAGGATGGGATATCAGACCAAATCCGAACGGGTAAGGAATAAGTTTTATGCAAAAATTAAATTTTTGGTTCAAGCTTTTATCGCTGACTGTACTTTTCTTTCCACAGACAACTAATACTCATCGAGACATTTCTAAAAACCCCAAACACAATTAGGTCGTGTTGTGTTATCACAGATCAGCTCCAAGGTACCATAATATTGCATTGTCACCGACTAACACACACGTATGCAAATTTTCAGCTTCATCGGAAACCGGGAAGTGGGTCAAATTTAACATATGTACACATACATCTAGTTCTAGGTACATATAATAAAATAAGAAAAATAAAAAATAAAAATAAAATGCGTTTATTTCGGACAGCGTATCCATAATATCCATATTACAAAAATTAGACAACACAAATAAATTTACAAAACACACAAACAATAAATCAACATGCACATTATCACAAACTTACATTAAATTATACAAATTAAATAAAAATTATAAATTAAATTAAATTATAAATTCCTCTATCAAATATGTATTTATTATTATTCTCCACATTCTCATTTGTCATAGTGCGCATGTGGCGCATGAGACTTCGCCCAGTGGCCAAATATCGGGCTGTCATGAGCCCCTGCGACCGCGGTTATATACTTAATGCAAGTTAAGTAAAACCTTGTAAAATAAAAGAATATTTAGTGTCAAAAAATGTCACTTTCTGTTGTTTCTATCACGAAATTACTTTGCCACTAACACTTAGCGCGTGACCGATGTATATACCTAGACTGTAAATTTCTAGATATTTATGTTCTAACGACTGGTCTGGCCTAGTGGGTTGTGACCCTGCCTGTGAAGCCGCGGTCCTGGGTTCGAATCCCGGTTAGGGCACTTATTTGTGTCATGAGCACAGATATTTGTTCCAGAGTCTTGGGTGTTTTCTATGTATTTGTATATTATATATATCGTTGTCTGAGTACCCACAACACAAACCTTCTTGAGCTTCCTGTGGGGCTTAGTCAATCTGTGTAAGAATGTTCTATAATTTTTTTTTATTTATGTCCAGGAATGGCGTTCAGTTGACCGTGACGGGCGCATGCGTAACAGTCACGTGGATTTGTATCGGCAACTCGGTCAAACTGAAGTGGATCGCTAATGCAACCACTCGCGCGCTCAAGGAGCACTTCGGGAAGAAATATTCGGTCAAAGGGATGGTCCAGGTATCTATTTGTCTGTCTCACTATCTAGTCTAATCTCCCTAGTTAGATAACTGGGTGAATCTAAAGGGTCCCACTGATTAACAGTCCGCCGGACGGTATCGGCCTGTCAGAACAGAAAGTTGACAGTTCCGAACAACTGACAGGCCGATATCGTCGGGAGGACTGGTAATCAGTGGTCCCCTTAAGGGTCTACCGCAAACGAGAGAGTCGAAATTTTGATTTTGTTACCTAACCTCTCTCACTCTTGCATATTCGAGCGATAAAGAGGCAGATAGCCGAGTTTCGATTTCGCGTTTCCCGGTAGGCCCTTTGTAAACAAACCGCCTTGATGTATCAATGTCTTGTTTTTTTGTCTGTGAAAATTTGTCAATAAAAGAGTTTAAGGCACAGTATGTATAAGTTACTCTATGGTTTACGAAAGGCGCTAGTGCTTTACTCTGGCGGCTAAACATTGCAGATTAATACTCCCTATTTAATTTTGATAGGTACCTACATGAATGTTCCCCATTCACCTTTTCGACGCCGTGTCAAACACAAAAGCTGTCACGCTGACGCCACGTCACCGAAGTGTCAAAACTGAAATTGAACTTTATGCATATGCACGTAGGTCTATGTTGCTCTGTGGTCTATAGCCGATTAATCTGTCTTTGGCGTTGAACCTACGGTGCGGATATATCGGTAATTGGCACCAAAAGTTTATGTAGTTATGTAATTTCAGTTGATGCGTGCAGCAGCGTGCGATTTCTTCCCCGACTTCGACGGGCACAACCATCTGGAGGGCACGTGTCCGAAGGAGTGGGTCATCGAGCGGCACACTTACCACGCGATGGCCATGCTGTCCAGGGCGTACAACTTTCAATGGAGCAGGTACCTTATGAACTTTAAAAAAATACAAAAAACTGGACAAGTGCGAGTCGGACTTGCGTTCCAATACATTAAGTCCGACACACGCTTGACTACACATTTCTAATAGGTTTTCCTGTCATCTATAGGTATAAAGAATTATTTTGTGTTTTTTTTTTTCAAAATTTTAGACCCAGTAGTTTCGGAGATAATAGTGGGGAATGGTCGGACAGACAGACAGACAGACGCACGAGTGATATCCTACAAGGGTTCCGTTTTTTTCCTTTTGAGGTTCGGAACCCTAAAAACCGGCCAAGTGCGAGTCGGACTCGCGCACGAAGGGTTCCGTACCATTCTGTAATATCGAACAATCAACGGCAAAAAAAAACATTTGTTGTATGGGAGCCCCACTTAAATATTTATTTTATACTACTTCAATCAACCTCAGTATTTTTTGAGTCTGACTGAAATAGCAAGACACGTTCGTACCTGAAAATACGATGGAAAATAATTATGCACTACATCTGTATTAGTTATTACATTAAGATAATAAAATTGTTGAAATAAACTTATCTTTACAATAGAGAAAAAAATACATAGAGTGCTCACTCCATACATCAGTTCAGACTATTAATTTCAGTGTCTACATCTAGCATCGAGTAGCGGAACTATCGGTACTGCTACTTGACAATAGATGTAGCACCGACCGGAAAGTCTTATCTCAACAGCATAAGACTTTCCGGTCGGTGCTACATCTATTGTCAAGTAGCAGTACTGATAGTTCCGCTACTCGATGCTAGATGCTAATAGTCTTTTTGGTACTAAAACTGATGTATGGAGTGAGCACTCTATGTATTTTTTTCTCTATGTCTTTACTTAGATGGAACGTTGGTGCTGGCAGTCGAAACATAGTTATGCAGATCAGAGAGGCAGTGGACAAGAAACGGGAGGTAGGTTGAATAGGGTATTTGAATGTATTTAAAATAAATTATTTTACACCATGTATGAAATAAAGCACCAGAAGATTAACAGAGAAACGTAGACAGCAGTTATTTTTAGACACAATTTCTATTTTAAAACCCGTATATAACTATAAAGAGTAGATTATTTATTTGATCGTGACGTGACATCATCACATGCAAGTGAATGGTCATCACGTTTTGAAAGTTCAAAAAAAGAATAATTATTTGTTTTACAAGGGGGCAAAGTTGTTGTTTAACCGCTCGTACTAATATTGATACCCGAGCAAGCGAAAGATTCCAAAAAATGGTATCTTGAGCGTTGCGAGGGTTTCAAAGTGAAACACAAAATTTTTCACCACACCAACCCGAAGCAAATATTAAATGTAAAATATCAAAGTCAAACCAAATCAAATCCAAATGAATGTTATTAAATATTTATCATCCAAAATCATCATTTAAAAGTCAATTCTACCAGCAAACATAAGAAAACAACTCAAAATTTGCATTTGATTACTTTGCCTCACATGTGAATAAAATGCAACTTTGCTATCGGTTTTTGAAGTGCAAAGAAAGCCTTCCGAGCTGGTGTGGTGAAAACTGTTTTGTAGTCAAAGTAAGTAGTCAAATAAGTACCCTATTAATGAAGGTGGAGGTTTTTTTATTGTCTATAAAAACTTATTGTCTATTTAAAACTCGCTTTAGGAGCTATACTTGGTCAAGCAGATCTTGTCAGTAGAAAAAGGCGGTAAATTTGAAAAATGTAGGCGCGAACGGATATCATCCCCTAGAAAATTTGAATGTCGCGCCTTTTTTACTGACAGGATTTGCTTGACCAGCTATATTATATATTTGCAGGCCAAATTCAACCTGCTGTACGCGAATCCAAAACAGACGACCATTTTGAAATGCAACGAGCTAAGCACGGAGTTGACTGTGGAACCCATGGTTGGACTAGGGGTGAGTAGCCGTACCACGAGACGACACTTGACGTTTACGTAAACGCGATCGCAGTACTCGCTCGCACTGATGTATTGGTGCGATAGAGAGGGAATGCGATAGAGTCGACGCTGCCAACTGAGCAAACAATACCTCATCCAGGTGAATTACCAATATGATTTGGAACTCCGGTAGCCGTTTAAGAAGTGTAACGCTCTGACGGTACATATCGCTAGGATCCCCTAGACTAGACCGATATGGTGGAAAGATTCGCTGAAAATGTATTTTTTTGGCATATCCTCCTTAAGTATGGCTGGGCATACAAATGAAAAATCCAAAATTTGCCACTGAAATTTGATTTTGCGTTGTTGGAAAATTGAACGAAACAAAGAAAAACCGGCCAAGTGCGAGTCGGACTCGCGCACGGAGGGTTCCACACCATCAACAAAAAATAGAGCAAAACAAGCAAAAAAAACGGTCACCCATCCAAGTACTGACCCCGCCCGACGTTGCTTAACTTCGGTCAAAAATCACGTTTGTTGTACGGGAGCCCCACTTAAATCTTTATTTTATTCTGTTTTTAGTATTTGTTGTTATAGCGGCAACAGAAATACATCATCTGTGAAAATTTCAACTGTCTAGCTATCACGGTTCGTGAGATACAGCCTGGTGACAGACGGACGGACGGACGGACGGACAGCGGAGTCTTAGTAATAGGGTCCCGTTTTTACCCTTTGGGTACGGAACCCTAAAAAGCGATTCTGTTCCAATTGAATAGGATCTCAATTTCATCGAACTGAAGAGGTACTATAGGTCCTTGGACCTTGGGCCTTAGGAGGGTATGGTGTAAAGTGTTTACAAAATGTTTGTTGTGCCAGTTCTACCCGGACCTGTTCACCCTGAACATGTGGTACGGGTCGGTGGACGCGCGCCGCGCCACCTTCAACGTGAAGCTCGCCCTGGTCGAGACGGTCTTCGAGATGCTGCAGGAACTCAAACTGTCCAGCTTCTCATAAATATATTTATTTTACACAAGGCCATAGAGAAAAAAATACATAGATTGCTCACTCCATACATCTGTTTTAGTACCAAAAAGACTATTAGCATCTAGCATCGAGTAGCGGAACTATCAGTACTGCTACTTGACAATAGATGTAGCACCGACCGGAAAGTCTTATGCTGTTGAGATAAGACTTTCCGGTCGGTGCTACATCTATTGTCAAGTAGCAGTACTGATAGTTCCGCTACTCGATGCTAGATGTAGACACTGAAATTAATAGTCTAACTGATGTATGGAGTGAGCACTCTTGTCTTACTATATTTCTCTATGACAAGGCAGAGCCCGGAATAGGGAATATTACGCGAAACTCTGCGTAGGGTGCGCCACTACCACAATTGGGTACTTTCCTACTAGTCAAATCAGCTTCTATTTTAGAACTGTCAAAACGATTTGCCAATATGGAATTTAGACTTGGTCAAGTCTGCTTGACAAGATCTGTCTTGTCAGTAGAAAAAGGCGGCAATTTTGAAAAATGTAGGCGCGAAGCACAGACAAGACATCCTCTAGACTGAGCATAGTAACGCTACCCCCTCTGCCACTCATACGGTAGTTTTACTCCATCTTCGAGTCAATCCCGTGCCGTGATTGGTCCGTGTCTTTGAACGGACCAATCACGGCACGGGATTCGCTCACCTCGTCCCCCCGCACCCCCGTATTTTTGGCAGCATCGGTTTCATGAAATAATTGCTCTAAACTCAGTCTAGAGGATTCCTAGTCTATGGCGCGAAGGGATATCGTCCCATAGAAATTTTTAATTTCGCACCTATATTTACTGACAAGATTTGCTTGACCAGCTATATATGAAGACTAGTAGGTATAGTGACGTCACGGTTAACTCGCCTACTTTTTATATTTCTAAATTGTGTTTAAAAATAACTGCTAGGTATCTATGTTTTTCCAATAATTATCTAGTGCTTTTTCGTGCACCGTGCACGATGTGAAAAAAAATATTTTTTTTTAGTAGAGGAAAGTACCCAATCACTCACAGCCTGAGGGTATACCGCAAACGAGAGACTCGAAATTGTGTTATCTAATCTCTCAATCAATCTCTCAACTTTCACAAAACTCATGTTATTTATTTGTTATTTTATCACTCTCGTAGATATATTCGAGCGATATAGAGACAGATAGCCGAGTTTCGATTTCGCGTTTCCCGGTAGGCCATTTGTAAACAAACCGCCTTGATGAATCAGCAATGTCTTATTTTATTGTCTGTGAAAACTTGTCAAAAAAAGTTTAAGGCACAGTATGTATAAGTTACTCTATGGTTTACGATGGGAGCTAGTGGTGCACTCTGGTGGCAGAACATTGCAGTAATACCCCCTATTTTCGCGGCAAAACAAAAGACTGTCGCAATTCGCAATCAATCAATCAGATCAATTGTAAATTGTATAGGTAATGTAATGTTTAGTCCTTACCAAAAACAGATATACCTACAACAGGTTTATTGATGTAAGTAATTTAAAGAATAAAAAATCGAATTTAATTGAAATCGACCAAATCATGAAACTCTGTATATGCAGGTACAGTCAGCAGCAGAAGTTGCTAAACGGGCGAGGTGTACAAAATTACCTTGACACGCTCTTATTCTCTTAACAATAAAGTCGCGTCTTTATTTGATTGAACACCTCGCCCGCTTAGCAACTATTGCTGCTGACTGTACACACCTAATAAAAATACTTTCTAAGCACTTTGTTTTTTTTTTTCTTATTATTGTCAATGCCCCTTCATTGGGAAATACGAGTCTTAATGACAGGACATTAATTTATACATGAATATATAGATGGTCAAGCAAATCTTGTCAGTAGAAAAGGCGCGAAATTCAAATTTTCTATGGGACGATATCCCTTCGCGCGTATATTTTTCAAATTTGCCGCCTTTTTCTACTGACAAGATCTGCTTGGCCATCTATAGTACCTATAGGTACCTAACTGGATCAGGCATGAGAGCTATAAGTTCGCAAATTGCGGGCATTTTTCTCTGTCACTCTAATTACGCCTTCATTGGAGTAAAAGAGAAAGATCCCCGCATGATGCGAATTTCGGTTTTCGCGGTAGTCCATCTGATGCTATTCATAGCTTATTGCCAAAAATGCGAAGCCCCGTCCAAACTATGTGTGGAATTCGATTTTCGCAAACAGCGAAATCGATTCTTCGCCCGCGATTCACGCACATAGTCTGGAGGGCACGTACCGGTTAAGTCTCCTACCAAAATCCATTGTCTGCTTCACCGCTTCAAATTGCAGCTAATCAAACAATAAAAATGTCTCTTTTTGTTATCACCTGATTAAACAATATATAGACTGACTTTTTTGGATATGACTTATCATATTGTATGAGTTAAAGATGAATTGATTCTAAAAGACGTTTAATAATTAAATTATTTATTTCAGGCACTGGTCCCATAATGTGTTAAGGTTTGCATAGATGGCGCCATCATAGCTTGCCCGTTTTCTATGAGATTTGACTTAAAGGGCTGCCATCCAGGGCATTAAAAATACAAAAAATTGACAATTTTAGGGATTGACAGGGCAAGCTATGTTGGCGCCATCTGCTAATAAATACTTCGACCGGCCAACTCCATTACGAGCACATTACGAGTATACCTCCAATTTGAAACATGTTTGTTCAGCTTGCAGTGTCCAGGCAGTCAACCTGTGTTTATGTTAGTTACAACATAAATTCAAAATTAATGGTCTGAACAAAATTCCAAATAAATACAAAATAAAATTATTAAGGTCTATTTCAATATTTAAATAGATGAAGGGAGTTGTTACAAAAGTAGCATAGAATATATTCATAAATTATATACAATTTATAAAAACCGACCATTTTCAGTAACGTTTGAAAAATTATAGTTGGTCAAACCAATATGTCAGTAAATAGGAACAAAAAAAACACCTATTCATCCTTTTCTTTTGGGTGCTACTAAGTACTAGTGTAAGACAAAGATAGTATGATTCACTCTGTCTATGTTTGAAATGAGACAGTCCTTTAACACACTATGTATAACTTAATTTAAGCTCAGGAATGCAATGCACCCTTGAAATAAACGGAAGTTTAAAAAATATGTGGTGCTGTATAGCGACATTTAATTCAACTAGATAGCTGTCAAACTGATTGGCAATATTTTTACTTAGACGTTACACCTCTTCTACTATAAATATATCTTTGAGATACATTTTCGCGTAAACTTATCATATTTGTACGAATTTATATAAAACCGGATATAAATTCAACTGAGTCAGTCCGCCAAACTACACCATTGGATGACCATTACACTCAGTCACTACTTCGTAAGTTAAACTGCTGAATACCGACATGTACCTTAAATTGTTATATATTATACCGTTGTTTAACACTGTTAGCAGCCATGGCCTTAAACTGCAACAAGTGGTCGTGTTATCCAGACATAATATTCGGACACCATCATTGAGTAATGGTAGCATGGCGGCATTTTCGCCAAAAACTTGGCCTTCATTTAACGAAGAAGCAGGATATTTGACGGCAAAAGGAGGCGTACTGGAAAAAGCTATGGGGAAGTATTTGTATGATTGGCTGATCGGAGAGAAGTTATTACAGACTAATTCCTTTGAAGATGACGTTTTTGTATACTCTAACAATGTGGAAAGGACTATAGAAACTGCCAGAGCTTTTGTTGAAGGTGCAGGTTTTGGTGTAGACGTTTATTATAAGAATACCACCGTGGACCCTGTTTTTAATGCAGTACAAAAAAATGACACGGAGGCATTTATACAAGAAGTTACAAACGCCATTGAAATCAGATTGAATAGCGTCAACGTGACGAATGCTTATTTAGAATTAAATGAAATTGTCGATCTTGTAAATTCGACGATTTGCGTATATTACAGCATTTGTGATTTGAATACATACAAAAATGTAGTCAGTGCCGTTGTTGGTACGGTACCGATTACCACAGGCGGTTTGCCCTTGGGTTATCTTTTTGTAGATTATTTCCTGATGGAATATTATGACGGAAAGTCTTTTGACGAGGTAGCTTGGGGCGAAATACGAACAACACGGCAATGGACAAAATTAGCTACAGTATTACAAGAATATAAAGATGCGAGCTTCAAAACTAAGCCTTATGCCAACGATATATCTTCAGACTTACTTGAATATATGACCGATGTATTTGAAAACGGTATTAGGAAATTCTATCTGCTAGTGGGGCACGATATTAATATAGCTTCGTTATTATCTTCTTTGAATTTTAAAAACTACACTCTGATTGGTCAATATGAGAAGGAGCCTATTGGCGGGAAAGTGGTGTTTGAGAAGTGGCACGACGAACGGAGTAAGAGGGAGCTGCTGCGCGTGCGCTACGTGTATCAGTCCTCGACGCAGATCAGAGATGGCGTTGAAGCCAGTTTACTGCACCCGCCGCTGGAGGAGCTGCTGCAAATTGAAGGTTGTGCTGTTGATGCTAATGGTTTTTGTCTGTGGGACAAGTTCATAACTATATTAAACAATGTATAATTTTAATAATTTGCAATAAATGCACGTTGTTCAAAGTAAAATTAGTATGTAGTTTCAAATTATTAACCGATATTGGGTAAGTACCTATATTCCTTTTCCTTGTCGTAAGTACAAGTACGGCCATTGGCAACAGCTGGTAAAACCGAGAAAAAGATTGTCACATACAGTCAGCAGCAGAAGTTGCTAAGCGGACGAGGTGTTCAAAATTACCTTGACGCGCTCTTATTCTCTTAACAATAAAGTCGCGTAAAGCTCATTTTGAACACCTCGCCCACTTAGCAACTATTCCTGCTGACTGTACCATCCAAATATTCAATACTAATAAAAATAAAAGGTAAATAGAGGGAGTTAGAGACATAGAATTTTAGGCATTATAACTTAATTAAATTACTTACGTTGTTTGTTTACAACATAAACCCGAGGTTAAGCGGTTAAACTTTTAACCTAGAATCAAAATGTACTGGTAACCATGCTAACTCCAGGTTTAACCGGTTAACCCCGGGTTAGTGGAATGCTGCAAGTAGGAGGGTAAAAACAATAACAACAAATTAAAACGCTATTTTATTTTAAAATGAGTATTTTAACATGTTCTATTTCTTGTCCTTATAGGGCTAACTAACGGCGTTATTCATAAATGTCTGCTACTTAAGTTAATCAGTTGATGATCGTCGTTTGTCCCTGTCTATGGCATAGCGACAAACGACGATTATCAACTGATTAAGTTAGCAGACGTTTATGAATAACGCCATGAGTTCATAAAAATTAAAAATCTCTTAATAACTTTTCAAAAGTCTCCCACGGGCAAAAACCTTCGTTGTTAACCGGGCAGTCTTGCAATTCCAAAACTTTAAACTGAGGAGGTTTCATCAAACTCAGTTTTGAACCGAGCCTCAACTGACTTGTTGAAGCATAAACATAGTGAATACTTAAGAAATACTCTCCGTTTCCATTTAACCACTTTTGGAACACAATCTTTCCCCCTATAGGCGCCTTTTCATACTGATTTGGCAATATGTAAGGCTTAAATCTCATACCAGTTACAAATGTTAATATATTAGCATCATGTCCCATTAATAAAGTGAATTTTGTGTCTTTATTAATGAAGATATCCTTCATGTACTTTATAAGAGGTAAAGCGATGTCTTTCGCTAGGATTGTAGAGTTAAATATGACATTATGGTATCCTTCCATTAGTTTCGAGAGTGTCTCCCATCTTGTGTTGTTTAACTCGCCCCAAGCTACATCGGGTACAGAAAACCCGTTGTAATACTCCATTTTAAAGGCATCTATAGCCGTATTACATATCTTCAACGGACCAGTTACTGTTGGTTTCTCTCCTGCCGTAATCTCATTTATTTTATTCATATCCATCTCCAAGTCACATTTAAGTTTTGTTTTACACATATCTGAATCTTTATAATCAAGAATATTTTCTAATAATTCATATGAAGAATTTAAATGTAGCGAATCAAGTACTTCCTGCATTTTTTCTAAAACTTCTTTCTTAAATGTGTCTGTATTGTTATGAACAAATGGCGAAAATACTGGATCACTTTTATCACCAATATGAACAGTTATATTGCATCCTGGGAAAGCTTTCAAAACAAAAGCTCTTGCTGTAACCTTGGTCCTCTGTTTTGAATTGGCATAGACAAACACATCATCTTTTTCCGGACATCCTTGTGGCAGAAGACCTTCGTTCTGCAGCCATTTAGAAAAAAAATCGCCCATCAAACCTTCCAGGTATACTCCTTTTGGTGTCAAATAGCCGCTTTTTTCGTCCCAATGAGGCCATGGTCGTGGTGTGATTTCAGCCAGATGTTGCGATAATGGTGAACGCACGTTATGCCTGCTTAGGACGACCACTCGTTCCAGTATTAACTTTTCGGGCACTGCTTGTACCAATAATACAGAAAGAAGTACACAGAAAGTCAACATTCTACGTATTGAACGAAGTATTTACAAAGAGCTTTGTTTGACACTGTTATCCAATATTGATAAGTGGGAGGTAGAATACTAAATATACTCACGAAGTTTGACCCCATGTTGACCCAGACCATAACTTAATGACGAAATTGTGTTAACTGCAAAGTGTAACTGCTAATTTCGAAACTTATATATCTTTGTAGAATTACATTGTGGTGTAAGTTGGGATTTCTTTAGCTTAATATTATGAGACATAGCGAGAATTTCCTTTAATGATTGCTACTTTTCAAAAACTTTATGTATTTAAGCTGACCATTCAAAAACAACTTAAAAAAACTAATAATAAACGAATAGATGTCATATATGACGTAATTGACATTGACAGTTTTATCGGTGTTGCCACGTGTTACCAACTACATCGCTATGGCCATGAATGGCACTTATGACATTTAAGGTCGATTTATACATATATAGCTGGTCAAGCAGATCTTGTCAGTAGAAAAAGGCGGCAAATTTGAAAAATGTAGGCGCGAAGGGATATCGTCCCATAGAAAATTTGAATTTCGCGTCTTTTTTTACTGACAAGATTTGCTTGACCAGCTATAGTCTGTCAAGCCATTTCAGTCAGTGGAAAAAACCGGCAAATTTAAAAAAGTAGGTGCGAACGGTTATTGTACCAAAGAAAATTAGAATGGCGCCTTTTAGAGTATAGTATTGCCAGGTATAAGAGTATATATAGTTTGTCAAGCCATTTCCGTCAGTAGAAAAATTATCAATTAAAAAAATGTAGGAACAGGCAGGTCAATGTCATTGTAGGATATTCTTCGTGCCTAGCGTCCTTACTATAGTAGGTGCTAATTCAGAGGGCCTACCGATACCGCGAACGTTCGACGTGTTGCCTCTCTGTCACACTTGTAAAATCGTACGTAAGCGTGACAGAGAGGCAACACTCAGAGCCGAGGGTTGGGGGTTGTTGAATAATTAAAAAAAAACAGTATTTTTAACAGCCTTTTATTGGAAACTTCATGCATATAAACCAACAAACACCTATACAAGCATACCTACGATATGCGATATACGCGGTCACACGGTGTGCGAGCGAGACGGCGCTACGTGGCGTCCCGCTCGCACACCTCAATGTCAAGACCGCCATACCGAAAACAATTATATTGCATTATACACGACACGTCCGAACAAGTAGACATCGTGCGATCGACATATTTACTAAAATTATACTCTATTTCAAAACTGTATTTTAACTTTTTGAATGATACATTAGGGATTCCATTAATTACATCAGTGTCACATTTGGCAACCTTGGTGTGACGTCTCATTTTTTCTAAGAAATCGGTAAACCGGAGTAGGTTTTTGTACCTAAATATTTTATCAAACTAATTTTGATAAAGGAAATATTAGTATTTTAACCCAAAAATGATTAGGAAAGAAAACTAACCGAATAAAAATGATTACATTTCCAAAAACTTGTTATCTAACTGTACAGCGAATTGCATAATTTAAATAAGTTAGTGACGTCACAAAGTTCGTGACTCCCCCCTCCCCCTGTCACATTTTCTTGACCCCCCCTAAACGTGTGATGTAATTAATGGATGACCCCTTAATATTGAAGATGGATAAGGGTTTGAAAGGATCTACAAGAGTTGCAGGCATCCATGGACTATGGTGACCGCTTGCCATCAAGCAGTGTTTGCCACAAACAGGGTTCGATCATCAAGATAATTATAGTCTTTTATCCGATAAATATCCTGACGATAATTATCAGGCATAAAAATCACGATACTTATCGCGATAATTATCAAGATAACTATCATTGATAATTATCCTTTCGAACCCTGGCCACAAACGTAGGTAATAAAAAAATGAATTACGCGCAGTTTTGAAATAGACTATAAGCAGACAGATTTCTTATAATTATAGCAATGGACCCCAAAATATAATTACAAATAAGTTAGAAACTATATCTAAATTAACAATTTCTACAAAAAAAACGTTTCTCGCCGAACCCTGATTAATATAGTTTGTCAAAGGACTGTCTCATTTCAAACATAGACAGAGAGCATCATACTATCTTTGTCTTACACTAGTACTAGCACCCAAAAGAAAAGGATGAGTATAGTTTTTTTTTTGTTATTTACTGACAAATTGGTTTGACCAACTATATTAGCTCATTTTCAGTTATCCTCCTAAGGCCCAGCAATACAAGGAAATCCAAAACTTGTCAGTGAAATTTGAATCTAGTGTCAGAAAGAAATAGAGTTGATTTTGTTCTGTTTGAAAATGATTTCAATTTCATCTAATTTAATGTCCTATAGGTAGGACCGTGGGCCTTAGGAGGATATCAGTAACAAATCACATGAAAATTTAGCGAAATTAAACTGTACCACCCTGTAATAAGAGCCATGGCTAGTGCTTACATGCATAAATATTGTGATTTAATAATTAAACAAAAACAGAACTTAATAACAAAAAAATGACTTATTTTGAAATTGGTCATTGGAGCGATAAATAACAAGAATATTGTACCTATAGCTGGTCAACCAAATCTTGTCAATAAAAAAAGGCGCGAAATTCAAATTTTCTATGGGACGATATCCCTTCGCGCCTACATTTTTCAAATTTGCCGCCTTTTTCTACTGTCAAGATCTGGTTGACCAAGTATACTTCATTTTTAGCATTAGAAAAACGGTAACAATCTTGATGTGTCTTTTTATTGAAAAACGCTATAAAAAAATAGTAATACTACCATAGAGAAATATAAGTAAAGAAAGAGTAATCCATACATCAGTTTTCTTACCAAAACGCGAGTTATTTCGTAGTCGACATCTAGCGTCAAGTAGTGGAACTATCAGTACCGCTAACGAAAAATATACTACTAAAACAATTTACAACTAATATTATAAGCAGAAGGAGTTGAAAATAGAGTTCCGTGCATCCGGTTATAATATTAGCTGAAAATTGTCGAGCATTAGAGTTTTAGTTTGCCGCGACATCTATTGTCAACTAGCAGAACTGATAATGTCCGCTACTTGACGCTAGATGTCGACTACGAAATAACTCGCCTTTTGGTAAGAAAGCTGATGTATGGAGTTACCACTCTTTCTTTACTTATATTTCTCCATGATACTACTTATGAAACCAAAAGAATTTAAATGATCATTATGCTATACATATAATTGTATTAGCTGCAACATATGGTCTGGCCTAGTGCGTAGTGACCCTGCCTGTGAAACCGATGGTCCTGGATTCGAATCCCAGTAAGGGCATTTATTTGTGTGATGAGCACAGATATTTGTTCCTGAGTCATAGGTGTTATCTATGTATATACGTATGTATTTATCTATATAAGTATGTATATCGTCGCCTAGCACCCATAGTACAAACTAAGCAAAGCTTGTACAAGCTTTGCTTAGTTTGGGGCTAGGTTGATCTGTGTAAGATGTCCCCTAATATTTATTTATTTATTTTTATTTTATATTGTCAAAAGTGTTTTTTAATAAAAAGACACGGAAATTTCGCTGCACAACTTGTTGCTTTTAGTAATTCGTGAGCTTCTTAAAAAATATTGTCGTACATAGTTATAAAACTCTTCACAATGAAGAGAATTATACAAATATACTTTAGAACATATCAATATCACAAGCATTACCTACTAATTTTATCAAAAGGAGCCGCACTTTAACCTTTTCGACGCCGTGTCAAACACGCTGGCGCCACGTCACCGAAGTGTCAAAACTGAAATTGAACTTTATGCATATGCACGTAGGTCTATGTTGCTCTGTGATATGTGACCGATTAATCGGTCTTTGGCGTTGAACCTACGGTGTGGATATATCGGTCATTGGCGTCCAAAAGGTTAACAGAAAACAGAATAGTATATAAAAATAAAAATAACCAACTCAATTATACATAATGTTTGTTCATTTTAATTGCAAAATTGTGATTACATACTAGCACCTTTTATATACAAAAAGGCCTAAGAAGAAATATAAATAAATAAATAAATAATGTATAGGAATGTAAATTTTGTACCTTCTACAGGATAAATGTGAGATTATAAGAAATTATAATATTTTTGGTTTATACCCTCACTAATTATAAACAGTACAATAATAGGTGATAATATATTTTGTTCATATCTATATACACTACACCATAGAGAAATATAAGTAATATAAGAGTGATAACTTTATACATCACTTTCCTAACCAAAACGCGAGTTATTTCGTAGTCGACATCTAGCGTCTAATAGTGGAACTATAAGACCGCTACTTGACACCAGATGTCACAAGTATCACTACTGACGAAAAATGTACTGCTAAATCAATTTACAACTAATATTATAAGCGGAAGGAGTTGCGAATAGAGTTACGGTGCATCCGGTTATAATATTAGCTGAAAATTGTCGAGCATTAGAGTTTTAGTTTGCCGCGACATCTATCGTCAACTAACAGTACTGATAATGTCCGCTACTTGACGCTAGATGTCGACTACGAAATAACTCGCGTTTTGGTAAGAAAACTGGTGTATGGAGTTACCACTCTTTCTGTACTTATATTTCTTGTGTATGTATGACTACACTAACCCTCTGATAAATAAACATAAAAATATTGTTTATACTCCTCTTACCCAAAAACCCTTACTGTTTTTTTTTATCAATGCTGTTCTTGTTTTTTTTTATTGGTAAACGGTCGTTTCATAGAATAATCCTTAAAACACCTTTTTAAGACTTTAAGTCTGAATCGGACGGACCTAAATCTAAAACTAATACGAGTCTACACTTAGTTACAGTGCATACAAATTAGAAAACGGAATTAATCAAATTTCAGCCAAAAGTTTCGCAAAACCTCCCTGGCACCTGGAATGCAGTTACATATTTTTAGCCACATTTGTATACAGTTGAAATTGTGTACAGATGTTGTAAAAGGGTCTGTTTTATTTTGAGCCAATATAATAAGCATGAGTATTGCATGCAATTATTTATCCTATCATTATAATGTAACAAAAAAGGTAACATTTTTAAGGAATAAATATTGCTTAGCTTTTTACAACTGAACACATAATTATAAAAATAATAATTAACAAACCTTATACATAATAAGTGATCTACAGTTAGCTGCAGATATAACTAACCCCCATTCATTTCTATGCAGGCGGGCCAGTTACCTCTGCAGCTAACTGTACATTAATTTTGCGTTTTAGAATGCCTTTTTCACGTTTTAACATTAACATTAACACTTTCAGTGCTGTGGGTCCCCGGGCAGTGAGTGGGTTGAGTGATATGGCGCCTGTGGCTCTAACCTCGCGCCGCCCAATGTACATTAGGATGTACACTCAGTTCCGATGGAATGTCAACCGTAATTCCAAACAATGTGGGTAGCATTTCATTTGTCTCGTAAAATTTTCGAACAAATGAAATTGAACCCAATTGGAAATACAATAAGATTCTAATTTCCTTGGCTATAATTTTGTATGGTGAGCGGCACGAGGATATAATTTGTTCTATCTACCGTTATATTTATACTATTGTTCCATTTCTAAAGCTGTCAGCTTCCTGATGAACTCGGCTCGTTGGGACGGCGTGAGTTCCTGTAACAAACATGTTTTTAGTCAACCCATAATAAAGCCTGTTTTATTTTTTCCCTTATTTTCTCGTAATGCATGTTAATTATAAGATGTAATTATTTTTGAAAAGATGTGTCCCGCCGAGTTTGTTGCCGGTCCCATATTGGGATACCCTCCTCCAATTGAGGGGGGATTTAAATCTTCTCGGGGCAGAGGTGTAGGGTTGGAGCCGGTCTACCTAGCTTTATTTGACGTTCATAAGCGCATTGTAATTATGCCTACTTGAATAAACTATCTTTTATCTTTATCTTTTATCTTATAATAAAGCCTGAAATTATGCAATATTGAACCCTATCACTTAGAAATAAAGTTGAAAATCAGGTCAGGTCACCTTTCATCATAGAGAAATATAAGTAAAAAAACCGGCCAAGTGCGAGTCGATGCGAATATTTTATGAAACTCCGGACCAAATTATAACTGTTTTGACAATCTCTCTTTATTTATACTTACAATTAATTGAGCAATCTAATTTATTTGTTAACTGTTGGTAATGTTTTATTTCTGGATTTCTTTTTTGTTTGTTATTGTTATAATGTTTTGATTGTTGACTGATTGATTAAGTATTTATTTGATATTTTATTATTGTATTTGCATGGCTTTTGTCTATATTCGCAAATACAGAACTGAATACCGAATAATGAGTCGGACTCGCGCACAGAGGGTTCCGCACCATCAACAAAAAATAGAGCAAAAAAATCGTGTTTGTTGTATGGGAGCCCCCCTTAAATATTTATTTTATTTTATTTTTAGTATTTGTTGTTATAGCGGCAACAGAGATACATCATTTGTGAAAATTTCAACTGTCTAGCTATCGCGGTTTATGAGATACAGCTTGGTGACAGACGGACGGACGGACAGCGAAGTCTTAGTAATAGGGTCCCGTTTTTTACCCTTTGCGTACGGAACCCTAAAAAGAGTGGTAACTCATCACATACCTACATCAGTTTTCTTGCCAAAACGCGAGTTATTTCGTAGTCGCCATCTAGCGTCAAGTAGCGGACATTATCAGTACTGCTAGTTGACAATAGATGTCGCGGCGAACAAAACTCTAATGCTCGACAATTTTTACCTAATATTATAACTGGATTAACCGGAACTCTATTTTCAACCTTCTGCTCATATTAGTTGTAAATTGTTTTAGTAGTACATTTTTCGTCAGTAGCGACACTTGTGACA
Source organism: Cydia amplana (assembly GCF_948474715.1). Classification (NCBI taxonomy): domain Eukaryota; kingdom Metazoa; phylum Arthropoda; class Insecta; order Lepidoptera; family Tortricidae; genus Cydia; species Cydia amplana. Next base: position 1,568,532 of record NC_086095.1, on the reverse strand, counting down.
TCTGGTGTCAAGTAGCGGTACTGATAGTTCCAGTACTTGACGCTAGATGTCGACTACGAAATAACTCGCGTTTTGGCAAGAAAACTGATGTATGGAGTTACCACTCTTTCTTCACTTATATTGCTCTATGGTTATACTCGCTTATACTCGCGCCACGCCCTCTGTCTAACCAAACTATTATACAACCGGACAACCGGATACCGGATATATCGAAGGTCTGCATAAACCCGCCCTTAATTAACAAAACGACTTAACAACCACCGAAAGATACGAGGAATATCAACTCTAATCCTTTACTTTAAGGTCCAAATTTGACCTATGCTCCTGCCCTTAATTAACAAAACGACTTAACAACCACTAACATATACGAGGAATATCAACTCTAATCCTTTACTTTAAGGTCCAAATTTGACCTATGCTCCTGCCCTTAATTAACAATACGACTTAACAACCACCAAAATATACGAGGAATATCAACTCTAACCCTTTACTTTAAGGTCCAAATTTGATCTATGCTCCTGCCTTTAATTAACAAAACGACTTAACAACCACCGAAAAATACGAGGAATATCAACTCTAATCCTTTACTTTAAGGTCCAAATTATATCTATGCTCCCGCCCTTAATTAACAAAACGACTTAACAACCACCAAAATATACGAGGAATATCAACTCTAACCCTTTACTTTAAGGTCCAAATTTGACCTATGCTCCTGCCCTTAATTAACAAAACGACTTAACAACCACCAAAATATACGAGGAATATCAACTCTAATCCTTTACTTTAAGGTCCAAATTATATCTATGCTCCTGCCCTTAATTAACAAAACGACTTAACAGCCACCAAAATATACGAGGAATATCAACTCTAACCCTTTACTTTAAGGTCCAAATTTGACCTATGCTCCTGCCCTTAATTAACAAAACGACTTAACAACCACCGAAAAATACGAGGAATATCAACTCTAATCCTTTACTTTAAGGTCCAAATTATATCTATGCTCCCGCCCTTAATTAACAAAACGACTTAACAACCACCAAAATATACGAGGAATATCAACTCTAACCCTTTACTTTAAGGTCCAAATTATATCTATGCTCCTGCCCTTAATTAACAAAACGACTTAACAACCACCAAAATATACGAGGAATATCAACTCTAATCCTTTACTTTAAGGTCCAAATTTGATCTATGCTTTAGTGGACTTACCATAACGAGGTGGTTGACCGCGTTCATGACGGAGTCCTGTTTGATGGCGCGCAGGTTCCTCTCAAGCACAGAGTTGTCATCGGCGGTCTGAGACTCGAACCATTTGGACACCGTCTCGTTGTCGCGCTCCCATTGGTGCGACTGAAATAGCGGGTCAGCATTTAGCAATTTAATTTAACTTACTCATTAAATACATTTAAATTTTAAAAATAAAAATGGGCTATGGACGATTTACGAATATTAATATACAACATTTTCATTCCATATAAAGTTAAGATTTTTTTAATATGTAAATTTAATAAGTTTTCGTCAAAAATTTCATTTTCGGTACAAGCTTTTATCGCTGACTGTACTTTTCTTACGACAGACAACTGATACTCATCGAGACAATTCTAAAAACCCCTAACACAATTAGGTTGCGTTGTTTCATCACAGAGTTCCTATGGCCACCTCCTGTCTCCATCATCAGATCAGCTCGATGGTACCATAATATTGCATTGTCACCCGACTTACATGTGTATGCAAAGTTTCAGCTCAATCGGAAACCGGGAAGTGGATCCAATTTAACTTGCAAGATTCCATTACATGTTAGTTACATACAGGTCGACCTAATAAAAGCTTGTTAAAAAGAAAGTAAATGTTTTCCGGCCAGTCATTGTCTATGGAAATATAGTTTTAAAAAGTAATACGTGCCAGGCCATTTCTTTGTTTCATATTTGTCTTGCAAAACTTATCTAGTGACCTATGTATTTTCTTCTGGCTGACGGGCCAGAATAACAACAAGAAATAGGTGATCGACCCGCTTACACAGAAAAGTATTCCCATAAAAGGATTCTGAAGTTAAACTTCTGGTTGGGAGTTTTGTATATCGGCTTATACTTAAATAGGTCGCTAAGTATCTGTCTATAGTTCGTTTTTTTAGCATTATAAACGATCTTGATGTGTCTTTTAATTGAAAAACACATTTTAAAAATAAGTTACGGCAAATATGTAACAAATTATGAATCTAATACGATCATTTATATTCTTCTGCTTTCATAAGTAATAGTTTTTGATTTTTAAAAAGCGTTTTTCAATTAAAAGACATGTCAAGATCGCTTAGCTTCTTGCAAGTTCTTTCTAATGCTAAAAAAACGAACTATAGTAGTTGAGGTAGTCAGTGCAAAATAGTTACCATTTTCACTAACAAATTAACCGGTATTCAATTTCGGTATCATGGTTGTTTTTGTATAATTTTGCACTTAATTTAGCTAGTGTGATCGATCATTATGCTTACCTAAATACTATTCTATAATATCAAAGAAATATTGTGAATGCTATGAGATTTTTAGATTTTTAGTTATATCGGGAACGGTCCCTGTTATCATTTTATCAATCTTCATTCCTTTGTGGTTCACTTTTTAAAAGGCGACAAACGGGCTGTCGACTATTGAAACTACGCTATCAAACACTAGTTGTCATTTAGATGAAACTAGCGACCCGCCCCAGCTTCGCACGGGTTAACAAATTATACATAAACCTTCCTCTTGAATCGCTCTATCTATTAAAAACCGCATCAAAATCCGTTGCGTAGTCTTAAAGATCTAAACATACATAGGGCCAGACAGACAGCGGGGAGCGATTTTGTTTTATACTATGTAGTGACTAGGTTAATCCTTAAATGCATAGTGTAGGATGCAGCCTACACAAAAAACATCTAATTTTATACATAATTAGAAAAACCTATATATGTCTATTTATATATTATTTCAATAGTAAAACTAATCCGTTATTCGCCTTTTTATATAAATTTACGCAATATTTTAATTTCTAAAAATTACATTCGTTTTAAGACGAAATGTCAGAAAATTTGAAAAAATCCAGAATTTGATGATTTTGGATGTTTTTTTGGGGTTTGTAATTATTTTATATTTAAAAACTCTATCATAGGTGTATCACAAATAGTGTACCTTTCTGACGATAGTAGGATTTATCATATATCTCTTACTGAAAATTATATATTTACATAAATATGATTTAGCCTATGCAACTTCTAACACTGATTTCGCAGTGAAAATCGATGTTATAATTTTTTTACCATTTTTCCCATAATCAGCAAACAATTACGTAACACATATATTAATTTCGGGCAAAAAGAAAAAATCATGCATTTATTTATTTATTTTAATCTTTATTGCACAATACATGAAGGTACAAATGGCGGACTTAATGCCTTAAGGCATTCACTACCAGTCAACCAATGGGTCAAACCAGAAAGATTAAGTAGGTGCAGTGTCTTTTAGAATAAATTAATTTGAAAACAGGACTATATCATTATGAATATAAACTATATTGATAAACTTACACATATACTTAATACAAACAAACCTACATATATACCATACATATATAAACACCTAGTGTGAATCATTAAGTTGACGAAGAGGAAAGTTTGTCAAGGAAATACAGAAGCAAGCATGCGCTTGAATGTGAATTTGGTCTGCGCTTGTCTGATAGGGAGTGGAATGTTCCAAAGTCTGATAGCCTGAATAGTGAAAGAATTGGACATGAAACCCGTCCGATGCTGCGGGACAATGGGCGTAAGGCTACGGGATGATTTAACCCTTAAATACATGATTTTTTCGTTTTGCCCGAAATTAATATATATATCACATAATTGTTTGCCGTTTCTAGGAAAAATAGTAAAAAAATTATATCATCGATTTTCACTGGGAAATCAGTGTTAAAAGTTGCATAGTCTAAATCATATTTTTGGAAATATATAGCTATTAGTAAGGGGTATAGGAAAAATCTTAACTGCCAACAGAAAGGTACACTATTTGTGATGTTCCTATGATAAAATTTGTAAATATAAAATAATTACAAACCCCGAAAAATCTGCCCAAAATCACATACTAAAAATCATCAACTTCCAGGTTTTTCCAAGTTTTCCGACATTTCGTCTATAAACAAATGTAGCTTTTATAAATTTAAATACTGCGTAAATTTATGTAATAATTCGGAAAATTTATTAGTTTTACTATTGAAATAATATACAAGAACAAATAGAATTTGTTTAATAATGCATAACATTTGATGTTTATGTTGTGTGTATAAATGCATCACTATGCATTTAAGGGTTAAGGGTTTTGAGGTCGCAGTACCTGTGTCTCCCCCTGGTCCTCGGTGAACCAGCGGCGCAGCGTGGCGGCGGCGGCGCCGTGGTCCATGTGCTCGTTGGCCGCGCGCGCCGCCGCCTGCACGCGCCGCTCCTGCAGGTTCTGCAGCAACAGCCGCCGCAGCCGCCAGTACAGGAAGCGCCGGGACTGTTTCCAAGGTATTATGTCCTGAAAATAAATAAAATAATAAAATGAATAAATTTTTTTTTTTTTTTTTTTATGATATAGGAGGCAAACGAGCAGACGGATCGCCTGATGGTAAGCGATTACCGCCGCCCATGGACACCCGCAACACCAGAAGGGTTGCAAGCGCGTTGCCGGCCTTTAAGATGGGAGTACGCTCTTTTATACGACATTATTACACAAATTGACTAAGTCCCACGGTAAGCTCAAGAAAGCTTGTGTTGTGGGTACTCAGACAACGATATATATAATATACAAATACTTAAATACATAGAAAACAACCATGACTCAGGAACAAATATCTGTGCTCGTCAGACAAATAAATGCCCTTACTGGGATTCGAACCCAGGACCGCGGCTTCACAGGCAGGGTCACTACCCACTAGGCCAGACCGGTCGTCATAAACCTGAAACATATTGATTGATTCATTTGATTGTAGACGACCGGTCTGGCCTAGTGGGTAGTGACCCTGCCTGTTAAGCCGCGGTCCTGGGTTCAAACATAGAGAAATAAGTAAGACAAGAGTGCTCACTCCATACATCAGTTCAGACTATTAATTTCAGTGTCTACATCTAGCATCGAGTAGCGGAACTATCAGTACTGCTACTTGACAATAGATGTAGCACCGACCGGAAAGTCTTATCTCAACAGCATAAGACTTTCCGGTCGGTGCTACATCTATTGTCAAGTAGCAGTACTGATAGTTCCGCTACTCGATGCTAGATGCTAATAGTCTTTTTGGTACTAAAACTGATGTATGGAGTGAGCACTCTATGTATTTTTTTTTCTCTATGATTCAAATCCTGCCAGCCTATTATGGATAGCTTTATCCATCTTTATCCACGTGATAAAATAACTGTCACTGTTTAACACCGTGGGAAAGAAAGTGACGGACACCGTTTTATCACGCTGTCACGTAGACAAGAACGACCATCATATCCGTACTGGTAAGGGCATTTATTTGTGTGATTAACACAGATATTTGTTCCTGAGTCTTGGGTGTTTTCTATGTATTTGTATATTATATATATCGTTGTCTGAGTACCCTCAACACAAGCCTTCTTGAGCTTACTGTGGGACTTAGTCAATCTGTGTAAGAAAGTCCTATAATATTTATTTATTTATTCATTACTTTTTCTACTCCCGTACTTTTATTTGTCATTTAAAGGGTCGTGCACACACCTTTAAAACCGTACCTTATAGTTGTCAAGACAAGTCTTTAGTCTATTCCCCAAAAAAGAATTTGTGCATACACGCAGTATCTTTTTGGCGATTTTACGATACTTCGTGCAATGACCACTTAAAAAATATACAGTTAAATACAGTGTTACCAACCTTATTCTAAATGTCATCTCTGACAAATAAGTAAACCATAGACATGTTTTTTTTTAAATTTCATTCATTCTTTTCCCGAACGTACCCTCCATTTTTGCTACTTCTTGAATTAAAAATATTTGTTAAATTTACAATTTTAGTTGAAAGTAAATGCTTGGTCGTAGAAAAAGTATTGTATGCAACGTTGTTTAACTAAGTCAAAAAATACTCGTGGTGTCTTTATTAACAATTTTCGGCTTCGCCTCAAATTGTTACTCACGCCACTCGCCTTCTTTGACCTCTCTTAAACAACGGTTGCATAAAATACTATTTCACGTCTATCTTCCGCATGGTAGCGACCTTGGCTATTGCCGACTATGAAATAACTCGCGTTTTTATTTGTTTATGTTAAGAAGAACCAACAGCTTTAAAACTTACAACAAGATTAAAAACAGGAAGCCAATTACAGGAACTGACAGGTAGTTACAAAGTATTACATTTTAAACTGATGCTAATTTTGGTATGAAAACTGATGTATGGAGTTACCACTCTTTCTTTATTTATATTTCTCTATGATTGTACTTACGAATATACAGCCCTTTTCTAGCATCCTCTCTGCTGTGTCGTGAAGCTCAGCAAACTGTACCGCGATCTGTTAGTATAATACAAATAGTATCAATTTTTTTTTCAGAGTTCAAGACAGTATTTTTCCACTTTTAAATTTATTCTAGGCTTAATAGTATCGTTCGCAGACGTTTCTGCTTGTTTTAGATATAAATCAGTATAAATTATTTATATTAATACAAAATACGACAAAATAATAAGTTTGTTACACAAAGTATAAAGGTTACAGTTTGGTGCCGTGACCAGGATTCGAGTCATACTGTTATAGTCTGTCCGTTTTTCTAAAATCAACTACGCCATAGTAAATGTATGGCGAACTTGATCTTAGAAGTCAGGCAGACCATACCTAGGAATAATAATAAATTCACGGCCAATTCGGCCACGGCAACTGCTACCAACTCCGTTGCTGTCTCTGGTGTGCTCGCAAGTGGCTGACGTTGGTAGTATTAATATGTGAATCTTGGCCGCGAAGCCAACGTGCCATTCGCTTACGCTCCGTAGCGATCGAAACGCAACTGTCACTGTCGCACTAATATGGAAGAGTGATAGAGAGACACAAAGCGATGCGATGGCGAAGCGATAGCGATTGTAACCTTGGCTAGGCCGACTGGTATATGGGCTGTAGATTTTTTCGCATGGCTTTCTTGCACTGCTGCACTCTGCAGCTCACTCTTGAATTCCAGGTTCGGCTTTCGGCCTCGTATTTACTTAACTAGCTACTCAGCATTACAGTATTAACACTAAGGCACTGTGAAGTGAAACTCACCTCGTGGTATATAGGTTGTAGTTCCTTCTCGCTCTGTTTAGCAACCTTCTCGCACTGCTGTACCTCGGCCTCTCGGCCTTTCATCAACTACTCACCTCATGGCGTAAGGCCTGCAGGAGTACGTCCATGTCCAACGTCTTTTTGGAATTATATTGTGAGTTGGCTTGGTCTCCGGCCTCGCGGCCTCGTCCTGAATGCTTACCTCGTGGTATATAGGCTGTAGTTCCTTCTCCCTCTGTGTAGCTTTCTTCTCGCACTGCTGCAGCTCGGTATCGAGCTCCCGAGCTTTGGTTTCGGCCTCGCGACCGGCCTCCGTCCGCACGAGCACATCGTCGATGGAGCCACGGCGGTCGAACCTCTTGGACAGATCGGCGATCTGGTCTTTTAATTCTGCAAATGACATTTAAGGGTTAATCAACTTTTTCTTGTCACACGTTGCTATGGTTACGGTCTCCTGAATCACTCTTAAAATTCTAGGTTTTTCGTATTTAAATGAACCATTCTTGCATTTTATGGTAGTTATAAGACCTTTCCATAATGTGACATCTACTGGGCATGTTAGTAGAACATGGTACAGCAGTTCTTCTAACAATCTACGCTACTATTGTCTCCTCGCTGATGGGACAGAATAACAACAAAAAATAGTTGATTGACCCTTAAACATATTCGTTTTACAAGAATTTTGTTCTTAATTAACGAAGAGTAGCGTTTAATTATGATTATATAAAAAACCAAACTCATTGGTTTAGAAGTATTCTAAAAAGTCTAACTAACAACAATATCTAAAGTAACGTTTACTAACTTTTTTTTTAAATAAAAACATTTTTATGACAACAAGAGGTAATGAGGACTCACTCAACTAAATTGAGCGGTTACACTCGTATAATACAGGATGACATTTTTACCGACAGCCATACATACGTTACATACTCTGCGTAGTAAAAATTTGACTGTTTCATACATTCCGGCTGATGACCCAAAAAAATTCGCGATTTCGGCATTAGTCCCATAAGGGGCTATTCATAAATTACGTCATTTCAAATTGGGGGGGGGGGGTCTGGACGTCGGATGATGGTAGCATGACGTAGGAGGAAACGGGGTCATTCGAAGCATGATTTTTTGATGATTTTAGAGGGGGGGGGGGGGTCAAAAATCGTCAAAAATAGATGACGTAATTTACGAACAGCCCCTAACCTGTTATCCTGGCGCTGAGCCTCTGCAGCTCAGGGTCTAACCGCTGCATGGCCTTGAGGGTGTCCCGCTGTTTGAACTTCACCTCCACGATACCTTCGGCTTCTAGCACGCCGCCCCTGAAAATATCACATCATTATTTCCGCTCGAAAATTTTCGACTAAACATCGACAAAGCGTTGCTTATATCTAGAATAGTGGCACAAAACAAACTTTCTTTTCGACCTTTTCTCAGAGTGACCTTGAACTTGGCTAAGTACGTACCTGGCCGCCGGGTCGGCGTACATCTCCATGCTGCACTGTTGACGCTGGGGCTAATGAGACTTTCTTTTCTTTTCTTAGAGTGACCTTGAACTTGGCTAAGTACGTACCTGGCCTCCGGGTCGGCGTACATCTCCATGCTGCACTGTTGACACTCTCTTTCTACCTTTTCTCATCTCATAGTGACCTTGAACTTGGCTAAGTGTGTACCTGTGTGCTATTGACACTTTATTTTCAACCTTTTCTCATAGTGACCTTGAAAATGACCTTGAAGTTGGCAAAGTACGTACCTGGTCTATGGGTCGGCGTACACCTCCATGCTGCACTGTTGACACTCTCTTTCTACCTTTTCTCATCTCATAGTGACCTTGAAAATGACCTTGAACTTGGCTAAGTACGTACCTGGCCTCCGGGTCGGCGTACATCTCCATGTGCGCGCTGTTGACACTCTCTTTCTACCTTTTCTCATCTCATAGTGACCTTGAAAATGACCTTGAACTTGGTTAAGCATGTACCTGGCCTCCGAGTCGGCGTACATCTCCATGTGCGCGCTGTTGACACTCTCTTTCTACCTTTTCTCATCTCATAGTGACCTTGAACTTGGCTAAGTGTGTACCTGTGTGCTATTGACACTTTATTTTCAACCTTTTCTCATAGTGACCTTGAAAATGACCTTGAAGTTGGCTAAGTACGTACCTGGTCTATGGGTCGGCGTACACCTCCATGCTGCACTGTTGACACTCTCTTTCTACCTTTTCTCATCTCATAGTGACCTTGAAAATGACCTTGAACTTGGCTAAGTTTGTACCTGGCCTCCGGGTCGGCATACATCTCCATGCGGGCGCTGTTGACGCTAGGGTCAACGACCGCCCACGCGCCTCCTCTGAGCTCGCCGCCGGGCGGGATGTATACTAGCACGGGCGCGGTGGCGTGGCGCAGGGCGCGCACGATCTCCGCGCCGAACTTGAGAATCTCCTCGTACATGTCTGTTTGGAAAGAGAAAAATTTATATCAAAGTAATATAAACCGGTTTTCCGAGCCCAGAAAACCCTTTGAAGCGAGTAGCAAGTTACCCACCGACTTCTCACAAAAGTTAAGGACCGTCAAGTATAAAAATAGGTCAAGGCAAGTAGGATAAAAGAGTTAATATCCTACAAGATAAGTTTGACCTATCTTGTAGGATATTAAATCTTTTATCTTTATGCCGATTAGTACAGCTTTTATGTCTACCGTTCTCCAATTCACCCTCAATTGATCAAGGGTTAACTGAAAGAGATCCCTGAAAGGGATAAGTTCGCCTTTGTACTAATGATGTGTGTTCTTTCATGTTATTATGTTTCTTTTTGTACAATAAAGTATTTTACTACTACTACTACTACAAAAAAAAATATGTGTCCATACAACTTACTCAAAAATATGTCTCATAGTTCTTAATTCGATGACATAAGAGCCATGGGACATATTTTTGAGTATGATGAGTGCATTCATATTTTTACACTTGACTGTACAGGCAGCATCAATAGTAGTGGATGATACAAGACGCCAAAAGTATCAGCCGGGCTAGCACATGATTGGCGCGACAGTATCGCGCGGCGAGATAGACTACCCGTCCCTCTTTTATTACAAGCTTTTATTTAGTTTCACCTGTCCCGTTGTCTGTCTGTCTGTAATCAAATCTTGCAAGTTAAATTTGATCCACTTCCCTATTTCCGATTGAGCTGAAATTTTGCATACACATGTAAGTCGGGTGACAATGCAATATTATGGTACCATCGAGCTGATCTGATTATGGAGACAGGAGGTGGCCATAGGAACTCTATGATGAAACAACGCAACCTAATTACCTAAAAGTGTACTTGTAAATAATTTAAGACTCCTTAACTCAAAAATCTTTTTAAGTTAAGATTAGTAGTTAAGTAAATATTATAAAATACATTTCGTTTTTTACTGAAATAAACAGTTTAAAAATTAAAAATTAAATTAAATTAATTGTGTTAGGGGTTATTAGAATTGTCTCGATGAGTATTAGTTGTCTGTCGGAAAAGTACAGTCAGCGATAAAAGCTTGTACCAAAAATGAAATTTTTGCCAAAAACTTATTAACATAGTTAGAATTATTAAAAAGTATCTCACCCTTCTGTCCCCCGCTGAACCCGCGCCAGTTGGCGAAGATGATGATGGGCAGACCCTCGCGCGAGAAATCGTTGATGGCCTGAGAGGTCTTGTAAGCGGAGTCGGGGAACCAGACCTGCGTGACAATACATTATGATCAACTTTGGAACAAATAAAAAATAGTAACTAATTTATACAATCGTGATAAAATAGAGAGATTTTCATTCGAGTACCGTGTTTAGACCACGAAGCTTGCTGAGTGACCTAAGGAAGGCATGAGATTAAAAAGCTTGATTACATCACTATATTCACTATTTTATACAATACTTTTTCTATGAGTTAATTAAAATAATACTTCTTCTCCAATAAAACCTAAATAATTAATTTTGTTTAATTATTAGGTAAGTATCTCAGTACCAAGATAAAAAGATAGTACAAAAGACATCAACGCACTTCTTATTCATTAAATCGTAGCTCGTTGATGTCTTTTTTTCTATCCTTTGGCTTTGGCGACAAGTGACTGGTGAAATTCATTACAGTAGACAAAAGTATCACGTTAGAAGTCATTATAGTTGAGTCGAGAGCCCACAGTGAAAAGTATGCGATTACAGTTTGGTATATAAATAAAATAAATAAATAAAATAAAAAATAAAAAAGCCTTTATTTCTTACAGAATTAATTTTACAGTTACAAAAAAGTTTAAAGTTGTTAGTAATTAAGTATCTTGAAAAAAGAGAGTCAGTGTTAGTAAATTTAAGATAACAAAATAATTATTTGAATGCTATGATTAGCGCTATTATTTGATTATTATTTGATTCTTTTTCCTGTTAGTTACTCTGCAAGAACCCCTCTGCAGGTAAAGGCCTCCTCCAAGGTGAACCAATCGTTTGGTATACGGAGTCTTAATTCGACGAGTAAATTAGACAAGTAGAAAAATAAGCTAAAATAGCATGACATGTGACGTGGTGTGACATGACGTTTACTGACCTGACCGGCCTGCTGCAGGGTCCTGGACTCGGAGTCCTTGTTGGCGGGGTCTGCGGGCAGGGTCAGCTCCACTGTCCGCGTCTCCACGGCCACCACGCCGACCGGGATACCGCCGAGACGGGCGCGCCCTGACAACCACAAGATAGGCTAGATGACAAGTTTTTATTAGTATCAGTCGATCAGCGGGACTTAATCGCGTATCTAAGTTTTAAGATTTACCTCCGACGTTTCGAGGACGGCGTTGTCCCCGCGGTCTCGGAGAAGACTGGCTTAAGTTGACATCAGCATCGTCTAACCGCGCGAGTTTTTCGAACTACCCGCACTTGGTCTTGTTTATCCGCTTGAACGTTTTGCGCACTAGGGATGTCACTCTGTCGACACACAACACTAACGATATTCGATTTATCGACTGTCGATATTCGTTTACGCTTACATTTACTAATGACTGGATTCCATGTGGATGAGATCTTGAAACCCTCGTCCCGATTGAAATTACTATGTTTTTTGATTTCAATGGCTTCCCGTACTTTCCTGCTGTAGAAATGACGATCCGTGGACAGGATTTTAGGGTTATGCAGCTCAATCCAGTGGTTTGGTCCTGACTCCAGTAAATGCTCAGCCACGGCAGACTTGTTCACCTGACGATTTTTGACAGCTGCAATATCAAGCGGATAAACAAGACCAAGTGCGGGTAGTTCGAAAAACTCGCGCGGTTAGACGATGCTGATGTCAACTTAAGCCAGTCTTCTCCGAGACCACGGGGACAACGCCGTCCTCGAAACGTCGGAGGTAAATCTTAAAACTTAGATACGCGATTAAGTCCCGTTGTATAATTTAATAATGTGTAAAAATCGTGAAAGTTTAAATCAGTATCAGTCGATCAGGTTTGTTTGGAGGATCAAATGTCTGTATGAGAGCTATTGCATTAAAGCAATACAAGTTAGAAATGATAGTAAAAGTCATCCAATCGTACTGGGTCGGCCCTAACAAACCGTCAAGTGATCGTGACGTCACGATTACTGTGAAGCCGTCTTGAAGTATGAAAAACAAGAAAATTTTTATTTTGACAGTTAAATATTGCGAAGTATATAGTCGCAAATCCTGCGACATAAGTATGTGTTCAAATTTCGAAAAGTGGATAAGATGACAAAAAAAAAAACAAAATGCAAAAAATAGCTACTTTAAACAGACACACAGAACACAAGAAGTTTACAGAAGATTTTATGAAAACGGAATAATGGCCCTAGAAATACCTAGATTTAGTTTGCATCGAGCATATTTGTAGAAAAATAAATAAGTCAGATCCAAATATTTTTGTCGTTTATTCTTCATTGTCTGACCCAAGCACACTTACCGGTGATAACCGTCTGCGCCCATGGCTTCATGACCTCATCGAAGGTGCCTACATCGAAGAACCCAGCGCGGGCGCCGTCCCCAGTGAGCATCAACCGCGGGTCGTGGGCGGCGCGGGGAGGCTTCCATTCCACGGGCCGCTCGATCGGGTCCGACACTCGCATGATTGGCACCATGGATAGTTTATCCTGGAATAAATAAATAAGTGTCGGACTGTTATAAGCCAAGGCTTGGTTGGATTAAAATGTATGGGCGCCACACTGATGACCGATAGGAACCAATAACCGACACTTTTGTATCCAATAAAACAAGGGTAGAAAGCCGATTTCTTAAAATGGCAACACTGTGCAGTCACAGCAGAGTGTTGCCATATTAAGAAATCGGTTTCCTATGTTATAATATCAACGCATCGAACACTACTCTCACCAGCTGTATACTCTTAGCTAGCTTCAAGCTTCAACTACCGCATGGTGCGGTATCAAATACCTTGGCTTGGGCACATTAGACAGGCACCTGATGGCAGTATCGACGGCGTCCAAATCCGTAGGCGCGACAGCATATGTTTCCGAGGTGATTATTGCTATACTTGAGGATCTTCGAACACTACCCTCAGAAACTGTGTGCTCTAAGCTAGTTTCAACTACCACATGGTGTGGTAACACATACCTTGGGCACATAAGACAGCCACCTGACAGCAGTAGCGACAGCGTCCAAGTCTGTAGGCGCGACAGCGTGAGTCACACCGTTATTGTGATTTGTATCCCTCCCAGCTCGTTTTTGCTATACTTGGTTTGATCTATGCATCAAACACTACCCTCAACAACTGTGTCTTAAGCTAGTTTCAGCTACCACATGGTGTGGTAACACATACCTTGGGCACATACGAAAGCCACCTGACCGCAGTAGCGACGGCGTCCAAATCCGTAGGCGCAACAGCGTGAGTCAAAATATTATTTTTCATGATCTGTATCCCTCCCAGCTGGTTGTTGCTATACTTGAGTATAACAATTGGATCTATGCGTCGAACACTACCCTCAGCAACTGTATACGCTAAGCTAGCGAGTGGTGTGGTAACACATACCTTGGGCACATAAGACAGCCACCTGACAGCAGTAGCGACAGCATCTAAATCCGTAGGCGCCACAGCGTGAGTCACACCGTTGTTGTGCATGATCTGTATGCCTCCGAGCTGGTTGTTGCTGGCGTATACGGCGCGGCCGAGCACTTTGTTCAAGGCCGCGTAACCTGTGAGAATGATGTAGGAGTTCTCCACTTGGATGACGCGGTGACCCAGTCTGTTGAATACGTTTAACATTATATAAACTAAACTGCATTGTCTAGCTATAACATTTTATACAATCGTGATATAATAGGGAGCTTTTCAGTCAAGTACCGTGCGTTTTAGGCCACGAGCTTGCTGAGCGGCCTAAGTAGGTACGAGATTGAAAATCTTGATTACATCACTATTGTATACAATACAATACAATTTCTACTATATAACCTAAATAATTTAACAAAATTAAGTATCTCACTAGCTAAAAAGATAGTACAAAAGACATCAACGCAGCTGCTTATTCATTAAATAGTAGCGCGTTGATGTCTTTCCTCTTAACCGCGACATGAAAAAGACATCAACGCGCCAGCCAACGAGGTATACCTCAAGGGTCCTTATTATTTTTTGCAATATGGTTGCCAAATCAGTTCGCTCACCTGACAACATAGGCGCCGATGCCGATGGCGCGGCACGTGACGACCGATATCGTCACCACGTCCTCGTAGGCCTGTGCGGTCTCGCCGGCGATGAGACCCGCGTCGCGGAGGCACTCAACACCGAGACCGTCTTCTTTGCCTGTTGACGAATAGTACATAATGATACAAATGTGCTACGTTGGTCATTACACTCGAGTCGATATTGTGCGCGCGAGCGCCGATGTGCGTATTGATCAAAGCACACGTGTTCATACGACGTTTTTCAACACACTTGCGAGGAAAACAACATAATTTATATATTATTCAAATTTTAATAGTTAAAAAGTTAGTAAAAGTACAATAAAAAAGTGTTAATCGTGCTATCATACTCGTGTTTCATAAACCTGCACTCGTATTTTAATGCCTTTTAATATATAGCAGTCACATTATACTATTATTCTTCAATTTAAGCATTTTACAATGTGATTATAAATATCACAGTCACTCACCAATGATATCAGTGATTCTATATCTGGATTCCCCCTCGTCGTCAATAAGTTCCGTTTTGACGGAGCCGAGAGGCCCGAGCCGGCTGTAGGCCTCCGGCGTCAGGTATAGGTACTTGAAGCCTCGCTCCGGCCTCTCGGCCTCGATCCAGGCCACGTTGAACGCTTGTTTCACTTCTTCCGCGACGCCGATGCGAGCGCCGGAGTTTACACTGATGTATAGCTGTGGGAAAAGAATGGAATTAGATTTTTAGGACTCCGTACCACAAAAGGAAAAAAACGGAACCCTTATAGGATCATTCGCGCGTCTGTCTGTCTGTCCGACCATTCCCCCCTTTATCTCTGAAACTACTGTGTCTAAAATTGTGAAAAAATACACAAAACAGTTCTTCACATATAGATTACAGGAAAACCTATTAGATATGTGCAGTCAAGCGTGAGTCGGACTTAATGTACGGAACCCTTGGAACGCGAGTCCGACTCACACTTGGCCGGTATTTTTTTATTTACTTAAGCATTCTACCAGATTGCAGATGTGCATGTTGCGGATTTTTTCCAAAAAGTTGGAATTATTTTAAGATATGTTTAACAGCCTCTTAGCCTAGTCGGTAGTGACTCTTCCTACGAAGCAACAGATCCCGGGTTCAAATCTAATAGGATTTATATATCGTTGTCTACGTATCCACAACACAAGCCTTATTGAGCTTACTGTGGGACTTAGTCAATTTGTGTAATAATGTCCTATAATCATACCCCGCAACGGAGCTAGCAAAACCGTAGCAAATGACAGTTTTGTGTCAGGGTTGGCGATTATGATGAACCATTTTGCTTTAACTTTATTGTATGTAAGATTAATAAAATTTATCGAGAACCCTGTTGACCCTCTTCCGATATAACTCGGTTTAATTTACTGTCAAATAATATAAATTAACAAATCAATGTCAATATTAGATGCGTTTCAATGTAGGTATCTGTTATTTTGTTTATAAAATCACGTTTTTTTTCGCATTTCTTTCAAATATTAACATGGAATTTTCATTGCTTGAAAATATTGGTGTGTTTGAAAACAAAGAAAAAATATTTTTTGTAAGTACTTTAGTTTAATGCGTAGTAGTGATAACCCTGACGTACAACTGCTACAGATTTGCTAGCTCGGTTGCGAGGTATGCCTATAATATTCGTTATTTTTTATCTTCCTAAGGCCCAAGGTCCTACCTATAGTACCTATCCAGTTCGATGTAATTTAAACCATGTTCAATTGGAACAGAGTCGCTTTTGCTTTGTTTCGTTCAATTTTCAAACAACGCAAAATCAACTCTATTTCCTACAATTTAGGTTCAAATTTCAGTGGCAAATTTTGGGTGTTTTGTTTGTATGGCTGGGCCTTAGGATATATGGGGCATAATCTATGAAAAGGGACCTTACTGTCCATGGCGCTTACGCCGCACAGCGTCGCGCGGCATTGTATTTATATCGGAGCATCGTTAATAATGGCGTAAGCGCCATCGACATAGATAACGTCACATATATATATATTTAATAAAAGTTACCCTAGGAATCTTAAGCTCCCTAGCGTACTGCGAGGCCCTATAGTACACCCAGTCCTCCTGAGGTCCAAATGACCCCATGTAGTAGGTCAGATCGTTCGCTATGACGATGATGTCGCGACCCTTGGGGCACTCCGGCGTGAAGAGGGTTAAACGCCACGCTACCATGCCGACCTATGGAAAAAAAAATATAATTATTAAATAAATAAATTAAATTGAATTTAATTGAATGGAAATTTAAAGGCGAAAGTGGATGGCTGCGCGGTAACCGCATTTTCATAGAAAAGTAGTCCTCATTTTCCTTTCTGGATATTAACACTGAAAATAGACACAATTTTATGTACTACAGTCAGCTGCAGCATAGAGAAATATAATAAGACAAGAGTGCTCACTCCATACATCAGTTCAGACTATTAATTTCAGTGTCTACTGCTGTTGAGATAAGACTTTCCGGTCGGTGCTTCATCTATTGTCAAGTAGCAGTACTGATAGTTCCGCTACTCGATGCTAGATGCTAATAGTCTTTTTGGTACTAAAACTGATGTATGGAGTGAGCACTCTATGTATTTTTTTCTCTATGGCTGCAGAGAGAGGTGTCCCCCCTGCAAACAAATTTCTATGAAGGGGGGTCACCTCTCTGCAGCTGACTAAACATGCCAGAGCTATGTATTCGTAATTCCTGTACATTCTTTCACACTTGTGAAGAAAAAAAAAGGAAAAAATAAAACTTCTGTGTAATTTCTGTGTAATAAAGTCCTAGTTTGATATTCTGGATTTACGGACCGCATCGCCTACGTGTAATAATATTTTTTACGAGCACGTGTAATGAAATAGTATATTACGATTTAAGTGTGAAAAGTACGAAATTCGCAACGAGTGGCGATAAATTGAACTTTACACTTACAGTACATATGGCTCTTTAAATTTTTAACATACTTACCTATTGTCCTTAACCCCGCCCTAGGGCGGTAAAGTAGCACCATATGTACTGTAATAGTACATTATATACTTAGGGAGGTGAATTCGTTAATGCCCCAGATCGCAGGTGTTTGTATACAGGGTGTCCCAAGAAGTAGTGATATACTGAAGCTGGGAGGTAGAGGACCTAGAGGGCTATCTGAATCACCCCCATGTATGTTCCGCGATTTTTCGTATTTTCGGAGTTATGATTTTTTTTAATTTTTCACCTATCGCCGAGTACGATGAGATTTTTATTTATGGCGACGTGAATTATTGCGGTAGATGCTTGATTTTTTTTTGTGTGCTACGCTGATAGATAGGCCAATTCAGTGTGGTAACATTTACTATCGTTAGATCTTTGAATGGAATTAAAAAAAAAATGTCAAGAAAGATAAAATTACCCAGTATGTTCACAACTTCAAGGGCGCTTAGAAAAATAAAACATACTGGGTAATTTTATCTTTCTTGGCATTAATCTTTTTTTAAATCCATTCAGAGATCTAACGATAGTAAATGTTACCATACTGAATTGGCCTATCTATCAGCTTAGCACACAAAAAAAAACCAAGCATCTACCGCAATAATTCACGTCACCATAAATAAAAATCTCATCGTACTCGGCGATAGGTGAAAAATTAAAAAAAATCATAACTCCGAAAATACGAAAAATCGCGGAACATACATGGGGGTGATTCAGATAGCCCTCTAGGTCCTCTACCTCCCAGCTTCAGTATATTACTACTTCTTGGGACACCCTGTATATGTATAAATATGCGATCTGGGGCTTTACGAATTACCGCCTGTGGTTTGTCTAAAGTTTTACGTCTTGCCTTGGCCAGGAAGTGAGATTTTCTCCTCGGGTAGCGGAGAGAAAATCCCACTTACGGACCTAGGGTGACGTAAATTAACTTACGGTATTCTGTCCAGGCAGTCTGGTCACTTCCACCACTCTCCTTTCACCTTCAGGCTCGACCACCAGCTCCACAGCTGCCATCACATTATCTGGTGCCGGTCCTGGGTAACACGAAGATATAAGATATTTAGTAAGTAAGTAATATTTATTTGTGAAACACAGGTTATATACAGATGACAGTGAGTTGATACAGTACTCTGTGATCTACCATATAGGTGTACAAATATTTAGTCTTCTTATATCTAACTTATTATCTAGTTTAGTTAGTGCTTCTGGGCATTTTCCGCAAATCGACAACCATTGTGCCTATTTTGCGTGAAACGAGGTAGCGCTACTCTAACCACCCCAGCTCCTCTATGAAGTCTAGCAATGTTTTTAGAATTTTTATTTAGATATTTTAGAATATTACAAAGAATTCGATGATTTTTGTAAAAAAAACTAATTCTCTGAATGTTGGTCACGGCACCAATTGTAACACCTACCGAATGTTATCAAAACTGAGTTCCTTACTATCCTCGTGCCGCCCAATGTACAGTAGGATGTACACTCAGATTCCATTAGGATGTACAGTCAGCAGCAGAAGTTGCTAAGCGGGAGAGTTGTTCAAAATGATCTTGACGCGACTTTATTGTTAAGAGAATAAAGTGTCAAGGTAATTTTGAACACCTCGCCCGCTTAGCAACTTCTGCTGCTGACTGTACACTCAGTTTCGATGGAATGTCAACCTTAATTAAAAACAAAGAAGGTATCATTTCATTTGTCTCGGTAAAATTTTCGAACAAACGAAATTCAACTCAATTGAAAATACAACAAGGTTCAAACTTCCTTGTGGTTATAATTTTGTATGGTGGGCGGCACGAGGCTATGGCTAGTCTACTCTGTGTCCTTTATAGTATGGGGTATGTGTATGGGGTAGAAAAAAAAAGATAACAAATTGGTTAGAAGGTAAAAACTATGATCAGGTGGAAGACTTGCTAGGATATGTAGCCTAGCCACATAAATACACACACACACACACTCACACATCTACTCAAATAATAATTAAGGAACATAGTTATATGAATAGTATAATACTAATATAAGTTGTACTTAGATATGGAAGAGCGGTGCCTCCTAGCACAGGTTATTTTGTAAATAACTTACAGGGAGACATCAGCCATTGTATAATATATAATGGTATCATCTTCCTCGCGTTGTCCCGGCATTTTGGCCACGGCTCACGGGAGCCTGGGGTCCGCTTGGCAACTAATCCCAGTAATTGGCGTGGGCACTAGGTTTTACGAAAGCGACTGCCATCTGACCTTCCAAGCCAGAGGGTAAACTAGGCCCGTATTGGGATTAGTCCGGTTTCCTCACGATGTTTTCCTTCACCGAAAAGCGACTGGTAAATATCAAATGATATTTCGTACATAAGTTCCGAAAAACTCATTGGTACGAGCCGGGGTTCGAACCCGCGACCTCCGGATTGAAAGTCGCACGCTCTTACCGCTAGGCCACCAGCGCTTATAATATGTAATGGTATAGAATGAAATAAAGAATTTTGATTTTTGATTTGTTTTTTTTTTATAAAATAAAATAAAGTAAAATAAAATGCATTTATTTCAGGCTTATAAGTGTCCATAGTTTGTTAGTAACAAAAAAAAAAAAAGAACTTATACTTAAACTTATACTTTTATGTGTATGGGTTATAGTGTATACACTATCAACGTACCATCAACACTTCCGTCTTCGATGCATTCCCGCCACCTCCTCTCGACGACCTGTCTGAACATGTCGGGCAGGTCGTACACGTACGTCGTGCCTTGTGACGTTGCCTGCAAGCGAAGGGTTAAGGGCCCACTGATTAACAGTCCGCCGGACGATATCGGCCTGTCAGTTAGAACAAAAAGTTGACAGTTCCGAACAACTGACAGGCCGATACCTTCCGGCGGACTGGTAATCAGTGGGGGTAAAAGACTGATTCTCGTATCGTAGGGTAATTCGACAATTACTGGCCACTATTTATAGTTCGTTTTTTTAGTATTAGAAATTTGAAAAATACTTGGAGGATACAACTAAACGGAGTAGACATTAACAGGCTTTCCCCTCTGTCGAAAATAGGCGGCCAACGGTCATACACAATGTATGGACTGACGTTTATCTGACATGGCTATTTTTACGTTACGCATACATTTGACGTTCCCCTCCCCCGCAAAAAGACTGTTTTGTACAGAAAATTACAGACATGGCGTCTCCGTTTGATTATATCCTCCAAGAAAAATACGTTTTAAAAATTTATAATGGCAAATATGTAAGAATTATGATTATTATGAATCTAATACGATCATTTATATTCAATTCAATTCAATACTTTATTTCCAAGAATATGGTACATACAAAGTTGGTTAGTAAAAGGTGTTAGGTCAGCATATTCTGCCGGCATGCATCGGCGTAGAAATATTTACATAACTATGTACATGTGGAGTCAAATTAAATATTAAAATTATAATTCAGTCAGTTTAACATTAACAAAAAATTAATTAAGAATTCATAATAAATATCAATTAAAAAATTCATCTATAGAGTAAAAACATTTTTCAAGTAACCACTGAAACATTCTTCTGCTTTCATAACACATATTCTTCTGCTTTCATAAATATAAGTTCCTGATTTTTAAAAAGCGTTTTTCAATTAAAAGACATGTCAAGATCGCTTACCTTCTTTCTAATGCTAAAAAAACGAACTATAGTAACTGGCCACCCTAAACTAAAAATTAATTCTAATCACCTATAAACAGAATTTATTTTAGTATGAGGTGGCTAGTTATTGAAACCTTATACTAAAATGAATTTTATTTATAGGTGAATAGAATTCATTTTTAGTTTAGGGTGGTAGTTATTGGCGATTTACCCCACTGTTCTAATTTAAGAATTATATTTATTTGATCAGAAACGTTGTTAAAAATTGAGTAAGCCTCAAGATATAGTTGAATAAACGTTAAAGTGCAGCCGTAGTTGACCGTAAGACCTCGCGTCGCTCGGTCGACTTACCAGGAACCTCTTCTGCTGCAGGTAGTCCTTGGTGACGTACGGAGTGGATATGGGAAGCCCGTGCATAGGGCCCTGCCGCACTCCGAACGATTGGAACATTATCTGTAATAACAGAGCCAGTTAATATTTGACCAAGAAAACTTACAAAGACGGATAAAGGATTTTTTAAGTGAAAACTTCTTTAGCGGCGCTGTGCACTTTTTGAAGTGGGGAAAAAATGTTAAACTCGAGACAGCGTAAAACGATCACGTGATTTAGATGGCATTTAAATCAATAAAGAAAAACTCAATGACATTACATGAAAAACTGTTATATACAAATACAAAATACAAATACAAATTATTTATTGAGAAAAGTATAGCACAGTGGTTGCTCTTAAAGGTTAAAGAATTTATAAAGACAAGTGATTTACAAATGCCTGAACTAGGATTCCCTGTGTTTCAGGCAGCGAAGGACAATATTAATTATTTATTAATTATTCACTTAATTATAAACTATAAGTAGTACACAATATAAGTCTTATTACCATACCTCGCAACCGAGCTAGCAAATCTGTAGCAGTTGTACGTCAGGGTTATCACTACTACGCATAAACTAAAGTACGAAAAATATTTTACACTACATATGGGGCTACTTTTTCGCACTAGTGCGTAAAATAGCACTTTTCGTGCGGATGTCGAAACTTGTGCCATATGTACTGTAAAACGTTGTTCGATACACGTGCGAATAGGTAATTCGCAACTCGTGTCGATTTAAAACACTCCCTTCGGTCGTGTTTTAATTTATCGCCACTCGTTTCGATTTTCCTCTTTTTCGCACTTGTATCGAAAATAACTATTCTTTGTTTTCAAATACACCAATATTTTCAAGCAATGAAAATTCCATGTTAATATTTGAAAGAAATGCGAAAAAAACGTGATTTTATAAACAAAATAACAGATACATTGAAACGCATCTAATATAGACATTGACCTGTTAATTTATATTACTTGACAGTAAATTAAACCGGGTTATATCGGAAAAGGGTCAACAACGATCAATTTTATTAATCTTACATACAATAAAGTTAAAGCAAAATGGTTCATCATAATCGCCAACCCTGACACAAAACTGTCATATGCTACGATTTTGCTAGCTCCGTTGCGGGGTATGCTTATTACCTAAACAAAAAAGTAGGTTCTTAAGTATTAAATATCAGAATACAGTAGGCAGTAGGTATATGTAATGTCATTGAGTTTTTCTTCATATCATAATATCATAATTCTTTATTGATTTAAATGCCATCTAGTGAGTTTCGCTCTAACTGGTATTAATATAACTCGAGTACTAACAGTGATGTGCTTAGGGGTTTCAAGTAATTAACGCTAACGCTAGACGGCGTTAACCTCAATTATACATAGTGCATTTTGCACTAGTCATTGAGTTTTCACTTCTGCCGGCACTCCCTGAGTGCAACCCGTTGTTTTTTTTAATATAAAGCCCAAGGCAATAGGCAACTGGGAGTAAACAGAATTATAGAGTAAGTCGCGGACAGGGGAGTTTGAAGTTTTTGACATTTCGAAGAGCGCATGCAATAAAAATGTTTAATGAAGTGTCGTATAATGAGTTCATTATAGTTCAGTCGGAGTTTCATAGAAAAAAGTATAGAATTATATAAGTAGCCGTCTTAACTAGTTAAAATCCTGAATTCCGATGGCCGTTTAAAAAGACAAAATCGGTATTCAAATATGAACTATAATAAAATAAAAAAAGGACGCCAAATTCAACAATTCAAAAATGAAGAACCTCGATCTACAAAAACTTAAATCTTAAACCTTTCCATTAAAACATTAAAATCAATATTTAGGAAAGCCTGTCAACGTATTAGGTACGGGGTCCCGTTGTTTCCCATAAAGTTTTAAGTCATAATGTATTGTTTGTCATACATATTATCATTAGTCATAAAACTGAAACCGTTAAAATTTCAGGATTTTCGTCGGGTTATCCTATAGATAGGTTAGGTTAGGTTTGTTTTATGGCAACCCTGAAAAGTGACTCGTTTCTGAACCAAATGAATTATGACTAACGAAAATACGGGCAAACAATACATTATGGCTTAAAACTATTTGGGAAGCAATAGAAAGCCATTAGGTACTCACCACGCCAGTCCTGGGGTCCGACACCTCTTCATACGTGTACACGTCCAGGGTGTACCCAGATCCATTGGACAGACACAATCGCACATTCTTTGTTGGGGCACCGGGCCCTGTTAAACAAAAATATACCATTTAATAAGTTTTTGGCAAATAAATCATTTTTGGTATAAGCTTTTATCGCTGACTGTACTTTTCTTTCCACAACCATACAAATTAATTTAATTTGTTCTACGAGTAAATAAATAAAATAGTCTGTCAAGCTGGATATGTCAGTAGCAATGTAAAGCAAACTAAAGTATGGTATCCCTCGGAAACGAACAAAAAGCAGCAATGTACATCGAACAACGATGAAATGTAAACAAAACAGTTCCACAGATAAGATATAATATAAATGAAACGCGATTTTCGAACAATTTAAACGTAGTGTTGCTAACCCGCGATTTTTCATATTTGCCGCCTATTTCTACTGACAAGATTTGCTTGACCAACTATAGTATGTCAAAGGACTGTCTCATTTCAAACAGAGAGAATCATACTATCTTTGTCTTACACTAGTACTAGCAACCAAAAGAAAAGAAGATAGGTTATAGGCGTTCCAAAATTGAAGCGCTTAACTTGTGACAATTTGTCACAAGTTGCCTTTAGACGCGGCTGGACAAACGAGAAATGTGCACGTGCTAACGAGCTCCTGTACATCGAAAGAGCAAGAAACGACCTTATGTTTAACAACGAGTGTGACAAAGATGTATGGAATGAGAAAATTAATCAAATATAACAGATTTCTTCGTAGGCACAGAAATAAATATGGAAGTATTTTTTGTGCTCGTCAAGTATGAGTATAACCTATCTATGGTTATATAATATCATTGGATGAGTTTAGTTTTTTGTTCCTATTTACTGACAAATTGGTTTGACCAATTATAACTTACCTATTCTGAGTGTGAAGCGTATCTCCGCCTGCAAGACCCTGAGCTTCCAAAGCCGGGGTCCGTACCGCATCACCATGCCGAGGACCGATTCCTCGATCTGACAAAAAAAAATATTAATAGTCATAAGAAGGTGCATGTTTAATACAAAATTTATGCATGTAATAATTTCGGAACTTACTCATATTTTTCTATTATCCATTTCCGAAAAACGCAGTGGTCAGCACGGCCACAGTACAAGAACAGTAGTGAATCTTCATAGAAATGTGCCGCTGCCGGCTTGAATGTGTGCGTGCGCGCCGGGCGCCGTGTACGCACGCGCTGCCACGCACACATTCGCATAATATACGGGGGAATACGGTGGCGGCAGTGTGGGCCGTACCGCGACTGTGATCGCGCGCATTCGAGTACGCTCGCATTTGCCTGCTCTTACCGGCCTTAATTTATACCTCATTTATGAATTGATAGAACATTTCATTATATTATATAAATAGAAACCTAGTGCTACTCATAATACGCAAATAATATTTAACTAAAAATAAAAGTGACAACCCTAAGCGCCAACGCAAGAGTAGGTAAATAACTTGCCGAGCGGCCTTAGATTCACTACTGTTCTTAGTGTACTGTGGCACGGCGTGATAATTTACGCCCTCAATATCAGTACAATATATTGCTCCCGAGGGTTAATAACGCAACTTACTGCAATAGTACATTTATCTCGGCCATCAAAGTTTTCAACCATTTGCCCAATAGTCTTAAGATGTTAAGCGGACAGTCATTTAAACGACAGCTAAAGCAGTGGTTAATAGGTCATGTTTTTTATGATTTGAAAGAGTACTTTTTATTTAAAACAGTATAATTTTAGAGTACTTATATATTATAAATTTAAGTGATCTGATATATAATATTGTAATTAAGTATGTAAAATATTGTATACCCGGAAAGGGTAGCCGTTGTGACTATGTATCATTTTAACATCTTGTTTGACACGGTAAACAATAAACAAATTCTATTCTATTCTATTCTAAAAAGGAATAGTTATTTGTACAACAAGTGATCAAAGTTTGATATTTCTTCGAGTGCTTATTTTGAGTCCCGTGCAAGCGAAAGATTCTATAATAGATTCACGAGCGTAGCGAGTGAATCTAATTTAGAATCTTGAGCGTAGTAAGGGACTCAAAAGCGCACGAGATGTAAATAACTTTGATCTCGTGTAGTACACAACATTTTTCACCTCAGCGCAGTGAGAACATACCTATTAGACAACTTGAAAAATGTAATCCTTGTTCATCACTTAATACCTGCACTCATGTTTTCTTAAGATATACAAACAATTAAGTTTAATTACCGCAATGGAACACAAAAACAAAACGTAATAATAAATTCCATTAAAATAATATAGAAATAACAAACATTAACTGACACTTCAATCGACAACATTTTTGAAAAAAAAAAATCTTTGTAAGATACGGTCCGAATTGCGGATACGTACTATTTGTCAACTATGGTAGAAATTCTTAAAAGTAAAATAATTAATTTTGCGTGATGATCTGTGTATTTTTTGAGTTCGATATTTTAATTGTACAATAAAATACCTAAAATATAGTATTTTATCAGTTTTTATTAAATCTTAAACTTTATTTTTATTTATTAATTATTAAGAATTCATACTCGTACGTGGTTTGGAACGATGCGGTCTGAAGTTTTTCGGGGGTCTATTATAAACCGTGAATATACTGTTGAATGTCGTTTTAACTTTTTTTTGTCTGTTTCTTTTTGCTAACAGTGTGAAAGGGACAGAGATAATAGAACCCAAGTATTTCGAACTTTTATTAGACCCCGCATGTTGAAATGACATTTGACTATAAAGGTCACTTGAATGTCATTTTGTCTCACTCAGTGAGCAAAATCGCATTTTGCTCACTGTTTTTAAGAATCAAAGTACCCTTGTTCGAGCTGCTGAGGTGAAAACTTTATTTCGTGAAATTCTCCTAAAATTTCCGAGAGCTTATACAACCTTTTTAACGCACTGCTGCTGCGTTGCCAGTTCCAATTACTTGAACTTGGCTTGACACTGCCGCGTGTTATCTACACTCTCACTCCCGTGAGTAGAAAGTAATTCTCGTATTTGGGGTTTACCTATGTATTATTATACTGAAATAAATATGAGCGTTTTCCAAAAAGAAATGTACATTTCATTCATGTCTTCAAAATATTGACTTCTTGGGCTCATTTTACTCAGAATCATTTGTACATTCACGCGTCATACATGAAAAAATGTGGCCCAAAATTTCCTTTCTAGATTGTCACATTTTTGTAGGATTTTTTTTTTTATTTGTATGAACGTAACGAAAAATATTTTCCAGTGAATGTACAAATGATTGATGAAGAAGTCAATATTTTGAAGACATGAATGAAATGTATTTTTTTTTAAAACGCTCATATATCATTATCATTGTCTGGGGTTTATCTTAGACGGGTCCATGATGACCGTGGGCCCGAAGTTCAGGAATATGTGGTTGCAGTCCGTCCTCTTGGCCAGCGGGTGTGAGAAAGCCACCTCAAACTCGCCCATGGCTTCCAACAGCACCCTGGTAATAAACATGACGGTTGGGGTTTACCTTAGACGGGTCCATGATGACCGTGGGTCCGAAGTTCAGGAATATGTGGATGCAGTCCGTCCTCTTGGCCAGCGGGTGTGAGAAAGCCACCTCAAACTCGCCCATGGCTTCCAACAGCACCCTGGTAATAAACATGACGGTTGGGGTTTACCTTAGACGGGTCCATGATGACCGTGGGCCCGAAGTTCAGGAATATGTGGTTGCAGTCCGTCCTCTTGGCCAGCGGGTGTGAGAAAGCCACCTCAAACTCGCCCATGGCTTCCAACAGCACCCTGGTAATAAACATGACGGTTGGGGTTTACCTTAGACGGGTCCATGATGACCGTGGGCCCGTAGTTCAGGAATATGTGGTTGCAGTCCGTCCTCTTGGCCAGCGGGTGTGAGAAAGCCACCTCAAACTCGCCCATGGCTTCCAACAGCACCCTGGTAATAAACATGACGGTTGGGGTTTACCTTAGACGGGTCCATGATGACCGTGGGCCCGAAGTTCAGGAATATGTGGTTGCAGTCCGTCCTCTTGGCCAACGGGTGCGAGAAAGCGACCTCCAGCTCATCCATCGCCTCTAACAGCACCCTGTTAAATAAGGGTCTTATTATATATCAAATGAAAGGGCTGATTGTGAGAATCTCAGTTTATTTTTTCCATAATTTTAAAATAAATAGTTTAGAAGTTATTTAAGAATATAGGCAAAACATGACCATTCCCCCCCCTATCTCCGAAACTACTGGGTCTAAAATTATGAAAAAAATACACATAATAGCTCTTTGCCTATAGATGACAGGAAAACCTATTAGAAATGTGCAGTCAAGCGTGAGTCGGACTTAAGTACTTAGTTTTTGATCCGACCCCTACGGGTTTTTTAAAGACATTTTACTCACTTTTCATTAAATGAAACATATTGTTAAAAATTGTTTTTTCAATAAAAAGAAATGTCAAGATTGTGTATTCTTTTTCTGATGGTCACAGACAATCCAACCTCTAGACATAGCATAGTCGCGCTACCCCCTCTGCCACACATACGGTAGCGTTACTCCATCTTCGTCAATCCCGTGCCGTGATTGGTCCGTGTCTTTGAACTGACCAATCACGGCACGGGATTCGCTCACCTCGTCCCCCCGTATTTTTGGCAGCATCGGTTTCATGAAAGAATTGGCCTAAGCTCAGTCTAGAGGTTGGATTGTCAGTGCTGATGGTATAAAAACGAAGTATATTAGCAAAACACCGCTCACCTCTCCCCCTCATTCTGCAGGTACTCGAAGCTGGCCTCCTTCGTGATCAGATCCTGGTGTCTGATGATGGAGCGGATGAAGAATCGGTAGTCCGTCACCTCTTGACCCTTCTTCACCTGTCAGAAATTAAGTAAGTAACTAGGCAATGTTCTTCATACAAGGGCGTAGCCAGCCAGTGAACTAGGGGGTGGCGAATTCATAGGCCTGGGGGAGCAGAGGCCACAGAGGGGCATGCATTGCAACTGCCCCCCCCCGCCTGTACCTGCCTACGCCATGTCTTTATACACATAAGTGTAAGGCCTGAGTGGACGCTCGCTCGGCGACGCGTGCAGCGTGGCTGTGGGCTCACGCGTGATGTGAGCAGCGTGCACTAAGGCCGCTCCTATACGTGCGCATTTGTTTAACATGCACGCCGCACGCCCCGCCCCGCTGCACGCACAATAGGCTACATTCCTACTAGTCAAATCAGCTTCTTTTTTAGAACTGTCAAAACGATTTGCTAATATGGAATTTATATGAAAACGAATGTAGTGACGTCACGGTAAACTCACCTACTTTTTATATTTCAATCCGATTTATTAAATAAAAATTGTGTTTAAAAATAGCTGCTGTCTATGTTTTTCTAATTATTATCTGGTGCTTTATTTCGTGCACGGTTTGAAATAATTTATTTTAAGTACAGGAAACATCCCTATTCGAGCGTCCACTCAGGCCTTACACTAAGGCGCTTACGAGGAATACGAAAGTTTTTAACCACGCATTTCTGAGGCTAAAATAAGGAAAAAATGTCACATGAGTTTAGGTAAATTTCGCCAAAACTAAATTGTTTTCAGAAGATTCTAGACTTACCTTGGCTTTGCCTAGATACATATGCATTTTCTGGTCGCTGGTAGGCAGAGCTTCCAGCTCATCATTCAGTACAGCTACAGCTGGGAGGAGTTTAGTCTTCTGATGGTGTTCTACAGAAGATTCTGGAACTAACCTTGGCTTTGCCCAAGTATAGATCATCTTCTGGTTGCTGGTAGGCAGGGCTTCCAGCTCATAACTCCTCATTCTCTTCAGCTGGAATTGACCTGGTCTCCAGATGGTGTTCTACAGAAGATTCTGGGACTAACCTTGGCTTTCCCTAGATACAGGTGCATCTTCTGGTTGCTGGTGGGCAGGGCTTCCAGCTCATAACTCCTCATTCTCTTCAGCTGGAATTGACCTGGTCTCCTGATGATGTTCTACAGAAGATTCTGGGACTAACCTTGGCTTTCCCTAGATACAGGTGCATCTTCTGGTTGCTGGTGGGCAGGGCTTCCAGCTCATAACTCCTCATTCTCTTCAGCTGGAATTGACCTGGTCTCCTGATGATGTTCTACAGAAGATTCTGGAACTAACCTTGGCTTTTCCTAAGTATAGATGCATCTTCTGGTTGCTGGTGGGCAGGGCTTCCAGCTCATAACTCCTCATCCTGTATAACTCCAGCTGGAAGGCTGAAGCGGGCTCCAGGTGGCGGTAGATGGTGTCTTCGATGAAGTCGTTACGGGCGCGGTACGTGAAGAATTTGGGGAATTGGCGTCTGAAAAATAATGAAGTTTAGTATAGGAATAGTGTGGGAACTTGGTAGTGGATATATCAGTGGCAACAGACTACGTCACAGCCATAAGTGAGAGCGAGAAACAGATATCTCTTTCTCGCTCTCACTTATGGGTGCGACGCTCCAAGGCCGCGGTGCGGTGCAATAGTCTGTTACCACTTTAAGAAAAAAGGATAAATATATATGACGCCATCGCTCGAAAATATGGCACCATAACTTCGGCCGAGTCTCGAGTAGATGGCGACACTTTTTGATATTTAACACATATCAGGGAAAGAATAAGGATCAAAATCGAATGGCGTTCTAAAAGTTTTTATCTTCTGTCGAAAGATGGCAGTAAATTTACTGTGGCTACATAAATTACTTTGACAATCCGCCTCTATTTCAAATTCTCTTTGGCAGTACAGACCTAACAGATACACTTACTTGATGAGAGACATGAAGGTGACACGCCTGATCCGCTTCTGGTGTAGTTCTAGCCTATGAGCGCGACAGAAGCCTCCGAAACGTCGAGCCAATTGCACGTCGTCGCTTTCACCGTTGTCTCGCACTCCGATCATCAGGATATGGATAGGTTCCAAGTTCTGAGTTAAACATTGAGTTATTATTACTATAGAGAAGCAACACCAAACAATCAAATAGGGTATTTGACTACTAGTCAAATCAGTTTCTTTTTTCGAACTGTCAAAACGATTACGCTACTATGAAATTTATATGAAACACTAGCATGTGACGTCACAATCAAATTACCTACTCTTTATAGTTATATCAGGGTTTTAAAATAGAAATCGTGTCTAAAAATAACTGCTGTCTACGTTTCTCTATTAATCTTCTGGTGCTTTATTTCATACATGGTGTAAAATAATTTACGTCACGCTACGCGAGGAGAAAATCTCACTTCCTGGCCAAGGCAAGACGTAAAACTTTAGACAAACCACGGGCGGTAATTCGTAAAGCCCCAGATCGCATATTTATGGTCCTCACCTTCGGTTCGGGCCACAAACACCTGCGATCTGGAGCATTCACGAATTCACCTCCCTAGGTATGTAATGTACATACCCCGGCCGGCGAGAGCAAAAATGCGTTGACAGCTTAATAGTGCGAGGACACACACTTTGGTCGATGTCGATAAAAACAACACGATGTACTGGACCACCGTTATGATATGCAGAAGTATTAATTATTGTTGTAAACAAAATTAAAACCAAGTGTTTGTATTTATTCAGTTTAAAATTGTTTTAGGGTTATTCTTAGAAACGCGTGGAGGTATCAAGTTGAAATAAATAACAAATACTAATGGCTCAGTTTAAAAAAAAAATTGTGCTTAATTAAAAGTCGACTATTCTATCGACATCCATATGTCGATAGAATAGTCGATATTTAATTAAGCACTAGGAGCAGACGCATTTTTGCTCTCGCCGGCCGGGGTATGGTAATGTACTATTATTTTAAATACAGTCAAATACCCTATTACAGCGGTTCTCAATCATTTTTTTTGATGGAACCCTTTTGGAAAGCGAAATACTTGATGGAACCCTACAATAAAACAATAGTTTTTAGAAGTGTATTTTTGTATTAATAAGCGAAAGACAGGGGAGGCCTTTGCCCAGCAGTGGGACACAACATAGGCTAATTAAAAAAAAAAAGCATAATTCTAAATTCTTGCGGAACCCCTGCAGGGGTGTCGCGGAACCCTAGGGTTCCGCGGAACACACTTCGAGTATGGCTGCCCTATTGTAACATAAGATATGAAGTACGTACCGCCTCCTCCGTATCGTTTGGCTTGTAGTCCATGCCGACGTTGATGCTGGTGCTGTCGCCCCGGCTCTCGCTGCCATCTTGCAAAGCTTGCAAATCCTGCCAAGGGAAAATATACTCTATAAATAAGTGGATTTTGACCTCCAACCTTCAAGTCCCGATGTCCTTTTAAAAGGACAAATTCAAGTTTCATAGTACCTCAATTTCGTTATGACTAGACCCCGTTATCTTGTCGCACTGACATTAATTTTCCGTAGAGCGTGAATGTTTTTTTTATCGACTGTTTAAGTTTCGATAGTGTACATTGTAGAACTTAAACTTATATGTCAGTGATAATTTCAAACCGCCGGTTTACATTCGCGTGCGAGCCACGAGCCGAGCTGCGAGCCGAGCCACGAGACGCGAGTGTAAGCGGTGGGCTCGTGGCCCGCACGCGAATGTAAACCGCCGGTTTACCTATTTATTTGTAATCAAGACGTATTGATTGAGATGGAACATAGACTTAAAAGGCGAAAATTCAATTGCATTATAATAAACATCGATATCAAGATAGTCGATAAAAAAAAACATTCACGCTCTACGGATAATTAATGTCAGTGCGACAAGATAACTGGGTCTTAGTTATGACCATTTACCAAAATTCCTACATTTCAAAACGTCAGCAACTTCTGCTGCTGACTGTCCACTCAGAGGGCCTACCGCGAACCACGTTCGACGTGTTGCCTCCCTGTCACACTTACGTACGAATTTACAAGTGCGACAGAGAGGAAACACGTCGAACGTGGTTCGCGGTAGGCCCGCAGTTTCAATGGAATGTCAACCTTAATTAAAAACAAACTAGGTAGCATTTCATTTGTCTCGAAAAATGTTCGAACAAATGAAATTCCAATGAAATTACAACAAGATTCAAACTTCCTTGGCTATAATTTTGTATGGTGGGCGGCACGAGGTTAAAATCGAAATGAAATATCGAATACTGGACCAAAATGTCGACCTTGACGACCGGTCTGGCCTAGTGGGTAGTGACCCTGCCTTTGAACCCGATGGTCCCGGGTTCGAATCCCGGTAAGGGCATTTATTTGTGTGATGAACACAAATATTTGTTCCACAGTCATTTGTGTTTTCTATGTATCATCGTCTTCATCTTCCTCGCGTTGTCCCGGCATTTTGCCACGGCTCATGGGAGCCTGGGGTCCGCTTGGCAACTAATCCCAGTAACTGGCGTGGGCACTAATTTTTACGAAAGCGACTGCCATCTGACCTTCCAACCCAGAGGATAAACTAGGCCCGTATTGGGATTAGTCCGGTTTCCTCACGATGTTTTCCTTCACCGAAAAGCGACTGGTAAAATCAAATGATGATGTGTTTTCTATGTATGTAAGTATGTATTTATCTATATAAGTATGTATATCGTCGCCTAGCAGCCATAGTACAAGCTTTGTTTAGTTTGGGGCTAGGTTGATCTGTGAAGATGTCCCCTGATAATTATTTATTTATTTAATTTGAGCAAAGTAGGTTTTACGGTACTAAAACTGACAACCATGCAAATCAAAGTCATAACAAGGAAAATAATGAGGGAATAACAATATGGGGCATTATCTATGAAAAGGGACCTTACTGTCGATGGCGCTTACGCCGCACAGCGTCGCGCGGCATTGTATTTATATCGGAGCATCGTAAATCAGCTTTGCTCGGAAAACATATAAAAAGATAAGACCGATTTTTCGCCCCCGAAAAAAAACCCCCATATAGTACATTTCACCGAAATCGTTATTTCCGAGATCCCCGAAATATATAAATATAAATAAATAAACAAGAATTGCTCGTTTAAAGGTATAAGATATTGCAAAATACTAAACTTTTCCTTGACGACTGACTCATTTTTTATCGGATTGTCCTATTTACCTCTCTTTCCTCTATCTACGAAAAGAATGTGACACAATAACGTACGCGCTCACGTTGTTAGAAACAAAACAAAACACGGATTAATTAATATTCTATAAACTGAGCATAGTAACCTCTGCCACAAATATACGGTAGTTTTACTCCATCTTCGAGTCAAAGTGTCAGAATCCCGTACCGTGATTGGTCCGTGTCTTTGAGCGGACCAATCACGGCACGGGACTCGCTCACCTCGTCCCCCGCACCCCAGTATTTTTGGCAGCATCGGTTTCATGAAATAATTGCTCTAAACTCCGCCTAGAGGATTCCTAGTCTATGTATTCTATATTCTAACCAAAATCATAACAAGGAAAATAATGAGAGAATAACAATATGAGGTCATTATACATGCAGTAAACAGACTACCCGGCATTCTTGCGTGTCGTGTTTCCCCGCTGCACAGACTTATCTACTAGATAGAGCAAATTGATTTTTAATGATATTATTTTATTAATTTTACTTGTTACTTGTTGACATTTTTCTTTATTGTGTTAAATTTATTAATTCATGTTTGTTTAATTTTGGAGACTTCTACTTTAATCTGTTTGACTTTTTATTATTATTTGATGGTGTATTATTAATTATTTTTTATTGGTGGTTATGATGTTGTTTTGTAATATATTTTTGTATGCATGTGCCTAGATTTAAGATTTCAAACACAATGTAATATTGTTATTGAATAAAATAATGATGATGAATAAGGCGATTCGATGTCACATTTTACGGGTCACACACATTTTATTATACATATAGTTAACTCGTTTTTTTTAGCAATAAGACCATTTCATAATAGGTCATCTCCCAAGCATGTTAGTAGAAAGTAGCCATAGGTAGCCTAAATTTAGACAGGTATTTTTAACCCTTTACCGCATACGAAGCCAAATATGGCGGATATAATATTCAAATCTATCGACAGCTTTAATAGTTCTAAAACAAATATTTTTTATTTTTATTACATGCAGTACGGGGTTAATTTAAATAATCAATATATCCCCAGAACCACAAAAATTTAAAAATAAGATTCTATAGCAAAATAAAAGCCCTAGTAGCACGGTCGCATTTTTATCGTTTATCACCATGCCTGTCACGTTCTAACAAGTATGTAAGTGCGAAAGTGACGGGCATAGTGATAGTCGATAAAAATGGAACCGTGCTGAGCCCGCAGCTCTTATGCGAAGTCTGTAGGAAGTAATCAATGTCCCGCTATCAAATCTGGTCACACGGGTCCGACTGGATTTTCCCAGACCCACCAAGCTAATGTATACCTTATCGCATGGAGTTAAGGTCCATTTTAGTTATACTGCCCATATACGTATGCTGATTGACCAAATATATACCTTATTATAACCACATAAAGTTTATATTTTAGTAAAATCACTGGCCATATAATGCTAGTGTTGCCAGTGGTACTTTTTAGTACTGTTTTACGTACTTTTTGAAGAGTATGCGTACTAAAACGCCCAAAAGCGTACTAAAACGCCCAAAAGCGTACTAAAACGCCCAAAAGCGTACTAGATTCGTACATTTTGACCAAACCGTAGGTTTTAGAACGATGTTATGTACTTTTCGTATGATCGGATCAAAAATATGCTAAAATTGCGTAGAAAAAATTATGATTGACCAAAAAAGTACGCTTTTTTGCATTAAAATATGTACAGCTATGCGCATAATCAATTAGTCATATTAATACGGATTAAGTATGAGTAATTTTGTACCTTACTATAGATAGATGGTCAAACCAAATTTGTCAGTAAATAAGAACAAAAAACTATACTCATCCTTTTCTTTTGGGTGCTAGTACTAGTGTACGACAAAGATAGTATGATTATCTCTGTCTATGTTTGACATGAGACAGTCCTTTGACCAACTACATTTTGCGTACTAACGCAGTTTTAGTGGATTATCAATTTACATAAAATAATAATAGCCCGCTTCTAAACGATTTACGCTGTATTTTTTTTATGTAACCGTCCTTTTTTTGGATAAATCGTAATTTTTTTTAAACCCTAGTCGTACGTTTAGCTTTCTATGCTCTGGCAACACCGCTTGTATGATATATCATTTTATACCCGTCACTCGCTCGGACATCACGTAAAATGTATTCTAAATGTGTGTTGATGTTTTTAGTCGCTACGTTGCTTGTGAATATGGTCACGGCCAATCCTAAGGATGTGAGTGAGAGTCGGCATAGGTACGTAGTTTATTAATATTTTTAATATATAAACAAGATATAATATATAGAAAAAGAAGGGTTTAAACCCCGGCAAGTTCAGTTCCCCATACAAACGTAGTTACGCTCTCATTTTAAAACAAGTAGCTATAGTTTGCTCTGAAACTTTGTACTAACAATAGAATAAGGTATATCTAGATTATCTAATGTAATGAAACACATCAATGTAAAACAGCAACTGTTTATTTGACATGAATGCGGGTACCATGTACAAATAATAACTACCCACGACATCTAGCTCTGTAAATAGTTTATGTAGCTTCAGATACCATAGTTTAAAAAAATCAGCGAATTTAACTTTTTCATACAAACTTGTTTATGCTCTATTTCGTTTGTTTTATAAACTGGAGCTATATAAGCTCATTACAGACCTAGATATACCTCATGTCATTGTATGTGCAAAGTTTCATTACAATCCAACACGTAGTTTTAAAATGATAACGAAACTCCGTTTGTATGGGAAGGTGAAATTCGGCCGAGCTTGCCGGGGACTATTAAGTCTCTTAACATGTGTCAGGGGACAACTTTAAAAATTATCGGCCATTTTATTTAAACTTTGTCCTCTACACTTTTTTTTTTATTTGTGAATTTATATGTCATTTCTACTCAGAATCACGAGCTCTTTCTATCCTAATAGGAGAAAAAAAAGTGTCCCAAGGTTTTTTTCCCATTCCGTTACCATTTTTTCATAGACTTTGTATGGCGGTTTCGGAATGGAAAGATCGAAAAATGTATGGAAATCTTGGGACACTTTTTTTCTCCTATTAGGATCAACAGAGCTCATGATTCTGAGTAGAAATAACATAAAAAATCCCAATTTTGAAAAAAAAGTGTAGGGGACAACTTTAAATAAAATGGCCGATCCGCATCATATGCCACCACAATTTCTTCATATAAAGCTGTAGTACCACGATCCCGACTATCGGGTCGTCCGGCCTGGGAACGAAATCAAAAAATAGTCGGGTTTGCGGCACTGAATGTATTAACAGTACGCGTCAAACACTGATTGCTCACTTGTAATAATTACGTAACCTTCAATTTCATGACCTGAATTATAAAACAGTAAGGTCAAATATTTTGACCTATATATCCATCATATCATATCATATTAGTTCTCTAGCCTCGTGCCGCCCAATGTACATTAGGATGTACACTCAGTTTCGATGGAATGTCAACCTTAATTAAAAACAATGTAGGTAGCATTTCATTTGTCTCGTAAAATTTTCGTACAAATGAAACTCAACCCAATTGAAAATTCAACAAGATTCAAATTTCCTTGGCTATAATTTTGTATGGTGGGCTGTACGAGGCTAGAGGTATGAATATTAGTTGCCTGTTAAAAGTACAGTCAGCAATCAATAAAAGCTAGTACCTTTGACCGAGATTGATTGATTAATTTATTTATTGATCGATCGATTGATTGCTTGATTGATCGATTGATTGATTGCTTGATTGATTGGTTGATTGATTGATTGATTGATTGATCGATTGATTGATTGACCGATCGATTGATTGATTGATTGATTTTCTCTCAACAGACGCTGGCTAACCACCAACAACCGATGCGACAACTTGGAGAAGTACGTCGGGGGCGATTGTTCGTACGAATGCAGTTCCTACTGCGGCCACAACGACTGCAGCGGGGCGTGCTCCGGCGCACTGTGCACGTGCGCCGACAAGTATTGACGACCAACAGGATTCGAAAGGATAATTATCAATGATAATTAATTATTAAGGATAATTATCAATGATAGTTATTGTGGCAACAATGAATACTTCTTTTTATGTATAGAGTTAGTCTAAGGCCTTCTTGACAGTTCTGTCAGTGTCTCAGTTTTTAATTTTTGTTTTGCTAAATAAAAGGTCTTGTGATTTTAATGATGGCGTGTTAATTAATTACCCATTCACAAAAGTACAAATACAACAGTTATCTTGATAATTATCGTGATTTTTATTCCTGATAATGATAATTATCGATTTGATAATAACCTAAAATATGAAATGCCCGAATTCTCTGGGGGCACAATACGAGACCAAGGGCAAAAGTAGGGCTTCCAATACCGGGATCCCGGTATTTCGGGATCCCGGGATCCCGTCTTTTTAATAGCACTTTTCAATACCGGTATTTTTTAAGGCAATACCGGGATCCCGGTATTTTAAAAAATGAGGGAAATGCGCAGTATAAACCCTTTAAATCCATTATATCCGGCTGTATCAAAAAGCTTACTAAAGGTCAGACGCATCTAGAGTTAGACCAAGAAAAGTCTGTAACGATTTTGATAGCACGCGCAGTGCAAGTGTTATATTAAACGTCAAATTTCTATGAAATCATGACGTATAAATACCTAATACTTGCACTGCGTACTGCGTATGTTATCAAAATCGTTGCAGACTTTACTTGGTCTAACTCTAACTTTACTGGTCTCTAGCCCGCTTTTATTATTGAAACAAGATCGTTGCCGAATGCGTCAGATAAATTATTGGTGGTTGGTGGTGGATGAATCCTGAAGTTATGTGAGTGATGAATATGATGATAGTGACATTAACATTAACATAATTAGTTCTTATAATTTTATCAAAAAATAAAACGAAAGAGCAAGGATAATTGTAATAATGGCAAACCAATTTTGACGGAAATTTGAAAAAATGTTGTTTAGTTGGTTAAGTTGGACTACAAATGTGACTGGTGAGGTGAAGTCAACAAATTGGATAAAATTATTGCCAACCTGGAGTGTGAAATAAAATTATTGCAGATGGCGGTATTGATTGTTTATTGTTGTAATAGCTTTAAGGACATATCTGGTATTCTAGTGAGCTTTCTAATTCCTGTTTTTAATAACACTATATATTTTTAAGCGATTCATATCCAATAACGGGATCCCGGGATCCCGGTATTGATGAAGACAGTTTCGGTATTAATACCGGTATTGTGAGAAGTCCGGTATTTGGAAGCCCTAGGCAAAAGGCAGTGCATATCTTTTCTCGGTTATATTTTACTATCAAAGATTCAAAGAAAATAAATATAGCACTATTATATATAATTATCCGATATTTATCGCGATAATGACCATAGACTATAATTATCTGGATAATTTCGAACCCTGATGACCAATTAGATTAGCAACACGTGTATAATAAAGATTATTAACAAGTTGAAAGATCAATCAATCAATCAACCAATCAATCAATCAATCATATTTATTTGATATTGAGATATTTTTATTTGGCCAAAAAGGTTTACTTTGTCGGGGACGTGAGGCGTATGGCTGCCA
Organism: Cydia amplana; assembly: GCF_948474715.1. NCBI lineage: Eukaryota > Metazoa > Arthropoda > Insecta > Lepidoptera > Tortricidae > Cydia > Cydia amplana. Next base: position 1,529,037 of record NC_086095.1, on the reverse strand, counting down.
TACTTAAATAACCTGCAGAAATCTGTATTATATGCCGTCAACATATTATTGGTATTGCGCGAAGTGTTCGGAAGAGTCGAACGCCGCCAACGCCCCGGTGCGTTGTTGTCATTTCCCAATATTTATCACACCAAGATGGTTAGTAGTCTTAGAAATATATTCTTACCTCTCTCCTCACACTCGCAGTGCTAGTAAAGTCATGAACCAAGTCCAACAACTCGTCAGCATATTGCGCGAAGTGTTCGAAAGAGTCGAACGCCGCCAACGCCCCGGTGCGTTGTTGTCATTTCCCAATATATCTATCACACCAAGAATCTTCTGAAAGTTGTCTTACCTCTCGCCTCACACTAGCGGTGCTCGCAAAGTCATGAACTAGGTCCAACAACTCGTCAGCATATTGCGCGAAGTGTTCGAAAGAGTCGAACGCCGCCAACGCCCCGGTGCGGTGGTGGCATTTCTTCATGACGACGGTGCAAAGCTCGATATCAGTACGATTAGATTTTTATCCAGAATGTTCTGAAAATGGTCTTACCTCTCTTCTTACACTCGCAGTGCTAGCAAAGTCATGAACCAAGTCCAACAACTCGTCAGCATATTGCGCGAAGTGTTCGAAAGAGTCGAACGCCGCCAACGCCCAGGTGCGTTGTTGCCATTTCCCAATATCTATCACACCAAGATGGTTAGCAGTCTTAGAAATATATTCTTACCTCTCTCCTCACACTCGCAGTGCTCGCAAAGTCATGAACCAAGTCCAACAACTCGTCAGCATATTGCGCGAAATGTTCGAAAGAGTCGAACGCCGCCAACGCGCCGGTGCGGTGGTGGCATTTTTTCATGGCCGCGGTGCAGAGCTCGGCCGGTATACCCTCCGCGTCCTGCGCGGACGCCAGCTCGATCTCTGATTGGCTCAGAGGGATTCTGCGGACGAATATAATAATTTAGTAAATATTTTTATTTAGCTTCAGGCAGCACGGAGTGAATGTGCAGCACGCTCAGCTCTCCAGGTCTAGGAGGCACGGGATCTCGTATGAGGTGCTCCAGGTGTCTATGTGATATTGGAACTAGAAACACACCTGTTAGGGTGTCCGGTGGGCAGCACGAACTGAAAGTGGACCACGCTCAGCTCCCCAGACAGGTCCAGGTGCTGGAGGCACTGGATCTCGTACGAGGTGTAGGCGCGGCGGACGTACACCTCGAGGGAGGCGTTGATTACCTGTTGAAGATTATCTTTATATATACAATAATTCTTCTGTACGTGTGTAAGTAACCTAACTCCTCCTAAACGGCTGGACCGATTTGGATGAAAGTTTGTGTGTATACTTGGGTGGGTCCCTGGATGGTTTAGATTTACAATTGGACCCGATAGATGGCGTCGTGATCGCGTTTTTTGAGAAAAGACGTATTTGCTGTGTTGCTAACGCGGGTCGAATAAACAGTTAATGTGTCAAGTTTTATAAGACGTTGCGTTGGTAACGATTAGACACGTGTAACACATCTATAACGACGGCTGACTGACGTTGTAATGGTTTTGGTGACTGTGAATATTTATCGTTTTAATAATCTTCTTTCTTCTTCTTCAGATCTTTGCACTGCGCAAGGTGAAGCCATTAGTTTCAAGTGCTGCGCTAAGGCAGGCATACTATGCATACTTCCACTTGCTTATGGTATTCGGCGTGATCTTGTGGGGTAACTCGACCGACGCGGACAGAGTGTTGCTCATGCAAAAAAGGGCACTGAGGACTATACTCGGTCTAAAACAGAGGCAGTCCTGTAAAGCATTGTTTGCTGAACATCAAATTATGACCCACTCAGTACATCATCGAGGTCATTATGTTCACGCGTATACACCTGTCTCAATTTAAGCGAGTGGAAGTTGTGGGCAAATGCCTCGGTAGCACGGGAAAACTTCGGACTGTTCCGCGCCGCACAGCATTGCATGCAAGAAACCCACGTGTAATAGGTCCGACTTTATACGAGCACCTACCAAATTACTTAAAAAATGAGACAAGTGAGTTCAGACTCAAACTTAAAACCTTTTTACTAAAGAAATCCCTATATTCAGTAAAGGAATATATTTTCTTTTTTTGTATTTAACTTGACATTGTTTAAAATTTCAAATTATTTATTGATTGGTACTCTGTAGTACCATATTACAATTGTTTTTATTTTTCATTATACTATAAATTTTGACATTGTATGATTTGTTACCTATTTGAATATTTTTGTATATAACTATTCCTAGACTATAATATGATATAAATTGTAATAGAATTATTTGTTTTGTATCTAACGATCGCTATACGATAAGTAATTGCTTCTGTATTCTTTACATTAACTAATGAACATTGTATTGAGAGATAAATAAACTAAACTAAACTAATAATGATAGAACGCTAATTGGATATGAAAAAATCGTATAAACATTATATTATTTAAGATAACTGTCATAGTATAGATTAAGATTATAATATAAATATTATTATATTACATTTTAAAGCATGTAAGTACAATATTAAGAATGAGATTCGAGGTTTAAAAAGATACTTCGGGCACCTTTAATACCTTATGGGAGTAATTAATAAAGAAGGATAAAACAATATTCGGGTGTCACCACCGTTTCATTCAAATTAATTGGAGTAAAGGAGAAAGATGTCCGGATTTGCGAACGTCGGTGTTCGCGGTATGCCCTCTGTAACGCAGAACCTTTGATACGTCACTTCATGTAATAGCATATCTTTTATTATTGGTATAGAATTAACCTTTTGAACGTCAAACCCATAAGGTGTAACTCGCATGTCGTCGTGTCATTAACTATGCACTTGCCTGTACAGTCGGCTTCGAAAGTATACTTGGTCGAGCAAATCTTATCAGTAGAAAAAGGCGGCAAATTTGAAAAATCTCGGGTTAGCAACACTACGTTTGAATTGTTCGAAAATCGCGTGTGGTGCTCGATGTACATTGCTGCTTTTTGATCGTTTCCTAGGGATACCATACTTTAGTTTGCTTTACATTGCTACTGACATATCTGGCTTGACAGACTATAGATGTGTGTCGCTTAACTTAAAACCCGGGTACAGTGGAAACTGGATAAGTGACTGAACTGAAAGCATCAGGGTCTTTTAAATTTTACCACAACAAAAAAGACTAGAATTAGCCGACTTAATCATATGAAAAACCGGCCAAGTGCGAGTCGGACTCGCGCACGGAGGATTCCGCACCATCAACAAAAAATAAAGCAAAACAAGCAAAAAAATGGTCACCCATCCAAGTACTGACCCCGCCCGACGTTGCTTAACTCCGGTCAAAAATCACGTTTGTTATACAACAAAACCATACGGGAGCCCCACTTAAATCTTTATTTTATTCTGTTTTTAGTTGTTATAGCGGCAACAGAAATACATCATCTGCGAAACTTTCAACTGTCTAGCTATCACGGTTCGTGAGATACAGCCTGGTGACAGACGGACGGACGGACGGACGGACGGACGGACAGCGGAGTCTTAGTAATAGGGTCCCGTTTTTACCCTTTGGGTACGGAACCCTAAAAAACTAGAACTAACATTTTAGCCATCCCCCCTAAATCCGCTTCTGTATACTTCTGGTTTCATCATGAGTATAATTTACTATTACTAGGTATACCTAACCCTAAAAAGTACCCAACCATAATAAGCTCGACTGTACTCGTGATGAAATAACCTTATTACAGACTTGCTGACAGCCTGATTCCTATCAAGTAGCAAATTAATTTAGGTTCCTAGCAAGTTACTTTATAGGACATTTCTATAACAGAGTTACATATAAAAAGACGCAATGAATTTGTTTCGACGGAAAGAGTCCAGCACAATTCCATTGGGTAAGGTTTTGTTAAATCAATTAGCATTGTTTTATATTACGTCCAAAATTGTTACAAATTCTTAAGGTGCGTTACCTATGTTCGTGATTTTTTTCCTATCGAGCGAAAGTCAAGAAATCAGGTTTTGAATCGACGAAGTTACTAAAGTTACTAATATTGCTATTTAAAGTTTTAGTAACTGTATTGTGATCTAAAATATAAAAACCGGCCAAGTGCGAGTCGGACTCGCGCACGGAGGGTTCCGCACCATCAACAAAAAATAGAGCAAAACAAGCAAAAAAACGGTCACCCATCCAAGTACTGACCCCGCCCGACGTTGCTTAACTTCGGTAAAAAATCACGTTTGTTGTATGGGAGCCCCACTTAAATCTTTATTTTATTCTGTTTTTAGTATTTGTTGTTATAGCGGCAACAGAAATACATCATCTGTGAAAATTTCAACTGTCTAGCTATCACGGTTCGTGAGATACATCCTGGTGACGGACGGACGGACGGACGGACGGACAGCGGAGTCTTAGTAATAGGGTCCCGTTTTTACCCTTTGGGTACGGAACCCTAAAAAGCGTTACGATTTTTTATAAACTCTGCTGAGACGAAAATAATCAAGATTTTGATCCGATTTTTATCTCTTTGTAGTTCCAGCAACCGAGGTTCTGGAGTTCAAACCGTTCCGTGAAACGTATAAGATAATCACTTTCGCAATGATCGTCGGCATGCTGTACCCTACACCAAACACTGAAATGTGCAGAATAGTTGGCATCGGTAAGTATTTTAACTCAAGACACTGTGTGAAATCACTTACAGTAGGTGTCTTGAGTTTTCGCTTTAATGATCGTTAGTATACTCAATTTTATGCCAAACACTAACGTCTGTAGAGTGGCATTCGTGACTTTTAAATCAAGACACTCAGTGAAATGTATAAGTTAACCACTTTCACAATGATTGTCGGCATGCTGTACCCTACACCAAACACCGAAATGTGTGGAATAGTTGGCATCAGTAAGTATTTTAACTCAAGACTGTGAAATCACTTACAGTAAGTGTCTTGAGTTTTCACTCTAATGATCGTTAGTATACTCAATTCTATATCAAACACTAACGTCTGTAGAGTGGTATTCGGACTTTTAACTCAAGAGACTTAGTGAAATGTATAAGTTATTAACTTTCACAATGATCGTCGGCATGCTGTATCCTACGCAAAATACTGAAATGTGTAGAATACTCTATACGTCTCGCACGCACTCGCATATTAGTGCAAACGGGATGTATAGAAAGTACACGACGGCGTTTATGTCAGTGACAAACTGATGGTAACCGTACAGTAAGTATTTTAACTCAAGACAAGACACTCTGTGAAATCACTTACAAAAAGTGTCATGAGCAGACATAGGAATCCGTGGGGCAAATTTTCTTGACAGGTAGGGTCTTCCTATATCGATAAACTCAATTATCGATGCTCGTTCTATTTACTAGTGATCGCCCCCAACATTGTGTGTTTTTTGTGAGTATTGTTTTGAAGATTCTTGACTTTTAACTCAAGACACTGTGTGAAATCACATTTGTATCACTTTCAGTAAGTGTCTTGAGTTTTCACTTTAACGATCGTGACTATATTAAATCTTATGCCAAACACAGAGTGGCATGAGACTTAAGCCATAATACATTTTAAATAAATAAAATAAATAAATAAATATTTATTTTATTTATTTAAAAGCTTGTACCAAAAATGATTTTTTTGCCAAAAACTTATTAAATCGTAACTTATTTTGCAGTAACGATATTAGTATCCGTATCACCGTTATGCGTGTCAATCCTATTGGACATGTGGAATAGCTGGCTTAGAGGTGACATCATCAATATCATTCGGCATACTACTGTCATTGGGCCGTTCCTTGGCGCAGTCTTTAAGGTATAGTCACAGAATAAGTAATATGTTTTTCACCTCAGCAGCTCGAACAAGGGTACTTTGCTACTTAAAAACAGTGAGCAAAATCGCAGTTTGCTCACTGAGTGGGACAAAATGAGCAAAATTCAGTGAGCAAAATGCGATTTTGCTCACTGTTTTTAAGTAGCAAAGTACCCTTGTTCGAGCTGCTGAGGTGAAAATTTAATTGTTGGTATATCTTAAGAAAACATGAGTGAATAGAGGTAAGTGATGAAGAAGGAATACATTTTTCGGGTTCTCTAATATGTTCTCACTGCTGAGGTGAAAAGTTTTGTGAACTACACGAGATCAAAGTTGTTTACATCTCGTGCGCTTTTGAGTCCCTTACTACGCTCAAGATTCTAAATTAGATTCTATTATAGAATCTTTCGCTTGCACGGGACTCAAAATAAGCACTCGAAGAAATATCAAACTTTGATCTCTTGTTGTACAAATAACTATTTCTCAAACTTGCAATCAAATGTAGTCATGACCGGGCGTGGTTCACTCGGCTCGCGTCGCTACAATAGGCGGATTAGACTCTCGCGCGAGCCACGAGACGAGCCGCGAGCCGCGTCACGAGACGCGAGTCCACCGCTTACACTCGCGTTCGGCTTGTCATTCGGTTATAAACCTTATGCCGTGCCGTTAGTGTTTAAATTATATTAGCTCGACGAGCTTGCGAGCCACGAGACGAGCCGCGAGCCCACCGCTTACACTCGCGTCTCGTGGCGCGGCTCGCGGCTCGTCTCGTGGCTCGCGCGAGAGTCTAATCCGCCTACAAGTGCCTACAAGTACATGCGGCCCACACCAATTTTGGTGTCTAGCCATAGCCGTTGCCGCGCACCGCTACGGAACGGACGCATGCTCGCGCTTGCGCCACCACCCACTGGGATAAAAACTACCCTATGTCTTTCTCCGGAACTCAAACAATCTCTATACCCAATTTCAACTAAATCCGTTCAGTTGTTTAAGCGTGAAAAGACAGACAGACAGACACACTTTCGCATTTATAATATTAGTATGGATTTTTGTATTTGCTCACAGATGATGCTGTTCTTCTACAGTAGGAAAGAAGCATGGAGCATTATTAAAAAAATGGACGCCGACCACGCTCGCTACAACACCCTGCCCGAACAACACAAGGAAATTGCGCGTCGGCACATACAGAACACGCAATACTATAGGTACAGTTGCCGTTAGATAATAAATAAGCATAGATATTATGTAACTACAAACTTAATTAAATATCATATACTAAGAAAAAGTGACCAAGGCCTCCAGTGCCCCAGGCTGGAATCGAACCAGCGTCCTCTGCTATCGCGGCAGGTGCCTGTGCCATTCGGCCACCGGGCCACAGCGGCATTGGTCGAATTTTTCCAAGTATATGCACTTTCTTACTGAAGGCTTATGGTGCCCCCTACAAATTAAAATATTTTCTGAAAATAATTTGATTTGTTCTAATACTTCTATGTACTATTATGTAAAATTCAAAGGGTCATATGTACTGTAAAACGTTGTACGATACACGTGCGCATCTGCGAATAGGTAATTCGAAACTCGTGTCGATTTAAAACACTCCCTTCACCACTCGTTGCGAATTTCCTATTTTTAGCACTTGTATCGTAAATAACTATATTTTATGTGTAGGTACAGTCAAGAGAGGTGTTCTAAATGATCTTGACGCAACTTTATTGTTAAGAGAATAAGTGCGTGTCAAGGTAATTTTGAACACCTCGCCCGCTTAGCAACTTCTGCTGCTGACTGTATGTGTTTACGAACTGTCAATTGACAGTGTGGGCGATGGTGCAGGCAAGTGTAGAAATATGTGGGCATTCAACTCACTCAAAAATATGTCCCATAGTTCTTAATTGGCTGACATAAGAGCTATGGGACATACATTTTTTTGAGTATGATGAGTGCACCCATATTTTTACACTTGCCTGTACTAAGCTCTGCCACCGTTATAATTGTTATCTAATAAATGATTTTTTTTCAGCGAAAAATGCTGGTCAATCACAGTAGCGACCTGCGTCCTAACCTTCCCGCTGACGGCTGTCATCCTGACGTTCTACAACTACACATTCAAGGAAGAACCTGTCAAATACATGATCCACGACCTTGACAAACCGTTTTCACCCAAAGAAGACAGATTCTCATCGCCATTCTTCGAAATCATGTTCTTCTATATGGGTTACTGCTCTCTGTTTTATATTATAAGCTTCACGGGTTTTGACGCGTTTTTCGGGATAACTATTAACCATGCGTGTATGAAGATGGAGTTGCTTTGTAGGAGTATGGAGGACGCTATGTGTGAGAGCGAGAGAGATAGTCGGCATAGGAGGATGCTGGATGTTATCGCGGAGCAGAATGACTTGTTCAGGTGAGACAACTTTATGCTTAACACTGTATCAGAATCCGCTTATAATGACATCGAAGGGAAGTGACAAATACGTCATACTAAGCGGGTGTCATATAAAGCATAGTGGATTAATTTCTTATTATTGTTAATTTTTCCGAATTAATCTCGAATTCCTTTGTAAGAAATGAGTTTTAATAAACTGGAACCAATTGTCAACTTGTCACCGAGAGTCAAAACTAAACCAACTTAAACGCCACGCACGCACCAAACGTCCCCGCAGGGAAAGATGTGGGGACGGCCACGAAAACCAGCGAAGTGTCAGTATAACCGGACATAATTTCATGAAAATAGGATTTTTAGGTCATAGTAAGCGAAGTCATCTTATCCGACTTTGTCACTAAGAATTTTATATGAAAACCAAACTTCGTACAGTAATTGCGTCATAGTAAGCGGTTGGTATAGGCGGAGTCATAATAAACGGATTCTACTGTACTAAGTTTTTGGCAAAAATTTCGTCTTTGGCACAGGCTTTTATCGCTGACTGTACTTTTCTTTTCACAGGCAACTTATACTCATCGAGACAATTCTTAAAACCTCAAACTTAAGTTTCGTTGTTTTATCACACAGTGCCTATGGCCACCTCCTGTCTCCATCATCAAATCGGCTCGATGGTATCATAATATTGCGTTGTCACCCGACTTACGTATGTATGCAAATTTTCAGCTTCATTGGAAGTCGGGAAGTGGGGCAAATATAACTTTAGAAGATTTGACCCTAACAAACATACATAGTTACATAGGTAATAGATACAGTCACCATGAGATCACAAATATCTGAGCACGCCTCTATTGTCAAAGCGTTAGAGTGCTTGTTCAGATATCGTGAACGCCTTGGCCGCTTCGATATATCTGATGGCGCCGACTGTATACATAAAATGCAAGATAAAAAGTAAAAATTACCATGACAATAAACTAAAAGATATATATTCCCACACAGTCCACACACGGATCCGTCTCTAAGCATATGAGTGGTAATCACTAGTTTTTAGAACGTAAAATAAATATTTTTTGAAAATAAGGCACAATTTTTCTTTCTTCTTTTTATAACTTTTAATTTTGTAAATAACTAACAACACGTTTACAGAATGGTTGAACTTATACAAGAAACTTTCGCCATATGGCTTGGAATAATCGTCATAGCAACTATGCTTCAGATTTGCAACTGCATGTACCAGATTATTGAGGTGAGTTCATGCTGATTTTTTAACCCCCGACGCAAAGAGAGGGGTGTTATAAGTTTAACCTTAACGTGTCTGTCTGTGGTATCGTAGCTCCCAAACGGATGAACCGATTATCGTTTAGTTCTTTTTGTGTCATAGATAATTTTATCACGAGTGTTCTTAGCCATGTTTCATGAAAATCTGTTCAGCCGTTTGAAGATCATCAGCTCTTATAATCTTATAGTCCCTGGCCTGTGTCGAATCTGTGGCTACATAATTTATCATGACAGTAACTCTATACACTCTAACTCTATTTGCGGGTATTTAACCTACGCTGCAGGCCTATTATGGATTGATTTATCCACGTGACAAAATAACTGTCACTTTTTAACACCGCGCGATTGAAAGTAACGAATAACGTTTTATCACGCTGTCACGTTGACAAGAACGACCATCATATCCGTACTGGATAAGTGGCCGGTATTGATACCAGGATTTGTTACAGGGTTATGGAATTGATCCTAGATACCTAATATTCATTCTAGGCACCATTGCTCACATATACCTACCGTGCCGTTACGCCGCTAAATTGCAAGTGAGCGTAAGTAGATTTTAATATTTTTCTATGTCACGTTTTTTAGCATAAAAAAAAATCTACACAATTTTGGTCTTTTCACTGAAAAACTCGTTTGGAAAAGTCACAGCAAATACGTAAAAATTATATAGTTAGCAATAGTATATAAAGTGTCATTCTATGGAACTTGCTAACTATGTATTTACTTATGTAAACAAAAGTCACTAGTAAGTTTATATTTTTTGACAATTTCAATAAGGCGGTTTGTTTACAATGTAAACTTTACATAGTTCGCAAGTTCCATTGAATGACACTTTAGATAGCAATAGCATATACACTCATGAACAAATTTAGAGGAACGCAAAAAAATGTGTATATTTCGTGCGAGATCTCGAATCGCCAATCTTGGTTCGAGATTGCATACCCTATATACGACCCATATAAATTAGTACTTTCTGTAGGCACTAGAGGTCGCCACTCATCTATACTGCTGCGGCTGGGAGCGAGTGAACGACGAGCGAGCGCGCAAAATGATCGTCTTCATGATAGCACGCGCACAGGTATTTGACACTAAAGTGTCATTCAATAGAACTTGCTAACTATGTAAACAAACCGCCATACTAAAATTGACACTGAATGTCAATTTACTAATACTTTTGTTTACATAGTTAGCAAGTTCTATTGAATGACACTTTATGGCTCCTCTACACGATGGGCCAACGCCGGCCACTCCAAGGGACGCATTTATAGGGAGCAAGTGATATTGCTATCTCATTCTACCGCATGGCTGCGTCCCTTGGAGTGGCCGGCGTTGGCCCATCGTGTAAAGGAGCCATTAGTGTTGGTTAAGACTCGTCCTTGAGTCTTCTGCTTCAAGACTCGACTCAGTCAAGTCAGTCAGTCAAAAATATCTTTATTCATGTAGGCCTAGCAACAAGCACTTATGAATCGTAACATACTTATAAATTATCTTAAGCTAATTATCAGAGCAATTTATTGATGTTATTATTCCATAATAATATTGGATTATTATACAAATCAAATTTAACACAAATTTAAGAATTTCACAAAAGGATCGTCAAACATGAAAAAAAAATTGTATAAAAAATACTAGTCTAGAATGTTTCTAGAATAAAATCTAAATGTCAAATAAATAAATAAAAAACACAAAAGAAGTACTCAGTCCTTCAGACTCTTATAATAGAGTATTTGACTAATAGTCAAATCAGTTTCTTTTTTCGAACTGTCGAAACGATTTTGCCAGTATGGAATTTATATGAAACACTAGTATGTGACGTCACGATCAAATTACCTACTCTTTATAGTTTTATACGGGTTTTAAAATAGAAATTGTGTAAATAAATAACTGCTGTCTACGTTTCTCTAATCTTAATTCGTTTGTTTAATCTTCTCGTGCTTTATTTCATGCATGGTGTAAAATAATGTATTTCAAATACAGTCAAATACCCCATTAAGTCTAAACTCGAGTTCTTTTCAACTTATTACATATCCGAGTCTTGTACAGACTTGAGTCCTTTTGAGAGACCTCTCGATTTTTTTACAAATAATTTCGAAATGCATTGTGTTTATGTAAAATTCGACAAAGGACTCGACTCGGGACTTACAAGACTCAGGAGTTTTTTAAGTGCCGAGTCTCGTAAAAACGAGCTGAGTTCTTCAAAAGACTCAAAGGACTCGAGTTCCTACCGACACTAGTTGACACTCATTATGTATGTTAGTCTGTAAGGTATTTTTATTATGGGCCTTGTTGCCTGAATTAAATTTCTTAATAAAAATAAAATAAATTAACAATTTTTGTTATTTAAAAACTTGTTTTTCAGATTCCGATGAAGATCACAGCTTTCAATATGTTCGACTTCGACATGGAGCTGTTTGTCTCCGTAAGTAGTCCACATAAACATTTACACGAGCAAAAAGAGCAAATATATGTAAGATTATTGTAAAAGCAAATACAAGTGTATTTGGGTAATCTAAAGTAAACTCCAAAATTAGCCGAACTAAATTGACAAGTCAAAGTGCACAAATCATTGACATATATCTCAGGACCGGCCTTACGTGCACTTAAAATGGAACTAGTTCAGCGGTATCACTCACGAATTCGAGCCAATCGTGTAGTCTAACGCAACTAGTTCCGACCAACCGAACTCATCAACCAATCGCGTTGCAGCGTTTTCACACCGCTGTACTGGCCCCGTTCATGCTCCATTCTTATTGCCCGTAAGGCTAGTCCTGAGATATATATGTCAATGGCACAAATGATACCACAGTTAGGCCGCTGTTCATATCGATATTTTCAAAGAAGTTTGAATTAGAAAATATCGCGAAAATTCACCGCTAGGGGCGCTACTGTTGCGCGGTCAGTTCAAATGTAACCTTTTACAAATGTTACTTGGTATTTCAGATATTGTGCAATTTTATAGTAATAGAGGCAAGAATATTGGATAAACATAAATATTGTATTTAACTAAACATTTTATTTTGTTTTATTTGTTAGAAACACTTACAGCTAGAGTAACAAGTTAGGTGATAACATAGAAACAGTGATTTTGGCTCAAAATATAAAATAAATAAGGCCAGCCCAGAAGGCGGCCCAGAATTCGAGAAATCGTAATTGGAACGTAAAATGCCCTAGTGCAGAAACGTACCATATTCTGCACACCTTTTAGAACAACAATGACTCTCTTTCAGAGCATTAGAAATGAAAAAATTAAATCGACTCGGTGATCCCTATTGCTTCGATTATTGTCAACTTGAATGTCGAGTTTACAAGTTGACAATTAGGTCAGAATTAAAATAGTTATGGATCAATCTCATCTACCGGCCACATGTGTACAAAATAAAATCACCAATTTTAGATTAATGCTGACTCTCTGGCGAGCTCTTGAAATTAACAACTTGCCCCCAAACCTGCATACGAACATCGAAATTTGACAATTTCGCATCCGCAGTCCGCACCTCCTGATTCGATCGGTAACGTAACAATCTTACAATTTTATCGTCTCATTTATATAAATCGAAATCGTTTGTGACCCCTTTATAATTATTTATTTATTTAAACTTTATTGCACAAAAGAAAAACTTATCGTACAAAAGGCGGACTTAATGCCAAAAGCATTCTCTACCAGTCAACCTTAAGGGAAAGCAGAGAGATTGTGGGCGGTGCAACTGCTACTACTACTAACAAAATTTAAAATAAACCGCAAAACAATTTAAAAAATTTAACACATATGCAAGTACATCAAAATATACACAATACATATAATATAAATACATATACCTAACATTTAAATATATACAATAAAATATATAAATTAAATAACTAAAACTAGGAACACAGGAAACTAGGAAACAATTATCACATGGGTAGTGAGTGCAATATCTTACGTATCGAAGTTATCGATATCATTTTATCGACATATACTCGTGACCATTTTCTCTTTGCTATTCCTGCACTGACTTAATATAAAAGAAATAGACACACAAAGCAGAACAAAAACGTCAACAAATGTGGATCCCAATGACGTTTCGCACCATTTGCATTGATGATAAAAACGCTTACGTAAATTTTGAGTCAAGATAAATGTTTCGTACATAAAAGAGCTTAATGTCGTAAGCATTAAATGTCAAATTTGCAAACAGAGGTACCAACACTGTTAAAAAATTTAGTCCGATGGCACTAAACGTAACGTATTTACGTCAAACAATGTCAAACGAGAATAATGAACGAATGGAGTCACTTTGGTACACTTTATTAGGTATTACTGTACAGAAAAACTAATTGAAGTAATAAATAAAACAAATTTAATTTAATCGGGAGCTCAAATAAAATTAAATCGTGGTTCAAATTCAAACAAATTTAATTTTTAATAAGTAAGTATACGTCTTTAACCTTTTAACCGCCAGCAATTTTTGATCGAGCGTGCTCGTGTCGCCACCGACAGTAATTGTACCACGCAGAGTAAGGTTGGCATAGTTACGGGAGTTATAAATGTGCTGTAAAAACCTAATCAGATAACTTATTAAATATAAAAACAACTTATTAATTAAAATAACTGTGTATTTTAGATGTACATTTACTCATCGTACGGGTGCACGTGGACATTTATTGGTACTGATTGGATTTTTGAGGGGTGGGTAATTTTTGTAGTGAAAACTTCTTTAGCGGCGCTGAGCACTTTTTGAAAGTGGGGAAAAAATGATAAACTCGAGACAGCGTAAAGCGATCACGTGACCGTAAGGGGCGTAAGGCGATCACGTGACCGTAAGCCCCGTAAGGTGGCCACTCATAATTTAGATGGCATTTAAATCAATAAAGAAAAACTCAATGTTATTTGACATTTATGTTGCGAACTCCTTTTCAAGACTCTTTACCTATGTTCAAATAATTTGACGTTGTCATGGCAGTATGTAAATAAACATGTCATTGAAAAAGTGTGATCTTATTTGAGAATGATAATAATATATAATAAATAAATAGAATACCTCCGCTAAACGTATGAAGGTATCGTGTTACCGGGCGTCGGTAACATAGTGAGGTGAGTTTTCACTTCTATCGGCACTCCTGGAGTGCAACCGTTGTTGCTTGGTTTTATAAAGTCTATACTTTATAAAAATAAATCCTGTGGTTGTCACTGTGTTCAGACAGGTTTAGCATTTACAGTTAGTCGATATAAGCCCTTATTGGTGGTGTATATGTAGGAAACAGGGAAATGGGCCGAACACACAAGTGCCGTTTTGCCTTGTTTAAAACTGCAACACCCCTATCTTTTGCTATAATTAAATAGCAGTCCACTTTGCACGTGTCATAGGTTTTCTTGGAAATCTTGAATTTGAACATAATGTTATTCGTTACGAATGCCATATAAAAATATAAAAAAAATATTGACCTCACATCGACTCATTAGATTTTTGTTCCTTGACATCCCTTCTTTGGTACTAACAAATTAATTTATTCAAAACCATAAAATTACCACCAGATTACATAAATTATGTAATGCTATCCCAAGAACTAACCGAAAGAAATACATTCCATCCTTTTTCCTTGTTTTATCATTGTTATTTTTACATATTTCGACGGCACATTTCGTAATTGTTGACAACTTCACATTTGAGCGTTTCAAACAAGACTAAACGAAAAAGTAATGCGTGATCTGTTTTAACATCACTTTTGTGGGGCCATTTTTTCCGGCTGATTGGGTATCCAGTTCTTTATTCTATATCAATGTATTCCTGGTATCATTTTATTTGTCAGTCTCATGTCAATTTAGTTCGCGAGTTTCTGAAGCCGACTTTAGGAAATTGGGTAATCCGGTACACAATGTTCTTAACTGTTGACGACTGTTTCATATGAAAATTCTCTTTGGCACTTTGCTACTTATGAAATAACAGTTTTGTCTTAGCAAACCTACCTCTGCATATCTTTAAACCTTCTGGATAACGATGAGTTTGATATTTTTTTGCAATTTCATTTTATATTTTGTTCCAGATATTACAAACGTCTTATTCGATGTTCACACTGCTTAGATCTTAAGAGATCTCGTACAAAAAATGTGTTGTATTAGTTAAGTAATAGAGGTTTTAACTTCACTGGCAAATTCTGATCTTTTTAGGGTTCCGTACCGAAAGGGTAAAAACGGGACCCTATTACCAAGACTCCGCTGTCCGTCAGTCCGTCTATCTGTCTGTAACTCATGAATTGAAGCCAGATAGATAGTATAAACAGTTGAAATTTTCACAGATGATGTATTTCTGTTGCCGCTATAACAACAAATACTAAAAACAAAATAAAATAAATATTTAAGTGCGGCTCCCATACAACAAACGTGATTTTTTCGCCGTTTTTTGCGTAATGGTACGGAACCCTTCGTGCGCGAGTCCTAATCGCACTTAACCGGGTTTTTTTTAAGCTGGGAAGTTAAATGTAATGAATAAGAACAGTTGCTTGAAGTAAATTATAAGCTACGATACATTTTAGCGTAAAAGAGATTGATTGACATGTCCTTTCATTAGTTACAGACTATCATTTTAATAGGCCGGTGCAATGTAATGCCTTTATCAAGAAATTACGAAAAATAAAGAACAGAAAGTGTTTTTTTTTTGCGTTTTTGTTACCTGCCATAAAGCGTTTAAAAGATTGTATGGATACTAGTAGAGTTATAAAAATAATAATTAGAGTTTCAGTGTTTGAAAAATTACCTCAATCAAGATAAAAATATTAATTTTGTATTAAAGCAGAAACGTCTGCCAAGGATGCCATAAAGTTCTGAAATAAATTAAAAGTGGGAAAAGCCGCGTGAAGTCTCGGTAGCTCAGTTGGCAGAGCGATGGGCTAGTGATCCAGAGTCGCGAGTTTGAGCCAGTTAATTTTTCAACATTTATTTATTTCTAAGCTTTAATATAAAAAAATGTATGTAATGCGAACGAAGTCGCTAAACACCGCTAATATATAGTCTGTCAAGCTGGATATGTCAGTAGCAATGTAAAGCAAACTATAGTATGGTATCCCTAGGAAACGAACCAAAAGCAGCAATGTACATCGAACAACGATGAAATGTAAACAAAACAGTTGCACAGATAAGATATAAATGACACGCGATTTTCGAAAAATTCATACGTAGTGTTGCTAACACGCGATTTATCAAACTTGCCGCCTTTTTCTACTGACTAGATTTGTCTGACCAACGGGCGCAGCATGGTTCCATTTGTATCGCCTATCACTATGCCCGTCACTTTTGCATACTTGTTAGAATGTGACAAACATGGTGACAAGCGATAAAAATGCGACCGTGCTACCGCCGCAAGTATAGGCCCCGTGCATGAACTATAGGGGGCAGCACAGGAGCCGTCAGATTTTTGGCGCGAGGCGTAAATATGTCGTTTATGCTTCCGATGTAGCCCACAAGATGGCAGAACCTATGCACAAGGAAACATACCGACGAGAACGGTAGATGGTAGCACTTGCTTTGGCAATGTACATGTGCACATATGTTTCCGATTCAGGCCACAAGATGGCAGACCCTCCAACGCGCACGGTCCCTATATTTTAAACACTTACCGCTTGGTTGGTATGGTAGAAGAAGTCATGCAGTATGTCGAATATGGAAGTCTCGGAGAGGATCAGCTTTTGAAGGTTCTCCGGGTGGAAGTCATGTCCGTACATGTCCACGGCCGACAGGAAGATGGACTCCATTTGGTTATGGCGAAGCTCGTAGGCCGGTTGGTGAGCGGCGATCAGTACCTGGGCATTAAAAAATAAGTCTAATAGCTTTCCAATATACCTAGTACCAAAGATACAGCTCGTCCATAAGACCCGGGATAGATTTTTTGTTTGTTTGTAGTTTTGTTTGTAGTGTTGTTTGTAGTGTTGTTTGTAGTGTTGTTTGTAGTATTGTTTGTAGTGTTGTTTGTAGTATTGTTTGTAGTGTTGTTTGTAGTATTGTTTGTAGTATTGTTTGTAGTATTGTTTGTAGTATTTTTTTAGTGTTATTTGTAGTATTGTTTGTCACTCACTTATCGCGCCCTGAGAGCGACGCGGCTATTCTCGGCGCGGTGCAGTGACGTCAGCTCGTTCAAGATGGCCGCCAGCTACTCGGGAAGACCGGGCTCGTTGGACCACATCACTAGTCTGATTGTTTGTTTGTAGTATTATTTGTAGTATTATTTGTAGTATTGTTTGTCTGTTAGTCACTTGTCGCGCCCTGAGAGCGACGCGGCTGTGCTCGGCGCGATGCAGTGACGTCAGCTCGTTCAAGATGGCCGCCAGCTCGTCGGTCAGACCGGGCTCGTTGGACCACATCAGTAGTCTGATTGTTTGTTTGTAGTAATGTTTGTAGCATTGTTTGTAGTATTGTTTGTAGTATTGTTTGTAGTAATATTTGTAGTATTGTTTGTCTGCTACTCACTTGTCGCGCCCTGAGAGCGACGCGGCTGTGCTCGGCGCGATGCAGTGACGTCAGCTCGTTCAAGATGGACGCCAGCTCGTCGGTCAGACCGAGCTCGTTGGATCACATCAGTAGTCTTATTGCTTGTTTGTAGTATTGTTTGTAGCGTTGTTCGTAGTATTGTTTGTAGTGTTGTTTTTAGTATTATTTGTAGTATTGTTTGTCTGTTACTCACTTGTCGCGCCCTGAGAGCGACGCGGCTGTGCTCTGCGCGGTGCAGTGACGTCAGCTCATTCAAGATGGCCGCCAGCTCGTCGGTCAGACCGGGCTCGTTGGACCAGAGGTGGTCGATTAGTAGGGTCACCTGATGATTAAAAAAATAGTTAAAATAATAGTGAGAAAGTGAGTATAGGCATAGACTAAAGGGGGGGGAGTGATGGCAGGTGGACCAAAATGTGGACGGATTGGTGGCCGCTTACGGATGAAAGAAGCGCCTGGCGCCCGTTAGCTCGTTGGGTGGATCACGTTCGAAAAATCGCGGGGCACTTTTGGATGAGACTAGCGCAGGACCGGGACAAGTGGCTTACACGAAGAGAGGCCTATGCTAAGCAGTGGGCGACCGAAGGCTAAAATGATGATAAATATGATATTATCATAATATAATAAACTTGTAGGCAGAATTTATACGTACCAGAAGGTTCTTCTTGGCGACCTGGTTGTGTGAGAATATGATGTCGGCGACCACTTGTATGTCGTCCTTGTGTTTGTCGCGGAGCGCCATCACGCACTTGTCGTACGAACCTGATACAAAAAAACGCTAGTCTGTAACCGTGTAAAAGTGTAAATCAAAATAATTCTTCTTCTTCCTCGCGTTGTCCCGGCATTTTGGCCACGGCTCATGGGAGCCTGGGGTCTGCTTGGCAACTAATCCCAGGAATTGGCGTAGGCACTAGTTTTTACGAAAGCGACTGCCATCTGATCTTCCAACCCGGAGGGTAAACTAGGCCTTACTGGGATTAGTCCGGTTTCCTCACGATGTTTTCCTTCACCGAAAAGCGACTGGTAAATATCAAATGATATTTCGTACATAAGTTCTGAAAAACTCATTGGTACGAGCCGGGGTTTGAACCCGCGACCTCCGGATTGCAAGTCGCACGCTCTTACCGCTAGGCCACCAGCGCTTCCAAATTTGTAAATCAAAATAATTATCATATTTTTATACCACCAAGTAAATTTGGATGCATTAACATGCATTTTTTTATTACACGTTTAAATTAGGTAGGGTTGTTACAATTTGGTGCCGAGACCAGCATTTCACAAAAAATGATCGTTATTTGTTTTGCAAGGGGGAAAAGTTGTTGTTTAACCTCTCGTGCTAATATTGATATCCGAGCAAGCGAAAGCTCCGAAAATTTAACCACGAGCGTAGCGAGTGTTTTGTAAAGTGGATCTTTAGCGTTGCGAGGGTTTCAATGGACGAGGGTTAAACAAACTTAGCAACCGAGTGAAACACAAAAATGTTCACCACACCAACGCGAGGTAAATACTAACTGTAAAACAGTCTGTGATTCTTGGTCCAACTTTAACCATCATATCCGTTCAGGAATATATTGAAATCCTTCGGGTTTACAAAGCACCCTGTATAGTAAAAACTTACCCAGTTGGAAGTTGCTTTCGACTTGGTAATATTGCTTCAACAAATCGTAGACGGCCGCCTTCATTCTGCCTCGTATGCCATTCCTGTATAAATAATAAAAATTGTGTTAATACTAAAGGAAACAGCTAGTTAAACTGAGTAATGGATGAATCAATTTTTTCCAAAATAAAATTTTTAACCTTTCGAAAAATTACTAAAATTGATTGATTTATTATTATTTTATTATTTTTTGACTTACGTATTTGTAAGAAAGGGATAAAACATAATATAACTAAATCAGGCCCGTAAAGTTTTATAAATAAGGAGTTTGGTATACTTGGTACGAGGGGTGTTCAAAATATTCTCGGTATGAGAATGAAAACAAACAAGTACGAAAAGTTTGATATTTTTATTTTTCAATATACTCCCCCCCTATGTTCATACACTTAAAAGATCGATCAATTTTTTTTTTTTAATCCCTCATAAAAATATTTTTTATCTTTCGTGTAAAAATGCTCCTCCACTGCCGCCTTCAATGCTTCATCGTCAGAAAATTTATTTCCACGCAGATCCTTTTTAAGATTGGGGAGCAAAAAGAAGTCGCTGGGGGCTAAGTCCGGACTATACGGTGGGTGAGTAACAGTTTTAAACCCACATTCAACAATAGCTGCCTTGGCAATATGAGCAGTATGGACGGGGGCGTTGTCATGCAGAAGCAGAATACCTTTGGTTAACTTTCCTCGCCTCTTTTCTTTAATTACATCCTTTAATTGACGTAGAATGTTAGCGTAGTACTGTCCTGTGATATTTACACCTTTTTCTTTATAATCGATTAGTAATACTCCTTCACAATCCCAAAATATCGTGGCCATGACCTTGCCAGCTGAAGGGATGACCTTGAACTTCTTGGGATGAGCTGAACCCTTAATGTGCCACTGCATGGACTCTTGTTTACTCTCTGGGTCATAATGATGAACCCAGGTTTCATCTCCAGTAACTATTCTTTGCAGCACCTCATCAGGATTTTCACCGCACAGGTCAATAAAATCGGAACAACAAGCTACACGCATGTATTTTTGAAGCCGAGTCAGCATTCGCGGAACCCATCTTGCACTTACTTTTGACATATTAAGATGGTCATGTATAATATCATGTACGGTACCAATAGAGAGATTGGTTACTTGTGCTATAGATTTTACCTTCACTCGACCATCTTCCAATATAAGTTTTTCCACTTTATCAATATTTTCTTGTGAAGTAGCTACTACAGGCCGGCCAGGTCTAGGGTCATCTTCAATACTCTCCCTTCCGCGTTTAAACTCGCTTGACCACTTTTGAATGGTAGATAAAGAAGGAGCAGACTCACGGTAAACACAATCCATTTCCTCTTTTATGGTTTTTTGATTTTTACCCTGTTTTGTCAAGAATTTTATCACGCATCGATGTTCTAATTTAGTTAACATTGTCAATTCGCACATGATGTTCATGTTTGTTCAGCAATTGCAGAAAAACAAAAGACTATCTCGGTTCGAATTATACTTTTTTTTAATGTCAATGAATAAACCTTAGCGGCCAGTAACGAAAGAAATTTTAGAAGAGGTCGTAAGATATCAATACCGAGAATATTTTGAACGCCCCTCGTATGTTATTTCATTACAAGTGATGTAAATAAGTCCGTTAAAAAACACAATAACATAGGATTTCATAATAATAATGTTACCTGTATCTCTGTACCAAGAGAACTAAGGCCTGTGTGCTCATGAAGAACACGTCTCGGTCCGCCCGTTTAGGCAACGAAGCGGCGTGGCTGTAACAAAGACAACACATATAATTAACGCTGTCATTAAAATAAATAAGACTATAGTTCGTTTTTTTAGCGTTAGAAATAAAGGTAAACAATCTTGACATTTTCTTTTATTGAATAATGCTTTTTAAATATCAGTAACTATTACTTATGAAAGCAAAAGATCGTATATGATATATAGTGCGTTCTGTTTGCATCAAAAGTGCTTGTTTTTTACGGCCCAGCCCAGCCAGCAGTAAAAAAGAAATAGTACATTATTGTCGAGGTTCGGAAGTAGCTACTTGCTGGCTGAGGATTCGTTTTAAACGGACGACCTTGGGAGTCCGTTTAATTGAATCCGAAGCCAGCAAGTAGCCTTCCAGCCGAGTCATATATAGTGCTTTTCTCAAAAATGGTGCAAGAAATAGATATATTTTACAGAAGCAACGTTCTAATTTTCACAGAAAAAAGTAATACTATATTAAAAAGATTTACTTGCCGCCTTTTAAAAAAAAAGTGTATTTTTCTGCTGAAAATACGCCAACGTATTTGAGACACCTAAATAGTCGCGGTACCAACATTATAGTGCTGATCGTCGGTTTGGCTGTTTAATGGACCTATGCCTTCATTTGATATGGCCATTTAAAATTTTAAAAAGTTTGGAACTCGTTAAATACTTAATGGAATTTGTATGCAACATTGCAGTCCCGAAATCGCAATGTTTTTAACTTTTTAATTTTTTGAATGACCATAAACTGCGCACTTCGCGACCTATTTTTTAACCGGCAACAACGTACAACAATTTTTAATAAAAGTCAATTTTTTTATTCGGTAGACTAAAATGTCATTTCATAGTATGAAATGACATTTTATGTTCATACTATGAAATGTCATTTTAGTCTACCGAATAAAAAAATAGATCGTAGCCTGATGTACTTACTGGTCTATAACACTAGCGATCTGTTGGCTCGGGAACTGCTAGCACACTAGTGATGTTCCACTCATTTATCACGAGCTTGCGTATTTCTTATAGACTTGTATGAGTCCAGCAGTGGGACGTAGGGATGTACTTACTGGTCTATAACACTAGCGATCTGTTGGCTCGGGAACTGCTAGCACACTAGTGATGTTCCATTATGTTATTTTTAAATTTGTTGTTTTCCTTACTAGTTCCTAATTCAGAATATAATATAAGCTTCTACAGGATCCGAAATTTTCATAGAAGAAACTTCTTTCATTGAGGAATAAATTTTAAATCAAAAGTTTCGCGTTGGTAGGATTCTGGGCAAGTAAATGCATGGCTTATCAAAAGTAAAAAAAATGATGGTTACGTTAACGGGGCATGTTAATGCATGCTGCTAGACTTCAGGCATTTATCAGTGATGGCTAATAATACGGCATAGTGTAGTTTCTTGGAAATTTACAGTAGTAGGTATACGTATAAAAATCTAATAAGTGTACTTAAATCCAATTCCGGAATTTTCGATATTCAGTGGTCTCAATTCCGGAATTGTAATATCGGAAAATTTGTCCGAGATTCCGGAATTTCGAAATTCCGGAATTCCGGAATGCAAGCCCTACTGCATATGGAGCCACGGGCCATCAAAATATACGATGTCGTATGATCATTAATGACGCTTGCAACTAGCACACTAGTGATGTTCCATTCATATATCACGAGCTTGCGTATTTCTTATAGACTTGTATGTGCCCAGCAGTGGGACGTAGGGATGTACTTACTGGTCTATAACACTAGCGATCTGTTGGCTCGGGAACTGCGCTAGCACACTAGTGATGTTCCACTCATATATCACGAGCTTGCGTATTTCTTATAGACTTGTATGTGCCCAGCAGTGGGACGTAGGGATGTACTTACTGGTCTATAACACTAGCGATCTGTTGGCTCGGGAACTGCGCTAGCACACTAGTGATGTTTCACTCATATGTCACGAGCTTGCGTATTTCTTATAGACTTGTATGTGCCCAGCAGTGGGACGTAGGGATGTACTTACTGGTCTATAACACTAGCGATCTGTTGGCTCGGGAACTGCGCTAGCACACTAGTGATGTTCCACTCATATATCACGAACTTGCGTATTTCTTATATCCTTGTATGTGCCCAGCAGTGGGACGTAGGGATGTACTTACTGGTCTATAACACTAGCGATCTGTTGGCTCGGGAACTGCTAGCACACTAGTGATGTTCCACTCATTTATCACGAGCTTGCGTATTTCTTATAACCTTGTATGAGCCCAGCAGCGGGACGTAGGGATGTACTTACTGGTCTATAACACTAGCGATCTGTTGGCTCGGGAACTGCTAGCACACTAGTGATGTTCCACTCATTTATCACGAGCTTGCGTATTTCTTATAGACTTGTATGAGCCCAGCAGTGGGACGTAGGGATGTACTTACTGGTCTATAACACTAGCGATCTGTTGGCTCGGGAACTGCTAGCACACTAGTGATGTTCCACTCATTTATCACGAGCTTGCGTATTTCTTATAGACTTGTATGAGCCCAGCAGCGGGACGTAGGGATGTACTTACTGGTCTATAACACTAGCGATCTGTTGGCTCGGGAACTGCTAGCACACTAGTGATGTTCCACTCATTTATCACGAGCTTGCGTATTTCTTATAACCTTGTATGAGCCCAGCAGTGGGACGTAGGGATGTACTTACTGGTCTATAACACTAGCGATCTGTTGGCTCGGGAACTGCGCTAGCACACTAGTGATGTTCCACTCATATATCACGAGCTTGCATATTTCTTATAGACTTGTATGAGCCCAGCAGTGGGACGTAGGGATGTACTTACTGGTCTATAACACTAGCGATCTGTTGGCTCGGGAACTGCTAGCACACTAGTGATGTTCCACTCATTTATCACGAGCTTGCGTATTTCTTATAGACTTGTATGTGCCCAGCAGTGGGACGTAGGGATGTACTTACTGGTCTATAACACTAGCGATCTGTTGGCTCGGGAACTGCTAGCACACTAGTGATGTTCCACTCATATATCACGAGCTTGCGTATTTCTTATAGCCTTGTATGTGCCCAGCAGTGGGACGTAGGGATGTACTTACTGGTCTATAACACTAGCGATCTGTTGGCTCGGGAACCGCTAGCACACTAGTGATGTTCCACTCATTTATCACGAGCTTGCGTATTTCTTATATCCTTGTATGTGCCCAGCAGTGGGACGTAGGGATGTACTTACTGGTCTATAACACTAGCGATCTGTTGGCTCGGGAACTGCGCTAGCACACTAGTGATGTTTCACTCATATGTCACGAGCTTGCGTATTTCTTATAGACTTGTATGTGCCCAGCAGTGGGACGTAGGGATGTACTTACTGGTCTATAACACTAGCGATCTGTTGGCTCGGGAACTGCGCTAGCACACTAGTGATGTTCCACTCATATATCACGAACTTGCGTATTTCTTATATCCTTGTATGTGCCCAGCAGTGGGACGTAGGGATGTACTTACTGGTCTATAACACTAGCGATCTGTTGGCTCGGGAACTGCTAGCACACTAGTGATGTTCCACTCATTTATCACGAGCTTGCGTATTTCTTATAACCTTGTATGAGCCCAGCAGCGGGACGTAGGGATGTACTTACTGGTCTATAACACTAGCGATCTGTTGGCTCGGGAACTGCTAGCACACTAGTGATGTTCCACTCATTTATCACGAGCTTGCGTATTTCTTATAACCTTGTATGAGCCCAGCAGTGGGACGTAGGGATGTACTTACTGGTCTATAACACTAGCGATCTGTTGGCTCGGGAACTGCGCTAGCACACTAGTGATGTTCCACTCATATATCACGAACTTGCGTATTTCTTATATCCTTGTATGTGCCCAGCAGTGGGACGTAGGGATGTACTTACTGGTCTATAACACTAGCGATCTGTTGGCTCGGGAACTGCTAGCACACTAGTGATGTTCCACTCATTTATCACGAGCTTGCGTATTTCTTATAACCTTGTATGAGCCCAGCAGCGGGACGTAGGGATGTACTTACTGGTCTATAACACTAGCGATCTGTTGGCTCGGGAACTGCTAGCACACTAGTGATGTTCCACTCATTTATCACGAGCTTGCGTATTTCTTATAACCTTGTATGAGCCCAGCAGTGGGACGTAGGGATGTACTTACTGGTCTATAACACTAGCGATCTGTTGGCTCGGGAACTGCGCTAGCACACTAGTGATGTTCCTCTCGTATAGCGTCATGAGTTTGCGGACTTTTTTCTCTACCGCGAGAGGGATACGGCCGGACGCTGAGGATAGGACCTGTTGGTAAAAGCATAGATTAAGAATAACTTTGAAATAATACAAGCAACAACGGTTGCACTCCGGGAGTGCCGATAGAAGTGAAAACTCACCTCACTATGTTACCGACGCCCGGTAACACGATACATACGTTTAGCGGAGGTATTCTATTTATTTATTATATATCATTATCATTCTCAAATAAGAACACTTTCATTGACATGTTTATTTACATACTGCCATGACAACGTCAAATTATTTGAACATAGGTAAAGAGTCTTGAAAAGGAGTCCTCAACATAAATGTCAAATAACATTGAGTTGTTCTTTATTGATTTAAAAGCCATTTAAATTATGAGTGGCCACCTTACGGGGCTTACGGTCACATGATCGCCTTACGCCCTTTACGGTCACGTGATCGTCTTACGCTGTCTCGAATTTATCATTTTCCCCGCCTCAAAAAGTGCCCAGCGCCGCTAAAGAAGTTTTCACTTCAAGAATAAAAACGTATTTATTTATTTATATTATTTATTTAATAAATAAAACTATAAATATCTGGGTGACCGAGCTTCGCTCGGAAAACATATAATAACTCGGAAATGCGCGTTTTCCCAGAGATAAGACCTAGCTAGATCGATTTTTCGCCCCCGAAAACCCCTATATACCAAATTTCATCGAAATCGTTAGAGCTGTTTCCGAGATCCCCGAAATATATATATATATATATAAATAAATAAATAAACAAGAATTGCTCGTTTAAAGGTATTAGATTTTCGGCTTCGCCTCGAATTGTTACTCACGCCACTCGCCTTTTTTGACCTCTCTTAAACAAAGGTTGCATAAAATACTATTATATTATTTATTTATAGTATTTAAATGGCAAATAACAGACCTCCTGCAGTTCCTGTAGAGGCAGCGAGGGGTCCCGGAGGCTCTGCATGAACTTCTCGACCACCTCCCGCGAGCGGGGCGTATTATAGGGCTCCGGTAGACAGTAACCTGGGGAAACGACAATTGGGTCACAAACTAAAAAAAAAAAAAAAAAAAACGTTTATTCAGAGATCTTTCTTATAACTAATTACATATATTCTTCTGCCAAACCACAGAGTGGTTTGTTGGCAGACGAGGCTCCTTTATGTATTTGCAAGCTAGGTAGTTGATAGGTAACTTAAACTTAGGTATCTACTTAACCCTTTACCTCATGCGCAGCCCTATATAGCAACTATTAAAGTTCATTTTTAAACAAATACTTTTTATTTATGACATGAAGTAAGGGGTTAACTCTATATTCTTAGCGTACAGTAAAAGAAAATCAAAATAAAATTAAAATGTAACGTATTATTGACTTTGTATTTTGTTTAATAAAAAATTGCTTAGTTTCTTTTTAAATGTTTGTTTTGTCATCCTTGTGGTCTTTAAATCAGACGGTAACTCATTATAGATCTTAGGGACTAAATATTTTCTACTTCTCTGGCCATACAACTTACATTGGCACATGTCGATTTTCATATATTTTTTAGGGTTCCGTACCCAAAGGGTAAAAACGGGACCCTATTACTAAGACTCCGCTGTCCGTCCGTCCGTCCGTCTGTCACCAGGCTGTATCTCACGAACCGTGATAGCTAGACAGTTGAAATTTTCACAGATGATGTATTTCTGTTGCCGCTATAACAACAAATACTAAAAACAGAATAAAATAAAGATTTAAGTGGGGCTCCCTTACAGCAAACGTGATTTTTGACCGAAGTTAAGCAACGTCGTTTTTTGCTTGTTTTGCTCTATTTTTTGTTGATGGTACGGAACCCTCCGTGCGCGAGTCCGACTCGCACTTGGCCGGTTTTTTTAGCATTAGAAATAAGGTAAACAATCTTGATGTGTCTTTTTATTGAAAAACACGTTTTAAAAATAAATAATGGCAAATATGTAACAATTATGAATCTAATACGATCTTTTAAAGTCTTCTGCTTTCATAAGTAATAGTTATTGATTTTTAAAAAGTGTTTTTCAATTAAAAGACATGTCAAGATCGCTTACCTTCTTTCTAATGCTAAAGAAAACGAACTATAGAATTGTGCATTAATCATTTAATAAAGTATGTTCAAGTATGTAGTGGTATTTTAAACGTCAAACTTCTATGAAATTATGACGTATAAAATAACACTTACACTGCGTGCGCTATAAAATTCGTTACAGACTTTTCTTGGTCTAACTCTAACTACAGAATAAATAATAGTACTACCGTACAGAAAGGACACTTCCTATAAAACCGAAGTTTGACAGCGATTCAGGGTCGAATCATGATATCCCTTTCTAACTTATGGCACTATCCCTTTCGACTATTTAGGGTTGTCAAAATTCAAGTAATTATCTTATCTGTCGTCGTGCACGCAAAGGGACGTCAAGTTGTGTCAACCATGGTCAACCCTAATAATCGCTCGGAGCAATGCTGAGCCGAACGGAGCCGAGTTTGCCCGAAGCACAGAATAAATAATAGTACTAAGTACAGAAGACTCACTCTCTAACAAAACGCGTCTGTTACGATCGGCACAGATATGTCCGCTAGGTGGCGACAGCGCCACGCGCGGCTTATGGCTTTCCCCAAAATTGGAGCCGAACGGATGTACTTTTAGCTACCTGTAGCAAAGCGACGAAATCGCGGAGTGAGCCACGCCTGCCCGAAGTCAGAGGTGTCTCCCCACTGATAACATGCGAATTTTATTGAAATACATACCTGCAAGTATATTCTCCAATATGGCCCTATACTTGTTATGTTGTTGGCTAAGTTTCTCAGACAGATTAGGATTTTCTTCATGGGTGAACTGCCCCTTATATTGCGTTGCTGTGGTTACTAGGGACGGATCGTCCAGCTCTGTAAAAATATTGTAGTTATTTATTTATTTATTTTATTTAAACTTTATTGCACAAAATATACATATGGCGGACTTAATGCCAAACGGCATTCTCTACCAGTCAACCATAGGGCCAAACAGAGATACCTTCAATTGGTGCAGAGAGAGAAAATATATTGAGTGAATTAAAAAGAAGCAAACAATAATTACAAATTACATAAATAAATAAAATATATATAAACTACCACATATTTATAAAATACACACTATAACTATAATAATGATGGATATTATTCGAACTCTTGCAGTTATGTAGAAAATGTGAGAATTTTGAACAATCTATGACTCGTTTAAACTTTAAAGCTGCCATGTTGAATACGAATTTACGAAAAGCGCTGGTGGCCTAGCGGCAAGAGCGTGCGACTTTCAATCCCGAGGTCGCGGGTTCAAACCCCGGCTCGTTAGTACCAATGAGTTTTTCGGAACTTATGTATGAAGTATCATTTGATATTTACCAGTCGCTTTTCGGTGAAGGAAAACATCGCGAGGAAACCGGACTAATCCCAATAAGGCCTAGTTTACCCTCTGGGTTAGGTCAGATGGCAGTCGCTTTCGCAAAAACTAGTGCCTACGCCAATTCTTGGGATTAGTTGTCAAGCGGACCCCAGGCTCCCATGAGCTGTGGCAAAATGCCGGGACAACGCGAGGAAGATGAAGATGATGATACATCAGAATCCATTTTGCTTTTTGTTATGTTCCACATTTGTAGACATAGACATAGACATCATTTATTGGTAATAAGGTATTACAGGTCACAATTTTTCAAACATAGTGTATTGTAGTGTGTAATATCAACTATATCAACGAGAGAACAAAACTAGCTTCGCTGCGAGTGCTAGTTTTAAGCCTACAATAATTAAGAATCTTGAACGTAGCGACGGACTCGAAAAGCGCGAAGTGCAAGAAACTTTCGTCGCATTATTGTTTTCACGCAGCAAAATACGCTTGTTTGAGCTGGTGAGGTAAAAAGATTTTTATTGTTATTACTATAAAAATCTATCTTCGTGCCTCTCACCATACAAAATTATAGCCAAGGAAGTTTGAATCTTGTTGTATTTTCAATTGGGTAAAATTTCATTTATTCTAAAATTTTACGAGACAAATGAAATGCTACCTACTTTGTTTTTAATTATGGTTGACATTCCATTTAAACTGAGTGTACATCCTAATGTACATTGGGCGGGACGAGGTGAATGCCTTCACTTACCAAGAGTTCCTATGAGAGAGCCCATCTCCAGCACAGCACCAGGTCTGAGGTTCCACGTGACCTTACCAGCTTCGGGCGCCGAGAGGGTCATCACCATTTTCATCACCTGTTCACAAACAGTTCATTTTTCACATTATTAAATTATACAACGGGACTTTTAATCGCGTATCTAAGTTTTAAGATTTACCTCCGACGTTTCGAGGACGGCGTTGTCCCCGTGGTCTCGGAGAAGACTGGCTTAAGTTGACATCAGCATCGTCTAACCGCGCGAGTTATTCGAACTACCCGCACTTGGTCTTGTTTATCCGCTTGATATTGCAGCTGTCAAAAATCGTCAGGTGAACAAGTCTGCCGTGGCTGAGCATTTACTGGAGTCAGGACCAAACCACTGGATTGAGCTGCATAACCCTAAAATCCTGTCCACGGATCGTCATTTCTACAGCAGGAAAGTACGGGAAGCCATTGAAATCAAAAAACATAGTAATTTCAATCGGGACGAGGGTTTCAAGATCTCATCCACATGGAATCCAGTCATTAGTAAATGTAAGCGTAAACGAATATCGACAGTCGATAAATCGAATATCGTTAGTGTTGTGTGTCGACAGAGTGACATCCCTAGTGCGCAAAACGTTCAAGCGGATAAACAAGACCAAGTGCGGGTAGTTCGAAAAACTCGCGCGGTTAGACGATGCTGATGTCAACTTAAGCCAGTCTTCTCCGAGACCGCGGGGACAACGCCGTCCTCGAAACGTCGGAGGTACATCTTAAAACTTAGATACGCGATTAAGTCCCGTTGTATAATTTAATAATGTGTAAAAATCGTGAAAGTTTAAATCAGTGGTAGTTCATTTTTCATCACTAAATAGTATAAAACAAAGTCGCTTCCCGCTGTCTGTCTGTCCGTCTGTATAATAATAATAAATAAATAAATATTATAGGACATTCTTACACAGATTGACTAAGTCCCACAGTAAGCTCAAGAAGGCTTAGACATAGAAAACACCCAAGACTCAGGAACAAATATCTGTGCTCATCACACAAATAACCCTTACCGGGATTCGAACCCAGGACCGCGGCTTCACAGGCAGGGTCACTACCCACTAGGCCAGACCAGTCGTCGTCTGTATGTATGCTTAGATCTTTAAAACTACGCAACGGATTTTGATGCGGTTTTTTTAATAGATAGAGTGATTCAAGAGGAAGGTTTATGTACAATTTGTTAACCCGTGCGAAGCCGGGGCGGGTCGCTAGTTTTTTATATGCCAATTTTCTGTTTACATAAGATGGTACAGTTTTATAACATAGGTATCGTTGGTTAAGAGTGTAAACCTGCTAAATCTATTTAAATTTAGCCAGCCTAGACTTAACCAACGATATTTTGTTTTGTATCGATACAAAACAGGCGGTCTTATCGCTACAAAGCGATGTCTTATGGAAGGTTTCATCTCGCTCACTCACCTCAATGTCAGCATAAGGCTGTCCCTTATCCACATGCCCGCCATCTTCTATAAGACAATTGATCAGCTTCCCCGCAGAAAGGGACCTCAGCTTAGACGGGTCCTTTTTAAACACTGTTTGTAGTCTTGTCTCTTTCACTCACCTCAATCTCAGCATAAGGCTGTCCCTTATCCACATGCCCGCCATCTTCTATAAGACAGTTGATCAGCTTCCCCGCAGAAAGGGACCTCAGCTTGGACGGGTCCTTTTCCTTCTCAAACACTACAGTTTGGTTACCGATGACGATACGATATTTGTCCACTTCGTCTTTGAGATAGGTGGTGTAGGACGCGCCATCGACGGAGAGTAAAGTGCCTGCAAAATTGAGCCTTATTAGTGGGGGATATGGTATAAAATAAATTGACGTACATATTAACTTAAGGGAACTAACATTAAATGAAACAACAAGTTATGTTCGGATGACCAAGGTTTTACTGTACTAGTTGTACAATACAAAACACGTTGGACTAAAAACAGCCTTGGTCTTTCCATTTTACCCCGGTCTTTTCACGGTCTACTCGGTCTTTCCATCTCATATACTAGTTTTAGCATACTGTACATGTTCTTTACTGTATAAACTCTTGGTCTTTCCATTTTTACTCTGGTCTTCTCACGGTCTACTAGGTCTTTCCATCTCATATACTAGTTTTAGCATACTGAACATGTTCTATCCTGTATAAACTCTCGGTCTTTCCATTTTTACCTCGGTCTTTCCACGGTCTACTGCGTTTTACAACCTAATATACCAATCTTAGCATACAAAACATGTTTAAAACTAAATAGACCCTCGGTCTTTCCGTTTAACCCCGGTCTTCTCCCGGTCTACTCACCGCCGTCGGTCAACTTGTGCACCTCCAGTTCCTTGAAGCTTCCGTTCATGGCCAGGAAGTAAGTGGTGGGTCCGGACTTGCACGCTTGCACTCGGTACTTGCTGCCCGTGTGGATCAGTTCCACTTCGACGCAGTTCGAGAGCTGGCTGGACCCTTGGATTTGACCTCTGTGTAGAAAAATAGGTGACAAGAGTCAGAGTAATCTAAAAACAGTTAAATCAACGTCATATTTTAACACTTTCAGTGACTGCGCTTGCTACACGACACACGCTACGAGCGTATCCGATAACATGGGAAAACCCGTATGTAGCAAAAAGCGACTACGGATAGTGCACCCGCCTGGCGGGTTGCTGGCAGTGAATGCGTTGATAGGAATTTGACATTAATGGTGGCAATACCACTCTGCCACATCCCAAGTCGGTGCAGTGCAGACTTGGCAAGTGACAGAGTGAGATAGACAGATAGACTACCCGTCCCTCTTTAATTAATACAGTTAGAAAGACGGGTAGTCTATGTCGCGGCGAGATACTGTCGCGCCAATCATGCGCTAGGCCTACTAATATAAATAGTATGTCGTAGTAATAACTTTAATGAACACGATACAGAGTTTAGAAGAGCTGTAAAAATGTCTCTCTTTCTTTGTAGATAAAGCCATACAGTACAGTTGTGCGCGTGCAATAGAGATAGGAACAGGCGAGTCAGTGCACGCAGTTCTTCGTTCTTAGGGTCCGTACTTTAACAACTCGTTGCGTTAGTGTAAGGCCTGAGTGGACGCTCGCTCGGCGAGGCGTGCAGCGTGGCTGTGGGCTCACGCGTGATGTGAGCAGCGTGCACTAAGGCCGCTCCTATACGCTTGCATTTGTTTAACATGCACGCCGCACGCCCCGCCCCGCTGCACGCGCAACAAGAGCGTCCACTCAGGCCTTAAGACTTACTTCTCTA
Source organism: Cydia amplana (assembly GCF_948474715.1). Classification (NCBI taxonomy): domain Eukaryota; kingdom Metazoa; phylum Arthropoda; class Insecta; order Lepidoptera; family Tortricidae; genus Cydia; species Cydia amplana. The sequence continues at coordinate 1,496,119 of NC_086095.1, read as the reverse complement.
GGCCGCTCTTGAAGTCCTGGAAGTGCGTGGTGATGATGCTGTCGGCGATGAGTATGGAACCGCAGATCACGCCCAGCATAATGTCAGGCTTCTCGGATTGCATCTGGTAAAAAAAATAAGTTTTTGGCAAAAAAAAAAAAACATTTTTGATACAAACTTTTATTGTCGACTGTACTTTTCTTTCCACAGGCAACTAATACTCATCGAGACAATTCTAAAAAACCCTAACACAATTAGGTTTCGTTGTTTTTGGCCACCTCCTGTCACCATCATCAGATCAGCTCGATGGTACCATAATATTGCATCGTCACCCGACTTACACGTGTATGCAAATTTTCAGATCATTGGAAGTCGGGAAGTGGGTCAAATATAACTTACAAGATTTGACCCGTACAAACATAGTACATATTACATATGTACAATACAATACAATACAAATACTCTTTATTGCACACCTCAATAAAAGAAGACAATACAAATAAAACAGAAATACAAACAGAGGTAAACAACAGGCGGTCTTATCGCTAAAAAGCGATCTCTTCCAGACAACCTTTGGGTAGCGGACATACATACATAGGAACATTGCAAGTTAAATAAAAACTTGTAAAAACAGTTGGTGAGTAGCGTAAATTAATCCACGAACGGAGCGGCAGCTGACGTTCACAAGGCTACGTTTTTACCAAAAATGTGCGAGGATGCGTAGCGAGGGATGTTTTGGGCATTGGTTCCATTATAAAAGGTGTTCAGTATGACCATACCATAGAGAAATATAAGTGAAGAAAGAGTGGTAACTCCATACATCAGGTTTCTTACCAAAACGCGAGTTATTACGTAGTCGATATCCAGCGTCACGTAGCGGACATTATCAGTTCTGCTAGTTGACAATAGATGTCGCGGCAAACAAAAACTCTAATGCTTACCCTTTCAGCGATAAGAGCGTCCAACCAACTAGTGTCAATATCGTTGTTCTGAAAGGCGGGCGTCTCTAGCAGCGTAATGAGGTATACCACAGTCGTTCTAAAGTCACCCCGGATGCTCAGCTCTTTGAAAGCTATTACTAGGTTAATAAACTTCTGAAACTTACCCTCTCAGCGATAAGAGCGTCAAGCCAGCTGGTGTCAATATCGTTGTTCTGGAAGGCGGGCGTCTCTAGCAGCGTAATGAGGTATTCCACAGTCGTTCTAAAGTCACCCCGGATGCTCAGCTCTTTGAGAGCTATTACTAGGTTTAATAAACTTCTGAAACTTACCCTCTCAGCGATAAGAGCGTCCAACCAACTAGTGTCAATATCGTTGTTCTGGAAGGCGGGCGTCTCTAGCAGCGTAATGAGGTATTCCACAGTCGTTCTGAAGTCGCCCCGGATGCTCAGCTCTTTAAGAGCTATTACTAGATTCCTGTAAGGCAAAATTACATTAAAAATACCTAAGTATTCGGCAAAAAAAAATTTGTCGATACAAGCTTATAATTATTTTAGACTTGAATGACGTTGTCGAATAACGCCATTATGTACGATTCATGCGTATTGGGACTTTTATTACTAGAGCCAAATGAATTTAAACCTTTTATAGAGTAGTTTAAATTCCATATTTCAATAGCTACTAACTATCCCCTCGCGATAAGCAGTGTCCGAACTGCGAGTCCGCGGCCTCGTGTAGGCCTCCCGAGGCCGCTACGCTGAAGTATCCCACACGTTTTTTAACTACTGTGTGTGTGTGCTTATGTACCACACTGTTAACTGACAGTCCGTTAACCTTATTACAAAAGGCATAAAGTCCACCGATGGACAGTTCAAACTGTTGCTGTTTGTACTCACTCTCTAGCCTGCTCGCGGGTCTCGCCCCACGAGAAGCAGTGTCCAAACTGCGAGTCCGCGAACTCGTGTAGGCCTCCAGAGGCCGCTACACTGAAGTAGCCCCACATGTACTGTATCTAATGTGTGTGTCTTTATACTCACTCTCTGGCCTGCTCGCGGGTCTCGCCCCACGAGAAGCAGTGTCCGAACTGCGAGTCCGCTAACTCGTGTAGGCCTCCAGAGGCCGCTACTAGTGATGGGTAGGACATCAATTTAAAATGAGTTTGTATGAGTACCTCATTTTCTAAAATGAGGTGTTACAATGTCTTACTTCAAATGAGGTGAGGTACTAGCATATTTTCAGCGTCGACTATTCCATTAATTCCAACAGCGACATTTTTTTTAATGTATATTCATTTTTATGTATTCATCACTTCCATTATAAATAAATAAATAAATAGTAATATTTAATTGGAGTGCAATTCTGGAGGTTAAGAATAGAACTTTTAGGAGAAAGATAATTTTAGAATCAAACTAAGAACAAAGTACCTACATACCACATAGCAGCTTAATTTGCTGCTTTTATGAAACTTGTTCTAATTTAGCACTTTTTTATTGTTAGATTGTTTAGTCCTCCTCCTTGCAACTTGATATAATTTTAAGTATGATAATCACTAGCGACCCGCAACGGATTTTGATGCGGTTTTTTTTAATTAATAGATAGAGTGATTTTGTGATGCGCGCGAGTAAATGAGTAAAATGAATAGAGGAGTGAAGTAAGACATTTTTGCGGTACGAAGTACTGCGACAAATTAACAAAATGAGTGGTACAAATGAGGTGCCTCACGAGTGAGCGACTCAACACTAGCCGCTACACTGAAGTAGCCCCACATGTACTGTATCTAATGTGTGTGTCTTTATACTCACTCTCTGGCCTGCTCGCGGGTCTCGCCCCACGAGAAGCAGTGTCCAAACTGCGAGTCCGCTAACTCGTGTAGGCCTCCAGAGGCCGCTACACTGAAGTAGCCCCACATGTACTGTATCTAATGTGTCTTTATACTCACTCTCTGGCCTGCTCGCGGGTCTCGCCCCACGAGAAGCAGTGTCCGAACTGCGAGTCCGCGAACTCATGTAGGCCTCCAGAGGCCGCTACACTGAAGTAGCCCCACATGTACTGTATCTAATGTGTCTTTATACTCACTCTCTGGCCTGCTCGCGGGTCTCGCCCCACGAGAAGCAGTGTCCGAACTGCGAGTCCGCGAACTCATGTAGGCCTCCAGAGGCCGCTACACTGAAGTAGCCCCACATGTACTGTATCTAATGTGTCTTTATACTCACTCTCTGGCCTGCTCGCGGGTCTCGCCCCACGAGAAGCAGTGTCCGAACTGCGAGTCCGCGAACTCGTGTAGGCCTCCAGAGGCCGCTACACTGAAGTAGCCCCACATGTACTGTATCTAATGTGTGTGTCTTTATACTCACTCTCTGGCCTGCTCGCGGGTCTCGCCCCACGAGAAGCAGTGTCCGAACTGCGAGTCCGCGAACTCGTGTAGGCCTCCCGAGGCCGCTACACTGAAGTAGCCCCACATGTTCTGTATCTAATGTGTGTGTCTTTATATTCACTCTCTGGCCTGCTCGCGGGTCTCGCCCCACGAGAAGCAGTGTCCGAACTGCGAGTCCGCGAACTCGTGTAGGCCTCCCGAGGCCGCTACACTGAAGTAGCCCCACATGTTCTGTATCTAAAGTGTGTGTCTTTATACTCACTCTCTGGCCTGCTCGCGGGTCTCGCCCCACGAGAAGCAGTGTCCGAACTGCGAGTCCGCGAACTCGTGTAGGCCTCCAGAGGCCGCTACACTGAAGTAGCCCCACACGTTATTTAACTACTGTGTATGTGTTTATATACTCACTCTCTGGCCCGCTCGCGGGTCTCGCCCCACGAGAAGCAGTGTCCGAACTGCGAGTCCGCGAACTCGTGTAGGCCTCCAGAGGCCGCTACGTTGAAGTAGCCCCACACGTTATTTAACTACTGTGTATGTGTTTATATACTCACTCTCTGGCCTGCTCGCGGGTCTCGCCCCACGAGAAGCAGTGTCCGAACTGCGAGTCCGCGAACTCGTGTAGGCCTCCAGAGGCCGCTACGTTGAAGTAGCCCCACACGTTATTTAACTACTGTGTATGTGTTTATATACTCACTCTCTGGCCTGCTCGCGGGTCTCGCCCCACGAGAAGCAGTGTCCGAACTGCGAGTCCGCGAACTCGTGTAGGCCTCCAGAGGCCGCCACGCTAAAGTAGCCCCACACGTTCTTAGATGAGCGGAAGTTGAGCTCTTGCACTGTACCGGATGACGGTTTGAAACCTGTCAAAGAAATATTTGAGGTATGAGGAATAGGATTAATTGTTATTTGTTTCACAAACAATTATTCGGCCTTCGTCGTACCGCAGGCGGATGTCCTATATATAGTACAGTGGGAGACCCATGGCGATCTGTCATCAACTGACCTTCATCGGGGTTCTCGGAAGTGATACGGGCGGCGATGACGTGACCCCAGCTATGATTGACAGACCCCTAGGCCCTTCGTCGTACAGCCGGATGTCCTTTATATAGTACAGTGGGAGACCCATGGCGATCTGTCATCAACTGACCTTCATCGGGGTTCTCGGAAGTGATACGGGCGGCGATGACGTGACCCCAGCGATGATTGACAGACCCCTAGGCCCTTCGTCGTACAGCCGGATGTCCTTTATATAGTACAGTGGGAGACCCATGGCTATCTGCCATCAACTGACCTTCATCGGGGTTCTCGGAAGTGATACGGGCGGCGATGACGTGACCCCAGCGATGATTGACAGACCCCTAGGCCCTTCGTCGTACAGCCGGATGTCCTTTATATAGTACAGTGGGAGACCCATGGCGATCTGTCATCAACTGACCTTCATCGGGGTTCTCGGAAGTGATACGGGCGGCGATGACGTGACCCCAGCGATGATTGACAGACCCCTAGGCCCTTCGTCGTACAGCCGGATGTCCTTTATATAGTACAGTGGGAGACCCATGGCTATCTGCCATCAACTGACCTTCATCGGGGTTCTCGGAAGTGATACGGGCGGCGATGACGTGACCCCAGCGATGATTGACAGACCCCTAGGCCCTTCGTCGTACAGCCGGATGTCCTTTATATAGTACAGTGGGAGACCCATGGCGATCTGTCATCAACTGACCTTCATCGGGGTTCTCGGAAGTGATACGGGCGGCGATGACGTGACCCCAGGGCGAGGGTCGCTGCTTGGGCTCGTCCAGCTCGATGGCCGACAGACCCCAGGGTCCCTCGCCGTATAGCAGCCGGATGTCCTTTATGTGGTACAGTGGGAGACCCATGGCGATCTGTTGAAGAGATTTTATAGTGTTCAGTGAATAGGGCCACGTGCACATAAACACTAGTAGTGGCCTGGGGTCACAGTAGGACACTACGAGACAGTGTAAGAGACATAGGGGACAATGTAGGAGAGCTAGAAGACAGTGTAGAAGACTGAGAGACCGTGTAGGAGACCTAGGAAACAGTTTAGGAGACCTAGGAGACAGTGTAAGATACATAGGAGACAGTGTACGAGACATAAGAGACAGCGTAGGAGACATAGGAGACATATGAGACCGTGTTAGAGACTTAGGAGACAGTGTACGAGACATAGAAGACAATGTAGGAGACCTAGGAGACAGTGTAATAGACATAGGAGACATATGAGATCGTGTTGGAGACATAGGAGACAGTGTAGGAGACACAGGAGACAGTATAGAAGACCTAGGAGACAGTGCAAGAGACATAGCAGACAGTGTAGGAGACCTAGGAGACAGTGTAAGATACATAGGAGACAGTTTAGGAGACCTAGGCAGGCGTGTCTCACTCCGCGATTTCGTCGCTTTGCTACAGGTAGCTAAAAGTACATCCGTTCGGCCCCAATTTTGGGGAAAGCCATAAGCCGCGCGTGGCGCTGTCGCCACCTAGCGGCCATATCTGTGCTGATCGTAACAGACGCGTTTTGTTAGAGAGTGAGTCTTCTGTACCTAGTACTATTATTTATTCTGTGGTCTAGGAGACAGTGTTAGATACATAGGAGGCAGAGTAGCACACATTAGTATACCTGCAACTGTGCGGCGGGCAAGTTGACGTCGGCGACCATCTCCGTGCAGGGGTGCTCAACCTGCAGCCGCGGGTTCAGCTCCAGGAAGTAGTACTGGCCGGTGGCCGGCTCATACAGGGCCACGTGCACATACACACTAGTAGTGGCCTAGTGGCATGGGGTCACAGTAGGAGACACTACGAGACAGTGTAGGGGATATAGGAGACAGTGCAGGAGACATAGGAGACAGTGCAGGAGACATGAGAGACAGTGTAGGAGACCTCGGAGACAGTGTAAGATACATACGAGACAGTTCAGGAGACCTAGGAGACAGTGTAGTAGACATAGGTGACAGTGTAGGAGACATAGGAGACAGTGTAGGAGACATAGGTGACAGTGTAGGAGACATAGGAGACAGTGTAGTAGACACAGGAGACAGTGTAGGAGACCTGGGAGACATATAAGGGACGTAGGAGACTTAGGAGACAGTGTAGGAGAGCTAGAAGACAGTGTACGAGTCATAGGAGACAGTGTAGTAGACACAGGAGACCGTGTAGGAGACACACTAGTATACCTGCAACTGTGCGGCGGGCAAGTTGACGTCGGCGACCATCTCCGTGCAGGGGTGCTCAACCTGCAGCCGAGGGTTCAGCTCCAGGAAGTAGTACTGGCCGGTGGCCGGCTCGTACAGATACTCCACGGTGCCCGCTGACACGTAGCCCACCATTTTGGCTAGGCGTACTGCGGCCTGAAAAGAAGTAATTGTTAAGTATAAGTAACAGACAGTAACATTATGTGTCTTCAAAGAGCACAGAACGCCATCCTTCGTGTGATTGCCAGTGCACCCTGGTTCACTCGAAACGATGAAGTACACGACTATCTCAATATGCCCACCATAAAGGAAGAGATCAAAAGATTCACTAAAAATTACATTGAGCGCCTGGAAAGGCATCCTAATCCACTGGCATCAAAATTACTGGACAAGACAGAAACAGTAAAAAGACTTAAAAGGAAGCACATTGTGCCATAAGAAAGCAGTGGTTAAGAGAGGCGATGGTCTCCAAAACCCAAATTGTTTAATAACTATATACAGCAAAACTGATTATAGTCGTTACCGACTGATGGCAGTTCAAACCAGAACAAAAAAAAAAGTATAAGTTAACTAGCGACCCGCCCCGGCTTCGCACGGGTTAACACATTATACATAAACCTTCCTCTTGAATCACTCTCTCTATTAAAAAGATTTCGAATTTTCTGAAATGTAATCTCGTAAGGGCTTACGGCACCCTTTGGCCAACTCTAAGGTAGAACAGTATGGTTGGTACCAGTGTTGCTGTTGGTGTCGTATAGTGATGGGTAGGACATCAATTTAAAATGAGTTTGTATGAGTACCTCATTTTCTAAAATGAGGTGTTACAATGTCTTACTTCAAATGAGGTGAGGTACTAGCATATTTTCAGCGTCGACTATTCCATTAATTCCAACAGCGACATTTTTTTTAATGTATATTCATTTTTATGTATTCATCACTTCCATTATAAATAAATAAATAAATAGTAATATTTAATTGGAGTGCAATTCTGGAGGTTAAGAATAGAACTTTTAGGAGAAAGATAATTTTAGAATCAAACTAAGAACAAAGTACCTACATACCACATAGCAGCTTAATTTGCTGCTTTTATGAAACTTGTTCTAATTTAGCACTTTTTTATTGTTAGATTGTTTAGTCCTCCTCCTTGCAACTTGATATAATTTTAAGTATGATAATCACTAGCGACCCGCAACGGATTTTGATGCGGTTTTTTTTAATTAATAGATAGAGTGATTTTGTGATGCGCGCGAGTAAATGAGTAAAATGAATAGAGGAGTGAAGTAAGACATTTTTGCGGTACGAAGTACTGCGACAAATTAACAAAATGAGTGGTACAAATGAGGTGCCTCACGAGTGAGCGACTCAACACTAGTGTCGTAACTCAAAATCATACAAATGATACATCAATCATACAAAATCATACATTTTGCCACTGAATTTGAACCTACAGTGTAGGAAATAGAGTTGATCTTGAAAAACGTAACAAAGCAAAAGAGTCTCTGTTCCAATTGAATAAGATTTAAATTTCATCGAACTGAAGGAGTACTACAGGTAGGACCTTGGGCCTTAGGAGGATATACCATTATGGACGATGGGATACGCTTACTTTTTCCATCTCAATAAAGCTCAGCCCAGTCCCACTTAAGCATAGCGGTCTTGACACTACTAAAATAGCGGAACAACGCAATATGGGGCATTATCTATGAAAAGGGAGCTTATTGTCGATGGCGCTTACGCCGCACGGCGTCGTGCAGCATTGCATTTATATCGAACCATCGTTAATAGTGGCGTAAGCGCCATCGAAATTAAAGGTCCCTTTTCATAGATAACGTCACATATCGTCAGGTGACAAGCAAAGATTTAAACAAAAATCAACCTTCTTTTCGTACTAATATGGTTCACTATGGCTATGAACTTGTGGTGGTACTTATAGTTCGTTTTTTTAGCATTAGAAGGTAAGCGATCTTGACATATTTTTGAATTGAAAAACGCTTTTTTAAAAATCAGTAACTATTACTTATGAAAGCAGAATAATATAAATGATCGTATTAGATTCATAATTGTTACATATTTGCCATTATTTATTTTTAAAACGTGTTTTTCAATAAAAAGACGTCAAGATTTTTTACCTTATTTCTAATGCTAAAAAAAAACGAACTATAGTGAGTTTTGCTTGTCATCTGACGATATGATGATGATGAGGGTACCTTCTCCATCTCAATAAAGACGTCTGGTCTAGCGATGGCCGCCGGGGCTTCCTCGATGATCTGGTGCCGACGCTGGATCGAGCAGTCACGCCCGAACAGGGAAATCGCGTTACCTGATAACATTCTTACCAACTAATGGCCTAATTTCGGGATTATGCTGACCAAAACAACCATCGTACCTCTACGAAAGACTCACGTTCTTCCGTAAACACGTAACGCAAGCCTCCCGCCTCATCTGTCCAAGACACAGGTCGGCTAGTTTCCGTGGCAGCTTCCGGTACGCAGCCACGCGGTGCTGGAACAACCTCCCGCCACCAATAAGAAATGCCAGTCCACTATACGTGTTCAAATCTAAACTGAAACTACACCTTCTCAAGGAACAAACGATCTCCACCTAGCCGACCTTTACCTTTACCTACCCTCACCTGTATTTATACCGACCTCTGTGTTATAGAGTTTATATAGATATATGTATCTATGTATTGTCCAAATATTTATAAATAAACATGTCCCGGTTTTATAAATAAATTACAGTGTCAACTGCACATTCTGTTGTATTCTGCTTCGGTTCTGTTTTTATGTTCTGTGTTGTTTTGTGTTTGTTTTAAGTGTCAATGGGTACACTGAAAATCAGCGTCGTAACACAACTCATGTGCTACGACACATGCTGAGTGTTATCCTTTTCTGGAACCCCTCGCAACATTGTTACTTACCTACTAATTTACCTAGATTTAAGCCTATTTTAGTGTTGTTGTGTATGTGTGTTTCGAATAAATTATCATTCATTCATTCATAATTTAGTGTTCCACTGCTGGGCAAAGGCCTACCCTCGTTTGTATTTTCCCGCCAATCCGGATAGATCGTCCCGCCATCTCCTTTTCGGTCTGCCCGCACCATCTATCGTGTTCCGTCACTTCCGGAACTTCCGTGGGTCCTAAAAACTATGAAAAGATGTGTCCCGCCGAGTTTGTTGCCGGTCCCATATTGGGATACCCTCCTCCAATTGAGGGGGGATTTAAATCTCGGGGCAGAGGTGTAGGGTTGGAGCCGGTCTACCCTATCTTTTATCTTATCTTATCTTATCTATTTAGACCCACCTGCGTGCGGCAGACATACCCAGCCACTGAAGCATAGCGGTCTTGACACTACTAAAATAGCGGAACAACGCAATATGATGATGATGAGGGTACCTTTTCCATCTCAATAAAGACGTCTGGTCTAGCGATGGCAGCCGGGGCTTCCTCGATGATCTTCTGGTGCCGGCGCTGGATCGAGCAGTCACGCCCGAACAGGGAAATGGCGTTACCTGCACAATTAATATTCATTATTAATTTTTTTTTAAGATATAGACAGTGTATTACTAAAAGAAATTAAAAACTAGCTTAAATCTAAAATAGGCCCTAGAGGCATTGTACCAAGGATGCTGGCGACATTTCCTCGCTGTATCGCAATGCTGATACGTTGTGCGAGGTAGCCGCCAGCTCTTCGGTCACCAGTTACGTCAACCAGACGCTAATTAATTATTAATTGGCGGCTACCTCGCACAACGTATCAGCATTGCGATACAGCGAGGAAATGCCGCCAGCATCCTTGGTACAATGCCTCAAGGGCCTATTTTAGATTTAAACTAGTTTTTAATTTCTTTTAGTAATACCTACCCACTGCATACAGTGTGTAAATCCAATACGGGCGAATATTTAAACGGTGGTTAGCATAGGACCTAAAAAGTATATTGAGATACATTTTACTTCGAAATGCAATGAAAATTTTAACCATACAAAATAATTCGGCCCGCAATGTAATTTTTTTTTTTAATTTTTTTTTTAATACACCACACGTTACGGGATACGAGCTTTTTAAAGTAACTGTCAACGTTTGTTAGTAGTTACAATAAAAAGCTCGTATCTCGTAATGTCATGTCATCTTCTGTTTCTTAATGTTTGCAGTACATTGCTGCTTGGTACATGTGAAAAAAAATCATTACGGAGTCATATTAAGTGTAACTTTAAAAAACTTCTTAATTAATGATTAGACGGGTAAATTCTTATATCTGGTTTAATTTATTGCCCGTATTGGACTTACACACTGTATATCTTGTTTGTAAATAAATGATTATGAAAAGTTCATTGAAATAGATGTCAATATCTGGGAAAACATATAAAACCTAAAAAATGCGCGTTCTCCCAGAGATAAGACCTAGCTAGATCGACAGTGAGGTCTTACCGTATTGGTCAGCGATGAGTTGTACTTCCAAATGGCGAGCAGATTTGGCGAGCTTCATCACGAATATCGGAGAACCGGGCACCTCGGCTTGCACCTATGAATAAATAATTAATATTAATTAACAAACACATCAAAATTGCCTTAAATGTAACCCATTTTTATTGCTCAAGAGTGTAGATTAATTCCAATCCGCCATTTTCACACGGAAGTGAACACTAAAAGTTTAGCTAAAAGCTCATTTAGTAGCTCAAACAAAAACCGATAGCGCGTTGTAGCTGTTCACCAACGCCATCTACCGGCAACCTCTCGCAACTCACCTGTCGGAACATGGTTGGGAAGTCGTCAGCGTTCTCCACCTTCCTGATGCCCTTGCCGCCGCCACCTTCAGATGCCTTGATCATGACGGGGACCAGAACCGCTAGCGCGGTGTAGCCAACCAGCGCCATCTACCGGCAACCTCTCACAACTCACCTGTCGGAACATGGTTGGGAAGTCATCAGCGTTTTCCACCTTCCTGATACCCTTGCCTCCGCCACCTTCAGAGGCCTTGATCATCACGGGGACCAAAACTGCTAGCGCGGTGTAGCCAACCAGCGCCATCTACCGGCAACCTCTCACAACTCACCTGTCGGAACATGGTAGGAAAGTCATCAGCGTTTTCCACCTTCCTGATACCCTTGCCTCCGCCACCTTCAGAGGCCTTGATCATGACGGGGACCAGAACCGCTAGCGCGGTGTAGGCGACCAGCGCCATCTACCGGCAACCTCTCGCAACTCACCTGTCGGAACATGGTTGGGAAGTCATCAGCGTTTTCCACCTTCCTGATACCCTTGCCTCCGCCACCTTCAGAGGCCTTGATCATCACGGGGACCAAAACCGCTAGCGCGGTGTAGGCGACCAGCGCCATCTACCGGCAACCTCTCGCAACTCACCTGTCGGAACATGGTTGGAAAGTCATCAGCGTTTTCCACCTTCCTGATACCCTTGCCTCCGCCACCTTCAGAGGCCTTGATCATCACGGGGACCAAAACCGCTAGCGCGGTGTAGGCGACCAGCGCCATCTACCGGCAACCTCTCGCAACTCACCTGTCGGAACATGGTTGGAAAGTCATCAGCGTTTTCCACCTTCCTGATACCCTTGCCTCCGCCACCTTCAGAGGCCTTGATCATCACGGGGACCAAAACCGCTAGCGCGGTGTAGGCGACCAGCGCCATCTACCGTCAACCTCTCGCAACTCACCTGTCGGAACATGGTTGGGAAGTCATCAGCGTTTTCCACCTTCCTGATACCCTTGCCGCCGCCACCTTCAGAGGCCTTGATCATGACGGGGAACCCTATCTTGTGTGCCGCAGCCAGACCTTGCTCCGAGGTGGTCACACAACCGCGGGCGAAGAGTTCAGATGAGATCTTGATTTTTTTGCTGTTGTATTCCGCTTTGAGCTCTGTAACAATGTTTTCAAGGTCATTCAATAACAAAAGCTGTCAAAAAGTGACATCCGCTTTAGTCAAGTTACAAGCTTTTTAGAAACGGGCCCCTGTACCATTACCATCAGTTTGGCACTGACATAAACGTCATCGAGTACGTAATTTACTTTCTATGCATCTCGCTCGTACTCGCATATTAGTGCAAGCGAGATGTATAGAAAGTAAATTACGTTCCCGAAAGGGTTTATGTCAGTTTTGACCATAGACTAGGAATCCTCTAGACTAAGCATAGTAACGCTACCCCCTCTGCCACTTATACGGTAGTTTTACTCCATCTTAAAGTCAATCCCGTGCCGTGATTGGTCCGTGTCTTTGAACGGACCAATCACGGCACGGGACTTGCTCACCTCGTCCCCCCGCACCCCCGTATTTTTGGCAGCATCGGTTTCATGAAATAATTGCTCTAAACTCAGTCTAGAGGATTCCTAGTCTATGGTTTTGACACTGTCAATGACTCATGGTAAGGACTCTGTAGACGAGAACATCCGGACATATTATGTACGAAAGTATTTTTGTCCAAACTGAAACGAAGAGCTTCGCAAACGCTTCGGTCAGTAAATAATTATATACTAACCGCTTCCGCTAAGCGTTGGTGGCCTAGCGTTAAGAGCGTGCGACTTGCAATTCGGAGGTCGCGGGTTCAAACCCCCGCTCGTACAGTCAGCAGCAGAAGTTACTAAGCGGGCGAGGCGTTCATAATTATTTTACATAATATTAAGGGAATGTATACTAACACTATGGACATGGTCTGAATTAAATAAAATTGATTGATTGATTGATAATTACCTTGACGCGCTCTTATTCTCTTAACAATAAAGTCGCGTCAATATTATTTTGAACACCTCGCCCGCTTAGCAACTATTGCTGCTGACTGTACCAATAAGTTTTTTGGAACTTATGTACGAAATATCATTTGATATTTACCAGTAGCTTTTCGGTGAAGGAAAACATCGTGAGGAAACCGGACTAATCCTAATAAGGGCCTAGTTTACCCTCTGGGTTGGAAGGTCAGATGGCAGTTGCTTTCGTAGAAACTAGTGCCCACGCCAATTCCTGGGATTGGTTGCCAAACGGACCCCAGGCTCCCATGAGCCGTGGCAAAATGCCGGGACAACGCGAGGAAGATGATGATACTCACCGCTTCCGCTCCAAGGTAGCGTCGGAATATCAGCAGTCATATGGCCTTCTCGGGGGGTCCGATAAATACGACACCTGCAGTCTCAGGTAAATCCGTCCATAGGCTATAGTGTCTTCACGAAATATGCACGTTAGAGTGCGAAAGAGTTAAGAATGCCTGAAGATACTAACCGCTTCCACTCCAAGGCAACGTCGGAATATCAACCGTCATATGGCCTTCTCGGGGGGTCCGATAAATACGACACCTGCAGTCTCAGGTAAATCCGTCCATAGGCTATAGTGTCTTCACGAAATATGCACGTTAGAGTGCGACAGAGATATTAAGAATGCCTGAAGATACTCACCGCTTCCACTCCAAGGTAGCGTGGGTATGTCAGCCGTCATATGGCCTTCTCGGGGGGTCCGATAAATACACCTGCAGTCTCAGGTAGATCCGTCCATGGGCTACAATGTCTTCACGAAATATGCACGTTAGAGTGCGACAGAGATATTAAGAATGCCTGAAGATACTCACCGCTTCCACTCCAAGGCAACGTCGGAATATCAGCAGTCATATGGCCTTCTCTGGGGGTCCGATAAATACAACACCTGCAGTCTCAGGTAAATCCGTCCATAGGCTACAGTGTGTTCACGAAATATGCACGTTAGAGTGCGACAGAGATATTAAGAATGCCTGCAGATACTAACCGCTTCCGCTCCAAGGCAACGTCGGAATATCAGCCGTCATATGGCCTTCTCGGGGGGTCCGATAAATACGACACCTGCAGTCTCAGGTAGATCCGTCCATAGGCTATAGTGTCTTCACGAAATATGCACGTTAGAGTGCGACAGAGATATTAAGAATGCCTGAAGATACTAACCGCTTCCGCTCCAAGGTAGCGTGGGTATGTCTGCCGTCTGGGCCACGATGGATGACGCTATCTTGTCCCCCAGCGCCCACATGGCCTTCTCGGGGGGTCCGATAAATACGACGCCGGCGCGGTGCAGCATCTCTGGCAGCTTGGGGTTCTCCGAGGCGTGGCCCCAGCCCGCCCATACAGCCTAAAAAAAGAGATAAAATTATATGTGTAAGTTTATCAATATAGAAAACCAGCGCCGTTGGCAACGCTAAGTCGTGCTAACTGCATTGCTGAGTGGAGACCATTTCAGCCTCACATCTTTATCTGTGTTTTGACTGTTTTGTATACTTCTCGTTTCACATTTTTGTTATGTAATGTCAAATGTTTATTGTTCTGTTATTCTGTAATGTAATGATGTGTTGCCTGAATAAATATTTTTCTATTCTATTCTATTCTATAGTTTATATTCATAATGATATAGTCCTGTTTTCAAATTAATTTATTCTAAAAGACACTGCACCTACTTAATCTTTCTGGTTTGACCCATTGGTTGACTGGTAGAGAATGCCTTAAGGCATTAAATCCGCCATTTGTACCTTCATGTATTGTGCAATAAAGATTAAAATAAATAAATAAATAAATAAATAAAATTAGTAAGTCAGTGTTTTTAACCCCCGGCGCAAAGGGATGTTACCTATTTGTTTGATGCTAATGTCTGTCTGTCTGTGGCTTGGGGTCTGGGGTCCCTTTGATTCACATAATTTTTTAAGTCATAATGTATTTTTTGTCATATTATCATTAGTCCTAAAACTGAAACCGTTATCTTTTCAGGATTATCGTAATAAAGGTTATCCTATAGATTAGTTAGGTTAGGTTTGGTTTGTTTTATGGCAATCCTGAAAAGTCAATTGTAACAGGGGCTGATAGTGACAGTACCTGCACTTGTGTCCTGATAGCTATATCCACGATCAGCTCCACGTTGGCGTAGTTGGTGTTGTTGGTCCGCCATTTTGTATTGGTGTGGGGTCAATTGTAACAGGGGCTGGTAGTAACAGTACCTGCACTTGGGTCCTGATAGCTATATCCACGATCAGCTCCACGTTGGCGTAGTTGTTGCTGTTGGTGCCGCCATTTTGTATTGGTGTGGGGTCAATTGTAACAGGGGCTGGTAGTAACAGTACCTGCACTTGGGTCCTGATAGCTATATCCACGATCAGCTCCACGTTGGCGTAGTTGGTGTTGTTGATCCGCCATTTTGTATTGGTGTGGGGTCAATTGTAACAGGGGCTGGTAGTGACAGTACCTGCACTTGTGTCCTGATAGCTATATCCACGATCAGCTCCACGTTGGCGTAGTTGATGTTGTTGGTCCGCCATTTTGTATTGGTGTGGGGTCAATTGTAACAGGGGCTGATAGTAACAGTACCTGCACTTGAGTCCTGATAGCTATATCCACGATCAGCTCCACGTTGGCGTAGTTGGTGTTGTTGATCCGCCATTTTGTATTGGTGTGGGGTCAATTGTAACAGGGGCTGGTAGTGACAGTACCTGCACTTGTGTCCTGATAGCTATATCCACGATCAGCTCCACGTTGGCGTAGTTGATGTTGTTGGTCCGCCATTTTGTATTGGTGTGGGGTCAATTGTAACAGGGGCTGGTAGTAACAGTACCTGCACTTGGGTCCTGATAGCTATATCCACGATCAGCTCCACGTTGGCGTAGTTGTTGCTGTTGGTGCCGCCATTTTGTATTGGTGTGGGGTCAATTGTAACAGGGGCTGATAGTAACAGTACCTGCACTTGGGTCCTGATAGCTATATCCACGATCAGCTCCACGTTGGCGTAGTTGGTGTTGTTGGTCCGCCATTTTGTATTGGTGTGGGGTCAATTGTAACAGGGGCTGGTAGTGACAGTACCTGCACTTGGGTCCTGATAGCTATATCCACGATCAGCTCCACATTAGCGTAGTTGTTGTTGTTGCTGCCGCCAGGCACGGGCACATAGTGGTCCGCCATTTTGATGTATTCCGCGTTTGCTTTCAAGTCTTCTGGGGTCACCTGTCAAAAAACCATTTATTTATTTTACGAACTCATTTATTGATAATATATGTCATATAAAAAACACTATAGTTAGTTTTTATTTGACATTAGAAAAAGGTAAACAATCTAGAAGTGTCTTTTTATTGAAAAACTCCTTTGAAAAACACTTTATGAATCATATACGATTATTTACATTATTTTGCTTTCATAAGTAATAGTTACTGATTTTTAAAAAGCGTTTTTAAAAGACACGTTAAGTTTGCGTAGTCTTTTTCTAATGCTAAAAAACGAACTATAGTACCCACAACACAAGTCTTCTTGAGCTTACTGTGGGACTTAGTCAATCTGTGTAAGAATGTCCTATAATATTTGATAATTTGATTTGTTCCTGATAGCTCACCATAACGACGAAGCGCACCGCCCTTTCGTTCTTGAACATCTCGTACGACCATCTTCTTATTGAGCGCATACATTTTACAGCCCCGATACCGTTGTTCGCTATGAGGACCTGCAAGTTAAAATAAGAATAAGTTTGTGGCAAAAATTTCATTTTTAGGGTTCCGTACACAAAGGGTAAAAACGGGACCCTATTACTAAGACTCCGCTGTCCGTCCGTCCGTCCGTCTGTCACCAGGCTGTATCTCACGAACCGTGATAGCTAGACAGTTGAAATTTTCACAGATGATGTATTTCTGTTGCCGCTATAACAACAAATACTAAAAACAGAATAAAATAAAGATTTAAGTGCGGCTCCCATACAACAAACGTGATTTTTGACCGAAATTAAGCAACGTCGGGCGGGGTCAGTACTTGGATGGGTGACCGTTTTTTTGCTTGTTTTTTGTTGATGGTGCGGAACCCTCCGTGCGCGAGTCCGACTCGCACTTGGCCGGTTTTTTTGTACAAGCTTTTATCGCTGACTGTACTTTTTTCCACAGACAACTAATACTCATCGTACAATTCTAAAAACCCCAAACACAATTAGGTTCCGTTGTTTTATCACAGAGTTCCTATGACTACCTCCTGTCTCCATCATCAGATCAGCTCCATGGTACCATAATATTGCATTGTCACCCGACTTACACACGTATACAAATTTTCAGCTTCATCGGAAACCGGGAAGTGGAATTTAACTTGCAAGATTTGATTACAGACTGACAGACAACGGGACAGGTGAAAGTAAATAAAAGCTTGTAAAAAACATCATACTAACAGTACACTAAGCTACAAACGGTAGGTACGAAAAGATACGGTTCAGTTACAAGCATAGCATAGATGTAGTCATTATGCCATTTTCAAATAAAATAATATAAATATTTGTACACCTGCATGCAGGTTGAATACGCATGTACTTATTACTAATTAGATTAAGATCCTATGCAAACCGTATTATGACAAATAAAATATTGATTGATTGATTGATTGATGGAGAAATATAAGTAAAGAAAGAATGGTAACTCCATACATCAGTTTTCTTACAAAAACGCGAGTTATTCTTATTTCGTAGTCGACATCTAACGTCAAGTAGTGGAACTATCTGTACCGCTACTTGACACCAGATGACACAAAAGTACTACTAAAACAATTTACAGCTAATATTATAAGCAGAAGGAACTAATATTATATTTGTCTATGGTTCCACAGTTTTAATTGTCTTGACGACCGGTCTGGCCTAGTGGGTAGCGACCCTGCCTGTGGAGCCGCGGTCCTGGGTTCGAATCCCAGGAAGGGCATTTATTTTGTGTGATGATCAGAGATATTTGTTCCTGAGTCATGGTTGTTTTCTATGTATTTAAGTATTTGTATATTATATTATATTATTATTTGTATATCATTGTCTGAGTACCCACAACACAAGCTTTCTTGAGCTTACCGTGAGGCTTAGTCAATTTGTGTAAAATTGTCCTATAATATTTATTTGTTTATTATTAATGATTAAATTCCTTATAACCTTTTTTTTTTAAACAATGACTGTCACTATTCGCGTTGCATCAACGGCGTGTTCATGAGAAAATAATTATGAAAAACATTTGAATGTCACGATCACGACAATGCCATTTAATTGATCGTTAGCGCAATCTCGGGTCAAGACGCAAGGTTTCTGCGCAAGTGCGCATGCGCACACAGACACAGATTAGAAAGATTCATCCCATTAACCTATATAAGGCATAAATGTGTCAGAAATTGAACCATATTGCTTTGAAATAAAGTTCAAAATCAGGTGGGAAATATACGGATCCCTTTATTTGACATAATGATTGAAAGTCATAATGTAATGATTGTCATATTATCATTAGTCATAATTCAGAAATCGTTAACTTTTCAGGGATTTCCTAAAGTTATCCTATAGATAGGTTAGGTTAGGTTTGTTTTATGGCAATCCCGAAAAGTGACGCATTTCTGAGAAAAACCAACTAACTAAAATGCGGACAACCAATACATTATGACTTAAAACTTTATGGGAAACAATAGAGACCCCATGTGATCATATTTGGCCCATTTTTGACCCCTTATTTGAAATAGCGCGGATTTATATTTGATCTAGATAATTAAATTTTTGAGTAATATTGTTGTTTTTGGCTTTCCAGCTTTGAAAAAAATTACACGTGATATCTTCTCTGCTAAGCTTGGTTTGCATTGCCTTGCCTTGGGACATAGACACCGTATAGAACATATGTACTAAACACATACCTTATTAATAGCCTTCGTGCCCTGGAACCGCTTGACAAACTCCTCCGGAGTGGCGACGGTGAAATCTTTCTCCTGAAACCTCTGGCTGTGGATCACCGTGCCCTGGGACATAGACGGCCTGCGAGTAGAACACATGTCTGTTAGAGTGGGCTCAAAAACGAGTACATTATACACGTTAGAAATCTTCTGTAGTCTATTTTTTTTAATATATTTATATATATATTTTATAAAATGGG
This sequence comes from Cydia amplana, assembly GCF_948474715.1. Taxonomy (NCBI): domain Eukaryota; kingdom Metazoa; phylum Arthropoda; class Insecta; order Lepidoptera; family Tortricidae; genus Cydia; species Cydia amplana. The sequence goes on along the minus strand of NC_086095.1, from coordinate 1,476,765 downwards.
CTTACTCATGGCCTTAGACTAGCCGAGGCGAAGACGTGGCCTACGATGGAGCGAGCCTGCCCAGAAGGTGCTTGTTCACCCTTGAGTCTATCTATCTATTAAGCCCTTTTATTCTGAGTTAGAGTATGTCTCTTAACTAAGTGTGCCGCTTGGCAAAGGCCTCCTCCAGCTCTTTCTATTGGGGTCCGTCGTGGGCCACTCTGTAGTCTATCGCCGCTATACTTACTCAACCTCGTATCTCATCTGCATCTGCAACACTCATTTGATGACAAAAACACCCGTATTCCGAATGAAAGAAAAGCGACATTTCCATCAAATGATTGTTGCAGATATGAGGTTGAGTAAGTATAGCGACGCTATGATAAGTAAATATGTATTCCGTACCTAATTATTGCACCAATAAACAGTGAATACTGAAAAGAGCTGTGTAAAAATAACAAAATTAAAAAGTTTGCCTTATGATTTTTATAATTACAAGAATTCTTTTTGTAACATTATTATACTTATCCCAAATCCTAAATGTTGAATACACCTATGAATTCCATGAGTCAATGTATAATAGAATTCTACCTGGAGTAGAGTGGCAATAGATCGGAGAGAGTGGAGAAGTTTGTAGGAGGCCTTTGTAGGAGGCCTTTGCCGAAAGGGCAAGCAGACAAAGAATACAAAAGATGGGAGATAATAGAGAGATTATGCAACTGTTCTTTGTTCTGTAAATAAAGGCTATTTTATTTATTTATTTTATTTTTATAATAGAATTATAATTTAATGCCAGTTTGGCAAAGTCATGCTTTCCTTCCTCATGTAAGGTCTATGTGGCTAATTCCGTCATAGAGGCTACTCCGTCCACGAGCATATATTTCTTTGACTCTCAACCATAGGAAAAAAACCATCTGCTTTTGTTTTGATTGCTGAAACTAAAAGCAATTGCAGCTTTATTAGATGAAATTAGCAATTTTCTTCATTGTTTTGTCCTTTGACGGAATTAGCCACATTGACCTTATGTAAACTTTTGTTCTATGTGTCCGACAAAATGGAATGATTTCAGAAGTGTAAGGCCTGAGTGGACGCTCGCTCGGCGGGGCGTGCAGCGTGGCTGTGGGCTCACGCGTGATGTGAGCAGCGTGCACTAAGGCCGCTTCTATATGCTTGCATTTGTTAACATGCACGCCGCACACCCCGCCCCGCTGCACGCCCAACAAGAGCGTCCACTCAGGCCTTACACTAAGTGAATTGGGTACTTTCCTCTACTTAAAATAAATTACTTCTCACCGTGCCCGAAATAAAACACCAGATAATTATTAAAAAAACATAGATAACAATAATTTTTAAGCACAGATTTTAAGTAGGCTAAAAAGTAGGCGAGTTGACCGTGACGTCACTACACATGTTTTCATATAAATTCCATATTAGCAAATCGTTTTGACAGTTCTAAAAAAGAAGCTGATTCGACTAGTAGGAAAGTAGCCAATCTTAGGTTCTTTTACTGATTTCATTTGATTAATGTTTATGATTTCATTCTCATTGGGAATATTTGTAGATTTCCATCAGAGAAGGGTCCTTACTCTTCATGTGCAATAAGGACCTTTCTATCAGAAATTCTGTTGTAGTTTCAGATAAAAAGTACCTTATTGCACTTGAAGCATAAAGACCCTTCTTTAATAGAAAGCCACATTTATTGTAATTTCTAGATCTCTGGAACAGGGGTATTTTAGACCAAACTACAGTAGTACTATTAAATTTTATTCACACATCAGTCATCAATTATTTTTAAATATATAGTTAAATTGTTGTAGTTATATACATGTATATTTTGTATTACGGGGGTGGCTTAGCGCATTGCTAAAACTCCCAAGTTAAATAAATGAAAAAAAAAAAAATAATCAGTCATCAAGTCAAGTGGATGAAAACTAGAACTGGACAGAAACTACCACAGTGACCCTACAGAACTTGATAACTAATGGTTGACCATTTTTTTTAAATGCCGCTTAGTTTTTCTACATTTAAAAAAGTAAGTAATAAATTTAATTGTAGTTGACTATAAAGCTGAATTCCTTATTTTTCGGTCAAACTTGTGAAAATATGGGTGCATACAACTTACTCCCATATTAACTCCCTCTTAAATATGTCCCATAGTTCCTAATTCGCTGGCATAAGAGCCATGGGACATATTTTTGAGTATGATGAGTGCACTCATATTTTTACACTTGACTAATTTACTTACTCATGTTAACATACCAAAACACTAATATATAAAACTCCTTGGATTATTATATATAGATTAATATTCCATAAAAGTATGATGAAATCTGATTTCTAATTTATTATTACGTGTTTAAAAATGCGAAATACGCAAGTGAAATTTAGTGAAATCTCCGTGGCATACTTATTACAATCGCTGCCCTTTCCGTTTAATAAGTAGGGGACATTATAACTAAATTCAACAGCAAATAACCTGTAATAATTTAGAGAATCTCTGCTAAACATAATTAAAATACGAAATAGAAAACTTCTTATATTATAATTTCTAACCTGTACGGGCTGTCCGAGTACAATCCATTCATGGAACGATACATTTTTCACGATAAACACAATAATTCCAGCACTAATAAACTAAATCGCGCGGTATAAAATAGTGTAAAAATGTTTTAAAAGATAATAATTCAACATTTCGACGCCGCACGACTTAGATTTGTTTTTACTGTTTGACGACTTTGACGTTTAGTTCGCCAATTGTGGCAATTGTATTTCCTGACGGATCGTACGATCGTGTGCTCCCGCTCACTCCTATTGATTAACTAACGTTAGAGAGGGACGATAGATAAGTGATCAGAGTTGCCATTTGCCAGCAAAAGTTGCATTAATTTCATAATTTGTTTTAGCGCGTGTTTACGCTAGAGAAGTGAAAAGGTCATATCGATAAAGCTGATGTACACAAACAACAAGATAAGAATACCATTTGTGATCTTGGAGGATACAACTAAACGGAGTAGCCATTAACAGGCTTTCCCCTCTGTCGAAAATAGGCGGCCAACGGTCATACACAATGTATGGACTGACGTTTATCTGACATGGCTATTTTTACGTTACGCATACATTTGACGTTCCCCTCCCCCGCAAAAATCGGCAGACTGTTTTGTACAGAAAATTACAGACATGGCGTCTCCGTTTGATTATATCCTCCAAGTTTGTGATTATCAAAGTTAATTAAATCAATTATACGTTCTCGTGTATTAGGAACTTAGAGTCTGTATATAAGTATGGATTTCGATGTTATAATGTGGCGTGACCATTCAAAAGGTGTTCGATCAAGTGTCGCAATGGGGTGCACTTGTCTTGGAAAAATCGAATGACACGGTTAATGGCCTCTACAAATTTCACCGATAATCGCATGCAATTTAATCGATCGATTGATTGAATTCGTTGCTCCTACTTTTAGCCGGCAGTTAGGTATGTATATAAAATTGCATGCCATTTGTGGTAAAGTTTGTATAACTTGAAAATTAATTACCTGCGGCTGTGTACAATTTCCATCAATATTTGACTGTTTGATAAAAGCAACCTTTTTTAAAACAGGCATAAAGAAAAAAAGAAAAATTTTGCAGGCAACGTTAAATTTATTTAAGATACACACACACACACACACACACACACACACAAAATACACACAATCACAGTACAAATGTAAATGAAATCTAAGCCGCGCTTATTTGAATACTTGACCCTATGACGTCATTAATTGCGTAGGATACTATTGGTGCCGTGCGATGAAATTAATTGCAAGTAAATTCCTATAATAATTTGTAGGTCGGATCCGGTTGGAGTTACTTCATTGAGGAAATATAATTTTAACTTCATTAAGATATTAGGTCGAAATTAAGTTCGATAAGGTATCTTATTGACCGAGTAAGAACGAAGGTGTCCGTTTCAGCTTGGACAAAAATGCAAGTTTAAAGATTAATTACTTTATAACTATTTGCATAAGCGAAAGTTAAAAGTAATATTTCGCAAGGTAAAATGTAGTGAGTCGCATCAAAATGATGTTTTTACTCAATGATGGTTCCTCCAGAAACTTTTTAAGCTATAGTTGGCCAAACCAATTTGTCAGTAAATAGGAACAAAATAAACTATACTCATCCTTTTCTTTTGGGTGCTAGTGTAAGACAAAGATAGTATGAGTCTCGCTGTCTATGTTTGAAATGAGACAGTCCTTTGACACACTATATTTACCTACAGTATTTACTGGACACTAATGTATCCATCTGCTAGTTCGAGAACAATATTTAATATTAAAAACAGACATCGTTTACATAATATTATCGAATCGAGTTGACCTTGCTTAGCTTATAAGGCGGAACATTACCTAATGTCGTTAATACAATGATAAGTCAGAGGTAAGTTCACCTTTATACCTACTTTATTTTCTGCCAAATTGTGTAGTAACTCATTTTGTGTACAAAGTATTCTACTGGGTTTGATGAGAACACGATAAAAGACGCCCACTTAAATTATTATTATCACCGTCGCCCATGAACAGTGGACACCCGCAATACCAGAGGGGGGTTGTAAGACTTGTAAGTGCGTTGCACGCATTTAAGATGGGACTACGCCTTTGTTCTTCTACTACTACTACATAGGTAGGCTATGGCTTTTATCTTCTAAAAACTACATACAGATTTTTAGTGACAATACAAACTAAACTATAATAAAACTAGACTAAAAAGAATCATCATAACTAACAGGCCCACGACGCGTTTAGGTCTAGCTAGAGTGCCAAAAACAAACATATATCCCTTTATGTTCCTCTGTTATGTATATTTTTCTATTTTGTGGTTGTGCTCATGAATAAAATTATTTCTATTATTTTCTATAACATACCTACATATATAGACTGATAAAAACCCTCCTTTGCGTCGCGCTGTCGGTTAAATACGGCATAATCCTTAGAGGAACGCATGGTTATAGCTGGTCAAGCAGATCTTGTCAGTAAACAAGGCACGAAATTAAAATTTTCTATGGGACGATATCCCTTCGCGCCTACATTTTTCAAATTTGTCGCCTTTTGTTACTGACAAGATCTGCTTGACCAAGTATATATTGTCAAAATAAGATCAACCCAGCATTTCTTTCGTATAACTTGTTCTTAAATTATGATATGGATGCAGGTAATGTAAATAAAACAGGTTTATTACAAAAGTGTGTCAAATGACCTTAACTGTGTGTACGTGCATAAAGAAGGCAGTACCTACTACCTAGTTACATAAGTAAAGTAACCATTTGTAAATCCATACTTCCATACTTATATTATAAATGCGAAAGTGTGTCTGTCTGTATATCTGTTACCTCTTCACGCTTAAACCGTTGAACCGATTTAGTTGAAATTTGGTATGAAGATAGTTGGAGTCCCGGGGAAGGACGTAGATACTTTTTATCTCAGAACTCACCCCTTAAGGGAGTGACAAGGGGGTGGAAATTTGTATGAGCAATCAATAACCGCTGAACCGATTTAGTTGAAATTTGGCATGGAGATAGTTTGAGTCCCGGGGAAGGACATAGGGTAGTTTTTATCACAAACATTTCCCTTTAAGGGGGTGAAAAGGGGGGTGGAAGTTTGTATGGGGAATCGTTAAAAAACAAATTGGGTAAAAATAATAAGCTACCCAAATTACTTACTCCACACAGACGAAGTCGCGGGCAAAAGCTAGTATTGAATACAGATAGATATATCAGGTACATATAACAATAACAAACTATATTTACTTTAAACCAAAACAAATAGAGTTTGGAACAACCGACAATACCTACTACTTTATTAAAGTTGATTGAATATCTAAAATTAAAATTAATTTAAAAATAACGACCTTAACGATTATTTACCCATCGGCATTCGCATCGACATCCTGATCAGACCTGTACGATAAAATTTCATAAAAGAAAAAATATTGACTCTCCTATTGACATCTGTGTTTACGATTCGAGTTTATTAGTTTAGTTATTATAAGATAGATATAATAATTTTAGTTATTATAAGATAGATATATGTATAGTGATTTATTTTTCTTGAACTCCCCATCGGCACACAAACCTCCTCAAGGTTTTGCCCACGATGGGTCTTGTGATATTAACATGCATGTAACTTGTTATTATTCAATAAATTAAAAAAAAAAGTTGTTTAAACAACAGTTAAACATGCCATACATACATACGACATTATACAGGATGGTTTTCAATAAAGTGTATATTACACACATTTTGGCCAATGTAATTAAAATTTTTAGTCATTAGTTGATATTCACAGTTTTTTTATTTCATAGTAAAATCTTTGGTGGTATTTACCTACCCAGTAGACGCGGTATAGTACAAATTACAATTAGCATTGTCTTTAGAAAATAGTGTTGAATAGGGAGTAATACTAACTAGCACAAACAGTAAACTATGGAGTAACTTACATACACAAGGTGTAACAAACAGTGGGGATCCGTTTAAGGGCATATTTGGTATCATGTTCAGGTCTATAACCGCGAAAATCGAAGTTGATTGCGGGCACTTTTCTCTTTCACTCTAATTACGCCTTCATTGGAGTAAAAGAGAAAAATCCACGCAATTTGCGAATTTCGATTTTTGCGGTGGCCCCCACATTAGTAAAAATTAGAAAAATTATTGGGCATTGTATGGAGGGTTAGCCGACTTGACGACCTACCCCATAGAAAAGGATTTTTTTTTCGCGTCACATATAAATTTCTTCTACTTTTCGCTAATCAGAACATTCAGAACACGATACCGAATATGCCCTTAAACGGATCCCCACTATTTTTGATGCACCCTGTAATCCCTGTATACTATGCCTCACAGTTTTCAACAAGTTTTCACAGTTACGAATAAATATGACACTGATACGTCAAGGTCAAGGCCATTTACTTTTTGTGCTATAGTGGCGCCCCCTACGCAGAGCGTAATATTCCCTATAAAAACTTACTGTAACGTCTTCGGATTCGGCGGCTTCAGCAATCCTTTACTGCCATCCTGCTGCGTCCTATCTTCCTGCTTGTCACCCTCCGGCTCAGCTTCAAGCGTCATCTGGAACTTCTGCATATTCGGTATCACTTCTGTCGCCTCGTCCACCTCCCATGACGGCTGTTCCTCGTTGTCACCGATGACAAAACGCTTCGAGGTCCTCCGTTTCATCATTATGCTGCTGTATACGTATCTTGCAGCGTTCGTGAAAGCGGTGAACACACTCATACAATTATCACTTCACTTGGACATTTTTGTAATTTTCCTGCTTGAACTGTAAATGCCACTATCACTATAACGTTTTAATGTGACCGGGATTTTGGTAATAGAAAGTATTTAATCTAATAAGAAATTAAATAACGTGTTATAGTGAAGACATTAGTGTAATATCGCTCATTAAAATCTAGGTACCTACTAATTTTGTATCCACGTTTCTGGACAATCAAAATGATGATTCACTAAAATATGAACAGGAAAGAGTTAACATGTTTTTAGAACAGATGTTATCGATACTATAATTATAGTCGCCATCAGTTATATAGGAGCGGCTGAGGTGCTCAAAAATATCTGAGCACGCATTTTAAAGCTTATTGCCTGCAAAACTTGCAGATAAACCGGCGCCAGTGACATGTTTCCTCAGTATAAGGTTGCTCTGCGTCATTTTTATTAATGGCATGGCTTAACGTAAAATTTTAAGGATAAATGATAAAAAATGTTCACGTGTAAAACCATAAAGTAAGTATAGTATAGAGTAATCGGCCCATACAAGCCTCGCTTAGTTCCACAAAAATCCAAGAGATGTCACTCAGAGCACCATTGGGCCTAAATATATATTTGTGTTATTTCAAATCTTGCCAATTTTTAAATTAACATGTATAGTTCTAATTTATTTAGCATATTACAACAAAAACCTTTTAAAACATCCATTTACACATAGTAAATCGACGCAGAAAAAATAAATAAATAATGGCATGAACTATTCTAAGCGCCATCTATCGCATTACTAGACAGTTAGTTTCTTGCCGTTGTAACACACTAAATAGCTCGATTGTTTGAGAAAGACTATCAATAGATGTCACTGTAGTAAATCCTCATACTTTATGATCATATCACAGACAACATATCAACATTATTAAGTAATAAATAATATAATTTTTCTCAAAAATGGACGGCAAAGTCGACGTTGCCGGTTAAAAAATAGGTCGCGAAGTGTGTAGTTTATGGTCATTCTAAAAATTGAAAAGTTAAAAACATTGCTGTCTCGATTTCGGGACTGCAATGTTGCATACAAATTCCATTATTAAACGAGTTCCAAACTTTTTAAAACTTTAAATGGCCATATCAAATGAAGGCATAGGTCCATTAAACAGCCGAACAGATGATCAGCACTTATTATTAATATAATGTTGGTACCGCGACTATTTAGGTGTCTCAAATACGTTGGCGTATTTTCAGCAGAAAAATACACTTCTATTTTTTTTAAAGGCGGCAAGCAAATCTTTTTAATGGTTTTACTTTTCTCTGTGAAAATTAGAACGTTGCTTCTGTAAAATATCTCTTGCACCATTTTTGAGAAAAGCACTATATATGACTCGGCTGGAAGGCTACTTGCTGGCTTCGGATTCAATTAAACGGACTCCCAAGGTCGTCCGTTTAAAACGAATCCTCAGCTTGCAAGTAGCTACTTCCGAACCTCGACAATAATGTACTATTGTTCTTAGAAACGTGATAATAATTAAAATATATTAAACCTACATGGTATCATCAGCCACACTGTTAAGTGTTAACTGTACCGATGTACAGTTAGGAGTGTTGCTGTTTGTATATTAATTTACTTAACCTTACGCATTACAAAATTGTCCTCATATAGCTATACATATATTTTAGGACAGTCTTACACTAATCGACCTACTTGGTAACAAAACATTGTAAATTCTTGAGTAGTTTGAATAGCAGGGCAGGTGACAAAAACTTGCTCAAAAGCATAGAAGGTAGCATCCTATAGAAGTGGTGTACGCGTGCCTCCGTGAGGGACAAAACATGTAAATTCGACCAATCATAGCGTCGCATTGCGCCGCTATGATTGGTCGAATTTATTTGTTATGGTGGGCAACAAATGAATTCGACCAATCACGGTGGTCAATTTACGGTGGGGAATAAAACAAGATGTGAGACTGTGACAAGGACAAACAATAATAGCGCTTTCGCTGCTACTCCTACTGAAAGATACATAAGACTATCCCGTTCTGTCAGTTATCCCCTGCTTCTATTCATGCTCAAAAGAGAAGAGACATCCGACATTTAAAAAAATATCCCTATATGTATGAGAGCAATAATACAATGTGTAAATGTAAATACATACATATCTTATATTTTATGATCATATCAAAGCTGGAAGTCCTAGGTTCGGATCCCCCTAAAAGTGTATTAATATGGTGTCCCATGGTGGTGGCCCATTTGTCCCCGCCGCCATACAAGAGGTGTGGACAGATGGGAATAGATATAGACCATTAATATATACGCACACAATTAAAAAACAAATAAATGTCCTATGAGGATTTGAACCCAGGACCTCCTACTTCATAGCACATAGCAGAGCAGGGTCACTGTCACTACTGACTAGCTAGGAGGCCGTAGAAATAATATACAATTTATATATATTTAAATTAAGTACAGTCAGCGTCGTATAGTAGGTCGCATCCAAAGTATTCAAATAGTTCAGTACGCCATACAAATAATATGGTGTACCGAACTATTTGAATACTTTGGATGCTACCTACTATATGACGCTGACTGTACTTATATAACAATTAACAAATCAGACTGGCAGCCACAGTTTAATGGCTAATCTAGGATTAAAACTTTTTAGTGGCTTGCCATTATGTTCAAAACATTTAGCTTCATACCACATCAAATATTTAAGTTTACCGCCATTGCCCGCCAGCATTGAACAAATTGGTTGTTAGTGGGTAGACAAAATAAAGTCACTATCATGTTAAACATTGAATTTATTAATTGTATTTTATTATTTTTAAGAGAATCTTCATAGCATGTGTCTGTCCGTTGAAACAGGAATCAATCTCAACCATCTTCCACTCAAAATATTTTACTCGTGGTACAGTCGCCATCAGATATATCGGAGCGGCCAAGGCGCTCACAAATATCTGAACACGCCTCTATTGTCAGGGCGTTAGAGTGCGTGTTCAGATATTGTGAACACCTTGGCCGTTCCGATATATCTGATGGCGACTGTACAGAGATGCATTGACTATTTCATCTTCACTCTCTTGTTGCATACATTGTAACTTCTAGTGGCTAGAGGCTGGGTCCTGAAATCAGAAACATATTTTTTATATATAAAATGTAATAATATCACAATAAAGTTTAATACACATTGCCTTCACATTGGAGTCTGTTTGCAAACACTAACCATTGTATAGATTTAGACCAAGAAAAGTATGCAGCGATATTGATCGCCTGCGCAGTACATGTGTTATTTTAAATGTCAAACATCTTTGAAATTATGATGTACCTTTCTTCTTTCTTGCTCTAACTCTAAATACTTTGGAATCTTTTGCTTGCTCGGGTATCAATATTAGCATGGGGGGTTAAAATAAAACTTGACAATAGTTATTAGTGGGCAAGGGGGCAAAGCAGTTGTTTAACCGCTCATGCTAATGTTGATTCCAGGGCAAGCAGAAGATTTGAACTATGAGCGTAGCGAGTGGTTCGAGAAGTGGAATCTTGAGCGTTGTGAGAATTCAAGGCACGAGGGTTAAACAAACATTGCCACCTAATGAAACACAGAATTTATCACCATGCCAATGCAGGGAAAATACCAACTATAAAATACCAAAAAAATCAAATCCACATGAACATTATAAAGAATTTATAATTCAAAATCATCATTTAAAAGTAAATTCTACCAGCTAACATAAGGAAACTCAAAATTTAGATCTGATTACTTTGCCCCACATGTGGGATAAATCATAAATGCAATTTTCTCATTAGTATTTGAACAATCAAGGGGGCCTTTACTAGTTGGTGTGGTGATAAATTATTTAATTAACCTTTGTATTCAAAACAAACTTACCTGAAGTGTTAATTTTTTATCAATTTTATCATTTATTGGCAAACAGTAGACACTGTCAGATTAATATGTAGGTTTTACCATTAGTAGTGTTCCGTTACTACATCGGCAATTCACGTCATCATCACAGGTCTTTTCGTCTATTGCAGACGATTTATGCATTGCTGTTTAGACAACGGGTTTGGTGATTGTGGAGGCCGATGCGTGAGCGGCACGACCTCCCACATTTTGGGCACATGTCACGCTTAGCACAGTCTTTAAAGCGCCACATCGGTCTTCCAACTTTCCTTTTAGCATACCTACGCAACTGCACCAAGCAAGACACGTCTAGGTATTCTATTCACGTACTTGTACTATAGTTCAAATGAAGCTATAATATGAAATTAATAAGTTTGTATAAACAGAAACAAAGCAAAGGCAACCAACAAACGCGGTGCCGCTTTGTGGCGACTTGACTATTTGACAGTTTATTTTTAGTGTTGCCGTTGAAAGTTCTTTCTTGTCCCTAAATAGAGCTTTTATGATTTATTATTATACAATATTATTAGTTCAAATAAAATATGATATTCCAAAAGACTACAAATAATATTATATAGTACTTAAATTCCAAAATAATGATAATTATGCCTCAGTGTCCATTTCTGAGGGCCTACCGCGAACCACGTTCGACGTGTTGCCTCTCTGTCGCACTTGTAAATTCGTACGTAAGTGTGACAGGGAGGCAACACGTCGAACGTGGTTCGCGGTAGGCCCTCAGCTTTTTTAAGGAACAGGCGTATAACATTACCCTGAAGTAGGGGACTAATTTTAAAATAGCAATAATCATTACTTGATGCCGTTTTTGACGTTTCTGTGCACGCTGTTGTCTGTCTATACTTATAGGTCACATAATTAGTGATACAAACACCTGCCTGGTCAATATACGCAAAATTAGATATATTTATTCTAATTATAACAGAAAAAGTTTATTAAAACAAACATTAAATGCTTTTGTATAATAATTTCAGGTTTGATAGGTACGGGTTTTGCCATGGGAGAAGTTGAAAAGGAACGTTATGAAAACATATCTTTGTATGTATAGGTACTAAGATGGTACAAATCATGTACAAATCTGTTGCTTAAAAATAAAAGCACGACGCGACGTTGCCAAACTGCTATGAGTTACTGCGAAGCGAGTCCAGTTTAACTCGACAACGTCGCATCGTATTGTTACAATAGGGTATTTTCGTACTAGTCAAATCAGTTACTTTTTTATAGTTATTGCAATGCAACTTGTATCGTAAATTTTTAGAAGGCACGATAAGAGTGAATTGAGCATGAATTGAGGTATTTTATCTCATTAGGATCGAAAGAGCTCGTGAATTTGAGTACAAATAACACAAAAGTGGCAAAAAAGATCACAATATAAAAAATGGCAAAAAATAGTAGTTTTCGATATAAGTGCGAGAAGTATGTCATTTTGCACGAGTACCGAGCTTTCGATTTTTCCGGAAATATACTGAGGGGCTACCGCCAAAACCGAAATTCGCAAATTGCGGGGATCTTTCTCTTTTACTCCAATGCAGGCGTAATTAGAGTGACAGAGAAAAATGCCCGCAATTTGCAAAATTCGATTTTCGCGGTTATAGCCCTGTCACTTACAACGGATGCCTTTGCTTTGATATCTGGTGGCGTTAAATTAACTCCAAAATCGTCTGAATCACTCATTTTTATTTAATAACTTATGCTTTCTTGGCAATTACTTACAAACATAAATCACTTTAAATGTTGAATAAAAAAGGCGGGAAGGGAATAAAAAAAGTTTTACTTTTAATTGCCATTTTTTTCAATGTGGATTCTGTTGTCACTGTTGTCAGCATTATGCCAATTGAAGAGAAATTGTATTATTAAAATTAATAAAATTAATTTTCAGAACATATAATTATACATGGTCAACCAGATCTTGACAGTAGAAAAAGGCGGCAAATTTGAAAAATGTAGGCGCGAAAGGATATCGTCCCATAGAAAATTTGAATTTCGCGCCTTTATTTTACTGACAAGATTTGGTTGACCAGCTATATGTAAAAAAACATGAATCTTTTGTTATTTCATTATATTGATATATATCTAATTAATTACATTTATATTAAGTGTATAAAGTGTATTGTACGAACGTCAGCTTCATTCTGTCGCGCGTTGTTCAAGTAATACTATTGGGTCTCGAATAATACTCCTTTATGCCCAATCGCGCGTTGTTCAGGTGGGTCATTTATAAGCGGGTCTCGCATAATACTCATTTATTTAAAATGTATCAATCAGATTACTTTTTAGCACTAGTGTAAAAAAATCAAACTTTACGCACGATTTGCAGCTACAAAAACTAAACTTTTTGAGCAATTGGATTAAAAATATATAAAGAAACGCTCAAGTACCAGTGGCATGGTGGCATATAGACGGACTTACGCCAGTAGTAATGTCTAATCCTTTTGCCATGCACCAATGGTAGCATGCGCAAAATTATTATGACAGGTATTTATTTTCAGCCGGTTTAAATAGTTTCGGCAAGACTTATGTAGCATTCTTATAATATATAAATATTATCATCACCACAGTATCGTTTTCCGAAATTACTTTATGGTTATACCGTTTGGCTACGCTATTTCTCTGTACCCTGCCTCTCCCTTCCCTCCCTGTACTCCTTAAGTGCCCGAACTCTCTTTACTCATACTGAAAGATACATAAGACTATCCTGTTCGGTCATTTCCTTCCACCCCTCATGCTTGATCCAGTTTTAAACTAGATTCATGATTTATTCAATACGCTATAAAGCGACATCTGTTGATTACTTCTAATCGTTGGCAACGACATATGTCTACTAACTTTCAATGAAGACGTATAGATGTCGTTAGGAATTCTATGATTTGGATGTGACACAGCGCCATCTTGTATCCATGATAGGCAACAGTGCTTTTTCAGTGACGCCATCTGGTAATGGTGCGCTTTTAGGCGGTCACATTTGAATGTATGGGATAGCAGCGTCTGTATATATGTAGTCTGTGGTAAAACGAATTACCTTTTTTATTTCTTTATGGTTACAATATAGGTATTATTCATTAGCACAGTTGGCATGCCATATGCATTGTTTACTATACATATGGCACTTAATAATGAAAATCATTAAGTTATAAAATATTTAACTTCATAATAATATACTCAACTTTTGGGAACAAATCAAATTAATTTATTAAATATTTTGATAAATTCAAATCATTTCATTGAATATTTTTCTTGAATATATGGCATCTATTTCAGTTTATAAGTAATAATAATATAATTATTTCATTTTAGTGGTCGGCATTCGGCAGGCATAATCACTACTTTTACTATTCATTTAACAACATTATTAAAACAAAAAAAATAATATACTCCTTTTCCCTAATAAAGTGAAACCTGGTAGCCCCCCCACATCAAGCGTCTCCCGAAAGTCGACGCCTCACCAACGCCCGCGCGGCGTCGACGCCGCGCTCCCGCAGCGCCGACGCGACGCTACGGCGCCTCTCGAACGTCGACGTCGCAGTGACGTCCGCGCGGCGTCGGCGCCGCGGCAGCGCCGCGCCTCCTCGACGTCAGTGGCGGCTGTCGAGCGTCGGAGCGTCTGACTGGATGTTGGTCGCCGCTGGCGTCGCGGAGGCGCTGCGCGGGCGCGGCGTCGGCGCTGCGTGGGCGCGGCGTCGGCGCCGCGCGGGCGTCACTGCGTCGTCGACGTTCGAGAGGCGCCGCAGCGTCACGTCGCCGCTGCGGGAGCGCGGCGTCGCCGCCGCGCGGGCGTTGGTGAGGCGTCGACGTTCGGGAGACGCTAGATGTGGGGGGGCCCTAAGGGAGTAACAGTCGCCAGCAAGCTCGGCCGAATTTCACCTTCCCATACTTAAACGGAGTTTCGTTCTCATTTTAAAACTACGTGTTGGATTGTAATTAAACTTAGCACATACAATGACATGAGGTAAAATGTCATTCAATAGAAATTGCTAACTATGTAAACAAACCGCCATACTAAAATTGACACTGAATGTCAAATTACTAGTAAGTTTTGTTTACATAGTTCGCAAGTTCTATTGAATGACACTTTATATCTAGTTCTGTAATTAGTTTTATATACTTAGCTCTAGTTTATAAAACAAATGAAATAGAGCAAAAATAGGTAATATTTTTATGAAAAATTTAAATTCACTGTATTTTTTAAACTATGGTATCTGAACTATCTGAAGCTGCATTTTTAGTTTTCCTTTTTTAAGTAGTAGGTGGTAGTAGTTTTAGTTTTGTAGGTAGTTTTAATTTTATTTAGGTTACTTTATTGTTACTTTATTTTATACATAATTACATATATTGTTGTTCAATAGAGATAGTCAATTATTACAGAACTAGAATATATATTACAGAGCAATCTAACTAGTCGTTTTAAAATGAGAGCGTAACTACGTTTGTATGGAGAACCGAGCTTGCCGGGGACTCTTAACAAACAATACAAACATTAATAGTGTTTGCCCGGGACATTTATACGAATTTTATTATTTCCAATCACACAAACACTACAACTCAATATCTTACAAAATACACTTTAAATTTTGTCACTAATACATAGCATTCGTGCTGATACCGTGTGGTAAAAATTAAGTATTTGTAAAAAAATGTAGTTAAATAAGATGTTGATGACATAAGTGTTTTGTTAAAAGTGAGGTAACTAGGCAAATCAAAAATATATCAAAAATAGAAATAGTAAACTTAAATATCTGTCTGCACAAAAGAGGTTGCAAAATACAAATGTTAACGGACTTGATGTAAAATACTCAGTTTTAGGTATCTCACGTTAGACATTGACCTTGACATTTGTAACGTAATTATACACATAATATGTTATGTTGGTACGTAACACGCGTATTGGACTTTGAGCTACGTTTAGCTAAGAAAATAGTAGTGTTTGCATGTAAAACACGGAAGATGAATCCACCATCCAATACGAGTGTATATATTGGTAAAGCAAATAAAATAGATGTCTCTATAATGGGAATGGCGATCAGTGCTAATGCGTCATACTAGATACAAACACTTTAAATACAAATCAGCCTACAAAAAATTTGTATGTATTTATGGTAATATGGAAAAAAAATAGTAGTGCACAATAATCAATAATATATTAAAAAAAACATAATAATGCGTATTACAAACTGAAATAGACGTCATATACCCCAGAATTAAGCATAGAATAAAATATTTTACCTATGCTTTTATCATAGATAAAGTCAAATTTTTATTAATGGACTAATAATGTTCTTTTAATTATAACCTGCGTAAATTTTCTAGATTTTTTTTGAATAGGAAGTGTATTCCAATCTAGGTAATTAACTATTATTAATTACTAGGTAATTAATCACCTATAACAGTTAATTACCGCTAGTTCCCATCAATGTCAAATAGTGATATGACTTTAATTGGGCTTTCTTTGATATAGTATACGTAGAATAGAGGGATTTTTAATAATATCGTGTAATTTTTGTTAAAAAGCCACTATTTAGAATAAACAAGAACAACCATTTAATTAAAAAAATATATTTGTACAAGAAGGGATGTCTGCAAGCAATATTACATTTTCTAAAACCGAGAACCTGTTTTTATGGTGCTGACAGAGGTCACAAGTTCGAATCTTGCTTCGTGAATTTTTCCATTTGAATTTAAAAATGTACGCATTACGTTACTTGTTAGAAGAAAGGAAATAGTACTAAATATAACCGAAAAGTTTTAATCCATTTCAACACATTAATGTTAGTTTCTGTAAAGTACCATACCGTATAGTTAGGGAGGCGAATAGGGGAATTTTCGGCAATACTCGAGCGTGGCAGTTTAAGATATGAGAGATACCTTAGACCTAATAGAACAACCTTGTAAAGTATTTAGCTCTATATGTAGTGACGCGCGCCTAGGATAGACGATCAGATTAGTAAAAAAAAATGGATAGTCTGAAATACTCGAGCGCGTCAGATTAAGATATTGGGGGTTGATTTTAGTGTTTAAAGACTAAATTTAACTAATCTGACGATAAGTCCTTGACGCCGCCGAGTTATAGGGTCGCGAACTTGTAAAAAAAAAACGTTAATCCGGCATTCTCGAGCGCGATTTTTTATTTTTTTATTTTGAAGAATATAATCTAAAACTTACTAAAAATACAAAATCTGCCGGTTTCCGCATGACCGGAAGAGTGGAGGAGCCATTTCGTCTTCCTAAGAACGCGTTGCGGCATATAAGTCGCGAACGATACATTATACAAAAAAAAAGTTTAAATAAACAAAAAAGGTAATTTTATTTTACACAAAAAAGGTCTCTTTACATTTTTGTCCAAAGTTAAAACTTTTTGACTTGAAGCATCATAAAAACTCAAACTCCCGGTCAGATTAAGAGAACCCACCAACATTTTTGTCAGATTAAAAAATATGCTTTCAGGATACCGAGATAAACCTCCCCTATGAAAATCTGACGCGCTCGAGTATTTCAAAAAAACTTTTTTTTTTTGCATTTTCAAAAATTCATCGTAACTTATCGTCACGCCGAAATCGTCAGTTTTTTTAAAGGAAGCTTCCTTGGGGCCTACTTAACACCCCTTCCGAAAATCTGACGCGCTCGAGTAAATTTTTTTTTTTTGCATTTTTGACTATATGCCTACCCCCACCACGCAAACCGGCAGATTAGTATACCGTTGTTATCAGAGGCACTCGGGGCATACGTAGTATGAATATCTGACGCGCTCGAGAATGCCCAAGTAATTGTTTTTTTTTAACATTTTTGAAAAACTGTACACGCCAAACCCACCGCTAAAATGGTTTTTGCCATACGAGCTTTTCTTTTCGAAATTATATCTTTCGATTTTGATAGGTCTCGACGGCGCCGTTGAATTACGCCATTTAGATACCTCGCCTCCCTAACTAGTATCAATATTCTCCTCCAACGAACAGAAATCCACATCTCGCCGAAATATATTTCATACTAGCGACCCGCCGCGGCTTCGTACGGGTCAACAAATTATACATAAACCTTCCTCTTGAATCACTCTATCTACTAAATAAAAACCGGCCAAGTGCGAGTCGGACTCGCGCACGGAGGGTTCCGCACCATCAACAAAAAATAGAGCAAAACAAGCAAAAAAACGGTCACCCATCCAAGTACTGACCCCGCCCGAGTTGCTTAACTTCGGTCAAAAATCACGTTTTTTGTATGGGAGCCCCACTTAAATCTTTATTTTATTCTGTTTTTAGTATTTGTTGTTATAGCGGCAACAGAAATACATCATCTGTGAAAATTTCAACTGTCTAGCTATCACGGTTTGTGAGATACAGCCTGGTGACAGACGGACGGACGGACGGACGGACGGACGGACGGACAGCGGAGTCTTAGTAATAGGGTCCCGTTTTTACCCTTTGGGTACGCAACCCTAAAAACCGCATCAAAATCCGTTGCGTAGTTATATAGATCTAAGCATACAGACAGACAGACAGACAGACAGCGGGAAGCGACTTTGTTTAGTACTATGTAGTGATGATAGTGATAGTGATTATGTCTATAAATCTTTTAACTTTGTTAAGTTAAGTTTGTAGCGGCGTTTTCACGTAACGAACCGGTCGCCAAGGACGCTCTCGAACGTCACTGCGGATAAATGATCGGTAAAAACAGCGGTTCTCCTTCTAAGCACGATTTAACATACAACGCTAAACATTACGAGGGGTGTTCAAAATATTCTCGGTATGAGAATGAAAACAAACAAGTACGAAAAGTTTGATATTTTTATTTTTCAATATACTCCCCCCCTATGTTCATACACTTGAAAGATCGATCAATTATTTTTTTTAATCCCTCGTAAAAATATTTTTTATCTTTCGTGTAAAAATGCTCCTCCACTGCCGCCTTCAATGCTTCATCGTCAGAAAATTTATTTCCACGCAGATCCTTTTTAAGATTGGGGAGCAAAAAGAAGTCGCTGGGGGCTAAGTCCGGACTATACGGTGGGTGAGTAACAGTTTTAAACCCACATTCAACAATAGCTGCCTTGGCAATATGAGCAGTATGGACGGGGGCGTTGTCATGCAGAAGCAGAATACCTTTGGTTAACTTTCCTCGCCTCTTTTCTTTAATTACATCCTTTAATTGACGTAGAATGTTAGCGTAGTACTGTCCTGTGATATTTACACCTTTTTCTTTATAATCGATTAGTAATACTCCTTCACAATCCCAAAATATCGTGGCCATGACCTTGCCAGCTGAAGGGATGACCTTGAACTTCTTGGGATGAGCTGAACCCTTAATGTGCCACTGCATGGACTCTTGTTTACTCTCTGGGTCATAATGATGAACCCAGGTTTCATCTCCAGTAACTATTCTTTGCAGCACCTCATCAGGATTTTCACCGCACAGGTCAATAAAATCGGAACAACAAGCTACACGCATGTCTTTTTGAAGCCGAGTCAGCATTCGCGGAACCCATCTTGCACTTACTTTTGACATATTAAGATGGTCATGTATAATATCATGTACGGTACCAATAGAGAGATTGGTTACTTGTGCTATAGATTTTACCTTCACCCGACCATCTTCCAATATAAGTTTTTCCACTTTATCAATATTTTCTTGTGAAGTAGCTACTACAGGCCGGCCAGGTCTAGGGTCATCTTCAATACTCTCCCTTCCGCGTTTAAACTCGCTTGACCACTTTTGAATGGTAGATAAAGAAGGAGCAGACTCACGGTAAACACAATCCATTTCCTCTTTTATGGTTTTTTGATTTTTACCCTGTTTTGTCAAGAATTTTATCACGCATCGATGTTCTAATTTAGTTAACATTGTCAATTCGCACATGATGTTCATGTTTGTTCAGCAATTGCAGAAAAACAAAAGACTATCTCGGTTCGAATTATACTTTTTTTTAATGTCAATGAATAAACCTTAGCGGCCAGTAACGAAAGAAATTTTAGAAGAGGTCGTAAGATATCAATACCGAGAATATTTTGAACGCCCCTCGTATGTTCTTAAATTAAAGTATACTATATCTTTTCTTGGAAAACATATAAAAACTTAAAAATGCGCGTTTTCCCAAAGATACGACATAGCTAGATCGGTTTTTCGCCCCCGAAAACCCCCATATAGCAAATTTCATCGAAATCGTCAGAGCCGTTTCCGAGATCCCCGAAATACATATACAAGAATTGCTCGTTTAAAGTTATAAGATTAATCTGACTACAACGTACTATGTTAACTCTTACTAGGTACTTGTTAAGAAGCTGCTGTGGGGCCTGTGCTTTGAGCTCAAATTAGCAACAAAAAAAATGAAAAAAAAAAACAAACAACATGTAACATTAAATTAAGTATGCACAATTTTAGATGTTTTACTCAAAATATCGTAATTATTCACTAAAATATCTCCTTGGTACCTAATCTATTGAAAATTTCAAACAAATAAATGATAAAATTAGTCGTTTTTACAGCATATGTATTGCATTGTTTTATTTTTAATAACATAGGCTTATCCAATTTATCCATGTAGTTGTAGTGATTATTTTCGACGTGACATAAATTGCTATTCTGTCTCCGATCATTAGTAATGACCTACACTCATTTAAAAAAAATACAGTAAGATCGACAGACTCAAAAAACTACCAATCAATTATTTAGGTATTAATCTTTTTATAAATCGCTGCACAATTGCCGTTTATTACGAGTTGGGTTCACACTTAGTTGCTATTCAATAGTGACCATCTAACGGCCCAATTCGAACAATGATTATAAGATATCACAGCGATACAATACCAGTGTCTCAGTGTCAAAAGTGACATATCTTCAAACAAAAATGTTCCTTTTGACACTGACAGATCGACATCGTATCGCTGTGACATCTTATATGCATTGTTCGAATTGGACCGTAAGTAAACTATGTCACGTTAAGGTCGATGCAAATTACTGATTCTCCGCCATTTAGCAAGACCATAAATAAAGACAGTAAAAATATCAGTAAATTATCATTATTAGTTCGTTTATTTAAATTAAAGTGTCTATTAGAATATATGCCTTGTATATAAGTTAAATAAACATAAAATGTTATTAGTTATAAGTGGAAACTGTTTTGGCTATTAAAATGTTATTAGTTATAAGTGGAAACTGTTTTGGCTATATATTGTGTAAATTAATTATTTTGTTGTAGTATTTTGCCTGTTTGTTTCCCAAGTTTAAATAATAAAAAAACAGTGAATTTAACCTACATACCGACGCGACGACGCTTCGAACTCTTTCCAGCGCTCGTGGTCATAGTCAATGCCATGCTGGCTCGCTGGAACTCCATGAATAACTATCACGGTGACCGAAGACAATATTATAATACGAGTAAATGCCTTAAAAACCAGTTATTAGAGGGTTACTAGTAGAGAGCGGATTTGATGTAACGATCTCAATATTAATATGGATATGACTGGTATAATTTATTATTTTTTCTACACACATTTATTTATTACCATCATAATTTTTGCCCAATATTTCGTCAGGTGACAAGCAAAACTCAATAATTACTAAAAAATATTCAAACAAAATGCAACCTACTTTCAGTATTAATATGGTTCACTATTGCTATGAACTTGTGGTGGTAATTAACGAGTTTTACTTGTCACCTGACGATTTACAAAAGCTTCCAAAAAGGTTTTTACTTTTTTGTTCCGATAAGTTACATTATTTTTGTGTGTAGAAAAAATAATAAATAGTCAATAATCAAATAGTCAAATAGTTAATAGTCAAAATATACTTTATTCATGTAGGCCTAGCAACAAGCACTTATGAATCGTAACATACTTATAAATTATCTTAAGCTAATTATCAGAGCAATTTATTGATGTTATTATTCCATAAGAATATTGGATAATTATACAAATCAAATTAAACACAAATTAAATTAAATTAAGAATTTCACAAAAGGATCGTCAAACATGAAAAAAAAATGTATAAAAAATACTAGTCTAGAATGTTTCTACAATAAAATCTAAATGTCAAATAAATAAATAAAAAACACAAAAGAAGTATATACATCGGAATATCAATTTCCTCATCATTAATCAAATATACCTAAAAAATAATCATTTCGAATAACAATTAATCCCACCAAATTATACCAGTCATATCCATGTTAATATTGAGATCGCTACTTCAAATCCGCTCTCTAGTTATTAGGTAACTAACATAAATTATATAAAACATATTTAATCAGATGCTTTAACCAGTTTAACTGCGACATAGCAACCGAGATCCGATATTATAATTAATAACTACCATGAAATCACCAAATTCTATACTACTTACAACCATGGTCCACAAATTATCTTACATATGTCGCAGTCAATTGATCAAAACAGAGATTTGAACAAATCTCTAAGGGATATGATCAAATCACGCAGGATGTTAAAATGGCGAATCCATAATTATCATCATTTCTCCAGAAAAATTTAGTCATTTGATCAAATCACTGACTCTGTTTAGTGAAAAGACAAAATCGGCCAATAAACGCGAAACGCTATTTCATTTCACTAGATTTGTTTACGAATTTGACAAAATCCCTAACCAGGACAGTAAGTTGACGAAACGAACTCAAAAAGTCAACCAGTTTTGTCATTTCGCTAAACAAGTCTAGTAAAATGATAAAGTCTCAACTGGAAGACCATCTTCCAATCACCATATACCATCTTGCTTTTGTAATTTCACTAAACCAGTTCAGAGATTTAATCAAATCACCATATACCATCTTCCAGTTGAGACTTTATCATTTCAATAAACCTGTTTAGCGAAATGATAAAACTGGTTGACTTTTTGCGTTCGTTTCGTCAACTTACTGTCGTGGTTAGGTTAGGTTAGGGATTTTGTCAAATTCCTAAACAAATCTAGTGAAATGAAAAAGCGTTTCGCGTTTATTGGCCGATTTTATCTTTTCACTAAACAGAGTCAGTGATTTCGTCAAATGACTGAATTTTTCTAGGGAAATGATGATATGGATTCGCCATTTTAACATCCTGCGTAATTTGATAATATCCCTTAGAGATTTGTTCAAATCTCTGTTTTGATCAATTCCCTGCGACATATACATGTAGTCATGTATGTGTAGTCTGTCAAGCCATTTCAGTCAGTAGAAAAAATCAGCAAATTTAAAAAAAATTGATGCGAAGGGTTATTGTCCCATAAAAAATTAAAATTTTGCGCCTTTTTCTTCTGACAAAGTTGTTTGACAGACTATACATATCAATCAAATGTTGTTTTTGGCTTTAGTTTGAGTTTTTATTTTATTTTATAAAAATATATAATGACCTACACATTCAAGTAGTACCATATATTCTTTTTTATTTTAGACCATAGTTAGAAGTTAATAGCGTTGGTATTAACTAAATTACCTAGAAGCCGCTTATCGTAAGGATTTATTAAGTAAAAAGTAAATGTTATGAAAAAAGGAACTAATGCTTGCAATGTACGTCAAAAGGACTGGTTCTATGACTGTTTTGTCCTTCAGTTAATCGTCAATATATGTGATTGCTTATTTTGCAGCACATTTATAGAAGAAAATATAGGTAAAGCTTTAAACAGAAAATGTATATATATCTAATATTAAGTTTAAAAACATATTTTTAAAAATAAAGATTTAAATATTGGATACGAAAAGTAGTAATATAGCTATATAAATGACTAATCGACCTTAATCGTTTGATAACGTATTGTAAGCTGTACTTTACGGAGCTGGGCGTGCAATGACTGACCAGATACTATAATTTATTTACATATTAGGATGGTATATTGTTATCAGTGAAACAGCATGAAACCAACTGCCTATACATAGATACTATACCTTAGATACTAGTTTCGCGAATTGATAACAGCGATAACGCGTATTTTGGTGATTATTCTTATATTTTATGCAATAGTACTACGATAAGAACATATTGACTATAAAGATATCATCATGATGATCCTTATCATTATCAAACATGACTTAGGATCAACTTTTCGGGAAAATATATCGACACATCATTCCGACATCACTATTTTGACTAATTAAAAGATGGCAACATCGAAAAAAAGTAAACAAACCAAAATCCGGGCCAAATTTCGAACGCACGCACTTCGTATTTGTAATCAAAACAAATACTTTCACTTAAATATAAACACAATGTTTTGGCACAGAACTCGCGTTGTAAACTATAAAATAAAAGTAGTGATTTTTATTTTTCGGAGTGACACCGAGTTAGGTCTCACGAACGTGTTTTAAACGCGAAGGTTAGATACCTACTACCTATTTACCGCCATTTCTGGCACCTACTAACGCAACTCAGCCGATCAAATCCAAAACGACGTAAGTGTCTATGACACTCGCATACAGATATTACTTATTGTTTCAACATAATATAGGTGGCGTCATTATTAATCGAAAGACCTCCTAATTTTATTTGCCGATAACCAATATTTATTGCTTTGGATTAGAGTCGATTATTATATGACTGATCAGTAAATTAAGTTTGTTTGTTTACCAGCACAATAGTCAATAAACAACTTTGTTAGAAGATTGTAAGAAATATATCATTTTGTGACACATAATCTCACTATACAACCTTGCGGAAAGAGAGGAGTTGTGGAATATATGGGGCCATAGAATAAATAATAGTACAGAAGATTCACTCTAATACGCGGATTACACTCTCGCGCGAGGCACGAGACGAGCCGCGAGCCGCGCCACGAGACGCGAGTCCACCGCTTACACTCGCGTTCGGCTTGTCATTCAGTTATAGTTATAAACCTTATGCCGTGCCGTTAGTGTTTAAATTATATTAGCTCGACGAGCTTGCGAGCCACGAGACGAGCCGCGAGCCCACCGCTTACACTCGCGTCTCGTGGCGCGGCTCGTCTCGTGGCTCGCGCGAGAGTCTAATCCGCGCCTATAACAAAACGCGTCTATTACGACAGATATGGCCGCTAGGTGGCGCAAGCGCGAGCAGGCGTCCGTTCCGGAGCGGTGCGCGGCAACTACTATGGCTAAACACCAAAATTGGTGTGGGCCGCGTGTACTTGTAGGTTGTAGGTACTTGTAGTGACGTAACGAAATCACGGAGTGAGCCACGCCTGGCGCAATTCATTCCACAACTCTTCTCTTTCCGAACAGACTAGGTATAGTTATAAATTATAATTATGAATAAATATTTAAATATAAACTTTTGATGGGCAGAAATTTTACCTAGGAAGCTGTTTTTGTTGATACTATATTGATAGTCATCAATGTCATCATAATACTCATAATGATAATTTTGGAAAATACGCGAAACCGCCTGCTGCTAACACATAACTATAATTTCCAAATTCGTGTTAATTAATTCGCTTAGCATCAGGCGCATATTATATCCATACTAATACTGATACTAATATTATAAATGCGAAAGTGTGTCTGTCTGTGTGTTACCTCTTCACGCTTAAACCGCTGAACCGATTTCATGTCGGAAATCATTCTCAAAGAGGGTGAAAATGAAAAACCCTCTTTTTAATTTATATATAACTTAAATGTGCTAATTTATATTTTTAACAAGCAGAAACGTCTGCAACCGATGCTATTAAGCTTAGAACAAATTTTAAAGTGGAAAAATTGACTGTCTTCGGTGTGACTTGAACTCACGGCCTCTTAATCGATACTCCAGCGCTCTGCCATTTGAGGCAAGCAAGCAAGCGTATAGGAGCGGCCTTAGTGCACGCTGCTCACATCACGCGTGAGCCCACAGCCACGCTGCACGCCCCGCCGAGCGAGCGTCCACTCAGGCCTTACACTGACTTACTTGAGTTTACTCCGCTTCTCGGCCAACGCGAGCTGCTGGGCTATGGTCATCTTCGGCTTGAGATTAGGAGGGGGGGCATTGGGAAAGTAGTCCCCCCCCTCGTTCGCCGGGCCCTCATCGTCGTCCTCACCCACGGTGAACCCTGGCTTGCCCTGATGACAAAAAAAATTGGGTTAATCAACTTTTTCTTGTCGTTGCTATGGTTACGGTCTCCTGAGTCACTCTTAAAACTCTAGGTTTTTCGTATTTAAATTAACCAAACTTGCATTTTATGGTAGTTATAAGACCATCATGGGACATCTACTGAGCATGTTAGTAGAACATGGTACAGCAGTAAGCTTAACTGCTTCTTCTAACAATTTATGCTACTATTGTCTCCTCGCTGATGGACAGAATAACAACAAGAAATAGTTGACCCATTTGCTATCTAGCTGAATTTAATAGTTATTTGTTTTACACGGGGGCAAAGTTGTTGTTTAACCACTCGTGCTAATATTGATACCACAGAGCAAGCGAAAGATTCCAAAATTGAACCACGAGCGTAGCGAGTAATATGATACTGAAATCTTGAGCGTTGCGAGGGTTGCAAAGAGGGTTAAACAAAATATTAACTCTAATTAACATATCAAACAAAAACAAACCAAATCAAATCCAAATTAATGTTATTAAATATCTATCATGCAAAATCATAATTTTAAAGTCAATTCAACCAGAAAACATAAGAAAACAACTCAAAATTTGCATTTGATTAAGTACTTTGCCTAACATATATCATAACAGTTTCAGCTGAATTTAAACAATATTTGTAGTAGGATACCTCTTGGTAAGTATAGCATGCGAGAGAGAGAGAGAGAGAAATAGTAGAAAGAGAGGCGGGAGGCTTTCCCTGTTCCGCTCCAACACTCGGAGCGGCGTGCGCATCCACATCATAGGGTCTACCGCGAAACACGAAAATCTAAATTTCGTTATCTGCCTATCACTCTTGCAGAAGCAGGTAACGAATTCCGATTTTCGTGCTTCGCGTTTGCCCTCCTAATAGCCGATTTAAACTCTCGCGCGAGCCACGAGACGAGCCGCGAGCCGCGCCACGAGACGCGAGTGTAAGCGGTGGGCTCGCGGCTCGTCTCGTGGCTCGCAAGCTCGTCGAGCTAATATAATTTAAACACTAACGGCACGGCATAAGGTTTATAACCGAATGACAAGCCGAACGCGAGTGTAAGCGGTGGACTCGCGTCTCGTGGCGCGGCTCGCGGCTCGTTTCGTGGCTCGCGCGAGAGTCTAAATTGGCTATAAGAGCCTACCGCGAACCACGTTGGACGTGTTGCCTCCCTGTCACACTTACGTACGAAATTGCAAGTGCGACAGAGAGGCAACGTCGAACGTGGTTCGCGCTCTATTTAAATTCGCGCCCGAGTGTGGAGGGGGCTTAATAATCGCGTAAGACACTCACATTCTGTTCAGGCAAGTCCTCAGAGTCGATTTTCTCAAAATTGTCGCTCTCGCTCGAGGAGCACCTAGCCTGCTCCTGGTCGCTCATCCTCTGACCTGCAAACAAAATTTACTGTCAAATACAACTGTACAGCCAGCAGCAGAAGTTACTAAGCGGGCGAGGTGTTCAAAATTACCTTTACACGCTCTTATTCCCTTAACAATAAAGTCGGGTCAAGATCATTTTGAACACCTGGCCCGCTTAGCAACTTCTGCCGCTGACTGTACGTCAGCCGATCGTAATATCCGCCAGATCAGGAAATTCCTAGGCATATCGTGTCACGTGAAAATCAATGTTTCGAGCAAAACAAAGAGGCACGGCCGTACCATCCTTTTCTGGATTAATATATTTCTGAAAATGTTATCATTTTTGCTTAGCTATTAACGGAAACATTTATTCAACATTCACCCTAAAGAAAGAGACAAATGTCTCCCGCCTGTAGCCATCTCGCTCGCCCGCTTTCTTGGAGCAATTTTTTTTCGACTCGCCCGCACTGTAGAATACACAGCCTATAAACACTCAAAAAGCAACCCTAACTCTTAAATATAAAGTCTAAACTCGTCTGTGCTGTGTAATGCAATACCCAGCATTTCATCACGGAGGTATGGTATGCCACGGGAATGCTTTAATGGAAATAATGGAAAATAGATAGGGAATGGTAATCGCTCTGCAACGGTCTAGAGGTGATAGAATTTTCAGTATTTACTCGTATATCTGGGAGACCGAGCTTTGCTCGGAAAACATGCGAAAACTCAAAAATGCGAATTTTCCCAGATAAGACCTAGCTAGATCGATTTTTCGCCCCCGAAAACCGCCATATAGGAAATTTCATCGAAATCGTTAGAACCGTTTCCGATATCCCCGAAGGCCCGAAACATATAAAGTATGTATTTTCCGAGCAAAGCTCGGTCACAACGATGGGTAGATTGCAATGTCAAGCAAGAATATCGAGATTTTTTTTTGACAAAATGCAGAATAGGTACAGATACAGACGATTTACATTCAACAATGTAAATATTCAGATTTTTCATAATTGCTCCATAAGTTTATCTTCTTTAGTTTTGCCTATAACAATTAAGCATTTCGGCTGAATGAGGCCGGCCCGCGGCCCTGATAAGTTTGGCGCCAAAAAAAAGTTCATCATCGTTTTTTTTACAGTTTTTTATGGCCTGGATGCAAGTCCTTTAAGCCAAATTCACTATCGCTGTGCAAATGTCACGCTAGTGCGAGGAAAGACCGTAACTTATCGAGAAACTTGACCGTCCTATCGGTTATCTCGAGTCAAATGTCAAATGTCAATTAATGTTACGCATTCGTGTGAAGGTGACATCGGACACGATATCTGACCAAGGAAGTGAAATAGAGGGCAAATGAGAGTTTTAGCTTTTTGTTTGATACATGTTTGTGTTTCGTGGTGAACTGTCAAATTAGCCTTCCTTAAGCATACATTTTGGGTGCGGGAGTGTCTTCGTCTTACACTACACTACACTAGCCAAAAATAGGTTGTTTTTGTTTTTATATGTTCTTTATTTCAAAATAACTATACAATATAAATATATGAAGTAGGTAATGTGCTGTACACTACACCAAACACTTACAAATCAGGAATATATAAGTTTAGCCTGAGAAAGTAATTATTATATTAAAAAAAATAGGTAAAAACCGGCCTTGTGCGAGACAGACTCGCGCACGAACGGTTCCGTGAACAGTTTAGATTACTTTAAATGATTAAACAGATTTTTTTGTCGATTCGTTTTTGGATTTTTTCAAAATGGGGGAGTCATGGGCATTCAGGAGGTCTATTTATTTATTACAAGGATATATACAAGTGAAGAACGATGTAGACAGAACAAAGACAGAATATCTACAGCTCACATAGCCACTATTCATAAATCATAATCTAATGGTACAATGTAATGTAACCGTTATATGTTATGCATTTTTTGTCTGTTATACCAACTTGTAATACTGAACGATGCCATCTAACATTGAATTATCATTTCACCTTGGCAGTACCAAAGTCTAGTAAATAAGAAAAAATATTTACTAGTCTCTGAAAGTACTAAAAATAACAATCACTACATTGTATAAAACAAAGTCACTTCCCGCTGTGTGTCTGTCTGTATGTATGCTTAGATCTTTAAAACTATGCAACGGATTTTGATCCGGTTTTTTTAATAGATCGAGTTATTTATGACAAAGGTTTATGTATAATTTGTTAACCCGTGCGAAGCCGGGGCGGGTCGCTAGTAAATAATAAAACAATTAACTTCAAATAAGATTCTTGCTTCCAATTCCTGTTAGAAAACCGGACCCCAACAATCTTCAGCAACTAGAAAAATGATAAGAATAGAGTATAGAATTTTCACGCCAACTATACCTTTCCTTAATATGGCACCCATTTCATTAGGCTCGCGGATAAAACCGTGGCCCCTGCAGGCCTATTATGGATGGCTTTATCCACGTGACAAAATATCCGTCACTTTTTAACACAGCGCGATTGACACAGTGACGAATACCGTTTTATCACTCTGTCACGTAGACAGAACGACCATCATATCCGTACTGATTGGTTGACAAAAGACTATCTTGAATAGGTACACTAAGGCCTAAGTCCATAAGATTTAGGCTCCACGCTTCCATATCGCACAAAAGACTGAAACTCGGATGGTATCTACGAAGTCTAAAGGTCATATGAGTTACACGCACAATGGCGCTGTCACATTGTCATAATAAGTAGTAAGTGTGTTGTATAATCTTAAAGGCTGGCAACGCACTTAACCCCTCTTGTGTGGTGTCCATAGGCAATGGTAATCACTTACTATCAGGCGATTCGTCTGCTCATTTGCCACCAATATCATAAATTATGCGAAAATCCGCGGGCTCTGCTTAGAATAAATAAATGGACATAATTTGGGCGAAAGGATCCAATCCATATCCTATCCACAAAAATCATTAGAATTTAAACAGTGTGTCAAAAAGAAAACTCATCCATTTAAAATATTGTTTACTTAAATGACAATTATTATTTAAATAAAATTTAGAAAATCATTTTCATAAACTACGTCCAATATTAAAGCAATTTTAAATAGGTATCCTCATATCCTGGGGTTTCGGTACGAAAAAAGAATGCTAATTTCAAAATCTCGCTATTATGCTTACTTTTTGTTACTTTACTCTTTGATTTAAACATTCCGCCAAAAAGTAAACTCATTTCAATGACAAATTTTAGAAAATAATTTTCGTTAATCTACGTCCAAATTTAAAGCATTATCATACCTAGCTACATCAGGTTTACGAGAAAAGAATACTAATTTCAAAATCTCGCTGTCAGCCTGTCATTATATTATTTTGTTGTTGTGTGTGTGACTTCAACTCTCGCTAACGTGACCTATCCAAAACCTACATTTCCAAAAGTAAAAATATTGCTCGTCTAAGAATGTAGGCGCCAATAGCTTTGTCACAAAATTCGTGAAAATAATGCTACATAGGTACGAGTATATCTGGGGGCACGGCCGTGCCCCCGTCAAGACGAGACAAAGGACAAAATGCAGTGCATATCTTTTCTCGGCACGTTTCGTCTTAGGTATTACGCATTACGCCGTTTATGTGCATGACATATCCCTTCCTTTTTCTTTGCCCTGCTCCAAATTTTTAGCTAGCTTTTAGTGATTAGTTAACTAAAAAAACCCTGACGCTGTTTAGCTGACACTAGCTGTCCCACCACAATCCTGACAAAGGACCAAAAATCCTGACATGTCACGGGATATCCTAAACTGTCCTAAAGTAATTCAAGATTCAAGGGCGGAGCCAGAATTATGTCCTGGTCAACGTCTAGTTATTTTTTCGGAAATAAAATATTTAAAAAAAAAAACTGATTATTGTAGACCCAGCCCAGGGCCATATCCCCCCATATATGTGGATTCGCCTATGAAGTATGGCAACCGTAATTCGGTTGCGACGTCTTTATCCTCGATTGACGCTGGCGCCAAACTAGATGACCTATAAGTGCAAGTTGATTGAGATAACTATTACGTACACGTTTTCCTTTAGATATCTCGTTTATACTTTATACTGAGTATATCTAACCGATCCACCTCGGCCCTTCGTTAAGCTATTCTCAAAATATGACATATAGTTTGTCAAAGGACTGTCTCATTTCAAATATAGATAGAGATAATCATACTATCTTACACTAGTATATACTAGCACCCAAAAGAAAAGGAGATGAGTATAGTTTACCTGATTCTTACTGACTGACAAATTAGTTTGACCAACTATAGTTAGGTATTATGCCCTATATTTTTAAAGACCAAAATATGCGCACTATTTTAGACTTTTAGAGTATCGTATTCGACATTTAAGGAACCGTTTTAGTAAAGTCTTGCTGTCTATCCGTGTCTGTAAGTGCTAGAAAAGCTATACCTATACCATACCTATATGTACATATTAATACGAGTATACTAGCGACCCGCCTCTGCTTCACAGTCTTCACACCGGTTACATAAACTTAACAAGTTATAAATCTAAACTAATCTAAACCTTCCTCAAGAATCACTCGATTGATTGGTGAAAACCGCGTGAAAATCCGTGCAGTAGTTTTACAGATGCGGGGGACATTGTTTGGGGTTTTCACCTATCAAATCTATCAATAGAGTGATTCTTGAGGAAGGTTTAGGTTTATAATTTGTTAAGGATTTGTAGTGTTAAAATATGACAATGTTTGCTAATGATATCGGGTAAAAGATTTTACTGCATGATATATGCCGGCTTTACAAAAGCTTTATTTTTATTCAGAAAAAACATAGGTAGGTATAGGCATGTACCTATAGGTATATGGTTTTCCATTAGAGAAGGGTCCTTATGTTTCATGTGCATAAGGACTTTTCCATTAGAAAAGGCTTTTTTTTAATTTATTTATAGAGATTTGTCTCTTTTGTGACGATGTCGCTCAGAAAAGGGTCCTTATTGTAGTTATTATATTTTCAGGAAGTAATGTATTGACGTGAATCTTACTTGAAACAGTTGACATAAACCATACACGTATAATTTTTATTTATGTACATTGAAAAGTCAATTAAATCAGTTGACATGAACATAAATATATGCAAATCGTTGAAACACTTTACTAGTGATACTTTAATTTATGCACGATTCAATGCTAATTATGTTCTTTTGGCGTCACACGAAAATATATTTAATTTGGTAATAAACAAAAAATAATTAAAATTCAAAAGAAATTTACTAAGCAAATAAAATAAAATTAGAAAAAACTTACTTTCAACCAAATCCGGTGGTTTATTCAAAATTTGTCGTAAAAAATAACCAAAAACAACGGTTACTATGAAGAACGCAATCGTTAACATCAATCCGAACAGCACATCACTACACTATCACTCGTAAAAAGAAAATAAAAAAAAACAACGCGTTCCCGCCAACAATTGACAAGCGACTGTTCCCGCGCGCCAATCGGGCATACAATCAAATTTAGAATAGGAATTCAATACAGCGCTGAAGAACCTAACGAAGTAAAGTGGCTGTTGACATTGAATATTATAGTTGTAATTACGCGCCTTTACAATTTGTCCCGTTAGTAACTTTAATAAGCGAATACATGCTTGATTCACGGGACGATTTGGTAAATACTACGAGTAATCACGCGTTGTGCAGCCGACATAAGTCTGGCCAAAGTAAACGCTTTACAGCGCTATATGCGCTGAACGTACTAGATTTTGTTATCGTATGATCCCATTGAACTTGATAGACGCACGCGATACGGTAGCGTCATTCCACTTAAAAGAAAATTAAGAATATATTCGCTATTTATTCAAAGCGCTGGTGGAGTAGCGGTAAGGTAAGAGCGTGCAAGTTTCAATCCGGAGGTCCCGGGTTCGCATCCTGGCTCGTACCAATTATGAGTGTTTCGGAATATCATTTGATATTTACCAGTCGCTTTTCGGTGTAGGAAAACATCGTGACGAAACCGGACTAATCCTAATAAGGCCTAATTTCCCCTTTGGCTTGGATGGTCAGATGGCAGTCGCTTTTGTAAAAACTACCGTCAATTCTTGGGATCCTCTCCCGTACAGGGCTTTACAGCCACGAACACAAGTGTCGTAACCGGGATGCTGCTTAAACATCTGACACAGATGGTAAAGGTCTATTATTATTCTCTTTATTTACTTGAACTCTCTAGGCTAGGTGATTTATAATATGAATATAAAAGTAAAATATAAAAACACTTACAAAACAATAAAAAATACATATAAACACATTATAAAAAACCTAACCTAGGGTGCCGCCAGCAGCGGGGCAAGGCCCAAGCTGCCGGTGGTCAGGGCCGCAGAGAGAGGAACCGGCGGACTATCCGCGCCGTGTCCAAGATCACCGCCTTCTGCATCTGGCCCCTGGCTATTATTATTATTATTATATTGGGATTAGTTGTTCAGTTGTCAAGCCGACCCCAGGCTCCCATGAGCCGTGGCGCCCGTGGCAAAATGCCGGGACAACGCGAGGAAGATGATGATTCGCTATTCAGTCGGATAAATGAGGAGGACCAGAAGTTTTCCTTTGATTGTATCTGATACCGAATAACCTACCTAACTAATTGCATTGATTGTACCTGATAGCTTAATCGATATAAATAAGTGAACAAGTATGCCCTGATAGGTACTCAGACAAATGTCTGCGGTATTTCCGGACCGATACGACCTTTTCAAACCTTCAAGAAAAGAGCGCGCGGACCTACAAATTAATCAAATTATTTATTGGCATAAATAACGGTACATACAAAGAGTTCATAGTCATTACAAATATTTAAATATCTGAGAGACCGAGCTTTGCGAGCGCGTTTTCCCAGAGATAAGACCTAGCTAGAACGATTTTTCGCCCCCGAAAACCTCCATACCTATAGCAAATTTCGTTATAGCCGTTTCTGAGATCCCCGAAATATATAATAAATACAAGAATTGCTCGTTTAAATTAAAGGTATAATATAGGTACTTAAAATGTACGTAAAGAAAAGAGCGTAACGCCCATCTTAAAGGCCGGCAACGCATTTACAACCCCTCGTCAACTCAAATGCAGTGCATCTCGCTTGCACCACAGAACGAGGGAGATGCATTGTGAGTTCACGCAGTCGCTAGTTAATATGTCAGTGCCAAACCCGTGGTAAGCGCGATAACCTCTGACCTCCATCACGTGTGTATTCGGGAGTGCTCACAGCAACACACTAAGCTGATTACAGTTCGATCGTATCTCCTTACAATAAGGTTTAAAACTGTCCAATAACGGTGTCGAAGATGAGGTAACGTTATCAGAATATTTAGCTTTCGTGCTCAACAAATGCTCATCAATCTCATCATAATATGTTTAATTAAACCAAGGACACGTGTATACCATTCCTTTGTTATCATTTTGTTATAACTGTTATAAGTAGGTAACCTGTCGCGTCAAATGATGATCCCTATGACCCATTTCAAATTAGAGTTGGGCTGAATATAGACTTTGCCGAATACGAATATAGGGGCTACCGCGAAAACCGAAATTCGCAAATTGCGGGGATCTTTATCTTTTACTCCACGGTTATATCCCAGGTTCGCAGTCTGCACTCATACATAACGTGTTTTTGACCCTTCTCCTGACAGTCCTGATCGACCGGGAATAAACGTGTCGTCGCGGAATAAACGGAATAATCGCGAAGTTCATCTGCGCCATGAATCTAGTATAACTGGATTGGGCATGAGTGGTGGGGATAACTGACAGAACGGGATAGTCTTATCTATCTTTCAGTAGGAGTAAAACGAAAGCGCTATTATTGTTTGTCCTTGTCACAGTCTCACATCTTGTTTTATTCCCCACCGTAAATTGACCACCGTGATTGGTCGAATTCATTTGTTGCCCACCATAACAAATAAATTCGACCAATCATAGCGTCGCATGGTCGAATTTATATGTTTTGTCCCTCACGGAGGCACGCGTAGACCACTTCTATAGGATGCTACCTTCTATGATCTGCGCTAAATAGCGGACGTCCTAAAAAAAAAATATTATTTGGTAAATATTCGGCAGTTCGAACCGATTTATTCGGCCAAATACGAACATTGAAAAATATGCCGAATACCGTAATTACCGAATATCGGCCCATCTCTACTTCAAATATATTTTAAGTTACACAAAACCTTAACAAATTATAAACCTACCTTCATCAAGAATCACTATTGATGGGGGAAAACCGCATGAAAATCCGTTCAGTAGTTTTCGAGTTTATCGCGAACATACATTTTTTTTCGATTTTTGCGGTAAATAACCATATTAGCCAACATTACAAAACAAAAGTCGATATGAAAGCAATTGGCAAAATTCCTAGCATCTAAACTTGGTCAACCAGATCTCGACAGTAGAAAAAGGCGGCAAATTTGAAAAATGTAGGCGCGAAGGGAAATCGTCCCATAGAAAATTTGAATTTCGCGCCTTTTTTTACTGACAAGATTTGTTTGACCAGCTTTAGATAAACCTATTCTGAAGATGCTGGCAACATTACAATAAATGATTTGTACGATTTGTACTTTATCTGTGGTAGTTAAGAAAAAGAATTTATTCGGGAGGTACGTAGAGACGTAATCGAAGTGAAAAATAAATCTTTTCGTCTAATTTTAATATAGTTAAGTGTTATTATCAAGTGCAATTTACATGGATAATATTTTAATTAGTTTGTAATTTGTGTGATCAAGATGATAATTGAAAACCCGGACGCCTTTAAATCATGGCTGACTTCCATATTGGAGCCTCTGTAAGTACATTTGGCGTTCAAACGCAGCCATTTTAATTTGCCAAGGTGTTATTTTTTTGCAAAAATAAAGCCAATTTTGTGACTTACATGAATTTCACTGTTATGAGGCCGATTTCCACTGAATATTAGCTTCTAAATTCCACTTTCTCTACTGAAAAGGTGTCACGTTACAAATAAATTTCGTAATAGATGTTTTTGGTACTGCGCTTGGCAGATTGTTACTACGCTGAAATCTTGACAGCTTTCACATTGATTTTTCCGTATTTATCCATGAAACTGTCGTCAAATCGTATTTACAGTTATGTTTTTTGCCACACGCTTTTAGATATTGCGCTACAATTTATATACGCCTGTTTACTTCAGCACTCGGACGAATTTTATTATGAATGTATCTAACATAACCTTAAAAATATTCAATCATAAAATATTTATTTTATGGGCTATTTCTGGGTTAACTAAAGAAAAGCTCTACAAGTCTACAGTATTCTTGTGCTATTATAATTGATTTTGATACTAGTTTGTAGATAATCGATATTATTTTATTTTATTTATACTTCTACCCAAGCACCCAGTCTGAACACACATTGACTTGATTGAGTAGGTACCTATAGTAATAAAGTTCTCTTTTTATCTCTTGTCTGTGGCTTTATGCCTTTAATCTTTATTAATTTATTTGAAAAAGAGTGTTCCAAGGTTTATGTTTCCAATCCGTTATCTTTTTTCATCATGGTAACAGAAAGTGTGAACATTTTGGGACACGAGCTCATAGTTCCGAGTAGAAATAACATAAACATTCCCAAAATGGAATAATAGTACATTGTGCAACATGGGGCGTAAGTTAAATATTGCAAACAAGAGTAAGTTAAATAACGACGGCGTGCCGGAGCGATTTATAGACTCGAGTTTGCAATATTATTATGCCCTGAGTTACACACAATGTTTTTCATCATACTTGCGATACAAAAATGAAGTATAAAGACAAAAAACTGTTAATTATGGTACTAGAAACTTCATTACTCCCTAGGGAAAACGCTTTTTCTATTACTTCCGCTAAGCCTGCGTGCAATTCCACATTTATTGCGAGTGTGATGAAAAATGTAGTGTATAACTTTCCCAACAACACATGTATCTATTTTTAGAACATTACCACACTCGCAATCTAATTTTATATGGCATATATTTCTGTTAGCAGCATTAAACTCTCCCAGTGAGTTTTAAATTTATCAATATCGGCATCCGCAACATCCCTGGTGCCTCAGCCACATTGCCTCGGGCAAAGATACATTGATTGAGTAAGATGCGTAAAATCGAGGACAATTTCGTGCTTGGAATTTGATGTAAGTGAGATGGCGCTGTACAGCTCCATACATTTTGCGGTAACTTGATTGTCAAAAGTTGACATTTGAGCGCAGTATAGCACCATCGGTTTTGGATTATAAGGGACACGATTTTTTCTTAGACTTTACCTCTCTATTACAATAAATTCTGTTTGCCTCGGGCAAGGCACGTCTCTACTGACCGAGCTGCTTCGCGCAGCAATTTCCTCCCGACGAGACTTGTTCTGTGTGGATCTGCCTAATTAGGTATTTCATACCTAAAACTCTTTTACCTGCAATGCAATAGCAGCCCTAATGCACAGTCGCACTTCATATTGTTCCAAGACCAGGGATTTATGCAAAAACTTCGAAATAACCATATTTTTCGAATTATGAATTATGAATACTCGAAATGTAGGATTCAGTTGTGTTTTTACGTAACAACTTCGTATTATTATATTTCCCAATTAGAAATGAAATAATTAGCAAAGAACGAAAAAATGAACAAACAAAAAGTGAACATTATCTTCTCTGATAAGATATTGTTACCATAATAATTCCAGAGATATGGCAATTGCGTTGTTTTTATAGATAAAAAATGTTGCCAAGTGCAATTGTTGGAATAAGTTGGCATATGTGGCATTTATGGCATATGTGGCATTTATTTGATTCTACGAATTATACATATGTACATTTTCCACTTGCTACGATTCCTGACATACGAGGGTAATTTGAGAAGTAACTTGTTTCGCCTACGTATAGATGGCGTTGGCGTCAACTCTGTATGTATTGATTTAGTTTAGTAATTAAACATATTTAATATGTGGCGTCATGTCATTTTTGGCAGGAATTTGACATTTGACAGTAGTTCAAACAAAACTGGTCTGAGTTACGCGGGAAAATGGAGAAAATTGGAATTCGTGGAGTTTTTCAGTTCTTTTTTTGGAAGGCAAAACTGTGAAACAAATCCATAAAAGGATTTTACCTACGTTGGGTAGTTCGTGTCCTTCCTAGGGAGCGATTTGACTTTGCGTAAATTAGTTTAAGCGAGGCAGGACATGCATTAAAGATGCACCTCGCCCTGGAGTCCCGAAAACAGCACTTTTACCCGAAATCATTGATAAAATCCATGATTTAGTTTTAGCCGACCGAAGATTGAAAATACGCGAATTAGCTGAAGCCACAAACATCTCTTCTGAGCGGGTGCATTTTATTTTACACGACGATTTGCACAAGAAAAAGCTTTGTGTAAGGTAAGTGCCGCGATTACTGACTCCAGAACAAATGCGTATTCGCATGTGAACATCTGATGAAGATTTGCAGGTGTTTAAAAAAAAATCCAACAGATTTTGTTACTATGGATGGAACCTGGATCCATCACTACATCCCGGAGACGAAACATCAGTCGAAACAATGGGCTGGTCATGGTGAGCCAACTCCAAAGAAAGCCATATGCATTCCGTCTGCTGGAAAGGTGATGGCGTCTGTGTTTTGGGACGCAAAGGGATACTTTTAATTGCCTACCTGGCCAAGGGAAAAACTATAACTGGAGCATACTACGCATCACTTTTGGATCAGTTACAGGCGGCAATAGCTGAAAAACGTCCAGGTTTGGCAAAAAATAATGTGATTTTTCATCATGACTACGCTCCGTGCATTCAAGTCGTGTCGCTGCACAAAAATTGTCGGAGTTACGATTGGAACTTCTTCCAC
Organism: Cydia amplana; assembly: GCF_948474715.1. Lineage (NCBI taxonomy): Eukaryota > Metazoa > Arthropoda > Insecta > Lepidoptera > Tortricidae > Cydia > Cydia amplana. The sequence continues at coordinate 1,437,500 of NC_086095.1, read as the reverse complement.
ACCCTACTTATTCACCAGATTTGGCTTCGTCGGACTATCACCTCTTCCCGAAACTGAAAACATTTCTCTTAGGGCGAAATTTTAAGTCCGATGAGGAGGTTATATGGGAGGTCAATGCGTATTTCGAGGCCCTTGAAGAAACGCACTTCCGTGAAGGCATAGAGAAGTTGCAGACTCGTTGGGACAAGTGCGTAGAACTTCGGAGGGATTACGTAGAGAAATAAAATAAATACATTTGCAATATTATTATTTTTTGATATGATACCAAGTTACTTCTCAAACAACCCTCGTACCTCTTTGGCTTCGTTCAGTTTCATAACTTGGACTGTTAGGAAGTGTACAAATAAATCAAGTGAACTAACAAGGAAAAGTACCAACAAAGAGAATCGATTTTATAGAGAGTTAGTCATGGTAAAATATGTAGCCACAGTTTTACTGCCATCTTTTGACAGAAGATTAAAACTGTTAGAACGTCATTTGACTTTGATCCTTATTCTTTCACTGATATGTGTTAATTTGTAAATATTAAAATTAACGCCATCTGGCTGAGCATAGGCCAAAGGTTATGGTGCCATCGTTCGAAAAGATTGCATGAGAAAAGAATGGTCGGACAGACAGACGCACGAGTGATTCTATAAGGGTCCCTTTTTTACTTTTGAGGTACGGAACCCAGTGCCAGCCCGAGCCCTTGATCGAAATCGGGTTTTGGCGCCCTTCGTTGAAGTTTTCAAGCGTATTTTGGGCCCCTTTTTTATCATTTGCCATTTTGGCGCCCCCCTTGCCATCCGGCGCCTAGAGCGGCCGCTCCACTCGCTCTACCCTAGATCCGGGCCTGACGAAACCCTAAAAAAAAAAGATGTTCTCAAAGTTAAAATTATAGATGGGGGAGGAGGGGATAGATGGAAAATGTTCTCAATGTTATAACTTTTTTTTAATTCCAGTTGCGACGCGGACCCCGCCGCGTTAGCCAAGTACGTGTACGCGCTGGTGAAAAAGGACAAGCCGCTGGACGAGCTGCGGGACGGCATGCTGGACCAGCTGGACGTGTTCCTGCAGCAAGGTTTGTGGTTTAAGGGCTCTGTACCCAAACGGTAACAAGTAACCGTCAAAAATATTTTTAGATACACACTTTTATTGCCGACTGTACTTTGCAAGTCTATCACTAACTAAACATAACATATTGGCAGAACTCATACGCTAATCCACACACGCATGCACATACACACACTCACACACACACACAAACACGCACACATTCATTCATTCATGTATCCTCATAATAAACATAGTATTTAATTAGGTTATAATACTAAATAACAGCATGAAATACCTAAAACATTCTTTAAAATAAAAATAGATAATATTAGTTATAAGTAGTTTACAAATAAAATAAGTTACTTGCTTATGTATAACATTTCCTATAATAAGTAATAATAAGACTGTTTAGTTATGGAGGAGCGGGGCACCCTGATACAGGTTCACTCGCCTAAAAGGAAGTCCCAACCACTGATGGCAATTTGTATAATACTAAATAAGGAAATAAAATATTTTTCATTTTCATTCATTTCATCAAGTACGTCTCGAAACCTTTCAAACGAGCCTAAACTCTAATGTGTTTGTCCTCCCATCGAAGAGTTCCTTTGGCTACCTTCCGACTGCATCATCAGATCTGGCGGCCTAGCCAAGGTGACGATCGCTTGCGCTTCGCCATCGAATCGCTTTGTGTCTCTCTATCACTCTTCCATATTAGTGTGACAGTGATAGTTGCGTTTCGTTCGCTACGGAGCGTTAGCGATTGGCACGTTGGCTACGGGGCCAGCTCCATGTTAGCATATTATTGCATTGTCATTGGAATATGGAAGTAGGTATAAATTTCAGCTCAATGAGACACCTGGAAGTGGTTCAAATTTGAGTAACAAGGTTTGAAGCACCATATATACTTACAAAGGGATATACGCAGTGAAGCTAAATAAAAGTGTTTAAAAAAAGGTATAGTCAGTGACAAAAGCTTGTATCAATAATGAAATATTTGCCAAAAACTTAGACTTGAAAGTTTGGAAGAAAGATTTAAGATAACCTTTTCGTCGCCCGTTAACTTACAAGATACTTTATAATAGCTACGTCAGAAGCCGCCTGGAATTCGCTTCGGTAGTGTGGAATCCTTGCTATGATGTACATAAAAAGAGAATAGAAAGGGTACAAAAAATATTTATTAAAGCTCTTGAATTCCGAATAAGGGGTAACTATGAAAATTACGCCTCCTCAATATCTAGACACAACCTTCAACCTCTGTTATTAAGGCGCTCGTGTAATGATTTAGTATTCTTATTTAAAATAATTAATAATCTCGTGGATGCTCCTGAACTTCTACATAATATAGGTTTTCGAGTGCCTCGCAGAACAGAACGTGGTTGTCGGAGCAAAATGCTGTTCAGTGTTGGAATATGTCGAACTAAATATGCACAGCAATCGTACATTAAACGCGCATGCAGGTTGTATAATGAAAAGTGTATGAACGCAGATATATTTGGCAGTTCGTTAGGGTTATTTAAAAAGAAGGTCTATTCTTTATTAAATTCGTGTGAAAGTTAGGTTAAGCTATCTCATTATTTGTTACTTTTTACAGTTGTTATACCTACTCAGATAGCATTTCATAGTATTAAGTTTATTACAAAATATGTTTTGCATATAGGAAACTATAGGTCTACATTATAAAAAATTCTAGCTGTTTAGCTTATTTACCTACATGTTTATAAGACTGTTTTTCTAAATAAAAAAAAAATAACTCTTTATATATTTCTAGAAACGAAACCGTTCGTGGACATGCTGTTCAAAGCCCTGGAGAACAACGAGTATGTGACGCTGATGGAAAAGAGACCGCCTTCCCCGCAGCCCGAACAGGAGATGGAGAAGGAACTGCCGGCTGAACCGGAGAATCATGGTGAGTGGACATGCTGTTCAAAGCCCTGGAGAACCATGGTGAGTGGACATGCTGTTTAAAGCCCTGGAGAACCATGGTGAGTGGACATGCTGTTTAAAGCCCTGGAGAACCATGGTGAGTGGACATGCTGTTTAAAGCCCTGGAGAACCATGGTGAGTGGACATGCTGTTTAAAGCCCTGGAGAACCATGGTGAGTGGACATGCTGTTTAAAGCCCTGGAGAACCATGGTGAGTGGACATGCTGTTTAAAGCCCTGGAGAACCATGGTGAGTGGACATGCTGTTTAAAGCCCTGGAGAACCATGGTGAGTGGACATGCTGTTTAAAGCCCTGGAGAACCATGGTGAGTGGACATGCTGTTTAAAGCCCTGGAGAACCATGGTGAGTGGACATGCTGTTTAAAGCCCTGGAGAACCATGGTGAGTGGACATGCTGTTTAAATCCCTGGAGAACCATGGTGAGTGGACATGCTGTTCAAAGCCCTGGAGAACCATGGTGAGTGGACATGCTGTTCAAAGCCCTGGAGAACCATGGTGAGTGGACATGCTGTTTAAAGCCCTGGAGAACCATGGTGAGTGGACATGCTGTTCAAAGCCCCGGAGAACAATGAGTATGTGACGCTGATGGAAAAGAGACAGCCTTCCCCGCAGCCCGAACAGGTGATGGAGAAGGAACTGCCGGCTGAACCGGAGAATCATGGTGAGTGACATTCGATTAAGATTCGACCTGTCGATTTATGTTTGATTTCCTGAATGTATGGAGAAAGTTTTTATTAATTTGTGGCTTTTTAGTATATTATCGTAAGTTGATCCGTAGGAAACTATTGATACCGGATAGGAATGGAATCGATTGGCATACAAAAATAGCATGTGAAAAATAAAAGTTTTGATTTTCATACCGTATGGGAAAAGTTTTCCTCGATTTGTGGCTTTTCTAGTCGGAATTATTTTTTGCTTCCATACAAGCTTTTAATCCTCATTAGGAATGGGATCGATCGGCATCAAAAAGAAAGTTTGTCAAAAATGACTTTTTTCTCCCACTCTGTATGTTTTTTCCAAAATCTGTAAAAGCCAATCTTCATTAATTTGAAATCGAGGGAAGGTCTTCTGAGACCGTTTTCTCGCAGCGGCACGGGATCCGGGGGCCGCCCTCACTGATCCAAAAAGAAAATCCACCCCGTATAATAGTTCTTACGAACGGATATAGTGCGTCAAGCAAATCTTGTCAGTAGCAATGTACTGCAAATTAAAGTAGGGTAACACCATGTAACACTCAAAGAGCAATGTACATCGAACCAAAATGTGTTTATTTTTCCGCCCTTCATACGTCAGTTCGAGTGAATTATCATAACCTCAAATTTTAGTAATGTTTACCGTCAACGAGCATGATTGTACATTGTAGGCACCTTAGCTTTGCTTGAGGCCATGCATAATCTTGGTATTTAATGGTGACAGCAGAAATATCTCTTGAAATAGAAACGATTCAGAATGTAAACAATAAGATGATGGCTGTCATTCACGATCCACATTCCACAGATAACACACAGATGACACGCGATTTTGGAATTATTCGAACACAGTGTTGCTAACCCGCGATTTTTCAAATTTGCCGCCTTTTACTACTGACAAGATTTGGTTGATCCAGTATAGTTACCTTTCAAAGAAAACGCATTCTGTTGTTATTTATTGTCAAACGGTTTGACCAAGTATAGTTTTAATTTCAGTGGGTGTGGGCTCGGGCTTGGGGTCTGGCTTGTGTGGCGCGGAGTCCCCTCGCACAGGGCTGCCTCGCGCGCGCTCCCCGCACGCGGGCGCCGCGCCGCGGCACCGCGTGGTACTAGGGCGCGCCGCCGCCGCCAGGGTACCCCCGCCACCGCCGCCGCTGAGGGAACACACGCTCGTTAAGGTGACTATACAAACCTACATGTACATATGTGACGTTATCTAGGAAAAGATACCTTATTGTCAATGGCGCTATCGCCATAAAGAAAAACCGGCCAAGTGCGAGTCGAACTCGCGCACGGAGGGTTCCGCACAATCAACAAAAAATAGAGCAAAACAAGCAAAAAAACGGTCACCCATCCAAGTACTGACCCCGACGTTGCTTAACTTCGGTCGAAAATCACGCTTGTTGTATGGGAGCCCCACTTAAATCATTATTTTATTCTGTTTTTAGTATTTGTTGTTATAGCGGCAACAGAAATACATCATCTGTGAAAATTTCAACTGTCTAGCTATCACGGTTCGTGAGATACAGCCTGGTGACAGACGGACGGACGGACAGACGGACAGCGGAGTCTTAGTAATAGGGTCCCGTTTTTACCCTTTGGGTACGGAACCCTAAAAAAAGATAAAAAAATAATTTATTCAAGTAGGCATAATTACATTACGCTTATGAACGTCTAATAAAGCTAACCGGCTCCATTACTAACGATACTCCGATGTAAATACAATGCCGCGCGACGCTGTGCGACGTAAGCGCCATCAACAATAAGGTCCCTTTTCATCGATAATGCCCCATATACTGTTTATGTTATTACTTGAGTCCTCACCAAACGAGCCGCCTCGCGAGGTAATTGCCACGCGAGGCAACTCAGTCTACGTAGACATGCCTCAGGCGAAGCAAACGCACTCGCGGCCACAATGCCTCGGACGAGACCAGTCTCTACAGACCGAGATGCCTCGCGCGGCATTTCCTCACGAGGCAACTCGTTCTTCGTGTAGTAGTAGTAGCAAAGTCTTTATTATACAAAAATACATATTATTATTTTTTACATAAAATTAGCAAAAAGTACAAAGACGAACTTATCCCCCCTAATAAATTTTTTAATACAAAAATCTTTACAAAGAAATATTAAGATTCAAAATCTTATTATTTTTATTACTTACATGTTATATACACTATACAGTCCTTTTTTAAATTAAAAGTGTATACTCGAAGATACTAATTTTAAACTAAAATAAACTTAAAATAATAATATGAACTTAAAGTAAACTAATTAAATATTAATGAATTTTTTTTTTTTTTTACAGGTGTTACCATTAAGTGAACTTTTGGAAGAACCAGTGGATCAGCCGCCTAGAAGGCGGGATCGTAGAGAAAATGTAAGTTTATTAATATTTTACATGATATTTTTATGAAAATGCGATGTCACTAAACAACACCGCATATCAAACCAACTGGTAGTTCACCATGTTGATGTATAAACACCGCATTATCATAGAGAAATATAGTAAGACGAGAGTGCTCATTCCATACGTCAGTTTTGGTAGCATGGACCGGAAAGTTTAATGCTCAACAGCATAAGACTTTCCGGTCGGTGCTACATCTATTGTCAAGTAGCAGTACTGATAGTTCCGCTACTCGATGCTAGATGTAGACACTGAAATTAATAGTCTTTTTGGTATCAAAACTGATGTATGGAGTGAGCACTCTATGTATTTTATTTCTATGGCATTATGCAAATCTAATCTTCATTGATTGACCTTACTATTTTACCCAGAGAGGAACATACGGACTACGTTAGTACGGAGAGCCGGTCATCCCCTTCTTAAATTGTGATAGACATTATCTTGTATGTTAAGTTTTTTAAAGTTGAATAAATATTATGTTGTTTTGCCGCCAGAGTGCAGCACTAAGTATACCATAGAGCAGCGGTTCTCAATCTTTTTTTTGACGGAACCCTTTTGGAAAGCGAAATACTTGATGGAACCCTACAATAAAACAATAGTTTTTAGAAGTGTATTTTTTTATTAATAAGCATAATAATTATGCTTATTTTATTATTCTATATTATTCTAAATTCTTGCGGAACCCCTGCAGGGGTGTCGCGGAAACCTACCCTGTTTTTTGTCAAGTTTTCACAGACAATCAAATATGACATTGATACATCAAGGCGGTTTGTTTACAAAGGGCCTACCCGGGAAACGCGAAATCGAAACTCAGCTATCTGCCTCTTTATCGCTCGAATATGCAAGAGTGATAAAGAGGTTAGATAACCAAAATTTCGACTCTCGTTTGCGGTAGACCCTTAGATTGTTACTTATTTTGGGAGTGGCGCCCTCTACGCAGAATAGGCTAAGTGACTAATTTTCATTTATGGTATCAATCGATCGGGTTTGTTTTTAGGATCAAATGTCTATATGGGACCCATTGCATTAATGTAACATAAAAGTCAGAAATTGTAGTCAAAGGCCGACAGTCGCACTTCACTCGCGAAACGCCCTAAACAAAACGACAAGGGAACGTGACGTCAAGGTCTCTGGGAGCCCATCTTGTAGTATAGACAAAACAAGAAAATTGCGTTTTTGTCGGTGAAATATTGCGTTTATGTATATAGTTGCTATACAATATTTTTTTACAAATACAAATACAAATGTTTATTTCTTAGAATATGGTAGATACAATGATGGTCAAATTACAATAAGTGCGTCATATTCTGCCTCTACCGGCGTAGAAATATTACAATTAATTTGCTATACCTACTTGATTATTGCTAACATGCATATATATTATAGTATTTACATGTCCAGTTTTATAAATCTTATACATTACCTAAGAACATATTGGCACAATAGTAGTTAAATCAGGTTTCATTTACAATACATTTAATTTATATTACAATAATAACTAGTACAATAAAATAATTAGTTTATTTATGTTTATTTATGTATGAAATGTAAGGAATCGAATGGTACCCTTACTTTTATCGTTTTTGGAAGTTAAAAAAAAACTTAAATTTTGCAACTTTCAGGTCCTGTGTTTTTGTAATTTTTCAATATTTTATTTTAATATCCACATTGTTGTGATAAATTGCTCGTTTGCTATCTATTTTACTAGATTTTGTTATAAAATTCAACATGTGTCATCATCCCTATTTCGCGTAATATTCCCTATTAACATTGTGTTGTGATGTTGACAGATGCGCGAGGACCGGCGCCGGCGCCGCTCGCGCTCGTGGGAGCGGCGCGCGCGCGCGCGCAGGCACGTGCGCGACCTGCGCGAGCCCGAGCGGGACGACCGACGGTCGGTACACACACACACACACACACATCTCTCTCTCTTTCTCTCTCACACACACACATTACACCACACACACACACACACATTACATACACACACACAACACACACACACACACACACCACATTATACACACACCACACACACACACACACACACACACACACACATCATCATCATCTCCCTCGCGTTGTCCCGGCATTTAGCCACGGCTCATGGGTGCCTGGGGTCCGCTTGGCAACTAATCACAAGAATTTGCGTAGACACTAGTTCTTACGAAAGCGACTTGCGTCGAATTTTATATCAGAATTTTGACAATCCAGTACAAATCTCGCTCTCATGAACCTATATATTTTATGCATGTGATTCTAATATATCATCTTTCGCTTCATCCACAGACGACCACCGTCTAGATCACCATCTCCCCGCGGCCGCTTCAGGAACCGTAGTCCACCAGCCGTTCTAGACAGACCTAACACACGATCTAGGTATAATCTCATTGATCTCTGACTTGGGTACCTGCGCCAAAGATGGCCCGGTTAATAAACTTGCTACTTACAAAATTTCAAGTGTGAATAGATTCAAATTTTGCGTCCATGTTCGCTAATATCGTAAACCAAACTGCAAGTTCATATTAAAAATAACGTTAGGCCTTCTTTAGGCGCAACTACCGTCAGCAGCAGAAGTTGCTAAGCGGGCGAGGTGTTCAAAATTACCTTGACACGCTCTTATTCTTTTAACAATAAAGTTGTGTTAAGACCATTTTGAACGCCTGGCCCGCTTAGCAACTTCTGCTGCTGACTGTACTTTCGATGCATGGTCATAAAGTAAGCTTTACATAACCCTTAGCAAATAAATACTGTCTTCACGAAGCAGTATATCATATGTGACGTTATCTATGAAAAGGTACCTTATTGTCGATAGCGGTTACGCGATTATTAACGATGCTCCGATATAAATACAATGCCGCGCGACGCTGTGCGGCGTAAGCGCCATCGACAATAAGGTCCCTTTTCATAGATAATGCCCCATATTTTGGTCTTCATCAGCAATTCCACTTCACCAAATGGCGCTCTCCAAAAGTTAATGCATGAGTTACTGAAAAATATCATTAGCGAAGTAATTTCGTAAGAAACATACAAAATCATACACTCATATTTTTGAAAGCGGTAAAAAAGTTTTACCAAAAAATTATATGTACAACCTATTTGGCGTGTCCACACAGAACGAGCCGCCTTGTGAGGAAATTGCCTCGCGGGGCAGCTCGATCCTGTGTAGACGTGCCTCGGCCGCATTGCCTCGGGCGAGGCACGTCTACACGGACCGAGCTGCCTCGCGAGGTAATTTCCTCGCGAGGCGGCCTATTCATTTCATTTATTTAATATCTGGGAGACCGAGCAAAACATAAATACTCGAAAATGCGCGTTTTCCCAGAGATAAGACCTAGCTAGATCGACTTTTCGCCCCCGAAAACCCCCATATAGCAAATTTCATCGAAATCGTTAGAGCCGTTTCCGATATAGTCAAAATATAATATAAATAAATGAATAAATAATATCTGGGAGACCGAGCTTCGCTCGGAAAACATATAAAAACTCGAAAATGCGCGTTTTCCCAGAGATAAGACCTAGCTAGATCGATTTTTCGCCCCCGAAAACCCCGAAACATATATATAAATAAACAAGAATTGCTCGTTTAAAGGTATTAGATACAAGAATTGCTCGTTTAAAATAAGATTTCATTAAACAATACTAGATTTTGTTTGAAATTGTTAACCATTCTATCAACAGATCCAGATCACCGGTGCCCGTGCGAGAGAGGGAGCGCGAGCTAGAGCGGGACAGGCTGCGGCCGCGCGAGCTAGAGCGGGACAGGATGTCGCGCGACAGAGAACACAGGGACAGAGCGTCCAGGTCGAGAGACAGGGAACGGTGAGATATTAATGGGTTTAGTTTTTAGGGTTCCGTACCCAAAGGGTAAAAAACGGGACCCTATTACTAAGACTTCGCTGTCCGTCCGTCCGTCCGTCACCAGGCTGTATCTCACGAACCGTGATAGCTAGACAGTTGAAATTTTCACAGATGATGTATTTCTGTTGCCGCTATAACAACAAATACTAAAAATAAAATAAATATTTAAGGGGGGCTCTCATACAACAAACACGATTTTTTTTGCTCTATTTTTTGTTGATGGTGCGGAACCCTCGGTGCGCGAGTCCGACTCGCACTTGGCCGGTTTTTTAGTATCATGTATTGCCATGGATAGAAGGTTAGAGCAACAGACATCAACTCGCTACTATTTAATGAATAAAAAATGCATTGATATCTTTGTATGCCATCAGATATATCGGAGCGGCCAAGGCGTTCACAATATCAGAACTAGCACTCTAACGCCCTGACAATAGAGGCGTGTTCAGATATTTGTGAGCGCCTTAGCCGCTCCGATATATCTGATGGCGACTGTACCATCGCCCACACTTCGTTAAATGACAGTTCGTAAACCTTATTTCAAAAGGCACAAGGTCCAGTGATGGACAGTTAATGAGTCTTGGTACTATCTTTTTATCTACTGAGATACTAACTTAATTTTGTTGAATCTTTTACGTGTTATAGTTGAAAAAGTATTATTTTAGTTGACTCGTACAAACAAATACACAATGGTGATATAATCGAGCTTTTTAATCTCGCACCTTACTTAGGCAACTCAGCAAGGTTCGTGGCCTAAACACGGTACTCGAGTGTACAGCTCTAATATATTTTAATCTACTTACCCGCGTTGTCCCGGCATTTTGCCACGGCTAATGGGAGCCTGGGGTCCGCTTGACAACTAATCCCAAGAATTGACGTGACACTAGTTTTTACGAAAGTGACTGCAAACCCAGAGGGTAAACCAGGCCCGTATTGGGATTAGTCCGGTTTCCTCACGATGTTTTCCTTTACCGAAAAGCTACTGGTAAATATCAAATGATATTTCGTACGTAAGTTCCGAAAAACTCATTGGTACGAGCCGGGGTTTGAACCCGCGACCTCCGGATTGAAAGTCGCACGCTCTTACCGCTATGCGACCAGCGCTTCTATTATATCACGATTGTATAATTGAGTATTGTGCGAGCTATAGGTAAACCAGAACTTTGGGAGTATTGTCAAGAGGGCGCTCGTTTTGAATTTTATATAGCAACAATTTGTATAGTGGGGACAATGGAAATTGGCAGATGATTTTTGTTTTATTCCGACAACTTTAATAAGTGCGAAGTTTGATGTTTGGATATTTCTTTGGTTTTTACGCTTAAATGGCTGACTCGATTTAGATAAAACGAATAGCGTGAATATCAACCAAATCTATTTTCTTTTTTTGTTTTCTTTTTTTTAGGTTTGGTCGTTTAATTTCGCCCTTACGCCCTTCGCTAGCAATCCGTGATACCGATGCATGCAATACACCTAATACACAAATCAAATTATTACAAGACATCAATCAAATCGTGACGACCTGACTATAGTGACATTTGTCCATAAGTTTGAAACTTACCCGTCAATTTAGATGCTAATTTCGTTATGTTTTCTAATGGAAGAAATTTCTCTCCCGCACGTTTTTTTTTCAATAAATAACTATATACACTATTTACAACTTTTTTCTCTGTAAAATCTAAAACTTTCGGCATGATTATTGCAGTCTAATAATAATTCACACGCATTTCACACGAAACAAGACAAAGCAATGTTTACATTGTCAATATTGACAACTATCATAGAGGGTAGATGTTGTCTATTATTAAAATTGTTGCCAATGCTAGAAATTAGTACCAACAAATTTCCGTAACATGGCGCACCCTCAATAGATCCTGGTTCACCTATACATGATGTGTGTTTGTGTCTCAGGTCGCGCGACCGCTCTCGCTCGCACTCCATGTCGCCTGCGCGTGCGCGCGAGCCAGACCACTACAAGCGCCGCTGTCGGGACTTTGACGGTACGTACATACTGCCATAGAGAAAAAAATACATAGAGTGCTCACTCCATACATCAGTTTTAGTACCAAAAAGACTATTAGCATCTAGCATCGAGTAGCGGAACTATCAGTACTGCTACTTGACAATAGATGTAGCACCGACCGGAAAGTCTTATGCTGTTGAGATAAGACTTTCCGGTCGGTGCTACATCTATTGTCAAGTAGCAGTACTGATAGTTCCGCTACTCGATGCTAGATGTAGACACTGAAATTAATAGTCTGAACTGATGTATGGAGTGAGCACTCTTGTCTTACTTATTTCTCTATGATACTGCTTTATCACTACATAGTATAAAACAAAGTCGCTTCCCGCTGTCTGTCTGTCTGTATGTATGCTTAGATCTTTAAAACTACGCAACGGATTTTGATGCGGTTTTTTTAATAGATAGTGATTGAAGAGGAAGGTTTATGTATAATTTGGTAACCCGTGCAAAGCTGGGGCGGGTCGCTAGTTATAAATAATTCTAGGAAATAAATATCATCTGACATATTACACATCTTACTATCTCATACTATTATTTATAATTACAGTGATTAGTAAGTCCGCCATTTTGTAATTTTTCATGCGGAGTTTTCGTCTATTGAATTGCTAAGTTTTATCTTGATAAAAAGTTGTAACGTCATATTTAAAATTGCCTCCGACGTTTCGAGGACGGTATTGTCCCCGTGGTCTCGGAGAAGGCTGGCTAAAGTTGACATTAAAGAGTTCGTGTTCAAATATTTATGAGCACCTCGGCCTCTCCGATTTATCTGATGGCGACAGCAAACATCTGGGCGAACATATAAAAACTCAAAAAAACCGCGTTTTCCCAGAGATAAAACCTAGCTAGATCGATTTTGGCCCCCCGAAAACCCCCATATAGCAAATTTAATGGGAATCGTTAGAGCCGTTTCTGAGATCCCCGAAATATATATACAAGAATTGGTCGTTTAAAGGTATAATAATCCCCGAAATACATAAATATATTTACCGGAATATGGTATTTGACTACTAAAACGATTTTGCTACTATGGAATTTATATGAAACACTAGCATGTGATGTTACGATCAAATAACCTACTCTTTATTATACGGGTTGTAAATAGAAATTGTGTCTAAAAATAACTGCTGTCTACGTTTCTCTATTAATCTTCTGGTGCTTTATTTCATGCATGGTGTAAAATAATTTATTTTAAATACAGTCAAATACTCTATTGCTGATTTAAAGGTATGAGATAAGGTGTAAAAATCGTGAAAGTTTAGATAAGGGTTGATAATACCTGTTAGTGTTTGATCCTTTCGCATTTTCTCAAAGGTTAGATGGAAGAGATCCCTTTTAGGGATAAGTTCGCCTTTGTACATAACATTCTTATTTTTGTTTTGTTTTTGTCCGTTTTATGTAAACCTGTTTATGTGCAATAAAGTGACATACATACATACATAATACTTTGTTCTAAAGAGATTTTCTTTCACAGAAAAAGGGTACTGCATGCGAGGAGACCTCTGCCAGTGGGACCACGGCGCAGACCCCGTAGTTCTAGAAGACGCCACGCTGACCTCTGTACTCACCATGCCCCCTGTAGTACCAGGTAAGACACATTGACCTTTGAAAACTTCTTTAGCGGCGCCGTGCACTTTTTGTGACGGGGAAAAAATGTTAAACTCGTAACAGGTGTCACGTGACCGTAAGACGTAAGATTGATCGAAAAACTGTTACTTCAATGTCATTGAGTTTTTCTTTATTGATTTAAATGCCATCTAGTGAGTTTCCCTCTAACTGGTATTAATATAACTCGAGTACTAGCAGTGATGTGCTTGGGGGTTTCAAGTAATGCGACGAAATAACGCTAGATGGCGTTAACCTCAATTATACACAGTGTTGCAGACATTTTGCAATAGTGATTGAGTTTTCACTTCTGCCGGCACTCCCTGAGTGCAATCCGTTGTTTTTTTTTTAATATATCAGGGATATAAATAAATAAATATTAATGGTCATTTTTACACAAATTGACTAAGCCCCACGGTAAGCTCAAGAAGGCTTGTGTTGTGGGTACTCAGGCAACGATAGATATAATATACAAATACTTAAATAAATAGAAAACACCCAAGACTCGGGAACAAATATCTGTGCTCATCACACAAATAAATGCCCTTACTGGGATTCGAACCCAGGACCGCGGCTTCACAGGCAGGGTCACTACCCACTAGGCCAGACCGGTCGTCAGATATTATAGAAATTACGATATATTTAATGAGCGGCGGCTATCATTTTATACAAGCGTATTTTATGCAAGGAGAGCTTTTCAGTCGAGTATCGTGTTAAGGCCACCAAGCTTGCTGAGTGGCCTTATTGGGTACGAGATTGAAAAGCTTGATTATATCACTATTTTATACAATATTTTTTTTTGTTCTGAGCGGGCGATTTGCGAGCGAGTGGAAAGCGAGGCGAGCGCGCAACGATATCGCCGCGAGCACGACACGATTTCGCGACGTACTGTCATACTGGAATGGAAGCGAATTCGTTGCGCGCTCGCGGTGAACTGCGCACTCTCCTCGCTTTCAACTCGCTCGCTAATCGCTAGTGTCATAGAGAAATAAAGACAAGAGTGCTCACTCCATACATCAGTTCAGACTATTAATTTCAGTCTCTACATCTAGCATCGAGTAGCGGAACTATCAGTACTGCTACTTGACAATAGATGTAGCACCGACCGAAAGGTCTTATCTCAACAGCATAAAGACTTTCCGACTTGGCATTACAAAAAATGTAATGCCAAGAAAGATAAAATTACCCAGTATGTTTTATTTTTCTAAGCGCCCTTGAAGTTGTGAACATACTGGGTAATTTTATCTTTCTTGGCATTAATTTTTTTTAATTCCATTCAAAGATCTAACGATAGTAAATGTTACCATACTGAATTGGCCTATCTATCAGCGTAGCACACAAAAAAAATCAAGCATCTACCGCAATAATTCACGTCACCATAAATAAAAATCTCATCGTACTCGGCGATAGGTGAAAAATTAAAAAAAATCATAACTCCTAAAATACGAAAAATCGCGGAACATACATGGGGGTGATTCAGATAGCCCTCTAGGTCCTCTACCTCCCAGCTTCAGTATATCACTACTTCTTGGGACATCCTGTATTATATCAAATATCAACATTTATTCAGCAAATAGGCCACAAGGGCACTTTTACACGTCAATATGGAATTTACATACAGCAAAAAAAAACACATTAATAATTATAAAATACAACTAAGCCGTAAATATCAAATCAAACTAACATAGAGATGTATAAAGCCTCTAAATGTCGAATTACAAAAAACGCAATAACAATAGTATTGAAAAAAAAAACACAAAGATACAAAAACTATAATCTAAAATTATTTAGAGATGTAAATGTCTCTAAGTGTCATCATAACTAAAAGATTACAACATATAGTAGTTAATCAAATTATCCTTAGAGATGTATAGGGTCTCCAAGAGTCAAAATCCTGTATACCTAATTAAAACATTCATTAAATTAAAGAAAATGATATGCCGTTGTTTACAGAATACAACCCGCTAACGCCGGATATCTGGTGCGGCGCGGGGCCGGGTGGCTACCCGCCCTACCCGCCGCCCGCACTACCGCCCCGCGAACTCATACCCATACCCAGGTATAATATACCACACACTTCCCCTCTGTCGAAACTCTATCATCTATGACCACACACCAGGGATCGGAACCGGTTTTTTGCAAAAACATAGAAATAACCATATTTTTCGAATAATTTTATACTCGAAATGTAGGACTCCGTTGTGTTTTTAGGTTACGACTTCGTATTATTAGATTGCCCAATTAGAAATGAAGTAATTAGCAAAGAACGAAAAAATACCGTTTCCGTTCCCATACAAAAAATACCGGTATCCGATCCCTGCCACACACACACACACACACACACACACACACACACACACACACACACACACACACACACACACACACACACACACACACACACACACACACACACACACACACACACACACATTATAATTAAGTATATAATTAATAGTATAATACTTAATAAATTGTAAATTAGATATGGAAGAGCGGTGCCTCCCAGCACAGGTTATTTTGTGAATAACTTACAGGGAGACACCAGCCATTGTTAAAAATATGTAATGGTTTTTAATGAAATAAAGAATTTTGTATTTGTATTTTGTATTTGTATGACCAATAGTCATACACATTGTATGTAATAATACTAATTTGAGCCTATATACGTCCCACTGCTGGGCACAGGCCTCTCATGCGCGAGAGGGCTCGGGCTATAGTCCCCACGCTAGCCCAATGCGGATTGGGGACTTCACATACACCTTTGAATTTCTTCGCAGATGTATGCAAGTTCCTCACGATGTTTTCCTTCACATTGTATGTACTGACGTTTATCTGACATGGCTATATATACGTTAGCCCGTACATTTGGCTTGCCCCGTAAAAATCGGCAGACTGTTTTGTACAGAAAATTACAGACAAGGCGTCTCCATTTAGTTATATCCTCCAAGACATATCCTGCCACCGTCTATACACTGCACTAGATCCTTATCATGCCTTTTGTCATCATCACACTCGTGCGTCTGTCTGTCTGTCCGACCATTCCCAGATAAGGGGGGGGGGGACTTTTATCTCCGAAACTATTGGATCTAAACTTTTGAAAAAAATACACAAAATAGATGACAAGGACGTGCAGTCAAGCGTGAGTCGGACTTAATTACTTAGTTTGTGATCCGACCCCTACGGGTTTTTTAAAGACATTTCATTCACGTTCTTCTTCTAAACTTGAGCAAATGGTTTAAATTTCAACTCGATACCGCGTTCCCGAGACACAGAACACCGCCTATAGAAACCTAATATTGGCCATTTTGTTCCCGACGCAAATCACCAAACTGTGAGGTGCGGGAGGGGTGCTCACGGCGTTGCGATTGGTCGTCCCAAACATGGCGCGCTAACACGTGTACGCATAGGGATGGGACATGTTCATTACAGGTAGTGGGTACTGCTACCAGTGATACCGAAATTTATTGTGGTAAAATTGTTACCAATTTAATGCCAATTTAGTATACTTAGAGTAAACTTACTTAATAATTATATTGATTAATTTAATATTTCATTAACTAATTTAACAATGTACCTGAAATTTTTAATTAACATATTAGGGCATTTCTGTTTAAAGTACTCAGAACTTGAATTTTAAAGTTTATAATTTTTATATTATTTCCACTCAGAATCGCAATCTCTTTCGATACGAGAAAAAAGTGTCGCCAAAATCTCATAGGTACAATTATTTTCTTTTGTCCGTTTTATTAAGGTCATAGAAGGTTGTATTGAAAACATATTCAAATGGACCAATAACATATGCCTATTAAAAATCAACTCCGAGTTCTCTCGCACTTCTTTGAAGTTCATCATCAGACCAGCTATCACGGTCGCATTTTTATCACCTGTCATGCTATGCGTCACTTTCGCACTTACATATTTGTTAGAACGTGACAGCCATGGTGACAAATGATAAAGAGCCGGCCATCTTAGCCCTACAGGTCCATCTCGTGACACGCGGCCTAACTGCTCCGTTGGCCTAGAGGATTCTAAAAAAACTTACACAAGCGGTGCGCGAACAATCTTATATTTGACCTATACACCATACGGGCGATGACCGCGAGTCGTCCTATAAGGTCGGTCTATAGGGGTTGGTCTGTGTCCCGAGATAAAGGGTCTTGACAGACAGAGAGACGGACGGACAACAAAGTGACCCTATAATGGTTCAGTTTTTTCTTTTTGAAGTACGGAAACCTAAAAACAAGATTTTGACACGATTCCAGGGATTAACAGGGCAAGCTATGCTGGCGCTATCTGTTAAATACTTCGACCGGCCGACCCCATTGCGCGACTAATATGACAAACAAAATGAATGTAATATATAGTCGGTCAAACCAATTTGTCAGTCAGTAAGACCCAGGAAAATTATACTCATCCTTTTCTTTTGGGTACTAGTACTAGTGTAAGACAAAGATAGTATGAATTTTTTAACTAGCAGATACGTCTGCGAGCGACATTTCAAATTTAAAAGATGTAATCGTCTTCCGGTAGATGTCGCTATACGCCACCACAAAAGCGTGTATGCATAAGGGAAGGAGTGGAAAGATTTGCGATGTCCTGGTAGGCTTCCGTAGCTCAATTGGTTAAGAGCAACACACGAATTGTGGAGGATGCGGGTTCAAATCCTGCCGGAAGCGTAACTTTTTCCATTTTTTTCCTTTAAAAAATTTAAAGATAGTATGGTTTTCTGTCTATGTTTGAAACAGGGATGTTGCGAATATCCGCATCCGCAACCGCGGAACTTCCGCATTATTTTCAACACCTGCATCTGCATCCGCATCCTTATAAAATCGATGCGGAGTTTAATGCGGATGCGGATGTGGAACAGGTCGGTACAGGAACGTCTTAGCATCGGCTTAAGTGCTAGACTGCTAGGTAATTTAGTCATTCGCCAAAAAAACCTATTAAAAATGAGCAGTCAAGCGTGAGTGGGACTTAATGTACATATTTTAACCCTTGGAACGCGAGTCCGACTCGCACTTGACTGGTTTTTTGAAATAAAAATTACTAAAATGTAATATTTGACGTTTTTTATGTACCTATCTTGACATGTGAGCGTTTAAAAATCCGCTTTCGCATCCGCGGATGTGAGCCTTTGAAAATCCGCATTCGCATCCGCGGATGTCAAAAAATCGGCATCCGCAACATCCCTGGTGCTAATGTAAGACAGAGGTAATATGATTCTCTGTCTATGTTTGAAATGAGACAGTCCTTGAATGAATGAATGAATGAATGAATGAATGAATGAATGAATGAATGAATGTTTATTTGTGTCAAACAAGCGTATATATAGGTGTTACATAGGTGTCCTTTGACAAAGTATAACATTGCAGACTGCACGCGGCCCCGCCCGGGCCTCCGCCGGGCCCCGTGCGGCCTCCGGCGCCTAATAAGAAAAACTTCGACTACAACCGACTCGGCGGAAGGAGTAAGTGCTAACTTCATGTTAAACATCATGTTAAAGCTAGAGTGAATAGGCTATTACTGAACCGGTGAGCTCCATCTTAGGCTCTGTCTTCACTTTCCATCAGGTGTGTCTAGAGCCAATCGCCGATCAGTTTAACATAAAAAAAAAAAAAAAAAAAAACATAAGTTTATCTACACACATGTCATTAGTGCTCTATAATGCGTTCAGAAACCGTAGGAAATGACAAGCTTTATTACAACCAATTTTACTATGAAAACTTTCTTATCTGTGGTAGTAGGAAAATTTGTAGGTACTTTAATGTACATAACGTTATAGATTTTTGTAAGATTATGAGTTTAAATTTGGAACAGCAGTCAAAACTCAAGTGCGTCTCTATTCTAGTATCCATAGATATTAAAACAGTTATCGATACGAAACGTCAATTTAGTATGTTTTTTTTTTAATATAAACCGCACGATATTTGATCTCGAGTGAGATGAGAATAGGGACTTTATTCTTTTGTCTAGGAATTAAAAAAAACTACGGATGTGTGACATGCGCGAAAAAAGTTTTCATTTACCGCCATTTGACGTACAGTTTATCTTTTAGTTAGTTTTAAGTATGTGTTTAGATAAAGTAGTGTATGTAACTGTACATAATTAGGCATTAAGACACTCGTGTGATCCTATTAAGAAACTCACTAACGTTCGTTTCTTAAACCCACACTCGTATTTTAATGCCTCTCATTATGTAGCATTCACATAAACTACTATTCTGGCAAACATTTAATTTTTGGTACAAGCTTTTATCGCTGACTGTACATATTTCAAAATTCCTTTGCGTGCGACGCGCAGGCGCGAGGCGGCACGTTTTCAATATTAATAATAAAAATGGCGGCCGCCGCATGCGCGGTTGGCGGAGAGCGTCCATTTCGAGGTATCTTGCCACACAAGGGGTTAAGTTTTAGTTAAGTATTTATTTTATAAAAAAAAATTAGAGATGCCACGAATATTCTGCAACCATTTGGCATTCGGCCACTTTGCCGAATATTCGGTATTCGGCAGAATGTTGCCTACTATTCGGCCGAATACTGAATATCTGTTGCACCTTAGGTAGGTGCAACAGATATTCAAAAGGAAAATGGCACAATAAAAATAACCAAAAATTAGGTATAATTAATATTTAGAATGTGTTCTTGGAAAGTTGTTAAATACAAAGACCCTTTTTTGAGCATTTTTTGCAAAACATTTTTATCATGGGTCTGATTTGTTTGCCTCTAACTACATTTATTAATTCTGTTCAACAATAAATATATCTTAACAAACGTTGTGCTTTGTTGGCGATCAGTTTTCAAAATAATTGTGACTCGACATTTTCGCATGTCATGCCGAATATTCGGCGCTTCGGCCGAGAAAGGGGCCGAATATTCGGTATTCGCCAAAACCACTATTCGGGGCATCTCTCAGGCAACAAGGCCCATACTACAAATACCTTACAGACTAACATATACAGGGTCATTTTTGGACCGTTAGCCATATTGTACTAGGTGATTAGGTAGGTCATACTGAACAACTTTTTCTATGGGACCAACCCCGAAATTCCAAAAAAAATTTGGCCTTCCCATAGAAAACGTCGACATCCACTCGACCAAAATGTATGAAACGGCCAGAAAAATGTTTGTGATTTCGGAGTTGGTCCCATAGAAAAAGTTGTTCAGTATAGCCTACCTAATCTCAGTAATCTGTATATGCATAGTATCATCATCTTCCTCGCGTTGTCCCGGCATTTTGCCACGGCTCATGGGAGCCTGGGGTCCGCTTGGCAACTAATCCCAGGAATTGGCATAGGCACTACTTTTTACGAAAGCGACTGCCATCTGACCTTCCAACCCAGAGGGTAAACTAGGCCTTATTGGGATTAGTCCGGTTTCCTCACGATGTTTTCCTTCACCGAAAAGCGACTGGTAAATATCAAATGATATTTCGTATATAAGATCCGAAAAACTCATTGGTGCGAGCCGGGGTTTGAACCCGCGACCTCCGGATTGCAAGTCGCACGCTCTTACCGCTAGGCCACCAGCGCTTCTGTATATGCATAGTATATAGTAATATAATAACTGATATCCTTACAGTGCCTCAGCGAGCGTCCAACTCCGGAGCGAACTGCTCACTGGAGGTGAAAAAGGTTCCCCGGGGCCTCAACGATATCACCCATCTCAACAACCACTTCGGCAAGTTTGGCAAAATTGTCAACATACAGGTCAGTATTAACTATCCTTACAGTGACCGACATACTCACTAAAATAGACCAGCAGAAGTGGAGACTGGCCACATGTTGAGAGATAAGCAGGAGAAATGGAGTAAGTTCGTAACGGATTGGTATCCAAGAGGTTGCACACTGTAATGATGGGACCCAAGTAAGTAGTGAAACACCAGAGTTCCGAGTAAATACTGTAATTTATTTATTAAAAACTGGTATATATATAAACCTAGGGAATTTAGGTTACACGTGTTTAGATGGGGAGACTTACACGTGGCCATCCAGTAGCATGACCTAAATTTCCTTCCTTATGTGGAGGAGAGTCATCTTACATGACTCTCCTTATATGTATTACAATAATAATATATCAAGTTACTTATACCTACATTCCAACACGGAGACAGAAGAAACCTCGAACAAGATGGGAGGATAAACTCAATCTCACAGCGGCACAAAACAGATACAGTACAGAAATCAATCTACATACAAAGTGCGCTCGAGCAACGCACACATAGACACTGCTCACGGACACGATATCTCGGACCGGTTGGGACCAGTGCGAGCGCGAGTGCCATCCGCTTGAGACACGCGTCTGTCAACTTTTTTGTGCAATAATGGAGAAACAAAAAAAGTTATTATAACTGTTCAGTGGATGGTTGTTTAAATTCAACATTAAATGGTGAATTGCCGTTTTTTAAGCTACCAGTGGTTTCAGAGAAGTAAGTATCTGCTTGTATTTCGATGGTTCGTTTTAACGTTAAACAAAACAGTTAGGTAGGTAGGTAAGCACCCCGCCCCGGCCAATACTAGATACGAGTGCCACTACCACGATAGTTTTTTGTTCATAAATCATAGTTGACAACCCTAGAGCGACCGCCGAGCGTAGGTATGAAAAGTGAAGTACATACATGTGATTGACTTCTGTACTGTATCTATTTTGTGACAGCGGGCCTGAAATGGAGAAGAGTGGCCCACGACAGACCCCAATGGAAAGAGCTAGAGGCCTTTGCCAAGCGGCACACTGAGCTTAGAGACATACTCTAACTCAGAACAAAAGGGCTTAATAGATAGATAGATCCTTACAGTGCCTCAGCGAGCGCCCAACTCCGGAGCATAAAGAAAAAAATACATAGAGTGCTCACTCCATACATCAGTTCAGACTATTAATTTCAGTGTCTACATCTAGCATCGAGTAGCGAAACTATCAGTACTGCTACTTGACAATAGATGTAGCACCGACCGGAAAGTCTTATCTCAACAGCATAAGACTTTCCGGTCGGTGGCGACATCTATTGTCAAGTAGCAGTACTGATAGTTCCGCTACTCGATGCTAGATGCTAATAGTCTTTTTGGTACTAAAACTGATGTATGGAGTGAGCACTCTATGTATTTTTTCTCTATGTCCGGAGCGAACTGCTCGCTGGAGGTGAAGAAAGTCCCCCGGGGCCTCAACGACATCACGCACCTCAACAACCACTTCGGCAAGTTTGGCAAAATTGTCAACATACAGGTTACTATCATTTCAAAATGTTGTACAAACAGTCAACTGTCAAACATTTACGGCGTTATTCGGGTCAATCAACTATTTCTTGTTGTTATTCTGTCCCATCAGCGAGGAGACAATAGTAGCGTAGATTGTTAGAAGAGCTGCTGTACCGTGTTCTACTAACATGCTCAGTAGATGTCCCATTATGAAAAGGCCTTATAACCACCATAAAATGCAAGTTTGGTTCACTTTTAAATAAGAAAAACCTAGGATTTTAAGAGTGACTCAGGAGACCGTAACCATAGCATCGTGTGACAAGAAAAAGTTGATTAACCCATAAACGTCTGCTAAGTTAATCAGCTGATGATCATCCTTCGTCCCTCTCTATGGCATAACGACATGAACAAACGACGATCATCAACTGATTAAGTTAGCAGCCGTTTATGAATAGCGCCATTACAGTACATATGGTGTTACTTTACCGCACTCTAGTGTGATAATAAGGAGTATTACTGCAATGTTCTGTCGCCAGAGTGTAGCACGAGCACCCATCGTAAACCATAAGGTAACCGATACATACTGTGCCTGTTTTTTGTAAGACAATAAAATATGACATTGATACATCAAGGCGGCTTGTTTATAAGGGGCCTACCGGGAAACGCAAAAATCGAAACTCGGCTATCTGCCTCTTTATCGCTCGAATATGCACAAGTGAAAGAGAGGCGACATAACAAAATTTCGACTCTCTCGTTTGTGGTAGACCCTTAGATTGTGACGGATTGTGGGAGTGGCGCCCCCTACGCAGAGTTTCGCGTAATATTCCCTATTGGTAAGATATAACACAACATTCGGTCGTGTTTTAATTTATCGCCGCTCGTTGCGAATTTCCTCTTTTCCGCACTTGCATCGTAAAAGTAAAGTAAAGTATTTATTAATTGTAAACTGTGTACATGAGATGTCATAAACATGAGATATCGAATCAACAGTTGCCCATTTCGAGCATACAATATGATCTTAAAACTACTAACTATACTAGCTTACTGACTAACTTATACTTAACAAACTGGTGATTCCAGAAAAAACTCATTTAGGTTGTAAAATACATTTTCAATTAACCAATTTTTTAATTTTAATTTAAAGCGATTCCCCTCCAACATTTTTATTAAATTAAATATCTATATTGTAACTGTTTTCCACAGGTGTGCTTCGAGGGTGACCCAGAGGGCGCTCTAATAACTTTCTCCAACCACACGGAGGCCAACGTGGCCTATAAGAGCACGGAGGCTGTGCTCAACAACAGATTCATCAAGGTGTTCTGGCACAACCCTGAGGTACGTGTCATTGTGTCATTCCCCCCCCCCCCCCCCCCCCCCTTCCTAGAGAATAAATCCATAGCAACATAGAATCCAGGAAATGAGGAAGTCTAGGTATCAGCAGTACAAACACTAGATGCGATTCGTAGGAGGTTTAATCAAAGACTGACGAACTACAACTACCCTATACCTAAGTAAACATAATCACAGAATAAATAATAGTACTAAGTACAGAAGACTCACTCACTAACAAAACGCGTCTGTTACGATCAGCACAGATAAGGCCACTAGGTGGCGACAGCGCCACGCGCGGCTTATGGCTAGCCACCAAAATTGGGGCGGAACGGATGTACTTTTAGCTACCTGTAGCAAAGCGACGAAATCGCGGAGTGAGCCACGCCTGACATAATCTAGCTACCAATATACGTATATCACAGTAACCATGGTAACGATTGACACTAAAAAGTCTATTCACTCAAGTACCTGCAATAATATGTTACTCTTCGAAGGCC
Source organism: Cydia amplana (assembly GCF_948474715.1). NCBI lineage: Eukaryota > Metazoa > Arthropoda > Insecta > Lepidoptera > Tortricidae > Cydia > Cydia amplana. Next base: position 1,412,930 of record NC_086095.1, on the reverse strand, counting down.
GCAAAAATATGTGTCACGCTCTTATGGCTCTACAAATAAGATCGTGTCAGATATTTTTGCGGCCTACGTTGTGTAACATATTATTGCAGGTGGGCCAGGTCGCTGTACCAAATTTGACTTTTTAATAAATAAATAAATTCATTTATTTCGTTTTTTTTACAGAATAAACAAGAGAACCCTACGCCCGCCGGACAACAGAAGCCCGCCAACAAACAACAGCCGACATCACACAACAAGGTGCTCATCAACAAGGAGAACATGAAAGCAACCGCCGACAACAAGCAGGCACAGGCCGCCGCTGAGAAGGTAATTACAAAATACACAATAAAAAGTTAATAAACAACAGAAGCCCGCCAACAAACAACAGCCGACAACACACAACAAGGAGGACATGAAGGCGACAGCCGACAACAAGCAGGCACAGGCCGCCGCTGAGAAGGTAATTACAAAATACACACTAAAAAGTTAATAAACAACAGAAGCCCGCCAACAAACAACAGCCGACAACACACAACAAGGAGGACATGAAGGTGACAGCCGACAACAAGCAGGCACAGGCCGCCGCTGAGAAGGTAATTACAACATACACACTAAAAAATTAATAAACAACAGAAGCCCGCCAACAAACAACAGCCGACAACACACAACAAGGTGCTCATGAAGGCAACCGCCGACAACAAGCAGGCACAGGCCGCCGCTGAGAAGGTAATTACAAAATACACACTAAAAAGTTAATAAACAACAGAAGCCCGCCAACAAACAACAGCCGACAACACACAACAAGGTGCTCATCAACAAGGAAAACATGAAGGCAACCGCCGACAACAAGCAGGCCGCCGCCGCCGCTGAGAAGGTAATTATAGTTTGTCAAAGGACTGTCTCATTTCAAACATAGACAAAGAGAATCATACATCTTTGTCTTGCACTAGTACTACCCAAAAGAAAAAAACTATACGTTTTTTGTTCTTATTTAGTGACAAATTGGATTTACCAACTATAAAACAAAATAGCCACCCGTTCCTAACGTAGCAATCTGTCACTTGTTGACCACGAACGCTGTAAAGGGTTTGTAACGTCGGGATGTAGTATAAATTCAAGTTTTTTTTTTGTTAAATTGTACAACACAGATTAAATAAATATAATTTCCGTAAGTTGTGACGTTGTAGAGTTAGACCAAACTAAGTTAGCAGTGATATAGCACAGACTGTGCAAGTGCTATTCTAAACGACAAACTTCTATGAAATTATGACGTTTAAAAGAACTGTGCTATCAAAATCGCTGCCGACTTACCTTGGTCTAACTCTATCAAATGTTAAATCAATAGGGAATATCACGCGAAACTCTGCGTAGGGGGCGCCACTCCCACAATAAGTCACAATCTAAGGGTCTACCGCAAACGAGAGAGTCGAAATTTTGTTATCTAACCTCTCTATCACTCTTGCCGATTCGATTTCGCGTTTCCCGGTAGGCCCTTTGTAACCAAACCGCCTTGATGTATCAATATCATATTTTATTGTCTGTGAAAACTTGTCAAAAAACAGTTTAAGTTACTCTATGGTTTACTAAAGGCGCTAGTGCACACTGGCGGCAAAACATTGCAGTAATACTCCCTATTCAAACAATCACTTACCAACTCAAGTTTAATAATGACCTTGTCCACAGGCGAAGGAAGCAGTCGCCTTAGCCAACGGAGCCGAGAAAAAGAAGGAGGCGCCCAAACCGATAGAGAAGAGTAAACAGGTGATGGAGATGCACAAACGTGCGCAGGCGCTGTTGGAAACGCAGCTGCAACAACAAGTGTTGCTGATACAACGGTTAGAGGGAGGTTAGTATAAAAAAATATATTATAGGACATTCTTACATAGATTGATAAGTCCCACAGTAAGCTCAAGAAGGCTTGTGTTGTGGGTACTCAGACCACGATATATATAATTGACCGAAGCGTAGCGAAGGTCTACGTTTTGACTCGGGCATTTTGCTTTTGTATGTCCGGATGTTCTCCTCTACAGGTCGCAATTCTTAACCGATTTTCGTGAAATTTTGTGACCGAATTCTATGACTAAATAAAAAAAATTTGTCGATCCGGTTTTTGGAAATTTTTCAAAATGGCGGAGTCGTGATAGCTCCCGCCTAAACAAATAGTCGTATCGGTATCATAAGAGTTTTTTCTTTTTGAGATATGTTTATAGATTAAATGGCCAAAAATTCAGAAAATTTGTATCGCTGGTTTTGGCGGTATTTAGATATTTAGTTTTTACTTGAGAATGAGTAGCTAAATTTCGTCAGCTTTAGTAAGAACTATAATGGCGTATTTTGCAAACGTTCGCTTTTTTTGTTTGCATCGGCAGGTCCCTGGTTCCATCCCCAGTAATTGTATACTGCTACATAACTTTTTGTATTTTTTTTATACTTAAATTTCGTATAGTTGTTTTTTATTTTATTTTGAAAAAATTAAAAATTTCGTATTTTTTATTTATCAAGCGCGGGTTAAGCGTATTCGTTTAATTTTTGTTTGTAGCTTTGTGTAGTTTTTAGTTTTTAATGTACTATACCTATATTTTAATTAATATTTTTGCCATACATTTATTCAGTTTTAAGCTCTGCTCGCGAGGTCTACAGCTCACAGAGCCACTAGTATACAAATACATAGAAAACACCCAAGACTCAGGAACAAATATCTATGTTAATCACATAAATAAATGCCCTTACAAGGATTCGAACCCAGAACCGCGGCTTAACAGGCAGGGTCACTACCCACTAGGCCAGACCAGTCGTCAAACCAGTAGTATAACCACAGAATAAATAATAGTACTAGGTACAGAAAGTTCACTCTCTAACCAAACGCGTCTATTACGACAGATATGACCGCTAGGTGGCGCAAGCGCGAGCAGGCGTCCGTTCCGTAGCGGTGCGCAGCAACCACTATGGCTAGACACCAACATTGGTGTGGGCCGCATGTACTTGTAGCGACTGTACGACCACAGATAATATAATAGTACGAGCAAAGATATACATATGTAACTCCACATATGTACAAGCATAAGTATATAAGCATAGAGAAATTAAGTAAAGAAAGAGTGGTAACTCCATACATCAGTTCTCTTACCAAAACGCGAGCTATTTCGTAGTCGACAACTCGACATCTCACGTCAAGTAGCGGACATTATCAGTTCTGCTAGTTGACAATAGATGTAGCGGCAAACAAATGCTCAACATTCTTTAGCTAATATTATAACCGGATTAATCGGAACTCTATTTTCAACTCCTGCTGATAATATTAGTTGTAAAATGTTTTAGTAGTAAATTTTTCGTCGATAGCGACAGGGGTGTCAAGTAGCGGTCCTGATAGTTCCACTACTTGACGTTAGATGTCGACTACGAAATAACTCGCGTTTTGGTAAGAAAACTGATGTATGGAGTTACCACTCTTTCGTTACTTATATTTCTCTATGGTATCTACAATATTTTGCAGAGCGAAGATTAGTATTGTCTGTGCTAATAAGATCGATCTTACTATAGTTAGACCAAGGTATGTCTGCAACTATGCGCTCACATATCCTAGTCAATTTCGTCTTCACCATCTGCAACCGCATGGCGCAGTGGTATCACCATATGCTTAATGTACCTGTCAAACCCTAGTAACCTGGGTTCAAGTCCCACCCGCGCCATGCATGCATTTGTCTATGGTTTTCTATTTTCTAAATAGGATTTTATAATCAAAAAATATAAATAAAACGAAAAACTAAGTAGTCTACCAAAAAAAAAAAAAAATTGGTACGAAAAAAAAATACGCACGCTCCTTAGATCCGTCTCGCCTTCAATGCGCGACGCTTGAGTCATAAGTGTGCTATATAAGAGTACCTCCAAACTGCGACTAATATGTGTGCTGTCTCTGTGGACGCACACTGGTCGCGGAATGGGGAACATTTTATTTTTATTTGTCAAAACAAAACTTCGTCCAAGTATAAATCGTGAAAAACTTAATTAATTTTGACCTTAGGGGTTAAATTTCACAAAAAACGCTTGAGTCATAAGTGTGCTATATAAGAGTACCTCCAAACTGCGACTAATATGTGTGCTGTCTCTGTGGACGCACACTGGTCGCGGAATGGGGAACATTTTATTTTTATTTGTCAAAACAAAACTTCGTCCAAGTATAAATCGTGAAAAACTTAATTAATTTTGACCTTAGGGGTTAAATTTCACAAAAAACGCTTGAGTCATAAGTGTGCTATATGAGAGTACCTCCAAACTGCGACTGATATGTGTGCTGTCTCTGTGGACGCACACTGGTCGCGGAATGGGGAACATTTTATTTGTCTACAATATCTCAAGTGTCATTCTATGGAACTTGCTAACTAAATTCATATTTTTTGACAGTTTCAATATGGCGGTTTGTTTACATAGTTAATTAAAAAGCATCACAAGTCGCTGGTCACAATGTCGACCAAACTGTGTACTAAGTTAAAAAAAAATTACATAGTTAACACGTTCCATAGAAGGACTTAACAAAACTTCGTCCGGGTAGAAATCTTGAAAAACTTAATTAATTTTGACCTCCTTAGGGGTTAATTTTCATAAAAAACGCTTGAGTCATAAGTGTGCTATATAAGAAGTATGTACTTCCAAACTGCGACTAATATGTGTGGTGTCTCTATAGACGCACACTGGTCGCGGAATGGGGAACATTTTATTTGAATAATTTTACGGTTTAGACTCACTTGTTTTTAGTAACTCGCGCGACATGTTTCAGAGAGCCTAGGTCTCCTTTCTCAAGCACTAACAGTGCGAGCAGCTTTCACGACGGCCGTACTTACGCGTATACACATGCAGTATTAGTGTGTCTCACAACAGTTTAAATTCGAACATTTTATTTGTCTACAATTCTTCGTTCAAGTAGAAATATTTTTTTAGGGGTTAAATTTCACAAAAAAACTCTTTTAAGTCATAAGTGTGCTATATGACATGTGTGCTGTCTCTGTAGACACACACTGGTCGCGGAATGGGGAACATTATTTTATACTTCGTCCAGGTTGAAATCGTGAAAAACTTAATTAGTTTTGACCATCTTAGGGGTTAAATTTCACAAAAAACGCTTGTGAGTCATAAGTGTGCTATTTTTTTACCAAACTGACATGTGTCACATGTGTGCTGTCTCCATAGACGCACACTGGTCGCGAATGGGTAACATTTTGAACGGACGAATAAATCTGTTTTTCCTTGTTCCCAGGTAACGTGACCGGCCCGCAGAGGGCAGCACTGATGGAAGCCATCAACTCGGCTCAGGAAGGCATCGAGAAGCTACGTAAGGAGCTGGTGGCGTACAACAGGACGCTCAGACAGATGCAGGTATGTTATATTACAGTGGGCTTTATTTTCGTTTAGTCACTCGAGAAATACGGGATGTCTGTAAAAAATTAAAAACCAGAGTTTTGAATAATTTTACGGTTTACACTCACTCGTTTTTAGTCACTCGCGAGACATGTTTCGGAGAGCCTAAATCTCCTTTCTCAAGCACTAAGTGTAAGGCCTGAGTGGACGCTCGCTCGGCGAGGCGTGCAGCGTGGCTGTGTGCTCACGCGTGATGTGAGCAGCGTGCACTAAGGCCGCTCCTATACGTGCGCATTTGTTTAACATGCACGCCGCACGCCCCGCCCCGCTGCACGCACAACAAGAGCGGCCACTCAGGCCTTACACTAACAACGCGAGCAGCGTTCACGACGGCCGTGTATCCCCGCGGAAGACCTCCCCCAACCGGCTTTCACAGAATAAATAATAGTACTAAGTACAGAAGACTCACTCTCTAACAAAACGCGTCTGTTACGAGCGCAGATATGACCGCTAGGTGGCGACAGCGCCACGCGCGGCTTATGGCTTTCCCCAAAATTGGGGCCGAACGGATGTACTTTTAGCTACCTGTAGCAAAGCGACGAAATCGCGGAGTGAGACACGCCTGCCGCAGTGTCGCAGCGTGCCGCAGTACGCGATACACGGCCGTCGTGAACAACGTTTTTGTAGCAAAATAATGTGATTAGTCAAAAATGTCAAAATCAAACATCGTTAAATCTAAGTCTTTTAAATTTTGCCCTTAACTACCTATATGTTTAAAAATTAAAATACATATCAACAATAACTAACTTACATAATATTAGGATAGTGCTCTATTTGAAACTGAATCGTAGAATGTATAAACATGTATAGCTGAAATGTACGGGTGTGTGACAGGAAGAGACGGTCGCGCGCTCCCTCTCGCGGCTGCAGTTGGCTCAGGTACCGGCCGGACATGTCCGCATGAGTTGTGCGATGTACACCACCATACTCATCTACATCTATACTATACAGACAACAGTAGCCGTACCGCGAGTTGACACTTTACGTTTATAATAATTTATTAAAGCAAAAAAAATTAAAAAAAAATTGGCTACTTCTATACTATACAGACATTATGTTATTTCTACTCAGAATCACGAGCACTTTCGATCTTAATAGGAGAATAAATCGGCCAAGAGCATATCGGGCCATGCTCAGTTTAGGGTTTCGTAGTTACCATTCTGTCAAAATAGGCCAAACGGGGGCTATTAGTAAGTATGTATCTTGTACATTACTAGCATAAGGGAGTACACTTGCAGCGCCTTTGTACGTCTTTTTACTAAGAGATGATTTTTTTGCAGTAACTCAAAAACGACCGACCGTGTTCCGATCATGTTCGCTATAGTTTTCATTGAAAGTATTTATTATGCTTTTGTTTCACGATTTTTTTCATATTTTTTCAAAATTTAGAGTAGGGGGGGGGGGACCACATATATATTTTTCTTTCGGAGCGATTACACAGAAAATATTAACTTTATCAAAAAATGGTTTTCGAAGACCCTTATTTGTTTTCAAACACCTATTCAAAGATACCCCACACTATTGGGTTAAAGAAAAAAACATTAAATTAATATCTTTTTGTATGCAAGGTAACCTAAAAAAAATTTGTTTATTAGTTTTTATATTACCGTTCTGTCACAATGCATGATTTATGTATCCATGCCAAATTGCAGCTTTCTAGCACTAACGATCACGGAGCAAAGCCTCGGACAGACAGACAGACAGACAGACATGGCGAAACTATAACGGTTTCTAGGTGACTACGAAACCCTAAAAAAAAGTGTCCTTTGTGACGTACCTCGTTCTTGTATGAGATTGCTGTGCTTTTAATGCAATTTATTATGTTTTTTTAATGTCACACGATTTCCTTTTTTGTAGAACTAATATAATCAGAACAAATTAATCATGAAAATAATAGAAATAATATACGTTTTTTTGTGTTTCTCTTCCTCTTCGTATATACTCATTTGTTTTGTGTTTTGTTGCATGGTTGTTTGCTTAATTTTTTTTTTAAATAACTACATAGTTTTCTTTTAATTAAATTAGTTAAATCGAACTTAAAATGATACTTAAAACAAAGCAAAAACAGTTCAAGATATAATCACTACATAGTATAAAACAAAGTCGCTTCCCGCTGTCTGTCCCTATGTATGCTTAGATCTTTAAAACTACGCAACGGATTTTGATGCGGTTTTTTTTTAATAGATAGAGTGATCCAAGAGGAAGGTTTATGTGTAATTTGTTAACCCGTGCGAAGCCGGGGCGGGTCGCTAGTTAAACATATTTGTTAAACGAACTCCATTTATGAAATCAAAAAAATCTACAAAAAAAATGCGAGCAACACACGTGGGCATATCTACTAAAATATTCCTACCGCGTATTATTACAAAAGTTACAAAATAATACAACAACATAAAGTCGGTAGACTAAAATGACATTTCATAGTATGAAGTGACATTTTATGTTCATACTATGAAATGTCATTTTAGTCTACCGAATTAAAAAATAGACTTTAACTAGCCACAAAGTGAACAAAAGTCATTGCACCACGCATGTGTACTTAAAACGGCCCTTGTATATAAACAGTATGAATACCATCATATTCACATTTCATTTAGGTTATCATACGTTGGTACCACCCCACATTCGATTTAGGTTATCATATGCTTGACTGTTGGTACCACCATGATACCCATTTATGTAGATATAAACATATTTAGACTTCATCAAAAGATTCATGGTATCGAAAATAATTACCATTCATTTTTGTAATTATTGTAAATATCTGTTCATTTAAATTTTAAAATATTAATTTGTTGTGGTGGTGATGAAACGAAAATGTGGTCTCTAATTTTGCCATATTTGCGTAATAAAAGGTGTAATTCCAATTCTGTCCAGGGTTCGAAAGGATAATTATCAATGATAGTTATCTTGATAATTATCGTGATTGGTATGCCTGATAATTATCGATTTGATAATAACCTAAAATATAAAAGAAACGCCCCAATTATTATTATTTACCATCAAAGAATTCAAAGAAAATAAATATAGCGCCATCCATACCTTGGATAATTATCCGATATTTATCGGATAATTATCAAAGACTATATAATTATATGGATGATTTCGAACCCTGATTCCGTCAGCAAGCGACATTTTCCTCCTTCGCTTATAATATTTAATTGTAAATTGTTTTAGTAGTACATTTTTCGTCAGTAGCGACACTTGTGATATCTGGCGGTCTAGCATGAGTTGCGTTCTCGCGCGCGACTCGATACATCAGGCGCGACTTCAAGTATGGACTCGCGCGCTAGAACGCAACTTATGCTAGACCGCCTGGTGTCAAGTAGCAGTACTGATAGTTCCACTACTTGACGTTAGATGTCGACTACGAAATAACTAGCGTTTTGTTAAGAAAACTGATGTATGGAGTTACCACTCTTGGCTTTACTTATATTTCTCTATGGTTCCAGGCATAATTCATTGTTCATCAAATGCATCTCATTGTACGGTCGTTGGTCATTTTTGTTGGTAGACACGTTTGTGCATATTGTGCATTAATTAATAATATTAATTTAATATATTCGCGTATTAAACTATGCTAATTTAATATAGTTGAATACGCTTTGTACATATGTAATTTAATACATAAAAATAAAACGTAAGTAATGTATTTAATTGATGAGCTCAAAACTTGGTAGTATTTCAATGTCATTTAACGCTTTTTTCAATAAATATCAGATGCCGGTTTTGATAAAACATGACTAAAAAATTATACCAATTTATTGTTTATTAATTCATGAATAACTACAAAGTATTTGTTTCGTTAACTTATCAATATTAATTATAATTAATACATTAATGCCATTATATTTCTTGTGTCTTGTTCGAGTCTAATCCATATTTTTTTACGTTATTCTAATGATAATGATAGATAAATATTCATTTTTTTTTTCTTGCCACTCCATGACTAAGAAAATTTGCCTCAGGCCATAGAGAAAAAAATACATAGATTGCTCACTCCATACATCAGTTTTGATACCAAAAAGACTATTAATTAATTTCAGTGTCTACATCTATTGTCAAGTAGCAGTACTGATAGTGCCGCTACTCGATGCTAGATGTAGACACTGAAATTAATAGTCTTTTTGGTATCAAAAGTGACGACTGGATCGGCCTAGTGGGTAGTGACCCTGCCTGTTAAGCCGCGGTCCTGGGTTCGAATCCTGGTAAGGGCATTTATTTGTGTGATTAACACAGATATTTGTTCCTAAGTCTTGGGTGTTTTCTATGTATTTGTATATTATATATATCGTTGTCTGAGTACCCACAACACAAGCCTTCTTGAGCTTACTGTGGGACTCAGTCAATCTGTGTAAGAAAGTCCTATAATATTTATTTATTTATTTAAAACTGATGTATGGAGTGAGCACTCTTGTCTTACTATATTTCTCTATGCCTCAGGCCCATGTTTTTGTTTGCTAATAATATTTATTTGTCACCAGGCGAACGCTAGAAAACCAAAGACAAGAGAAGAGGCGCAGAAAGAGATCCTAGACGCAGAGTTGGACATGTTTACCAAACAGCAGGTAAGCGTTGGCCATTGTAAAAACGATACTTCGTGTAATCACCAAATGTTGCCAACCTAATTTTATTTGTCATCTCTGACAGATGAGAGAACCATAGACATGTTTTTTTTTATTTCATTCATTATTTTCCCGCCCGTACCCTCCATTCTTTGCTACTTCATGAATGCAAAATATTTGTTAAATTTACAATTTTATTCCAAAGTAAGTGATTGGTCGTAGAAAAAGTATTGTATGCAACGTTGTTTAACTGAGTCAAAAAATACTCGTGGCGTCTTTATTAACAATTTTCGGCTTCGCCTCAAATTGTTACTCACGCCACTCGCCTTTTTTGACCTCTGTTAAACAACGGTTGCATAAAATACTACCTATATATTTCTCTAAAAGAGTAGGAAATAAAGTAAATAATAAACTAAAATAGATGTTTTAATGTTCAACAAGCAGAAACGTCTGCGAACGATGCTATTAAGCTTAGAATAAATTTAAAAGTGGAAAAATTACTGTCTTGGGTGAGTCTTGAACTCACGACCTCTGGATCGATACTCCAGCGCTCTGCCATCTGAGCCACCGAGACCTCATCCATAGCCAGCAAATTTTTCCATCATATGGGTCAAGGGGCAAACGGCTACCGGTTACCCATACTAATTTTAATAAAAATTAGTATGGGTAGCACCACAATAAATAATAGTACTAGGTACAGAAGACTCACTCTCTAACAAAACGCGTCTGTTACGATCAGCACAAATATGGCCGCTAGGTGGCGACAGCGCCACGCGCGGCTTATGGTTTTCCCCAAAATTGGTGTGGAACGGATGTACTTTTAGCTACTTGTAGCAAAGCGACGAAATCGCGGAGTGAGCCACGCCTGGTAGCACATCGTCACTGGTGAATAGGGATGTTGACAATTTTTTGGAACTGGTTTCATTTTGTAGATAGACACGTAATAATTACAGAAAAAAATATTAAAAAAATATATTCATTAATTTGAATAAAAAAACATGTATAATAAGTTTCGTGTTTAAATTTCGCGCCTAAACGCTCCAAACTGTCACGTGACCTTGATGACGTAACGGCGTTTTAAACAAACAGCTGTCAGTCATTTTTTTAAATTCTTTATATGGCAACTGACAATTTTTTTAAAGCCTTAACACACTACCGCGTCGGACAGCGACCTTCTTTCTCGCTCTAACTTATAGCTGCGTCCTTAACGCACCCCCTTACACACTATCGATTCGTGCGCCGCACCGCACCAAGATCGCGTTTCGGTACGATAATCTGTAGACACTTAGGCAGGTTTTATAACTTGTCTTTGGTGATTCCACTGTGATTACGTCACGCGCTCCGATTGGCGTTTGCAGTCACGTGATACTGGGCATTATTTTAAATACTTTTGATTATTTTTAATTAATTGATTACGCATATTTACACTTGCAAAATATGATTTTCCGCGTTCTAATATTCCCTGCTATGGTAAAAATATAACATGTTATATATTCGCGATTCATGTCAACATCCCTATTTCTAATATGACTTGGAACTCCGGTAGCCGAGCCGAGTTTGCCCGAAGTCAGGAATACAGCGAATATATCCAATTTTTTTTTAATGTTTTGGTCTGTGTCAACAGGAGGGGCAGGACGTGACGGACATACAGAAGAAGATCGCGGAGCTGCGCCGGCAGATGGCGCTGCAGTTCCCCGCACACCCCGCCATGCGCCGCCCGCACTCTAGGTAACTACACTTCCGGTGTGCGAGCGAGAGCTTCGCAAGTGCAATATTAACTATTTTTATTTATTATTAAATTGTACAACGGGACTTAATCGCGTATCTAAGTTTTAAGTCTTCTCCGAGACCACGGGGACAACGCCGTCCTCGAAACGTCAGAGGTAAATCTTAAAACTTACATACGCGATTAAGTCCCGTTGTACAATTTAATAATGTGTAAAAATCGTGAAAGTTTAAATCAGTGTTATTTTTATTTATTCAGACCCAACACCCTTTGCATACATACTTACACAACACTAAGTACTAAGTACTTTATATGTTTACTAGGAAATCCCAATTGATTTTTATGTTTTAAGATTGAAATAAATTACTTTTCATTTGAATTATTTCCACAACATAAACAATAATATAATTTATTATTATTTTCCAAGCTATCGCATTGTGAAGAGAAAACTGAGGTGAGGTTTAACATGTCTAGCTCAACGTTTATTATCACTGTGTCTACTACTACCTATGTACTAACACCGACAATAGCAAAGATAATTTGGGGCATTATCTATGAAAAGGGACCTTATTGAAAATGGCGCTTACGCCGCACAGCATCGCGCGGCATTGTATCTATATCGGAGCATCGTTAATAATGGCGCAAGTGCCATCGACAATAAGGTCCCTTTTCATAGATAACGTCACATTTAGTATAGAGGCGGATTGTCAAAGTAAATTTTGGAGTCACATCTTTTCAAGCGATGGCGCCATACCTTTAGACCATTCTCGAGTAGATGGCGCCACTTTTTCTAATAATTATCTGGTGCTTATTTCGTATATGGTGTGAAATTATTTATTTTAAATACAGACATCATCTAGTCGTTCTGTGGGCTATGTATGGCGCCGCCCTGCCGAATATGGGACACATTAGATTTCTGACAGTTGACTAAAGTCAAATATAGTTAACTTTTTTTCACGCAGTGCTTTGTCGTCACTTGGCCTTCTCTGCTTTGCACATATCCAATAGCTGTGAATAAAATACGTGTCACTTTTCTATTTTCAATGTGAAAATGTCCAATACACGTTAATAACAAGACTAAGAAAATATACAAATTGATCACTATTAATTTTGGTTTACCGTAGTATTATTGTATTTACAGTTGGCACAGGTAAGTATTTATATCCTCATAAGGCCCAGTATACAAAATTTTCCTATTTTTAATTCGAACCTTGTTGTGTAGTCAATTGGGATCAATTTCGTTTGTTTGAGAAAGCAATGAAACGAAAGAAACGATATTATATTTGGTTTATAATGTACTAATTAAAGAGGGACGGGTAGTCTTATCTCGCGGGCGAGATACTGTCGCGCCTTTCCTGTGCTAGGTCTACTGGTGTCCTGTTAAGTTTCGAATTTGGATAGAGAAGTATCACAGTTGGAACAGAACATATAAGGTTTATATACTGATATAAACAAATGTTACAGTTCATTTATTTACGTCACCCTAGGCCCGTATGTGGGATTTTCTCCCCGCTACGCTACGCGAGGAGAAAATCGCATTTCCTGGCCCAGGCAAGACGTAAAACTTTAGACAAACCACGGGCGATAATTCGTAAAGCCCCAGACGATCTGGAGCATTCACAAATTAACCTCCCTAGGTATGTAATGTACTATTGTTCCCCTTACGAAACAGCTAGTTTACGTTACAGCGCCATCTATGACCATATTTAAGCAACACATTGTCAACAGGGGCGGCCGGTTCAACAGCGCGTCTCGCTTCACCCGCGCGCCGCCCGCCTTCGTCAACCACAACCAGTCCGTCGACCACCGGCCCAGAGCGCTCCTCATCAGCGGATTCGAGAGTGATGACTCTGAGGCTCTGACTCAGCATTTTGCGGTGAGACTCCTCGTATTTATCTGAAGCCGTTGTCGTTCAACGGGGCATCCGGCTTCACCGCCTTTGTCAACAGGGCATCTCGCTTCACCCGCTCGGTTCAATAGCGCATCTCGCTTCACCCGCTCGGTTCAATAGCAATCTCGCTTCACCGCCCGCCCGCCTAGGTCATCCACAACCAGTCCGTCGACCACCGGCCCAGAGCGCTCCTCATCAGCGGATTCGAGAGCGACGACTCTGAGGCCCTGACTCAGCATTTTGCGGTAAGTTGTTACCTGAGACCGTTTCAACAGTGCATCAGGCTTCACCGCTTTCGTCACATCTCGCTTCACCGCCACAACCAGTCCGTCGACCACCGGCCTAGAGCGCTCCTCATCAGCGGATTCGAGAGTGATGACTCTGAGGCCCTGACTCAGCATTTTGCGGTAAGTTGTTACCTGAGACCGTTTCAACAGTGCATCAGGCTTCACCGCCTTCGTCACATCTCGCTTCACCGCCACAACCAGTCCGTCGACCACCGACCCAGAGCCCTGCTCATCAGCGGATTCGAGAGTGATGACTCTGAGGCCCTGACTCAGCATTTTGCGGTAAGTTGTTACCTAAGACCGTTTCAACAGTGCATCAGGCTTCACCGCATTCGTCACATCTCGCTTCACCGCCACAACCAGTCCGTCTACAACCGGCCTACGGCGCTCAGCGGATTTGAGAGTTATGATTCTGAGGCTCTGACTCAGCATTTTGCGGTGAGACTACTTGTAGTTACCTGAGGCCGTTGTCGTTCAACGGGGCATCCGGCTTCACCGCCTTCGTTAACAGCGCACCTCGCTTCACCCGCTCGGTTCAATAGCGCATCTCGCTTCACCCGCTCGGTTCAATAGCACATCTCGCTTCACCGCCCGCCCGCCTAGGTCATCCACAACCAGTCCGTCGACCACCGGCCTAGAGCGCTCCTCATCAGCGGATTCGAGAGTGATGACTCTGAGGCCCTGACTCAGCATTTTGCGGTAAGTTGTTACCTGAGACCGTTTCAACAGTGCATCAGGCTTCACCGCATTCGTCACATCTCGCTTCACCGCCGCAACCAGTCCGTCGACCACCGGCCCAGAGCGCTCCTCATCAGCGGATTCGAGAGTGATGACTCTAAGGCTCTGACTCAGCATTTTGCGGTAAGTTGTTACCTGAGACCGTTTCAACAGTGCATCAGGCTTCACCGCTTTCGTCACATCTCGCTTCACCGCCACAACCAGTCCGTCGACCACCGGCCTAGAGCCCTGCTCATCAGCGGCTTCGAGAGCGATGACTCTGAGGCTCTGACTCAGTACTTTGCGGTGTGACTACTTGATAGTTACCTGAGACGGCTGAGACCGTTTCAATAGTGCACCCGGCTTCACCGCATTCGTCACATCTCGCTTCACCGCCGCAACCAGTCCGTCGACCACCGGCCCAGAGCCCTGCTCATCAGCGGCTTCGAGAGTGATGACTCTGAGGCTCTGACTCAGTACTTTGCGGTGTGACTACTTGATAGTTACCTGAGACGGCAGAGACCGTTTCAATAGTGCACCCGGCTTCACCGCTTTCGTCACATCTCGCTTCACCGCCACAACCAGTCCGTCGACCACCGGCCCAGAGCGCTCCTCATCAGCGGATTCGAGAGTGATGACTCTGAGGCTCTGACTCATCATTTTGCGGTGAGACTACTTGATAGTTACCTGAGGCCGTTGTCGTTGAACGGGGCATCTGGCTTCCCCGCCTTCGTCAACAGCGCATCTCGCTTCACCGCCATAACCAGTCCGTCGACCACCGGCCCGAGGGCGCTCCTGATCAGCGGCTTCGAGAGTGAAGACTCTGAGGCTCTGACTCAGCATTTTGCGGTGAGACTATTTGATAGTTACCTGAGGCCGTTTCAACAGTGCATCAGGCTTCACCGCCTTCGTCAACAGCGCATCTCGCTTCACCCGGTCAGTTCAACTGCGCGTCTCGCTTCACCCGCTCGTTTCAACAGCGCATCTTGCTTCACCCCGTCGTTTCAACAGACTCTGGCTCAACACTTTCTGGTGAGACTACTACATAACATAGTATTTTATACATTCGTGATATAATAGAGAGTATATCAGTCGAGTGCCGTATGTACGCTGAGTGGCTTAAGTAAGGTACGAGATTGAAATGATTTTTTACAGTACATATGGCCCTATAAGTCTTTGGCACGTGCCAAATCAACAATGTCATGACCAAAGAAGATGTTTGCATTTAAGCAAATTTAATGCAATTGTTGTTTAACGTCGTTTTTTTTGCAGCAATTCGGCGAGATCGTCTCCAAGGAGCTGAACCCGACCGTGCCCGAGCTGGTGCTGGTGTACGCTGCGCGCGCGCACGCCGAGCAGGCCGCGCAGCAGGGCCGCCACTACAACGACCGCACGCTCACGGTAACACACTACCATGAATCTAGTATAACTGGATTGGGCATGAGTGGTGGGGATAACTGACAGAACGGGATAGTCTTATGTATCTTTCAGTAGGAGTAGCAGGGAAAGCGCTATTATTGTTTGTCCTTGTCACAGTCTCACATCTTGTTTTATTCCCCACCGTAAATTGACCACCGTGATTGGTCGAATTCATTTGTTGCCCACCATAACAAATAAATTCGACCAATCATAGCGTCGCAATACGACGCTATGATTGGTCGAATTTATATGTTTTGTCCCTCACGGAGGCACGCGTAGACCACTTCTATAGGATGCTACCTTCTATGCACACTACACACAATATGCAGGGTGACTTTATAGACCATACCAGGCGTGGCTCACTCCGCGATCTCGTCGCGTCGCTACAAGTACATGCGGCCCGAACCAATGTTGGTGTCTAGCCATAGTGGTTGCCGCGCATCGCTACGGAACGGACGCCTGCTCGCGCTTGCGCCACCTAGCGGTCATATCTGTCGTAATAGACGCATTTTATTTTGTGATCATACTGAACAACTTTTATTATGGGCATTGGTCCCATGTACAGTCGGCAGCAGAAGTTGCTAAGCGGGTCAAAATTCCCTTGACACGCTCTTATTCTCTTAACAATAAAGTCGCGTCAAGATCATTTTGAACACCTCGCCCGCTTAGCAACTATTGCTGCTGACTGAACCCGAGATCGCGAATAAAAATTTGGCCGATTCATACGTTCCCGCTGATGTGATGCCCCTGATTTCTATGGGACAGCCAAATTTTTGCGAGACCTGCGCCAGAAAATCGACAAAACAGGGAGTTGGGTTTTCGGCACTGAATGTGTTAAGCGGTTCAACCGTTAAGTGTAAGGCCTGAGTGGACGCTCATGTTGCGCGTGCGGCGGGGCGGGGCGTGCGGCGTGCATGTTAAACAAATGCGCACGTATAGGAGCGGCCTTAGTGCACGCTGCTCACATCACGCGCGAGCCCACAGCCACGCTGCACGCGTCGCCGAGCGAGCGTCCACTCAGGCCTTACACTAACTCAGTACTGGCAACTCCAGGTTTAACCGGTTAACCCCGGGTTAGTGGAATGGTGCAAGTGGCACTAATAGGTATGTCTGTTGTCAGATCACGTGGGTGGCCAACCCGAAGACATTCGCGGCGCCCGCGCGCGCCCCGGAGCCCGCGCCGCGCGTCGACGCGCAACCCGAGACGGATAACGGACACGAGGTAAATGCACATGTTTTACCTACAGCTTTCATTGATATAAGACAAAAATAGATAAGGAGATGGCGGGACGACTTGGACGCATTTTAGCAACGAAACACAAAATAACACAACGAAAACATTTTTTCTCGAAAATGGACGGCAAAGTCAAAGTTAAATAAAAAGCGGCCAAGTGCGAGTCGGACTCGCCCATGAAGGGTTCCGTATTTAGGCGATTTATGACGTATTAAAAAAAAACTACTTACTAGATCTCGTTCAAACCAATTTTCGGTGGAAGTTTACATGGTAATGTACATCGTATATTTTTTTTAGTTTTATCATTCTCTTATTTTAGAAGTTACAGGGGGGGGGGGGACACATTTTACCACTTTGGAAGTGTCTCTCGCTCAAACTATTCAGTTTAGAAAAAAATGATATTAGAAACCTCAATATCATTTTTGAAGACCTATCCATAGATACCCCACACGTATGGGTTTGATGAAAAAAAAAATTTTGACTTTCTGTTCGAAGTATGGGGAACCCCAAAAAATTATTGTTTTTTTTCTAATTTTGTGTGAAAATCTTAATGCGGTTCACAGAATACATCTACTTACCAAGTTTCAACAGTATAGTTCTTATAGTTTCGGAGAAAAGTGGCTGTGACATACGGACGGACAGACAGACAGACATGACGAATCTATAAGGGTTCCGTTTTTTGCCATTTGGCTACGGAACCCTAAAAATAGGTCGCGTAGTGCGTAGTTTATGGTCAGACAACAAAATTTCGAGTTCCAAACTTTTTTGCAAGTTGAAATGGCCATATCAAATGAAGGCATAGGTCAATTAAACAGCCAAACAGATGATCAGTACTTATTATTATAATGTTGGTATTGAGACTATTTAGGTGTCTCAAATAGGTTGGCGTATTTTCAGCAGAAAAATACACTTCCATTTTTTTTTAAGGCGGCAAAGCAAATCTTTTTAATGGTTTTACTTTTTTCTGTGAAAATTAAAACGTTGCTTCTATAAAATATTTCTATTTCTTGGCTGGAAGGCTACTTGCTGGCTTCGGATCCTCAGCCAGCAAGTAGCTACTTTCGAGCCTAGACAATAATGTACTATTGACCCAGTTACTTAACCTCCTAAGGCCCAAGGTCCTACCCATAGTACTTATTAACTTTGTTATTCAGACCCAGCTCCTTCAACAATTGTGTAGTCATAGCGAACCACGGTCCTACCAGTAGGACTTAATAGAAAACCCATCATTTTGTTTTTAAAATGACGCGCTTTTAAATTACGAACTTCTAAAGGACTGTTTTGTTTTGTCTGTGAGCCCTTTAACAAATTCGCAAAATAAAACAAAGTGCTGTAGTAGGTGCTGTATAAAATACAATAACATTAAAAAAAGTCTTCTAAGTACTTGGGTCTGAATGAGTATAAAACAATAGTACTACTGGTAGGACTACGGGCCGTACTGACTACATACTCAATTTTTCGTTGGGCCTTAGGAGGTTAAGGTGCTAATTATCGCACTAGAGTGCGAAAAAGTACCACCGTATGTACTGTAAATGTTTGACATTTGACTGTTTGTCTGTCCAGCAATCGGTGGGTGCGACGGTGGACTCGCTGCTGCGCTTCGACGATGATGACGAGGAGGATGCCGACCGCTCCTGGAGACGTTGACCCGGAGCCGACTGGCGGCCAGCCAGGACACTCTAGTCTAGATCTAGACCTAGCCCTAACATAGACTTAACTATACACTACCGAGACGAGAGCGAGCTGGCAGACTCTACTCTAGCCCTAACATAAACATAGACTAAACTATACACTACCGACAAGACGAGAGCGGGCTGGCAGACTCTAGTCTAGCCCTACATCTAGCCCTAACCTAGACTTAGACTTAACTATACACTACCGACAAGACGAGAGCGGGCTGGCAGACTCTAGTCTAGCACTACATCTAGCCCTAACCTAGACATAGACTTAACTATACACTACCGACAAGACGAGAGCGGGCTGGCAGACTCTAGTCTAGCCCTACATCTAGATCTAGCCCTAACATAAACATAGACTAAACTATACACTACCAACAAGACGAGAGCGGGCTGGCAGACTCTAGTCTAGCACTACATCTAGCCCTAACCTAGACATAGACTTAACTATACACTACCAACAAGACGAGAGCGAGCTGGCAGACTCTAGTCTAGCACTACACCTAGCCCTAACCTAGACATAGACTTAACTATACACTACCGACAAGACGAGAGCGAGCTGGCAGACTCTCTAGTCTAGCCCTACATCTAGCCCTAACCTAGACCATAGAGAAATATAGTAATACAAGAGTGCTCACTCCATACATCAGTGAGACTATTAATTTCAGTGTCTACATCTAGCATCGAATAGCGGAACTATCAGTACTGCTACTTGACAATAGATGTAGCAGTACTGATAGTTCCGCTACTCGATGCTATATGCTAATAGTCTTTTTGGTACTAAAACTGATGTATGGAGTGAGCAATCTATGTATTTTTTTCACTATGCCTAGACATAGACTTAACTATACACTACCAACAAGACGAGAGCGAGCTGGCAGACTCTAGTCTAGCCCTACATCTAGATCTAGCCCTAACATAGACATAAACTATACACTACATACCAACAAGACGAGAGCGAGCTGGCGGACTCTCTAGTCTAGCCTTACATCTAGATCTAGCCCTAACATAAACATAGACTAAACTATACACTACCAACAAGACGAGAGCGGGCTGGCAGACTCTAGTCTAGCACTACATCTAGCCCTAACCTAGACATAGACTTAACTATACACTACCGACAAGACGAGAGCGAGCTGGCAGACTCTAGTCTAGCCCTACAACTAGCCCTAACCTAGACCATAGAGAAATATAGTAATACAAGAGTGCTCACTCCATACATCAGTGAGACTATTAATTTCAGTGTCTACATCTAGCATCGAATAGCGGAACTATCAGTACTGCTACTTGACAATAGATGTAGCAGTACTGATAGTTCCGCTACTCGATGCTAGATGCTAATAGTCTTTTTGGTACTAAAACTGATTTATGGAGTGAGCAATTTATGTATTTTTTTCTCTATGCCCTAACCTAGACATAGACTAAACTATACACTACCAACAAGACGAGTGCGGGCTGGCAGACTCTCTAGTCTAGCCCCTACATCTAGCCCTAACTAAACTGTAAGCTTTACGGAAAGTCTTACGGAAGCTAAAATCCATTATTTTACAGGATATATAGGTACAGTCAAGTGTAAAAATATGGGTGCATACATCATACTCAAATATATGTCCCATAGCTCTTATGCCAGCGAATTAAGAATTATGGGACATATTTTTGAGTAAGTTATATACATATTTTTACACTTGACTGTTCCCCTAATCACCTAATCGCTAAATCTAAAATTTACATTAGTTTTCAATGAATATTACTAATCGTCGTAATGAAAAAAACGCGTAATAAATTTTATATTTCCATCGGTGTAAAGCGATCTCGATGTAAATTAAATACAATTATATTTAATATAGTTTACATTAGATGTAATTATATTAAAATCTGGCCATTTTGATTTAGATGAAGCTAAACCAAATAGTTTTATGGAAATTATACAAAAAAATGCATTTAAAATTTGGTTTTTACTCGCGTTCATACTTACCAGGTTCATTCATAAATAAAACCTGTAAAGTTAATGACAGTAAATATGTATATAAATGACAACATATTATTCGCATATAACAAATACCTTAACAGAAGCAATATAATATACAATGAACTTTTTTAAAATTTTTATATGTATTGTAATATTACGCGCCGATGCAAAAACTATTAGTGTCGCAGATTACCGAGTAACGATTAAAACTACATATACTCCCAAAACTACGATTGTTTTCTGTTCTTTTAAAAGAACATCGGGAGGTAATAGGTTATACTGGACTGGCCCAAATAGGTTGTGTAACTAGAAACTATCCAAATACCAAATTAGAAGCAATAATAGTACCTTCTTATGCTTTTTCATATAATTTATATACACTTTACATAAGTATTTACTATTATATAGTATCTGGCGCATAATCTATGTTTTCTAAATAAACATTAGCAGGCAAATACTGTAAAAACGACATAAAATAAAACTACAAAATACAGCTGAATCTATACACCTTATAAAACAAAGTCCCTCGCCGCGTCTGTCTGTATGTTCGTGATAAGCTCAAAAACTACTGAACAGTAGCCTTACCACGAGTTTGACACTGGCATATTCACTAACGTCTCTGTAACTTACTTTCTCACTCTCGCACTAAGTACGAGCGAGATGCATTGAAAGTAAGTTACACACACGCTAGCGAACAACAGTGCCAAACTCGTGGTAAGGCTACTTAAGCCTTATTTCACAGTTCTTTCACACGAAACATACGCGTACATGTAACTATAAGATTATCCTTTAAAAGTACAAATTTAATGAAACGAATACGGTCGGTTCTTTTAGTATACTAACCCGGTTTTAAACATGAGCTCGTCTATTTATTATTTTCTATGTAATTATCATTGTTTAAGTTTAAAACTGTAAACTAGAGATGCCCCGAATATACGGCAACTATTCGGTATTCGGCCTATTCGGCCACTTTGCCGAATATTCGGTATTCGGCCGAATGTTGCCTACTATTCGGCCGAATACAGAATATCTGTTGCCCCTACCTAAAAAGAAAAATGACAAAAATTAGGTATAGGTATTCAATATTTAAAATGTATTATTGGTAAGTTGTTAATTAGGAAGACCCTTTTTTAAGCATTTGTTGATTATGAAATATTTTATTTTTATCATGGGTCGATTTGATTGACTCAAACTATGTACATTCATTAGTTCGGTTTTACAAAACATATCTCATAGCAAACGTTGTGCTTTGTTGGCGAAGTTTTTATAATAATTGTGACTCACAATGTTCGCATCTCAGGCCAAAACCACTGTTCGGGGCATCTCTTCGACTCTCCACTATAATGACTTTTACGAAACGCTTTAGTCAACTGTAATGAATTCGACCAATAACGTGTCGGCAAAAGAACAAAAGACATCAACGCGCTGCTATTTAACGAATAAGAGGTGCGTTGATGTCTTTTGTACTATCTTTATCTTTTTATCTACTGAGATACCTAATTTTGTTTAATTATTAAGGTTTTATAGTAGAAAAACAATTGTATACAGTACAATACATAAAGTAGGATTGTATACAATAGTGATATAATCAAGCTTTTCAATCTCGTACTTACTTAGGTCACTCAGCAAGCTTCGTGGTCTACACGGTACTCGACTGAAAAGCTCTATTATATCACGATTGTATAAAATACTATAAAACAGATAATAATAAATTGACACGCTCAAATCGAAATCGTATTAGTTTAATAGCACTTATATGCCTTATATACAAGTACCATAGGGTAAGCTTGAAATAGTTCCTTAAAACGCGAGAATGGAAATATAATGTAATAATAACTTAATATTTGTGTTAGGTGTTAGTTATATGATTACTATTAATTTCCGCTCCGGGCCTAGCACAAGTGTAATCACAAAACGTCGCTCGCGAAATGATAGGGTAATTCGCCAGTAACTGGCCACCTTAAACTATACTTGGTCAACCAGATCTTGACAGTAGAAAAAGGCGGCAAATTTGAAAAATGTAGGCGCGAAGGGACATCGTCCCATAGAAAATTTGAATTTCGCGCCTTTTTTTACTGACAAGATTTGGTTGACCAGCTATAAATAAGTTTTGGCAAAAATTTCATTTTTGGTACAAGCTTTTATCGCTGACTGTACTTTTCTTACGACAGACAACTAATACTCATCGAGACAATTCTAAAAACCCCTAACACAATTAGGTTGCGTTGTTTCATCACAGAGTTCCTATGGCCACCTCCTGTCTCCATCATCAGATCAGCTCGATGGTACCATAATATTGAATTGTCATCCGATTTATACATGCATGCAAAATTTCAGCTCAATCGGAAACTGGGAAGTGGATCAAATTTAACTTGCAAGATTTGATTACAGACAGACAACGGTCAGGTGAAAGTAAATAAAAGCTTGTAAAATGATTTCTATTCACCTATAAGCAGAATTCATTTTAGTATAAGATTTCATAACTGGCCAGCCTTCAATAACTAGCCGGCTTATACTGAAATGAATTCTGTTTATAGGAGAATAGAATTCATTTTTAGTTTAGGGTGGCCAGTTACTAATTTCTCTTTATCTATTCGCGAGAAACGTTCTCCCAAATAAGTAGATTTTTTTAATTCACTAAAAAAACTAGTACTATGATTACCTACAATTTTAAATATGAATAAATAACGCTTAACCTTCAACTTAAAAGTCACCACTCTCGCCAGCGAACTACGAGGGTTGACTACTTTTAGAAATTTCACAAATGAATTGAAAGTAAAATTTCTGAAAATAAAATTTTATATTTCAGTACGTATGCTGCTACTTTACTGTACTAGTGCATTAATTAGCAATTTGGGCCATATTTATGTGCTGTAAAACGTTGTATTATTACTTATTGAATCGTAAATAGTAAATACGATTAATCTACTTTTTTTATGTAGCGTTGGATGAATTTCTTTCGTCCCCCATTTTTATTATCGCGAGGCGATACATACACACACACACACACACACACACATACATACTAAAAACCAAGTTCAATTTTATCACGGCGCGATTTTTGATTTACATTTAGCGCTGTCATACTCGTGTTTATAACAGTACTCGTTCGCTCGGTCGTCAAAACAACAAACGTTGTATATTACTTGTAAATACATACGCCATAGGCGTTTAGTCATTTTGCCGTGTTTCGTTACATATGAAGAAAATTATCGTAGATTAGGATTTTCGCATTTTGCGTTTTTTTTTACTATATATCGAGGCTTTGCGTGTTGAATTTGATTTTAAAATAACTAAGTGTTTCTTCTATAGAAATACGGTTGATAACAAAAGTAGCTAAACAGGCAATGTCCAAAATTATCTATACACTTGAGAGTAAGAGCGTGTTTGAATCATTTTGAACATTCCGTTCAGTCGCCATCAGATATATCGGAGCGGCCAGGGTGCTCACAAACATCTGAACACGCCTCTATTGTCAAGGCGTTAGAGTGCGTGTTCAGATATTTTTGAGCACCTCGGCCGCCCAGATATATCTGATGGCGACTGTACGTTTAGCAACTTTTCTTTTGTTTTAACACATAACAGATACAAATTAATTGTGGGTAATTGTGTCTATGGGACTAATCCGCTCTCCTTTCAATTATAAGTAGCTGGTACAATATCGGAGCATCCGTGATGCTCAGAAATATCTGAACAATGAACACGACAAGGCGTTAATATATTTTTGAGCACATGGCCATTCCTAAGTGTTCTACAGTCAGCAGCAGAAGTTGCTAAGCGGGCGAGGTGTTCAAAATGATCTTGACGCGACTTTATTGTTAAGAGAATAAGAGCGTGTCAAGGTATTTTTGAACACCTCGCCCGC
The DNA here is from genome assembly GCF_948474715.1 of Cydia amplana. NCBI lineage: Eukaryota > Metazoa > Arthropoda > Insecta > Lepidoptera > Tortricidae > Cydia > Cydia amplana. The sequence goes on along the minus strand of NC_086095.1, from coordinate 1,388,190 downwards.
TTAGCAACTTCTGCTGCCGACTGTACAACTGCCTTTACCATTTCGTTGGGAAAATGCGTCTAAACTACATAGTTAGACCAAGATGACTCTGCAACGATTTTGATAGCATACGCAGTGCAAGTGTTATTTGTACGTCATAGTTTCATAGAAGTTTGTCGTTCTAAATAACACTTGCACAGTGTGGACTATCAAAATCGCTAAGTATAAGTCTAACTCTAACTTTTCCATCTTGTAATTTTAAAGGAAACGCATTTGTCTTATAGACGGAATTACCCCATTTGACCTAATATTAACATGATTTTACTACGGGCTATGTCAATCTTGTTTTTTTTTTGACAAATGTCCGTTCAGTGTGAACATTAGAATAGAATAGAAATGTTACATTTGTACCATTATTTTTTTTATTGTTAATTTGTCGTAACTTAGTATTAGTATAATTATATTTTTCGGTATAATTATGATTATCTGTTTTGCGAGTAGATAATATTGACAGAACTGTCAAATATCTATAACAGGGGCCCGTTTCTCAAAAGCTTGTAACTTGTAATACAAGCGGATGTCACTTTTTGACAGCTTTTGTTAGAAAGGAACTTCCACTTGTATTACAAGTTACAAGCTTTTGACAAACGGGCCGCAGGTCGATTTAAATACTTCAAAATTGTATATATTTTGTTGTGATATTTTTAATGGAGTTTTTGTAACAGTATACAAGGAAAGGATGTTTAAAATATAATTGCTGAAGACATTTTTTAACGAAATTAAAAAAGTTTTTTTTCGCGTCTACTGGCACTTTATAAGTGTGAGCGGGACAGCATCTGTCCTTTCCATGTGTATTGTGTTCGCTTTTATTTGTAACCTAGAATAATTAGCTATACACCCTGTATCTGACTTAAGCTGTATATTATATTGTATAAAAAAATTAAAAAGATACTGTGTGCCGAAAAAAAAACTGCGGCAAAAAATATATTTTTCAAGTCAGTGCATATTGGCGGTTGCTAATTGTAACACAAGAAAAAATTTACTTGTGATCTCAAGTTTTTTTGTAAAAAAGATGGCTGTTTAAAAAAAAGCGACCGCCACATTAAAATTATTCGTGTTTCTCACAAACGTCAATCGATCGATCAACTTCTTTTTCAGCTTGGCACGGCTACCACGAGTTGTTTGGCGTTTACGTTAGCGACTGTGTGAGCTCGATCGCATTCTCACGCACCAATACATCAGTGCGAGTGAGATGGACTGCGATCGAGTTTAGCAACCGACTAACGTAAACGTCAAGTGTCAACTTGTGGTACGGCTACATATGGAGTTTTGACTCGTCAAAGATGGCGCAGAGTAAGTATGAGGATATTGAGGAGCGTAAGTACAAACTGCAATACTCCTAACTGTACATCGGTGAACCTTAGGCAAAAGGCATAAGGTCCACTATGTACAGTTAATAGTGTGGGCGATGGTACTACATGTATGTAATGTACCGACTGTGGTTAGCCACAGAATAAATAATAGTACTAGTTACAGAAGGTTCGCTCTAACAAAACGCGTCTGTTACGATCAGCACAGATATGGCCGCTAGGTGGCGACAGCGCCACGCGCGGCTTATGGCTTTCCCCAAAATTGGGGCCGAACGGATGTACTTTTAGCTACCTGTAGCAAAGCGACGAAATCGCGGAGTGAGACACGCCTGTCCTAACAACATCTTCCTCGCGTTGTCCCGGCATTTTGCCACGGCTCATAGGAGCCTGGGGTCCGCTTGGCAACTAATCCCAGTAATTGGCGTGGGCACTAGTTTTTACGAAAGCGACTGCCATCTGACCTTCCAACCCAGAGGGTAAACTAGGCCGTATTGGGATTAGTCCGGTTTCCTCACGATGTTTCCACCCCTGTCCTAACTCTAACAAAGCACGCACTTTAACCTTTTCCACGCCGTGTCAAACACAAAAGCTGTCACTCAGACGCCACATCACCAACATGAACTTTATGTATATGCACGTTTTAGGTCGATGTTGCTCTGTGGTCGGTGACCGATTAATCGGTTTTTGGCGTTGAACCTACGGTGTGGATATATCGGTCATTGGCGTCCAAAAGGTTAAACGCCAAGAACACCTAAAGTCGTTACTAGTCGTGCCCACAGCGCCGTGGATAGTCGCCATCAGATATATCGGAGCGGCCAAGGTGTTCACAAAATCTGACCACGCACTCTAACGCCTTGAGAATAGAGGCGTGTTCAAATATTTGTGAGCACCGTGGCCGCTCCGATAAATCTGATGGCGACTGGACAACTATAGGTGTTATTTGTATGAAAATACTCTACGGAAGTACGGTCGCGAATAGCACACTTGCCTGACCTTTCAGTAATTTCAATATGATTGTAATGATACTAATGATTTTTACAAGCTTTTATTAAGGTTCCGTACCAGATGGGTAAAAGCGGGACCCTAAGTACTAAGACTCTCACCAGCACAGACTTAATGTGCTCACCAGTCTGTCACCAGTTGAAATTTTAACAGTATTTCTGTTGCCAACAACCAACACTAAAACAATAAAATAAATATTTAAGTGGCTAAGCATACAACAAACGTGGCTTTTGCGCAATGGTACGGGACGGAACCCTTCGTGCTCCGATTCGCACTTGGCCGGTTTTTAACTTGCAAACGCAGTTTGTCAAAGGACTCATTTTAAACAGAGAGAATCATACTATCTTTGTCTTACACTATTAGTACTAGCACCCAAAAGAAAAGGACGAGTATAGTTTTCTTTGTTCTTATTTACTGACAAATTGGTTTGACCAACTATAACTGGGTAGGGTTTCCGAACGATTGTCGACAAATGTCATGTCAAACGACTCAAACGTTCACTTACAGTGCGTGCCTGTGTTCTACGTTCACTGTTTATTATTTTATTTATTGATCTCGGTCCGCATACTCCAAATAAGTTAACGCTACTTGCTCTAGTTTCGTCAAAAATTGGGCTTCAATAACAATACACAACTTGGTAAGAGATATATCGATATCTAAAGCAATATTAGGATATTAAATGAGTTATAGTTACATGACTTAATACCTAAGTACTAATCTTTGTTCCTCGTCGTTTTTGGCCATAAATGCCCTTAATTCGTAACATACGTTGTTTTTCAGCAATTATAAGGTTGCAGCAATGCTGCCACGGCAATATTACAACGAGCAAGACGTTCGTAAAAGGCAAATCGATACTCTAAAAATATTCAATGACAACGTTCAAGAAGTGACTGAAAATGCGGAATACAAAGTAGATTTCACTATAAATGGGAAGAATTTCAGCTTGAACGTGATATTAGGGCCTGAGTTTCCTAATGAGAAGCCGGTTATATTGGTGAATCCTCCGGTTTCTCATCCGTGGGTGGCGGAACACTCGAGTCAAGTGGTTGGGGCTCCGGGGCTCATTCAGTTTACCGTGCATTCGGATTTAGGGAGAGTGGTTCATGCTGTTATTAGGTAAGCACGTATAGGTTATCTTTAAAATTAATACTATGGCATTTTATAACGCTCTGGATAAGTTTGCCTTTGTACTACACATTTTTGTTGTATCTGATGTAACCAATTTTTTTTTCGTACAGTTGCCATTAGATATTGGTGCGGCCGAGGTGCTCACAAATATCTGAACATGTCTCTATCATGTATCTCTCAAATACCAAATATTTTTGAGCACATTGGCTGTTCCTATATATCTGATGGCGACTGTACAATAAAGCGTTTACTTACTTTTTTATCTGTTGAAGTAATTAAAGAACAATAACTTTACCATACATCGGGGTTTTTGGTGCCGGAATGACTGTGTATTTATAACTTTGTTAATTGTAAAATAAATACTAAACTATGAATTAAAAATAGGTAGTGAGCTCCAAATGTGCTTAGAAATGTCAATATAGTATCAGTTTTATAGTTTTTAACACTTATAAAGCCCCATCTCCATATCGCGTCAACCATCGAACGTCAGCCGCGCGCAATGGATACCGGGTTGGCTCGCGAGCCAACTCGCTGGCGAATATTTTTGATTTTATCGTTCCACCGACACAGGGAGCTCCAAAAGGCGCTGCCGGTAGAAGAGGAGTCCTCGCAGAGCAGCCCCTCGCACCCGTCACACTCCCTCCTGATCCCGGAGCTCGGGGAGCTGACCATCGAGGAGCTGCATGAGATCCTGGAGAACCCTGACTTGCAGGTAACCTTTGAGTTGTCACGTTTTTATGCTGACCAGAAACTAACCTGGTAGATGATGATGACTGAAATAGGTACATCTATCTATATATTAAGCCCTTTTATTCTGAGTTAGAGTATGTCTCTTAACTGCTAGGGTCTGCTAGGCTTCCTGGTAGAGTTGGGTTGGCAAGTATAGTGCCGCCAACCCATCACGCAAAATAGGCGCAATAATAAGACGTCGTGTTGCGGAAACCGAGCCCGCGAGAACCTATAACCTATTTTGACGACTGGTCTGGCCTAGTGGGTAGTGACCCTGCCTGTTAAGCCGCGGTCCTGGGTTCGAATCCTAGTAAGGGCATTTATTTGTGTGACTAACGCAGATGTTTGTTCCTGAGTCTTGGGTGTTTTCTATGTATTTGTATATTATATATATCGTTGTCTGAGTACCCACAATACAAGCCTTCTTGAGTTTACTGTGGGACTTAGTCAATCTGTATAAGAATGTTCTATAATATTTATTTATATTTATTTATTTATAACCTCAGTGTGCCGCTTGGCGAAGGCCTCCTCTAGCTCTTTCCACTGGGGTCTGTCGTGGGCCACTCTTCTCCAAATATGTACATATACCATCAAAAACATTACATGTAAAAAGATGCAAGTCTTGCAACGCAATTCTTCTACTAGAAAAAAGTTTTGAGATGTAATGTGAAACCAAGTCCGTTATTTTAGTTATTTTGGTCAGTGCCAGGGGGTGTTAAAACCGTATCAATATTAGATATCTTTAATTTTTAATATGTATGACTTGATTATTGTTTTGCCGTTTAATATATCACGCACCTTAGCGAGTTTCGGTGTTGTTCCCGACTTATTTATTTAATCTTTATTGCACAAAAGAAAAACTTTATAGTACAAAAGGCGGACTTAATGCCATAAGGCATTCTCTACCAGTTAAAAACCTTATTTTTATCATATCTTATTTATGAACTACTTATTAAATTTATCATATCTCTTAAGATTATTCGCTCGTAGCGTCTGACTTTAGATTCACCCATCTCATCTGCAGGACAAACTTCTGGAAACCACGCCCCAACTCCTAGCACTCAACCTGGAGACGGAGGAGCTGATGCTCAGCATCGAGAGCATAGCCCGGGACAATATAGCTGAACAGCAGAGACTTGACGCGATGAAGACTGATGTAGTCGACCGGATATCCGCGCTGGTGCAGATGAAGATTAACTATGAGGAGCTACATACTAGGTGAGGATAACATATTTTTTTTTTTTTTTTTATCCATAGGTACTAATATTATAAATGAATGCATAAATTTTTGGTACAAGCTTTTATCGCTGACTGTACTTTTCTTTCCACAGGCAACTAATACTAATCGAGACAATTCTAAAAACCCCAAACACAATTAGGTTGTGTTGTTTTATCAGAGTGCCTATGGCCACCTCCTGTCTCCATCATCTGATAAAACAATGCAACCTAATAGGGAATATTACACGAAACTCTGCGTAGGGGGCGCCACTTCCACAATCCGTCACAATCTAAGGGTCTACCGCAAACGACAGTAAAAATGTTGGTATCTAACCTCTCTATCACTCTTGCATATTCGAGCGATAAAGAGGCAGATAGCTGAGTTTCGATTTCGCGTTTCCCGGTAGGCCCTTTGTAAACAAACCGCCTTGATGTATCAATGCCATATTTTATTGTCTGTGAAAACTTGTCAAAAAACAGTTTAAGGCGCAGTATGTATAAGCGAGAAATATAGTAAGACAAGAGTGCTCACTCCATACATCAGTTAGATTATTAATTTCAGTGTCTACATCTAGCATCGAGTAGCGGAACTATCAGTACTGCTACTTGACAATAGATGTAGCACCGACCGGAAAGTCTTATGCTGTTGAGATAAGACTTTCCGGTCGGTGCTACATCTATTGTCAAGTAGCAGTACTGATAGTTCCGCTACTCGATGCTAGATGCTAATAGTCTTTTTGGTACTAAAACTGATGTATGGAGTGAGCACTCTATGTATTTTTTTCTCTATGGTATAAGTTACTCTATGGTTTACGATGGGTGCTAGTGTTGCACTCTGGCGGCAGAACATTGTAGTAATACCCCCTATTGTGTTTGGGGTTATTAGAATTGTCTCGATGAGTATTAGTTGCCTGTGGAAAGAAAAGTACAGTCAGCGATAAAAGCTTAAACCAAAAATTATTTATTTATTTGTTTGTTTGTGTGGCAGACACCAGAAATTGTCGGAAGAGTACGACCCGCACCGCATCAGGGATTGCCTAAAGGCGGCCGCCTTAAAGGCAGACGAAGATGCTGAAACCATCGCTGAGCAGTTCCTACTAGGTGAGTGACAGAGACGGAATTCCTGGGGAAAATATAGGGATAAAAGGTAAAGCAGGTATTTGTTTTCTTATTTTTTCTACTCCCGTACTTTTATTTTTCATTTAAAGGATCGTGCACACACCTTTAAACCCCTATCTTATAGTTGTCAAGACAAGTCTTTAGTCTATTCCTCAAAAAAGTATTTGTGCATACACGCAGTATCTTTATGGCACTTTTACGATACTTCGTGTAATCACCACTTAAAAAATATTGTATGAAATGCATTATCAATCAATCAATTTTTGTGTATTATGGCTCCATCAGGGCTTGATGATTCCGCCAGTGTCGAGGTTGGATAACACACGGCCTGTATGATAAAGATCGTCGGTGATGTATAGACGGTGTTCGGTAGAGTATCCATCCACCCTACAAACAAACACAAGCAATTCAACCTACGGACAACACAACTACTTCCAATTGTTAAAGACGTCACAAACCAGACAACGTGCCAACCCAATTTTAATTGTCATAACTGACAGATGAGTGAACCATAGACATGTTTTTTTATTTCATTCATTCTTTTCCCGCCCGTACCCTGAGGATTCTTTGCTACTTCTTGAATGAAAAATATTTGTTAAATTTACAATTTTATTTCAAAGTAAGTGCTTGGTCGTAGAAAAAGTATTGTATGCAACGTTGTTTAACTGAGTCAAAAAATACTCGTGGCGTCTTTATTTTTTTTGACCTCTTAAACAACGGTTGCATAAAATACTATTATATGATTATGATCCCAATAAAAAAATATGTTTTTAAGGTTTTTTTGGTTTTGTCTATGCACGAATACAGTACATAGTTACTGCAAATGTGCAGTTAAATATGAAATATAAATTTTAACACATATTTTGCCATTGCCAAGCCGAACAAGAAATCCGCGCTAGGCCACAACAATTCCTTCATATAAAGGTGTAGTATAGTCAGCAGCAGAAGTTGCTAAGCGGGCCAGGCGTTCACAATGATCTTGACGCGACTTTATTGTTAAGAGAATAAGAGCGTGTCAATGTAATTTTGAACACCTCGCCCGCTAAGCAACTTCTGCTGCTGACTGTACCACGATCTCGACTATCGGGTCGTCCGGCCTGGGAACGAAATCATAAAATACCCGATAGTCGGGTTTTCGGCACTGAATGTGTTCAGTGTCCTTTCTTTATCCTTATGATTGTATCCAGGTATCTGGCAGCTGTTTATAGGTGGTAATATATATTTTCTCAAAAATGGACGGCAAAGTCGACGTTGCCGGTTAAAAAATAGGTCGCGAAGTGCGTAGTTTATGGTCATTCAAAAAATTAAAATGTTAAAAACATTGTAGTCTCGATTTCGGGACTGCAATGTTGCATACAAATTCCATTATTTAACGAGTTCCAAACTTTTTAAAACTTTAAATGGCCATATCAAATGATGGCATAGGCCCATTAAACAGCCAAACAGATCAGCACTTATTATTATAATGTTGGTACCGCGACTATTTAGGTGTCTCGTGTCTCAAATACGTTGGCGTATTTTCAGCAGAAAAATACACTTTTTTTTTTAATTAAAAAAAAGGCGGCAAGCAAATCTTTTTAATGGTTTTATTTTTTTCTGTGAAAATTAGAAAGTTGCTTCTGTAAAATATTTCTATTTCTTGCACCATTTTTGAGAAAAGCACTATATATGACTCGGCTGGAAGGCTACTTGCTGGCTTCGGATTCAATTAAACGGACTCCCAAGGTCGTCCGTTTAAACCGAATCCTCAGCCTGCAAGTAGCTACTTCCGAACCTCGACAATAATGTAGTAGTAGTAGTAAACACTTTATTGCACAAAACAAGTACATAACACAGAGATAATCCAGTAAATGTGTACAAAGGCGAACTTATCCCGTTAAGGGATCTCTTCCAGCTAACCTTTAAGTAACTGAGAGCACAGAGAAAAAAATACATAGAGTGCTCACTCCATACATCAGTTCAGACTATTAATTTCAGTGTCTACATCTAGCATCGAGTAGCGGAACTATCAGTACTGCTACTTGACAATAGATGTAGCACCGACCGGAAAGTCTTATCTCAACAGCATAAGACTTTCCGGTCGGTGCTACATCTATTGTCAAGTAGCAGTACTGATAGTTCCGCTACTCGATGCTAGATGCTAATAGTCTTTTTGGTACTAAAACTGATGTATGGAGTGAGCACTCTATGTATTTTTTTCTCTATGCTGAGAGATACATTATGAACATACCCCGCAACGGAGCTAGCAAAACCGTAGCATATGACAGTTTTGTGTCAGGGTTGGCGATTCTGATGAACCATTTTGCTTTAACTTTATTGTATGTAAGACTAGCTGTTGCCCGCGACTTCGTACGCGTGGATTTGTATATTGGTGGTTATAAATTCTACATTAGCTTGGAACATTATGCAGCAAAAGATAGCAGTAGGGATGGTTAATCATTTGTTAATTATTATAGGGTCGACTACAAAGAGATGTATCCACTTTTTCACCTTATTACAAGGCAGTAAGGTGAAAAAGTGGATATATCTCTTTGTAGTCGACTGTACAACGCATGAGATTAGTCTTTCACAACCTGGCTACGAAGTTTCAAGCCCCTAACTGAATAAAATAATGTTCTCGATATAATCTCTCTCAACCCCCAGAAGATTTTCAAGTCCACTATTTAATAAAACCTAAAACCTTTAGTTTAGTGTTTAAACCTTTAGTTAGGGGATGAATTTTTAAAAACGCTAAAATTACTTTTCTTGTATTCTAATAATATGCCTTTATACAACGATTCAAGTCACGCACTCAAATAAATATTTGGGTTCCATACAAATTTTCAACCCCCTTTTCACCGCCTTGGGGGATGAATTATCAAAGACTCTGAAATTAGTTTTCTTTTCTCTTAATAAAATACCTTTTTATGAAGCTTCAAGTTCCTAGCTTTAAATAATAAATTATAGGTAACCTAAACAAACTTTCAACCCCTTTTTAACCCTGTTATGCGATGATTTTTTAAAAACGCTGAAATTAGTTTTCTTGTGTTCTAATAATATGGCTTAATACAAAAATTTAAGTCCCGCATTCTCAAAAATATTTGATCTCCATACAAACTTTCAACCCCTTTTTCACCTCCTCGGGGGATGAATTTTTTAAAACGCTGAATAGGTTTTCTTGTTTTTTAATAAAATACCTTTTCACGAAGTTTCAAGTTCCTAGCTTTAAATAAAATTTGAACCCTATACAAACTTTCAACCCCTTTTGGACCCTTATAGGGGATGAATTTTTAAAAAATCTGAAATTACTTTTCTCGTATTCTAATAATATGTCATTATACAAAGATTCAAGTCCCGCACTTAAAAAAATTTTTGACCTCCATACAAATTTTCAACGCCTTTTTCACCACCTTAAATGTTGAATTTTGAAAAACGCTGACATGAGTTTTCTTTTCTTTGAATGAAATAACTTTTTACGAAGTTACAAATTCGTAGCTTAAAATAAAATTTAAACCCTATACATACTTCAACCCCTTTTAACCCTTTTAAGCGATGAATTTTTTTAAACGCTGAAATTACTTTTCTTCATATCTAATATTATGCCTTTATACAAAGATTCAAGTCCCGCACTCTCAAAAATATTTGATCTCCGTACAAACTTTCAACCCCTTTTTCACCACCTCGGGGGATGAATTTTTAAAAACGCTGAAATTAGTTTTGTTGTTTTTTAATTTAATACCTTTTTGCGAAGTTTCAAGGTCCTAGCTTAAAATAAAATTTGCACCCCAAGACAAAGTTTCATCCCCTTTTTTACCCCCTTAGGGGTTGAATTTCCTAAAACGTCGCAATTACTTTTTTTTGTAATCGGCTATTATGCCTTTCTAAGAAGTTTCAAAGCACTTGTAATGGATTCAAACTTTCAACCCCTTTTTAACCCTGTTAAGGGATGAATTTTTAAAAACGCTGATATTGCTTTTCCTGTCTTATAATAATATACCCATATACAAAGTTTCAAGTCCCACACTCACAAAAATATTTGATCTCCATACAAACTTTCAACCCCTTTTTCACCACCTTGGGGGATGAATTTTCGAAAACGCTGAAATTACATTTCTTATTTTTTAATATAATACATTTTCACAAAGTTTCAAATTCCTAGCTTAAAATAAAACTTGAACCCCATACAAACTCTCATCCCCTTTTTAACCCTTTTAAGAGATGAATTTTTAAAAACGCTGAAATTACTTTTCTTCATTTCTAATACTATGCCTTTATACAAAGATTCAAGTCCCGCACTCTCAAAAATATTTGATCTCCGTACAAACTTTCAACCCCTTTTTCACCACCTCGGGGGATGAATGTTTAAAAACGCTGAAATTAGTTTTGTTGTTTTTTAATTTAATACCTTTTTGCGAAGTTTCAAGGTCCTAGCTTAAAATAAAATTTGCACCCCAAGACAAAGTTTCATCCCCTTTTTTACCTCCTTAGGGGTTGAATTTCCTAAAACGTCGCAATTACTTTTTTTTGTAATCGGCTATTATGCCTTTCTAAGAAGTTTCAAAGCATTTGTAATGGATTCAAACTTTCAACCCCTTTTTAACCCTGTTAAGGGATGAATTATTAAAAACGCTGAAATTACTTTTCCTGTCTTATAATAATATACCCATATACAATGTTTCAAGTCCCACACTCACAAAAATATTTGATCTCCATACAAACTTTCAACCCCTTTTTCACCACCTTGGGGGATGAATTTTCGAAAACGCTGAAATTACTTTTCTTGTTTTTTAATATAATACATTTTTACAAAGTTTCAAATTCCTAGCTTCAAATAAAACTTGAACCCCATACAACCTTTCATCCCCTTTTTAACCCCCTTAGGGGTTGAATTTTTCAAAATCGCTTCTTATCTCTTGTACACTTTATAAATGCAATCTAGTGTGCAAATTTCAACTTTCTAGCTTTTGTAGTTTCGGCTCTGCGTTGATGAATCAGTCAGTCAGTCAGTCAGTCAGTCAGTCAGGACACTTGCATTTATATATATAGATTAATAAAATTGATCGAGAACCTTGTTGACCCTCTTCCGATATAACCCGGTTTAATTTAGTGTCAAAATAATATAAATTAACAGGTCAATGTCAATATTAGATGCGTTTCAATGTATCTGTTATTTTGTTTATAAAATCACGTTTTTTTACGCATTTCTTTCAAATATTAACATGGAATTTTCACTGCTTGAAAATATTGGTGTGTTTGAAAACAAAGAAAAAATATTTTTTGTACTTTAGTTTATGCGTAGTTGTGATAACCTTGACGTACAACTGCTACAGATTTGCTAGCTCGGTTGCGAGGTATGATTATGGAATGGAAATGTACTATTTGTTGGCAGGTAAGATGCCTGTGGACAGTTTCATCTGTCAGTTCGCGTCGCGGCGCGCGCTCGGGCAGGCGCGGCGCGCGCGCCAGGAGCGCCTCGCGCACCAGCTAGCGCAGCTGCACCGCGCCACCTAGCCCAGCTGACAATAAACTCGTATATAAAATTTAAATTTTTTTTTTTCTTAGTCAATGTCAAACATTTACAGTATAAAAAAAATATTTATTAAACCAACACAATAATAGCATAGATAGCATAGGATCCACAGCGCAGGCTTCATCATCATACAGAAAGCTCATCCACCTCAGGCCTCGTCAAATTAAAATGCATTTTGTCACATATGTCATCCGCAACACGCATCGTCAAATTATAAAGGAAATTGGTCAAATTTAAATTACCATTTAATAGTTTTACATTACTATTTAATAGTCTTTGTGAAAAGTTATATAAAGTGTGTGTTAAAGCATAGAGAAAAAAATACATAGAGTACTCACTCCATACATCAGTTTTAGTACCAAAAAGACTATTAGCATCTAGCATCGAGTAGCGGAACTATAAGTACTGCTACTTGACAATAGATTTAGTTCGATGCTAGATGTAGACACTGAAATTAATAGTCTGGACTGATGTATGGAGTGAGCACTCTTGTCTTACTATATTTCTCTATGGTTAAAGTTATATGTGACGTCCCACGGGTAAATGTACCTTATGGCGGTTGGCGCTTACGCTATTATTAACGCCGCGTCAATGCAATTGCGGTGCTATGCGACGTATGCGCCAGGTGCCATAAGGTACCTTTTCCCGTGGAACGTCACAAATAGTCTTTGTGAAAAGTTATATGAAGTGTGTGTTAAAGTTATATGTCTTTGTGTAAGTTGAGTCTTCTCCGAGACCACGGAGACAACGCCGTCCTCGAAACGTCGGAGGTAAATCTTAAAACTTACATACGCGATTAACACATTCACTACCAGACAAAAAACGGCGCACTACCCCAGAAACCGGTCGTCTATAGCTGCGTATAAAACAACCCGCCCAGCGGGTTCTGAGTAAAATTCACGAGCGCCCACCAGGTGGGTTCCTGGTAGTGATAGTGTTAATCCCGTTGTACAATTTAATAAGTTATATGTGTTTGTGATAAACTCGAAAACTACTGAACGGATTTGCATGCGGTCTTCGCCTATCAATAGAGTGATGTACATTCATTTCATTCATTTATTTATTCAATAACAATATTACATTGTGTTTGAAAAATCTTAAATCTAGGCACATGCATACAGAAAAAGGTTTGCACTCAGGGAGTGTCGGCAGAAGTGAAAACTCAATCACTATTGCAAAATGTCTGCAGCACTGTGTATAATTGAGGTTAACGCCATCTAGCGTTACTTGGTCGCATTACTTGAAACCCCTAAGCAGATCACTGTTAGTACTCGAGTTATATTAATACCAGTTAGGGGGAAACTCACTAGATGGCTTTTAAATAAATAAAGAAAAACTCAATGACATTGAAGCGATTGAAGTAACAATTTTTCGATCAGGTCACGTGTCCGTCTACGTCTTACGGTCACGTGACACCTGTTACGAGTTTAACATTTTTCCCCATCACAAAAAGTGCACAGCGCCGCTAAAGAACTTTGCACTTCAAAAAAAAACATAAGAAGTTAAAAATAAATATTAAAACTTAGTCAAAGCATATATCCGTGGGACACGGCACAGATTCAAACCCATCCAACATTTCTTCAATGACGGTGCAGCCCTTTTTTTTTTTTTTTTTTTTACGTGGGGAATGCTTGTTCGCATACCGCCGGGCCGGGGAGAAACCCGGACGGTTGTGTGGGACTCAGGGCTGTAAAGAGGCCCCACTACCCACTAAACCCCATGGTGACCTCTCGCCGCTATGGTTGCGGGGTTGCGGGGAAGCTCGCGCAATGCGTCCGCGACCCCGCAGCGGCTATCCTGACTAGGATCCATACCCTATTTAGGGTTCCGTACCCAAAGGGTAAAAACGGGACCCTATTACTAAGACTCCGCTGTCCGTCTGTCCGTCCGTCCGTCTGTCACCAGGCTGTATCTCACGAACCGTGATAGCTAGACAGTTGAAATTTTCACAGATGATTTATTTCTGTTGCCGCTATAACAACAAATACTAAAAACAGAATAAAATAAAGATTTAAGTGGGGCTCCCATACGACAAACGTGATTTTTGACCGAAGTTAAGCAACGTCGGGCGGGGTCACTACTTGGATGGGTGACCGTTTTTTTGCTTGTTTTGCTCTATTTTTTTTTGATGGTGCGGAACCCTCCGTGCGCGAGTCCGACTCGCACTTGGCCGGTTTTTTTTATATCCGTCCCAGTGGAAGCGCTTCCGGGACACTAGGACGCCCCCGTGTCCGCCGCCCGCTGGCTCTCTTAAAACTATAAATTCTAAACTTAATAAAATAATTAATAAATGTTTATAGTTCTAATTATTTTATTTTATTATTTTTTCCACTTTAAATTTATTCTGCGAGAATTTTTTTCTGCCTCCTCCTCAAACGTCACTCTTTACGGGACTCTGTTGCCCCGTAAAGAGTGACAAAATCTGCATCCGCTAGAAATGCACCCTCTTCGTCATGCCACCGGCGCTTGTGAGTGAACGCTCGAGTTGTGCGTGCAGCGGGGCGGGGCGTGCGGCGTGCATGTTAAATGCAAGCGGCGGCGATAGGAGCGGCCTCAGTGCCAAATTACTTGCGTTGCGAGCCCGACGCCACGCTGCACGCTCCGCCGAACGCTCCGCTTCGAGCGTCCACTCAGGCCTTATACTTGGTCAAGCATTCGTCCGCGTCACTTATAACATATAAATCTTAAAACTATCAATATAAGTAAGAAAAAAAACTCTAAAAACTATAACATATAAATCTTAAAACTAGCAATATAAATAAAAAAAACTCTTAAAACTATAAATAAAAATAAAATAAAATAATTAAAACATTTTTATAGTTCTCTAATTATTTTATTTTATAATTTTTTCCACTTTAAATTTATTCTGCGAGAAATTTATTATGCCTCCTCCTCAAAAGTCACTCTTTACGGGACTCTGTTGCCCCGTAAAGAGTGACAAAATCTGCATCCGCTAGAAATGCACCTTCTTCGTCACGCCACCGGCGCTTATGAGTGGACGCTCGAGTTGGGCGTGCAGCGGGGCGGGGCGTATAGGAAATGCAAGCGTATAGGAGCGGCCTCAGTGCCAAATTACTTGCGTTGCGAGCCCGATGCCACGCTGCCCGCCCCGCCGAACGCTCCGCTTCGAGCGTCCACTCAGGCCTTACACTTGGTCAAGCATTCATCTGCGTCACTTATAACATATAAATCTTAAAACTACTAATATAAATAAAAAAAACTCTTAAAACTATAACATATAAATCTTAAACTACTAATATAAATAAAAAACAACTCTTAAAATTATAAATAAAAATAAAATAAAATAATTAAAAAATGTTTATAGTTCTCTAATTATTTTAATTATTTTGTTTTATAATTTTTTCCACATTAACTTTATTCTGCCTCCTCCTCAAAAGTCACTCTTTACGGGACTCTGTTGCCCCGTAAAGAGTGACAAAATCTGCATCCTCTAGAAATGCACTCTCTTCGTCGCGCCACCGGCGCTTGTGAGTGGACGCTCGAGTTGGGCGTGCAGCGGGGCGGGGCGTGCGGCGTGCATGTTAAATGCAAGCGGCGGCGAACGCTCCGCTTCGAGTGTCCACTCAGGCCTTACACTTGGTCAAGCATTCGTCAGCGTCACTTATAACATATAACTCTTAAAACTACCAATATAAATAAAAAAAAAACTCTTAAAACTATAAATAAAAATAAAATAATTAAAAAATGTTTATAGTTCTCTAATTATTTTATTTTATAATTTTTTCCATTTTAAATGTATTCTGCCTCCTCCTCAAAAGTCACTCTTTACGGGGCTCTGTTGCCCCGTAAAGAGTGACAAAATCTGCATCCTCTAGAAATGCACCCTCTTCGTCGCGCCACCGGCGCTTGTGAGTGGACGCTCGAGTTGGGCGTGCAGCGGGGCGGGGCGTGCGGCGTGCATGTTAAATGCAAGCGGCGGCGAACGCTCCGCTTCGAGTGTCCACTCAGGCCTTACACTTGGTCAAGCATTCGTCAGCGTCACTTATAACATATAACTCTTAAAACTACCAATATAAATAAAAAAAAAAACTCTTAAAACTATAAATAAAAATAAAATACACATCTGCATCCGCTAGAAATGCACCTTCTTCGTCACGCCACCGGCGCTTATGAGTGGACGCTCGAGTTGGGCGTGCAGCGGGGCGGGGCGTATAGGAAATGCAAGCGTATAGGAGCGGCCTCAGTGCCAAATTACTTGCGTTGCGAGCCCGATGCCACGCTGCCCGCCCCGCCGAACGCTCCGCTTCGAGCGTCCACTCAGGCCTTACACTTGGTCAAGCATTCATCTGCGTCACTTATAACATATAAATCTTAAAACTACTAATATAAATAAAAAAAACTCTTAAAACTATAACATATAAATCTTAAACTACTAATATAAATAAAAAACAACTCTTAAAATTATAAATAAAAATAAAATAAAATAATTAAAAAATGTTTATAGTTCTCTAATTATTTTAATTATTTTGTTTTATAATTTTTTCCACATTAACTTTATTCTGCCTCCTCCTCAAAAGTCACTCTTTACGGGACTCTGTTGCCCCGTAAAGAGTGACAAAATCTGCATCCTCTAGAAATGCACCCTCTTCGTCGCGCCACCGGCGCTTGTGAGTGGACGCTCGAGTTGGGCGTGCAGCGGGGCGGGGCGTGCGGCGTGCATGTTAAATGCAAGCGGCGGCGAACGCTCCGCTTCGAGTGTCCACTCAGGCCTTACACTTGGTCAAGCATTCGTCAGCGTCACTTATAACATATAACTCTTAAAACTACCAATATAAATAAAAAAAAAACTCTTAAAACTATAAATAAAAATAAAATAATTAAAAAATGTTTATAGTTCTCTAATTATTTTATTTTATAATTTTTTCCATTTTAAATGTATTCTGCCTCCTCCTCAAAAGTCACTCTTTACGGGGCTCTGTTGCCCCGTAAAGAGTGACAGAATCTGCATCCGCTACAAAATGCACCCTCTTCGTCACGCCACCGGCAATTGTATTGGTCAAGAAGTCCGATCTTGATGAAATCGCTAATAAAAGTGAACTCTAGTACATGGTGAATAAAACTCAAAATACCATGACCAAATATATTTTTTCTACTCCAGCACTTAAATGTGTCAATTAAATGACTGACAGTGATATCTAAAGCAATGTCATTTGAATGCTTTGTCTATAGGCTCATAAGATGACTGCTAGCAGTCATCTTATGAGTATAATACAACTGCTTTATTTTTTTTAAAGATACAAGTTCCGATCATCTTGATTGAAAGAGGTATGTTTTCATTTACAATAATAACTTTTTTTTTTTAAATAATAACTCAATTTTTTTTAAATAACTCTTTTTTTTTAATAATAACTTTTTTTTTAATAATAACTTTTTTTTAATAATAACTCTTTTTTTTTTTTTTTTTTTTTTTTTTTTTTTTTTTTTTTTTTTTTTTTTTTTTTGCTGCAGCTGTCATAGAAAAAGTAATGTATGCAACAGCTCATAATTGGTTCTTAAAATTCTCGGGTCTTTTTTTACAAAACTCGACTACGTCTCGTTTTGTAACTTCGACCCTTGAATTTTAAGAACCCTTATTATATCACTGTTGCATAAACTACTATAGATGCGAGGTCTGCAAGGTAACTTTACAATTTCTATTCGAATTTTAATCAATTAACGCTACAAATTTGAATTTCGAATTTTAAACAAGCGTAAGGCCCTATTCGCATGGCAGCTTTTTCAACGCGCGTTAAAAAAGCGTTTGTGTATATATTCACACGACTGCGACTGTGACTGATGATGGCTTGACCGTCTGTGTAAAATAGCGAAAGAAAATGAGTGAGTACTTTATAAATATACTAGATGAAAACCCGGCTTCGCTCGGGTGAAATGTAGATATTTCTGTAGTTATCGGTTACAATGTCATTGAGTTTTCACTTCTGCCGGCACTCCCGGAGTGCAACCCGTTGCTTGTTTTAATTTGCTCATTTTCCCCCCAAAAGTGGCCCCCATATTTAAAATTCATTTGTTTACGTTACATGTCCGTTTTCGGGTCACAAATTTACATATGTGGGCCAAATTTCAACTTAATTGGTCCAGTAGTTCCGGAGCAAATAGGCTCTGACAGACGAGCACGAGTGATCCTATAAATAAGGGTTCCGTTCCCGTTCACGCTCGGCTTGTCTCCCATGGCGTGCTCGCAGAACGTGAGCAGTCTCCCACGCACTTTCGCCACAGGGCGGACACGCCATACATCAAAAACCGGCCAACTGCGAGTCGGACTCGCGCACGGGGGGTTCCGCACCATCAACAAAAAATAGAGCAAAACAAGCAAAAAAACGGTCACCCATCCAAGTACTGACCCCGCCCGACGTTGCTTAACTTCGGTCAAAAATTACGTTTGTTGTATGGGAGCCCCACTTAAATCTTTATTTTACTCTGTTTTTAGTATTTGTTGTTATAGCGGCAACAGAAAATTTCAACTGTCTAGCTGTCACGGTTCGTGAGATACAGCCTGGTGACAGACGGACGGACGGACGGACAGCGGAGTCTTAGTAATAGGGTCCCGTTTTTACCCTTTGGGTACGGAACCCTAAAAATGATTCGCGTTTATATGTGTGCGCGGCACGTCTGTACACGCGTCATTGAGTTTCTGACGGAATCCTGACATGCTCTCAGTAGAGCGACTTACGCACACATTCATGTCGCGGCCAGTCGCAGGGCGAGGTAATCCGAGTCGGGGCGGGGCGGTGCGTGTCCGTTCTGTATGATAATACTATTACTTATTCTGTGCTTTCGCCGCCCAGCATGGCCTGAACTACTAGTTTCCTCGCCAAAAACTGGCCCCTATTTCACCAGTGACAGGTGCGAAAATTGTCGACATCGCTGTTACTGACGTCACAGGCCTCCATAGACTACGGTAACCCCTTACCATCGGACGGGTGGTGTGCTTGATTGCCACCAACATATTAATTAAAAAAAAAACTCCATTATATCGCCAATAAATAAGTAGGTACTTATTTTGCGAAGCTAATGACAATTGTCACAAGAAACACGACAATTGTCACGAAATTCCGACACAGAACTCATTTCGTGTCAAGAATTACCGAAAGTTCTATTAAATCGTGTGACAATTGTCATCATCATCATCATAAACTTCGAAAGAAAAATACTTGTTTTTTGCCGATATAATAAAGTTTTTTTAAATAATACAATGATGGTGGCAAACAGGAATACGGCCCGCCCGATGGTAAGCTGTAACCGTAGCCCATGGATGCCTGTGACGTCACAGCAACAGTGACATTTGTCGAATTGTCGCACCTGTCGCCGTGGTGAAATAGGGGCCAGGGCACTCAGCCAATGTGTGTTGGGCCGAGTCTACGCCGGCTCCGCATTGGTGACACTCCGGTGTCGGTTCCCGCTGGGCAACCTTGTACGGGTAGCTGCCGAAACAGCCATGCCCCGACAGTACCAGGGATGTTGCGAACATCCGCATCCGCATCCGCAACCGCGGAACTTCCGCATTATTTTCAACATCCGCATCCGCATAAAATCGATGCGGAGCTTATGCGTATGCGGATGTCGAACAAGTTGGTACAGGAACGTCTTAGCGGCGGCGTAAGTGCTAGGTAATTTCGTCATTACCTATAACGAAATCGTCTAGATCCAGAAAAGTCGTCCAAGTTACTGTTTATTAAATATAACGCACCTATATCGCGGATCGGGTGCGAGGCTGGGTTGGCCTTCCGTTCCCTCTCCGCTGCCTCCTTCTGCGACATTACATCCTCGCAGAAGGAGAGGACCGCTTTCCACGACCTCTCGTCGGCAACCATAGCCTTAACTACGGCTAGCAAGGAGAGGTCGCGGCGCTGCCCCTCCCAGGCTGGGCATTCCTCCAGGGTATGCTGCGCCGTGTCCTCGCCGCAGCTACACTGGTGGCACTCGGCCGTCTCCTCCCGTCTTGCGTACCGGTGCAGGTAGCTCCCGAAACAGCCATGCCCCGTGAGCACCTGCACCAGCCGGATGGTTAGCGAGCCCCGCTCTCTCTCCAGCCAGTCTCGTAGGACCGGCCGGACCGCCTCGACAGTCCTGTGTCCTTCCTCGCGTCCAGC
Source organism: Cydia amplana (assembly GCF_948474715.1). NCBI lineage: Eukaryota > Metazoa > Arthropoda > Insecta > Lepidoptera > Tortricidae > Cydia > Cydia amplana. The sequence continues at coordinate 1,368,025 of NC_086095.1, read as the reverse complement.
CAGTTGCTCCTCCCATTGGAGGACAATGGACTGCCGGACGAGGAGCTTTTGCGCCTCTACCTCCCTAGGCGCAGGATGGAACTCCTGCAGCCGGAGCTCCCTGCGCCACTCGTACAGAGACGCTTGGGCCTCCGCCTCCAGATCCCAAGGAGGCGTTCCCGCCAGCAAGCACGCCGCATCATATGAGGTGGTGCGGTACCCGCGTACGACGCTGATGGCCATCGCCCTCTGAGCCTTTCTCAGCAGGGCGACATTTCGGGCCGCCAGATTCACCGCCCAGATCGGCGCCCCGTACAGGGCCATCGATCGCACCACCCCCATATACAGACGGCGGCTCGCCACCTCCGGCCCCCCGATGTTGGGCATCAGCCTCTTCAGTGCGGCCGATGCTGCTATTAGTCGGGGCGTCGGGGGGTCAGGCGGGCAAAGTGCTCGCGGAAGTTCCATCGGGAATCGAGGACAAGTCCAAGATATTTCATGTTGGACTTTACCTCGATTCGGGTGCCACCAACGATGATGCTGGATCCTGCAGGCGGCGCCTTCCGGGCTGCGTGGAAACAGAGCGCCTCGGACTTGTGTAGCGCCACCTCCAGACCCAGCATCGTTATACGCCTCACCACCTGTGCCACCGTCACGGTGGCGAGGCGTGCTGCTTCCCGGTACGAGGTCCCCCGGGACGTGACCAGCGTGTCATCTGCGTAGCAGGTCACACTTGACCCCGGGAGAAGCTCCCCCCGCAGCACCCAGTCGTACCCAATGTTCCACAGGAGCGGCCCTAAGACCGAGCCCTGTGGAACACCGCACGATGTCTCCCACCTTGCAAGCCCGCCACCCCGGACCGGATACTCCACACACCGCTCCGAGAGGTAGGCCCCGACTATTTGACACAAATAGGGAGGCACTTTGTGGTATTTCAGCGCCTCCCTAATGCACGACCACGGCAGGGTGTTAAAGGCATTGGCGATATCCAAGGACACCGCCAGGAGAACCCCACCGTGGTCAACCGCCTCATCCGAGAGGGCTTTGATGCGCGCGACCGCATCTACGGTCGACCTGCTGCCTTCTCGGAATCCGAACTGATGCTCGGACAGGTCAGGTCCCACTCCTCGGAGGTGCTCGACGAGGCGACAGCAGATGATGCGCTCGAAGAGCTTGTCAGCCTCGTCGAGCAATACGATCGGACGGTAGGCTGATGGAGAGTCCGCGGGACGCCCATCCTTTTTTAGGAGGACGAGCCGGCCGCTTTTCCATATGGTCGGAAATTGGCCGGACTGTAGACAGGCGTTCAGTAGCCCGCGGAATCTCTCCCCTAGGGCCCGCAGCGCCAAAGCCAGGACGCGTCCTGGGATCCCATCTGGACCCGGTGCCGTGTTTTTGGCTTTTAGCCTCCGCACGGCTGCGTCTAGCTCTGCCTCCGTTACCGGAGGCAACCCGACTTCCGCACCCTCGAACCCTGCGAGCTGATGGGGAAGTGCCATTTCTGGGGGCTGGTGTTCCGGTCTGTTCGGAAACAAGTTGGAAACAACCACCCCCAGTAGTCGAGGCTCGAGACTCTCTGTCAAAGGGGGGGCCCAAGGGCGTAGTTTGCCCCTGACCGTCTTGTACGGCCTCCCCCATGGGTCTCGGTTTAGCGTCTCGAGAAGCTCCGCTCTGGCGCTCGCCTTCGCCTCGCAGATGGAGAGCTGCAGCGCCTTGACCGCCTCCCTGTAGGCACTGTACAGCCGCGTCTCCTCTTCAACGTCTCGGTGTCTTCGTCGACGGGACCGTGTGTACTGGCGTCTCGCCCTGTTGGAGCGGGATCGGAGTTCTTCGATTTCTCGCGACCACCAGTACACTTGACGCTTCGGAGGCCGTGGCTTGGCTCGTGACATGCCTGCGTCACAGACTTGTGACATGGCATCCCGAAACCAGGCTGCCTCTTCCTCGGTCTCCACAGGCCCAGGAGATGCTGTCCAGGCCTGGACGAGGGACGCTATCTCCACCGCTTCACGATCTAGGCTGTTCAGGACCCAACGAGGGTAAGGGGTCGCAGCACGGCCATTCGGACGACGATCCGTGTCTGTCGTGCCTCCGGAGGACGTGGAGACATCAAACCGGATGTACAAATGGTCTGATAATGTCTCCACCGTCTCCAGTACTCTCCAGCCACGGACGCGGGTCGCTAGTGCCGGAGTCGCGAACGTAACGTCCACTATTGACTGTCCCTGCCAGCGCACGCAGGTGCTGGCCGACCCTCGGTCATCGTCGCCCATTCCTCTAGAAGGTCTCCACGAATGTCTGTTGCGGGACAGCCCCAGGCCATGGATTTGGCATTTAGGTCACCTGCGACAACTACCTGGCGCGGTAAGGTCTGCCCAACGAGAGCCTGAGCTGAGGAAGGCTTCGAACTCGGAGACTCTTCTGTTGGGGGAGAAATATACCCCGATCAGGGTAATTTCGCCCCAGAGGACAGCCACATAGCCTTGACCCCTCGACAACGTGGAGGGGGGCGGTATGCCCTCTACCCCTGCTTTTGTTATAATGGCCACCAAGCCATCCAGGTCCGCAGCCCAGTTGTGGCTGGGGGGGACGTAGTACGGCTCGGCGACCACGGCAACATCTATCGACCACTGCGCCATGGACTGCAGGAGGAGATCTTGCGCCCCGGCGCAGTGGTTTATGTTCGCCTGGAGGATCCGAGTAGTTGACCTCGTCATTTTGGCGCATTGCTATTCGGGCCCTCTTGTGCAGCCAGAGGCGCCGCCACTCCAGGAGTGCCTGGTTTGCTGGTCGCCTTCCGGGACATGCGTTTTGGGGCTTTAGCCCCCATAACCTAACCTAACTTAACTGTCTACGTCTACCCTGCACAGCCTGCACTAGCGCCATGTTCTTGTCGTTGCTCATTTCGTTTTTGAAGTGAAAACTTCTTTAGCGGCGCTGTGCACTTTTTGTGATGGGGGAAAAATGTGAAACTCGTAACAGGTGTCACGTGACTGTCAGACGGTCACGTGACCTGATCGACAAACTTACTTCAATGTCATTGAGTTTTTCTTTATTGATTTAAATGCCATCTAGTGAGTCGCTCTAACTGGTATTAATATAACTAGAGTACTAACAGTGATGTGCTTAGGGGTTTCAAGTAATTAACGCTAACGCTAGATGGCGTTAACCTCAATTATACATAGTGCTGCAGACATTTTGCAATAGTGATTGAGTTTTCACTTCTGCCGGCACTCCCTGAGTGCAACCCATTGTTTTTTTTTATAATTTTACATTTTTGATACATAAATAATGATGAATGAAAAAGAGCGATTCTTGAGGATCACTCTTTTTCATTCATACGTATAAGTTGTTAAAGTTTTGTGTAACCCGTGCGAAGCCGGGGCGGGCCGCTAGTAAATCAATCAATCTTTAGTTTTACTGTAGTTACCTATGTATTCTCTAGGTTAATTATGTTAAGCTGTTCTTCCTATATTTATATAACGTATTTAACATGGATTGTGCAATAAAACGATACTTGTAATATTGAAACGTATTTTTATTGTACGAGTACATTTTTTTCGTGGTGTAATTTCTCAAGGATAAGACATTTATGAAAATAAAAATTTATGAATTACCAAATAATTAATTGGTGTAATTACAAGACACAGCAACAGTATTTAACTAATGAATAAAATATAACATGATGAAAATAACTGCATTCATAATTTATTTACACTTACCTACACACTATTATACGATCACGATACTATGTTATACTGGTCTGGCCTAGTGGGTAGTGACCCTGCCTGTGACGCCGCGGTCCTGGGTTCGAATCCTGGTAAGGGCATTTATTTGTGTGATTAACACATATTTTTTCCTGAGTCTTGGGTGTTTTCTATGTATTTGTATATTATATATATCGTTCGTTATCTGAGTACCCACAACACAAGCCTTCTTGAGCTTACTGTGGGACTTAGTCAATCTGTGTAAGGATGTCCTATAATATTTATTTATTATTATAAAACTCCCGTGAGACGCGATATTAAAATCATTTTAATCGGGTCACTCACGTATTGTAAAGTCGAACGAACGCTCGACTGTTTCGATCCAATTTCCGAGGATCTTCTTCACGGAGCACCTTGCGCGCTCTACCAGTAAAAACGACGGTGTCGGTTTATTCGACTTAATAATACGTGACGTGAGTGACTCGATTAAAATATTTTGAATATGTATTTGACATCATTGTCTATGGCTGGGACTCGAATTAAACGAATTCTAACAAGGCAAGTTACTTTTTGATTTTTAACAAGCAGAAACGTCTGCGAACGATGCTATGAGCCTATGATGTTCGCTGGCTATGGATGAGGTCTTGGTGGCTCAGTTGGCAGAACGCTGGAGTATCGATCCCGAGGCCGTGAGTTCAAGTCTCACCCCAGGCAGTAATTTTCCCACTTTTTATTTTAAGCTTAACCATAGAGAAATAAGTAAGACAAGAGTGCTCACTCCATACATCAGTTCAGACTATTAATTTCAGTGTCTACATCTAGCATCGAGTAGCGGAACTATCAGTACTGCTACTTGACAATAGATGTAGCACCGACCGGAAAGTCTTATGCTGTTGAGATAAGACTTTCCGGTCGGTGCTACATCTATTGTCAAGTAGCAGTACTGATAGTTCCGCTACTCGATGCTAGATGCTAATAGTCTTTTTGGTACTAAAACTGATGTATGGAGTGAGCACTCTATGTATTTTTTTCTCTATGGCTTAACACATTCATTGCCACTCAGCCAAACAAGACATCCGCGCCTGACAAAAATGTCTTCATATAAAGCTGTAGTACCACGATCCCGACTATCGGGTCGTCCGGCCTGGGAACGAAATCATAAAATACCCGATAGTCGGGTTTTCGGCACTGAATGTGTTAAGAGCGCATCAACGTGCACACTAGCGCCACTGCTAAATAATCGTGATTATTTAAATTTAACGAAATATACCTATTTAAAAAAGGGGGCCGCTACGTACTGTATCTTGTGTTAAAGTACCTTTTGAATAGATCAAACTAGTTTCTATGTTGCTGAATTCGTCAATCTATGCGTCCAAAGTTAAAACGGCCGTTTTTGTTTTGAGTTTGTAGATTGACTAATAGCAACATAGAAACTAGTTTGATGTATTGAAAAGGTACTTTAATACAAGATACAGTACGTAGCGGCCCCGTTTTTAGGGTTCCGTACCCAAAGGGTAAAAACGGGACCCTATTACTAAGACTCCGCTGTCCGTCCGTCTGTCACCAGGCTGTATCTCACGAACCGTGATAGCTAGACAGTTGAAATTTTCACAGATGATGTATTTCTATTGCCGCTATAACAACAAATACTAAAAACAGAATAAAATAAACATTTAAGTGGGGCTCCCATACAACAAACGTGATTTTTGACCGAAGTTAAGCAACGTCGGGCGGGGTCAGTACTTGTATGGGTGACCGTTTTTTTTGCTTGTTTTTTGTTGATGGTGCGGAACCCTCCGTGCGCGAGTCCGACTCGCACTTGGCCGGTTTTTTAAATATATTTCGTTAAATTTAAATAATCACGATTATTTAGCAGTGGCGCTAGTGTGCACGTTGATGGGCTCTTAAGGGCAGTTTTGTAAAATTCTTAATTAGTGTCTAAAGTGGTTTTATTCTAAGCTTAGTTTGTAAAATTGTCAATTATTGTCCAAAGTGAGTAGTGATTTTCTCAGCGAGGCCGCTTCAGTCTCCATTTCTTGCAAACTCCGCGGTGGCTTGGCCGGATGACTCGATGAGAATCTATATAAAAATGCAAAATTCTTTTACAGTACATATGGGGCTACTTTTCCGCACTAATGCGTAAAATAGCACTTTTCGTGCGTATGTCGAAACTTTAAAGTGCCATATGTACTGTAAAACGTTGTTCGATACACGTGCGAATAGGTAATTCGCAACTCGTGTCGATTTAAAACACTCCCTACGGTCGTGTTTTAATTTATCGCCACTCGTTTCGAATTTCCTCTTTTTCGCACTTGTATCGAAAATAACATACTAGCATAAAATATGGTATAACAAGGTGTTATTATAAAGATATTTTCGTACAGAATTATATTTTGCTGGTTAAGCATGCAAATGTTATCTTGAAGCTATACTGTTAATAGTCTTAATTTAACTGAAAACGAACGAATATTTCTAATTAGGTATATCTATCTAATACCTTTAAACGAGCAATTCTTGTTTATTTATTTATTTATATATATATATATATATATATATATATATATATATATATATATATATATACATATATATATATATATATATATATATATATATTTCGGGGATCTCGGAAACGGCTCTAACGATTTCGATGAAATTTGGTATATGGGGGTTTTCGGGGGCGAAAAATCGTTCTAGCTAGGTCTTATCTCTGGGAAAACGCGCATTTTCGAGTTTTTATATGTTTTCCGAGCGAAACCCGGTCACCCAGATATTGAATACTTTATTTATTACTATTTTATTATATGAAATAAACGGTCATAAAATAGTTATTTACGATACAAGTGCGGAAAAGAGGAAATTCGAAACGAGTGGCGATAAAATAAAACACGACCGAAAGGGGTGTTTGAAATCGACACAAGTTGCGAATTACGTATTCGCACATGTATCGTACAACGTTTTACAGTACATATGGCACTTTAAATTTTCGACATAGTTACGTAATGTGCTTATTATCGCTCTAGTGCGGTAAAGTAGTACCGTATGTACTGTAAAAGTCTTAATTCAACCATTTAAGTCGACGAGTAAAAGTACTTACTGGTCGTGTTTGGCAAGCTCCAGGTATATGAGATCGTTTTGTATGAAATCTCCCTTTTTCCGTGGCATTATATGACAGTGCAGGTGCTGAAAAAAATTTTAGGTAAGTAGCAGGGATGTTGCGGATGCAGATTTTTTGACATCCGCGGATGCGGATATTTTAAGGCTCGCATCCGCGGATGCGGATGCGGATGCGGATGTCAAGATTAGGTACATAGAAAACGTCAAATATTAAATTTTTAGTATTTTTTATTAAAAAACAAGAAACGTTTAGTATTTGAGCAAGAATATAGGTGCGTTATATTTAATAAACAGTAACTTGCCGACTTTTCTGGATCTAGACGATTTCGTTATAGGTAATGACGAAATTACCTAGCACTTACGCCGCCGCTAAGACGTTCCTGTACCCACTTGTTCGACATCCGCATCCGCATAAGCTCCGCATCGATTTTATGCGGATGCGGATGCAGATGCGGATGTTGAAAATAATGCGGAAGTTCCGCGGTTGCGGATGCGGATGCGGATGTTCGCAACATCCCTGGTAAGTAGGTATCATCATAGAGGAATATAAGTAAAGAAAGAGTGGTAACTCCATACATCAGTTTTCTTACCAAAACCGCGAGTTATTTCGTAGTCTAACGTTAAGTAGTGGAACTAATCAGTACCGCAACTTGACACCAGATGTCACACCTGTCGCTACTGACGAAAAATGTACTACTAAAACAATTTACAACTAATATCAGGCGGGTCTCACTCCGCGATTTCGTCGCTTTGCTACAGGTAGCTAAAAGTACATCCGTTCGGCCCCAATTTTGGGGAAAGCCATAAGCCGCGCGTGGCGCTGTCGCCACCTAGCGGCCATATCTGCGCTGGTCGTAACAGACGCGTTTTGTTAGAGAGTGAGTCTTCTGTACTTAGTACTATTATTTATTCTGTGCTTATACTAATCTCAAATGAAAATTGATTGCTAACTTATATTTTAGTTTCTATAGCTGAGAATTCCATTTCCAAAATCATTTGTTTTTGAGATAGCGCTATTTGGCTTAAGAGGGTAGTATACTTATTTCTCTATGGCTATAGCAAAATATAAAAAAAACCATACAACCGCGAACAATGAAGTACCTTGACAGTTTGTCCCGCGTCGGGGCCGTCTTGTATGGTCACCGTACACGATTCCGTGTTGTGGACTTTCTCCATCAACTAAAAAAAAAATATTTTTTAAATTAAACAAAAAATACTGTTTATTTTTCTTTAATATATGGCATCTATTTCAGTTTATAATTTATCCTCGTGACGCCCACCATTCAAAATTATAGCCAAGGAAGTTAGAATCTTGTTGTATTTTCAATTGGGTTGAATTTCATTTGTTCGAAATTTTTACGAGACAAACGAAATGCTACCTACTTTGTTTTTAATTAAGGTTGACATTCTATCGAAACTGAGTGTACATCCTAATGTACATTGGGCGGCACGAGGTTATATGTATATGTATAGCTATGCAATGTGTAAAAATACAAATTTGACGACCGGTAGACACCCTGCCTGTGAAGCCGCGGTCCTGGGTTCGATTCCCGGTAAGGGCATTTACTTGTGTGATGAGCATAGTTATTTGTTCCTGAGCCTTGGGTGTTTTCTACACACCCAAGACAGTGGAGGCTTAGTCAATTTGTGTAAAAAAATCCCATATATGTTTTAGAGATATATACCTTTTGCACTAGTCGTGTGGTGGCGAAGAAATCGCGTGCCTCCTCGTCCGTGAGGTCTCCGTTCCGCTCCGCGCACCGCCGGGGCGCCACCAGCACATGGCCCGGCGTCACGCATCTAAGACAAACACGGTTTGAATCATAGAAAAATATAAAGGCTTCGTCACACAGGCGCGTTTTCCGCGCGGGGCGTGAGCGTTTTGTATGTAAAAGCGGCGCGCCCCGCTCACGCCGCGCCCGGAAAACGCGCCTGTGTGACGAAGCCTTAAGTAAAAAAAGAGTGGTAACTCCATACATCAGTTTTCTTACCAAAACGAGAGTTATTTCGTAGTCGACATCTAACGTCAAGTAGTAGAACTATCAGTACCGCAACTTGACACCAGATGTCACAAGTGTCGCTACTGACGAAAAATATACTACTTCATGAATGTAATTAGTTTATATAGCTCCAGTTTATAAAATAAACGAAATAGAGTTTGCTGGGGACTATTAGGACAACATTAGGTATATATATATATATATATATACCTAATGTTTATGTATGTATTTTGTCAAGTAGCAGTACTGATAGTTCCACTACTCGATGCTAGATGCTAATAGTCTTTTTGGTACCTACTAAAACTGATGTATGGAGTGAGCACTCTATGTATTTTTTTCTCTATGCTCCAGTTTATAAAATAAACGAAATAGAGCAAAATAAATAATAAAATAAAACAAAATATCTTTATTTCGAAGAACAGACTTCATAGTTGTTAGTAACAAACAGTAAAATTAAAACAAATAAATTAAACTTAAAGCTAAGGGTTAGTATTAGTTATAAGTAGGTACATACACATTTAATATTTAATAAGGGCTAGTTGAACAAACACAAGTATTGTATGAAAAACTTAAATTCGCAAGTTTGTATGAAGAACCGAGCCTATTAGCCTATTAGGCCCACTTGCACCATTTCACTAACCCGGCGTTAACCGGTTAAACCTGGAGTGACCATGGTTACCAGTACAATATGACACCAGGTTACGGTTAACCCCGGGTTAGTAAATGGTGCAAGTGGCCATAAGTCGACTAACCGTAGATTGACGAAGGCATAACTCAGTTCGCTAGTGTAGAACACGCACGTCTCCGGTATCCGCGCGTGGCCGAACTGTCTGGAGGGCCCGGGGGGCTGCGGTGGCGCCACCGGAGCCCCCCGGGCCGACTCCAAGCTGTGGAGGCTCAGAGCGTACAGGGAGTACACGTCCTTTCTGAAATTAAAAATAATGGTATAACTAAAGTCTATTTTTTTATTCGGTAGACTGAAATAACCTTGGAGGATACAACTAAACGGAGTAGCCATTAACAGGCTTTCCCCTCTGTCGAAAATAGGCGGCCAACGGTCATACACAATGTATGGACTGACGTTTATCTGACATGGCTATTTTTACGTTACGCATACATTTGACGTTCCCCTCCCCCGCAAAAATCGGCAGACTGTTTTGTACAGAAAATTACAGACATGGCGTCTCCGTTTGATTATATCCTCCAAGGAAATAACAGTTCATAGTATGAACATAAAATGTCATTCCATACTATGAAATGTCATTTTAGTCTACCGAATAAAAAAATAGACTTTACAAATAAGTTTTTTGACAAAAATTTCAAAGAACGCAATCTAGTTGTGTTTGGGTTTGTTAGAATCGTTTCGATGAGTATTAATTGTCTGTTGAAAGGAAAGCACAGGACAAAAATATATTTCCGTCTCTTTCGTTTTTGCATTAATCACCTTCAATGGCTGAACACAGGTTACTCCGTACCTACATCGGGTCCACTCGGAACCCTGTCTCCTCTCCACAATCTACCCCACCCGTCCCCACGCACGCACATACGACTAAATACACAGATATGTAGTAGATTACACTTGTAATAAATTACCTTCGATGGCTGAACACAGGTATATTTCTCCTCACATCATCTAACTGCGTCAGGTCTATCTCAGCCACTCGGAACCCTGTCTCCAGCCCACAATCAGCCACTACCCGCCCCCAGGGATCCACATCTAATACACAGACATTAAGTAAACTAGACTTGTGAGTGATATATGTATTACCTTCGATGGTTAAACACAGGCATATCTCTCCGCACACCATCTAACTGCGTCAGGTCTATCTTGGCCACTCGGAACCCTGTCTCCTGATCACAATCTGCTAGTATCTGACCCATGGACCTACGACTAATACACAAACAGTAGATTAGACACGTAACATATTACCTTCGATGGCTGAACACAGGCATATTTCTCCGCACATCATCTAACTGCGCCAGGTCTATCTCGGCCACTCGGAACCCTGTCTCCTCCCCACAATCAGCCACTACCCGCCCCCACGTACCTACGACTAATACTAAGTAGATTAGACACGTAATATATTACCTTCGATGGCTGAACACAGGCATATTTCTCCGCACATCATCTAACTGCGCCAGGTCTATCTCGGCCACTCGGAACCCTGTCTCCTCCCCACAATCAGCCACTACCCGCCCCCACGTACCTACGACTAATACTAAGTAGATTAGACACGTAATATATTACCTTCGATGGCTGAACACAGGTATATTTCTCCTCACATCATCTAACTGCGTCAGGTCTATCTCAGCCACTCGGAACCCTGTCTCCAGCCCACAATCAGCCACTACCCGCCCCCAGGGATCCACATCTGATACACAGACATTAAGTAAACTAGACTTGTGAGTGATATATGTATTACCTTCGATGGCTGAAAACAGGCATATTTCTCCGCACACCATCTAACTGCGCCAAGTCTATTGCGGCCACTCGGAACCCTGTCTCCTGATCACAATCTGCTAGTATCTGACCCATGGACCTACGACTAATACACAAACAGTAGATTAGACACGTAACATATTACCTTCGATGGCTGAACACAGGCATATTTCTCCGCACATCATCTAACTGCGTCAGGTCTATCTCGGCCACTCGGAACCCTGTCTCCTCCCCACAATCAGCCACTACCCGCCCCCACGCACCTACGACTAATACTAAGTAGATTAGACACGTAATATATTACCTTCGATGGCTGAACACAGGCATATTTCTCCGCACATCATCTAACTGTGCCACGTCAATCTCGGCCACTCGGAACCCTGTCTCCTCCCCACAATCAGCCACTACCCGTCCCCACATCTAATACACAGACATTAAGTAAACTAGACTTGTGAGTGATATATGTATTACCTTCGATGGTTGAACACAGGCATATCTCTCCGCACACCATCTAATTGCGTCAGGTCTATCTTGGCCACTCGGAACCCTGTCTCCTCCCCACAGTCAGCCACTACCCGCCCCCACGGGTCCACATCTAATACACAGACATTAAGTAAACTAGACTTGTGAGTGATATATGTATTACCTTCGATGGCTGAACACAGGCATATCTCTCCGCACACCATCTAACTGCGTCAGGTCTATCTCGGCCACTCGGAACCCTGTCTCCTGATCACAATCTGCTAGTATCTGACCCATGGACCGACGACTAATACACAAACAGTAGATTAGACACGTAACATATTACCTTCGATGGCTGAACACAGGCATATTTCTCCGCACATCATCTAACTGCGCCAGGTCTATCTCGGCCACTCGGAACCCTGTCTCCTCCCCACAGTCAGCCACTACCCGCCCTTTACACACCGACGACTAATACAGATAATAGATTACACTTGTAATATATTACCTTCGATGACTGAACACAGGCATATTTCTCCGCACATCATCTAACTGCGTCAGGTCTATCTCGGCCACTCGGAACCCTGTCTCCTGTCCACAGTCAGCCACTACCCGCCCCCACGGGTCCACGCAGAGCGCGTGCCCGTAGCTCCGCCGCTTGGTATTATGTGCACCCACTTGCGCCGCGGCGATTACGTAGCATTGGTTTTCTATCGCTCGCGCTCTGAACAAAAATAAAAATAAAATATATAAATATAAAAGAAAGAAGTCATTTATTCCTTAATTTAGCTACAAAATTAAAAGAGAATTTCATATCTGAAAAAATCTGTATCATGCTGTCCATTTCTAATGTATGGCACTATCCCTTTCGGCTATTTAGGGTTGCCAAAATTAAAATCATTATCTTATCTGTGGTCGTGCACGCAAAGGGACGTCAAGTTGTGCCAGTCCTGATAATTGCTCGGAGCAATGCTGAGCCGAACGGAGCCGAGAATGCCCGAAAGGAACAGTTTCGCCCCCCTGCGCTCGCGGGCCAGTTCAGAGGTTACTGTCACAGAAGATAAGATAAGGTACAGTACCTCAATATAGTGTGCCAATGAGCTTCGCCCGTGGCCTGCGTGAAGGCCGACGGGAACGTGTGAGCGCCGTGCTCAGTTCCGGGTATCTTATGTAATATAATTGTTTTATAAGATAAGATACAGTACCTCAATATAGTGTGCCAATGAGCTTCGCCCGTGGCCTGCGTGAAGGCCGACGGGAACGTGTGAGCGCCGTGCTCAGTTCCGGGTATCTTATGTAATATAATTGTTTTATAAGATAAGATACAGTACCTCAATATAGTGTGCCAATGAGCTTCGCCGGTGGCCTGCGTGAAGGCCGAGGGGAACGTGAGCAGCTGGGCTCGGAGCACCGTCAGCGCTGTGCTCAGTTCCGGGAATCGCATGTCGTAGCAAATGGCCATGCCTGTCACAACAAATAGAATATTAAAAAAAAATTATGAATGGTATGAGTCGATCAGGTTTGTTTTCATGATCAAATGTCTGTATGGGACCCATTGTCTTAAAGCAATACGAAAGTCACAAATGATGGTCAAAGTCAGGCACCCGCACTCTACTGACGAAACGCTTCTAAGAAAATGGCAATACATCGTGACGTCACCATGTAACTTTAGAAGCCGTTTCGATGTATGGAAAACAAGGAAATTGCGATTTTGTCTGTGACATATTGCGTTTATGTATATTGTTGCTATACAATATTTTTTTAAATAAAATGTATGTTGTATTGAATGGTACCATAATTTTTTCCTGTCTGTAAGTTAAAAAAAAACTCTAAGGATATATTTTTTTAAGTTTCCAATGTATTGTGATAAATTGCTCATTTTCTATCTATTTAACTAGATTTTTGTTATAAAATTCAACAATCCTATTACAATTACAATCAATACCTATCCTCCCGACAGGAGAGTCCACGGGCGCCACGATATGCCGCCCGGGGCTGCAGAAGTCACTCTCCTTAAGCCGCACATTCCTCTCCGGGATCTCCACATCGAAGAGATGCAGTTTCCGGTACTGCTGCACTATGTCACCCGTGTTGTTTATTATAATGTGGGTGTTGAATATTTTAGTGGGGTCCTCTTTATTCTGAAACATACAGAAATACATTTAAAAAAAAACCGGACAAGTGCATTTTCATGCGATTTTAGTTGCATTGAGGCATTTGTTCAATGGATAGGGAACCAATTGTTCAATCAATTAAGCGAAACTCTGCGTAGGGGGCGCCACTACTACAATCTAACACAACACCACAAGAAAATCGAAATTTCGTTATCTAACACTTGCATATTCGAGCGATAAAGAGGCAGATAACTTAATTTCGAGATTCGCGTTTCCCGGTAGGCCCTTTGTAAACAAACCGCCTTGATGTATTGATCAATATCATATTTTATTGTCTGTGAAAACTTGTCAAAAATCAGTTTAAGGCACAGTATGTATAAGTTACTCTATGGTCCCCGATAGGCGCTAGTGCTGCACTCTTGCGGCAGAACATTGCAGTAATACCCCCTATTGAATTTGTTGCACCTACTTAGCAAATTTGTGGTACTTATCTAATATCGCATGTATTTGTTGCATCAAGGTCTGTTAAAGCCCATAAGGCTTACCTGTTCGTGCAGCCCTCCCATAGACAACCACACATTGTGTTTCACAGCTAGTTGTCTGTAGCTGTCGACAGTGCTGCCACCTACAATCGCCTCAGCAGACTTCAATGTGTCTTGCTTGTTGTCACAAATGTAGTCACAGGCTTCAGGGAAAAATATCATCTGAAATTTGATATTAATTTAAGCAAATCTACGCATATTCTGCCCTCCTAAGATAAAAGGCCGTATTTTCAAAGAACACTATATGAAAATACGGCCTTTTACCTTAGGAGGGCAGTATTGGGGGTCAACAACCCCTCATATGTCTAAAACCATCCAGCCGTTTGGGCTGCAGGGCGTGCTAAAGAAATGGACATACATCGATAAATATGCTCAAAAACGATTACCCTCCTTCTGACATAGTCAGGTAAAAATATCTAGACTTATTAGGTTTGACTGCTCAGCCCTTGAATAGCTTACCATATTGCCAAGAATGCACATGTGTGATCATTTTGTACTGGAAACGGGGTGCCCGGCACCAAAAGTGTTATTAAGAAACGAAAAGATGGAAACATTCACCAAAGTTGAGAAGGCTTTACACAGGTTACCTTGACATCTTCCTTAGCCGCGTTGCTGACCAGCTGGCTGACACTCTCTAGGTTGGCAGCCTTGTCAGCCACCGAGGTCATCTGACATACGGCTATGCGGTGCTTGGACATCGCTTCACTGAAGTGTCTTACAAGCTGAAGTTTACACTGTTTCAGCAGTAGGTATGTCTGAAAAACTTTTATCTAATAAAAAAAAACTGGTTCACAAATGGAGTATAGTCTGGCAAACAACTCTTATCAGTTACATTAGAATAGAAACATACTAATCTAATGTCGTAGCCATCGCCTCCTAGATAATGGAACTTTTCACATGACTGCACACCAGTACTCTCCAATTGTCCGTTCCCGGACACTCCTTAATAATCTTTTATCTTTTGCACCTGACTGCGACTTGTTTGCTGACCAAAGTCGTAAACTTTTTAAAGATTTTTTACGTTTTTGCGAATCAAACATGCAGTAGGTAGCTTATTAATCGCTTTATTATTAGTTACTTAATTTTACAGTGCAATGGTGTTAGTGTAATGCTGTAAAATTTGTTTTCAATAAATATCAAATATCTAATACCTCTGGGGTCATAACACTTTTATTGTCCCAATGAAAACTTTTCGCTAAATATTATAGCAGCTAAGTACTTGGCATTATGCAAGAGTGCAGTAAATAGTTAAACAAAAAAGTCTATATCATTGATAGACGGTGGAATGGTTGATGAAATAACCAAATAACATATTATAAAGGACTATTGTATTATGGGCAAAAACTAGTATATTAACACTTACAAGAATGTTATATGATTTAATAATCATAATCATTTACACTTTATGATGTCATGAACGGTGGTTTTAAGGTATTTACTACAAGAGATTAGCAAATAACTAGATGACTATTATCTCGTATAGTATACCTATTATTTACAATCTTTATCAAACAATAGCATTAATGCACAGACATTGTCATATGCAATAATGCAATGAATGCAAAGGTTATCATTTTCGTCATAACCTAAAATACCGGTGATCAATCTCAAATAAATTGTATACTTACCTTCATCCTATAAAGGTAAATATATAAACTGCATGAGGCTTAATAAACTAAAAACTTAGTTCAAACCTTACAAAATCCTAGAACTTGTTTATTTTGCTCTTATTTTTGACAGTTTTGACATTGACAGTTATACAACACGGCACAGACGTACATTTAGAAACCAAATAAATTTATAGCGTATATTCTATTATGAGTTATATTTTAACAACTTTATAAACTAAATTCAGTTCAGTTTATGTGAAAATAAAGGATGATTTATAGGTATAATAATTGAAGATGTTATTTCTATATCCTACGTATTTCAAGTATTACATTTTTTACAGTTATTGTTTTTAAATTTTAGTCACGCAACACTATTTCGGTTTAATGGGTATTTCCCATTCATAGTCTGTTCGGAAAGAGAAGAGTCGTGGATTGTATTGGGGCCCCATACATTTCACAACTCTTCTCTTTCCGTACAGACTCTAATAGGTATGTATACCTAATTGAATTTTGATATGTATGTATATGGAAACAGCCTAAACCAAGTGTTTCCTAGAAATTGTGTTTGCGACAAGGCGGAACAATAACTTTTACAGTACATCTGGTGCTACATAACGACACTAAGCACATTACGTCACTACGTCGAAAATTTAAAGGGTCATATGTACTGTAAAACGTTTTACAATACACGTACGAATAGATAATTCGCAACTGGTGTCGATTTAAAACATTCCCTTATTCGGTCGTGTGTTCCCATTTTTCGCACTTGTATCTTAAATAACTTATAATAATCCATCGAGATTGTTTCCTGTTCCATAATTATTTCTTTCGTTTTGTTCTTTAAGCAAACATTGTAGAAAGGCCCCATGTCTGAAGTTTCGTTACGAATAAGCCATGCCTTAATGTGTTGTTGAATGTTTAGGTTTCCACGTTGGTGTTACGCAGAATTCATTGCAACTGGTGTGTTTAGGGTGTGTTTATGCTTGCGCCTGATGTAATCTGTATAGGTACTTTTTTACAAGCTTTTATTTAACTTGCCCTGTTAAGTATAGGTACATGTTAGTATGGGTCAAATCTAGGAAGCTAAATTTGACCCACTTCCCGATTTTAGAATGAGCTGAAATTGTGCATATATCATAATGACATGGAGCTGATCTGATGATGGAGACAGGAGGTGGTCATGGGAGCTCTGTGTTTGAGGTTGTTAGAAACATAGATATCCCGTTTTCTTATTTTAGCCTCAAGTACTGAAAAATATAGGTATCCCGCCTGTAAAGGTGCCGCGTAAAAATCAGCTTTAGATTCCCTTAAATTTGCGATGCCTCCAGGAAACACGCGAATGAGTTTGCTAAATAATGTGTATGAGCCGGTTATGCACTGTGCCTTATTACAAACAAATATCGGATAACCTGCCTGTTACCGACTGCATACATAAGACCATAAGATTGTTACAGTAAGCCTTCTGAAAGGCGTTCCACTGAGTTTTAAATAACAATGAGAGCTAACTGAAATTAGACTTCTATATTATTTTAATCGTTTCAAGATTCACTTTGGATCACTGAGCTAGATTAGTCAGTTAGTTTTATATTTTACACGAAAATAACAAGTGACATAGTAACTACATATATTAAAATAGAAAAATGTGTTTTGTATACTTCATGAACAAATATCAATATACAGTATACTTATGTAAAAAAGGTCTGAATAACATTTAAATAGTTGTGTTAACAATGATCAAACTTGTGTTAATATTGACTTTAATTTGTTTGTATTTTAAACATGTGTTTGCGAAGAAAATCGAATGTGGTTACAAGGTAAGTTATGTTTTGTGTTTGACACAGTTATCAATTAATATTGATAGCATAGAGAAATATAAGTAAAGAAAGAGTGGTAACTCCATAATCAGTTATTTCGTAAAACGCGAGTTATTTCGTAGTCGACATCTAACATCAGTTTGGCACCAGTTTGGTAAGAAAACTGATGTATGGATGGAGTTACCACTCTTTCTTTACTTATATTTCTCTGTGATTGTTAGCAAGATAATAGTTATGAGGGTTGGGCGTTGGAAGACTAGCGATAGGTAGAAAGGTCGCGGATTCGAACCCTGGAATTATACTAATGAGTTTTTAAAACTTACGTATGAAACGAAACGAATAATTTACGAATAGGTTGTCTGGTAGAGAATGCCATTTGGTGTTAAGTCCGCCATTTGCACATTGTTGTGTAGATATATTGTGCAATAAAGTTTAATTAAATAAAAATGTATTTTTGGATGAAATATAGTATTGTGAGGAATGAAAACTAATCGCAATGACGCTTATTTACTCCTCTGGGTTAGAAGGTGATATGTGACGTTATCTATAAAAAGGGACCTTATTGTCGATGGCGGTTACGCCATTATTAACGATGCTCCGATATAAATACAATGCCGCGCGACGCTGTGCGGCGTAAGCGCCATTGACTATAAGGTCCCTTGCTTTTCATAGATACTCGTAATGCCCCATATAGTACCTAGTCTTATTAGCTTAGGCCTGTCTTGGGCCTGTCCTTATACTAAATTCTCTTTGGTTGACAGCAATGCCCCCAGACCAGAGAGGGAGCGCTGAACGTGCATCTCATCGCGCACTCACACATGGACGCTGGCTGGGTGAAGACATACGACCAGTACTACTACGGATGTATAAATAAATAAATAAATAAATATTATAGGACATTTTTACACAAATTGACTAAGCCCCACAGTAAGCTGAAGAAGGCTTGTGTTATGGGTACTCAGACAACGATAGATATAATATACAAATACTTAAATACATAGAAAACAACCATGACTCAGGAACAAATATCTGTGCTCACACAAATAAATGCCCTTACTGGGATTCGAACCCAGGACCGCGGCTTCACAGGCAGGGTCACTACCCACTAGGCCAGACCGGTCGTCAGTATGTGCAGTTAATTATTTTCCCCATATCTACAGAACTTCCATAAGACACAGACATATTAAAATGGGTCAATTGAAGGTTCAAGAAACAGGGAGGCCTTTGCCCAGGCTAAAGAAATAATGATGTTACAATTGATGTAATAATTAGAACTTTACGATCGTAAATTTTTATCCTAAAATTTAGGTTTTTCTTTTCCGATCCTGAACCCTAGAATACCTAATTTTCATTCGATAGCGTGACGAGCGTTCGCGTTTGCGTTATGTCTTGGGATTTTGAACAGCGCGCCAAGCGGGACGTTTTGGAAACTTAAAATCCCGTACAAAATGACACTTAACGCAAACGTCACGTCACGCTATCGAATGAAATTTACACCTGTAGCCGCACCACGAGTTGACACTTGACGTTTACGTTAGCGACGGCACAGACTACAGACGCTGCTATCCCATACATTCAAATGTGACCGCCTAAAAGCGCATCATTACCAGATGGCGTCACTGAAAATGCACTGTTGCCTATCATGGATACAAGATGGCGCTGTGTCACATCCAAATCATAGAATTCCTAACGACATCTATACGTCTTCATTGAAAGTTAGTAGACATATGTCGTTGCCAACGATTAGAAGTAATCAACAGATGTCGCTTTATAGCGTATTGAATAAATCATGAATCTAGTTTAAAACTGGATCAAGCATCAAGCATGAGGGGTGGAAGGAAATGACCGAACAGGATAGTCTTATGTATCTTTCAGTATGAGTAAAGAGAGTTCGGGCACTTAAGGAGTACAGGGAGGGAAGGGAGAGGCAGGGTACAGAGAAATAGCGTAGCCAAACGGTATAACCATAAAGTAATTTCGGAAAACGATACTGTGGTGATGATAATATTTATATATTATAAGAATGCTACATAAGTCTTGCCGAAACTATTTAAACCGGCTGAAAATAAATACCTGTCATAATAATTTTGCGCATGCTACCATTGGTGCATGGCAAAAGGATTAGACATTACTACTGGCGTAAGTCCGTCTATATGCCACCATGTCACTGGTACTTGAGCGTTTCTTTATATTTTTTTAATCCAATTGCTCAAAAAGTTTAGTTTTTGTAGCTGCAAATCGTGCGTAAAGTTTGATTTTTTTACACTAGTGCTAAAAAGTAATCTGATTGATACATTTTAAATAAATGAGTATTATGCGAGACCCGCTTATAAATGACCCACCTGAACAACGCGCGATTGGGCATAAAGGAGTATTATTCGAGACCCAATAGTATTACTTGAACAACGCGCGACAGAATGAAGCTGACGTTCGTACAATACACTTTATACACTTAATATAAATGTAATTAATTAGATATATATCAATATAATGAAATAACAAAAGATTCATGTTTTTTTACATATAGCTGGTCAACCAAATCTTGTCAGTAAAATAAAGGCGCGAAATTCAAATTTTCTATGGGACGATATCCTTTCGCGCCTACATTTTTCAAATTTGCCGCCTTTTTCTACTGTCAAGATCTGGTTGACCATGTATAATTATATGTTCTGAAAATTAATTTTATTAATTTTAATAATACAATTTCTCTTCTATTGGCATAATGCTGACAACAGTGACAACAGAATCCACATTGAAAAAAATGGCAATTAAAAGTAAAACTTTTTTTATTCCCTTCCCGCCTTTTTTATTCAACATTTAAAGTGATTTATGTTTGTAAGTAATTGCCAAGAAAGCATAAGTTATTAAATAAAAATGAGTGATTCAGACGATTTTGGAGTTAATTTAACGCCACCAGATATCAAAGCAAAGGCATCCGTTGTAAGTGACAGGGCTATAACCGCGAAAATCGAATTTCGCAAATTGCGGGCATTTTTCTCTGTCACTCTAATTACGCCTGCATTGGAGTAAAAGAGAAAGATCCCCGCAATTTGCGAATTTCGGTTTTGGCGGTAGCCCCTCAGTATATTACCGGAAAAATCGAAAGCTCGGTACTCGTGCAAAATGACATACTTCTCGCACTTATATCGAAAACTACTATTTTTTGCCATTTTTTATATTGTGATCTTTTTTGCCACTTTTGTGTTATTTGTACTCAAATTCACGAGCTCTTTCGATCCTAATGAGATAAAATACCTCAATTCATGCTCAATTCACTCTTATCGTGCCTTCTAAAAATTTACGATACAAGTTGCATTTCAATAACTATAAAAAAGTAACTGATTTGACTAGTACGAAAATACCCTATTGTAACAATACGATGCGACGTTGTCGAGTTAAACTGGACTCGCTTCGCAGTAACTCATAGCAGTTTGGCAACGTCGCGTCGTGCTTTTATTTTTAAGCAACAGATTTGTACATGATTTGTACCATCTTAGTACCTATACATACAAAGATATGTTTTCATAACGTTCCTTTTCAACTTCTCCCATGGCAAAACCCGTACCTATCAAACCTGAAATTATTATACAAAAGCATTTAGTGTTTGTTTTAATAAACTTTTTCTGTTATAATTAGAATAAATATATCTAATTTTGCGTATATTGACCAGGCAGGTGTTTGTATCACTAATTATGTGACCTATAAGTATAAACAGACAACAGCGTGCACAGAAACGTCAAAAACGGCATCAAGTAATGATTATTGCTATTTTAAAATTAGTCCCCTACTTCAGGGTAATGTTATACGCCTGTTCCTTAAAACAGCTGAGGGCCTACCGCGAACCACGTTCGACGTGTTGCCTCCCTGTCACACTTACGTACGAATTTACAAGTGCGACAGAGAGGCAACACGTCGAACGTGGTTCGCGGTAGGCCCTCAGAAATGGACACTGAGGCATAATTATCATTATTTTGGAATTTAAGTACTATATAATATTATTTGTAGTCTTTTGGAATATCATATTTTATTTGAACTAATAATATTGTATAATAATAAATCATAAAAGCTCTATTTAGGGACAAGAAAGAACTTTCAACGGCAACACTAAAAATAAACTGTCAAATAGTCAAGTCGCCACAAAGCGGCACCGCGTTTGTTGCCTTTGCTGTTTCTGTTTATACAAACTTATTAATTTCATATTATAGCTTCATTTGAACTATAGTACAAGTACGTGAATAGAATACCTAGACGTGTCTTGCTTGGTGCAGTTGCGTAGGTATGCTAAAAGGAAAGTTGGAAGACCGATGTGGCGCTTTAAAGACTGTGCTAAGCGTGACATGTGCCCAAAATGTGGGAGGTCGTGCCGCTCACGCATCGGCCTCCACAATCACCAAACCCGTTGTCTAAACAGCAATGCATAAATCGTCTGCAATAGACGAAAAGACCTGTGATGATGACGTGAATTGCCGATGTAGTAACGGAACACTACTAATGGTAAAACCTACATATTAATCTGACAGTGTCTACTGTTTGCCAATAAATGATAAAAAAATAACACTTCAGGTAAGTTTGTTTTGAATACAAAGGTTAATTAAATAATTTATCACCACACCAACTGGTAAAGGCCCCCTTGATTGTTCAAATACTAATGAGAAAATGGCATTTTTCCCACATGTGGGGCAAAGTAATCAGATCTAAATTTTGAGTTTCCTTATGTTAGCTGGTAGAATTTACTTTTAAATGATGATTTTGAATTATAAATTCTTTATAATGTTCATGTGGATTTGATTTTTTTGGTATTTTATAGTTGGTATTTTCCCTGCGTTGGCATGGTGATAAATTCTGTGTTTCATTAGGTGGCAATGTTTGTTTAACCCTCGTGCCTTGAATTCTCACAACGCTCAAGATTCCACTTCTCGAACCACTCGCTACGCTCATAGTTCAAATCTTCTGCTTGCCCTGGAATCAACATTAGCATGAGCGGTTAAACAACTGCTTTGCCCCCTTGCCCACTAATAACTATTGTCAAGTTTTATTTTAACCCCCCATGCTAATATTGATACCCGAGCAAGCAAAAGATTCCAAAGTATTTAGAGTTAGAGCAAGAAAGAAGAAAGGTATGTCATAATTTCAAAGATGTTTGACATTTAAAATAACACATGTACTGCGCAGGCGATCAATATCGCTGCATACTTTTCTTGGTCTAAATCTATACAATGGTTAGTGTTTGCAAACAGACTCCAATGTGAAGGCAATGTGTATTAAACTTTATTGTGATATTATTACATTTTATATATAAAAAATATGTTTCTGATTTCAGGACCCAGCCTCTAGCCACTAGAAGTTACAATGTATGCAACAAGAGAGTGAAGATGAAATAGTCAATGCATCTCTGTACAGTCGCCATCAGATATATCGGAACGGCCAAGGTGTTCACAATATCTGAACACGCACTCTAACGCCCTGACAATAGAGGCGTGTTCAGATATTTGTGAGCGCCTTGGCCGCTCCGATATATCTGATGGCGACTGTACGACAAGTAAAATATTTTGAGTGGAAGATGGTTGAGATTGATTCCTGTTTCAACGGACAGACACATGCTATGAAGATTCTCTTAAAAATAATAAAATACAATTAATAAATTCAATGTTTAACATGATAGTGACTTTATTTTGTCTACCCACTAACAACCAATTTGTTCAATGCTGGCGGGCAATGGCGGTAAACTTAAATATTTGATGTAGCATGAAGCTAAATGTTTTGAACATAATGGCAAGCCACTAAAAAGTTTTAATCCTAGATTAGCCATTAAACTGTGGCTACCAGTCTGATTTGTTAATTGTTATATAAGTACAGTCAGCGTCATATAGTAGGTAGCATCCAAAGTATTCAAATAGTTCGGTACACCATATTATTTGTATGGCGTACTGAACTATTTGAATACTTTGGATGCGACCTACTATACGACGCTGACTGTACTTAATTTAAATATATATAAATTGTATATTATTTCTACGGCCTCCTAGCTAGTCAGTAGTGACAGTGACCCTGTTCTGCCTATGAAGTAGGAGGTCCTGGGTTCAAATCCTCATAGGACATTTATTTGTTTTTTAATTGTGTGTGTATATATTAATGGTCTATATCTATTCCCATCTGTCCACACCTCTTGTATGGCGGCGGGGACAAATGGGACACCATATTAATACACTTTTAGGGGGATCCGAACCTAGGACTTCCAGCTTTGATATGATCATAAAATATAAGATATGTATGTATTTACATTTACACATTGTATTATTGCTTTCATACATATAGGGATATTTTTTTAAATGTCGGATGTCTCTTCTCTTTTGAGCATGAATAGAAGCAGGGGATAACTGACAGAACGGGATAGTCTTATGTATCTTTCAGTAGGAGTAGCAGCGAAAGCGCTATTATTGTTTGTCCTTGTCACAGTCTCACATCTTGTTTTATTCCCCACCGTAAATTGACCACCGTGATTGGTCGAATTCATTTGTTGCCCACCATAACAAATAAATTCGACCAATCATAGCGGCGCAATGCGACGCTATGATTGGTCGAATTTATATGTTTTGTCCCTCACGGAGGCACGCGTACACCACTTCTATAGGATGCTACCTTCTATGCTTTTGAGCAAGTTTTTGTCACCTGCCCTGCTATTCAAACTGCTCAAGAATTTACAATGTTTTGTTACCAAGTAGGTCGATTAGTGTAAGACTGTCCTAAAATATATGTATAGCTATATGAGGACAATTTTGTAATGCGTAAGGTTAAGTAAATTAATATACAAACAGCAACACTCCTAACTGTACATCGGTACAGTTAACACTTAACAGTGTGGCTGATGATACCATGTAGGTTTAATATATTTTAATTATTATCACGTTTCTAAGAACAATAGTACATTATTGTCGAGGTTCGGAAGTAGCTACTTGCAAGCTGAGGATTCGTTTTAAACGGACGACCTTGGGAGTCCGTTTAATTGAATCCGAAGCCAGCAAGTAGCCTTCCAGCCGAGTCATATATAGTGCTTTTCTCAAAAATGGTGCAAGAGATATTTTACAGAAGCAACGTTCTAATTTTCACAGAGAAAAGTAAAACCATTAAAAAGATTTGCTTGCCACCTTTAAAAAAAATAGAAGTGTATTTTTCTGCTGAAAATACGCCAACGTATTTGAGACACCTAAATAGTCGCGGTACCAACATTATATTAATAATAAGTGCTGATCATCTGTTTGGCTGTTTAATGGACCTATGCCTTCATTTGATATGGCCATTTAAAGTTTTAAAAAGTTTGGAACTCGTTTAATAATGGAATTTGTATGCAACATTGCAGTCCCGAAATCGAGACTGCAATGTTTTTAACTTTTTAATTTTTAGAATGACCATAAACTACACACTTCGCGACCTATTTTTTAACCGGCAACGTCGACTTTGCCGTCCATTTTTGAGAAAAATTATATTATTTATTACTTAATAATGTTGATATGTTGTCTGTGATATGATCATAAAGTATGAGGATTTACTACAGTGACATCTATTGATAGTCTTTCTCAAACAATCGAGCTATTTAGTGTGTTACAACGGCAAGAAACTAACTGTCTAGTAATGCGATAGATGGCGCTTAGAATAGTTCATGCCATTATTTATTTATTTTTTTCTGCGTCGATTTACTATGTGTAAATGGATGTTTTAAAAGGTTTTTGTTGTAATATGCTAAATAAATTAGAACTATACATGTTAATTTAAAAATTGGCAAGATTTGAAATAACACAAATATATATTTAGGCCCAATGGTGCTCTGAGTGACATCTCTTGAATTTTTGTGGAACTAAGCGAGGCTTGTATGGGCCGATTACTCTATACTATACTTACTTTATGGCGACGGCGTTAACTAGCTCGATCGCAGTCCATCTCGCTCGCACAGATGTATTGGTGCGTGAGAATGCGATTTATGCGATCGAGTTCACACAGCCGCTAACGTAAATGTCAAACACCAACTCGTGGTAGCCGTGGTACTGGAAATGAAGGAAGGTGTATTTCTATTCGCAGCTAAACCAACAGTCAGCACGGCGAACGTTCAGCTCATTTTCCACTCAGTCCTATCGGAGTTGCTCCACGATAAACGCAGAAAGTAAGAATCTACTGAGTCTTTCATATTGTATAGTAATAGTAGGTAGTATCTCTGTGTGCTGTACACCACATGATCCCAGCGCAGCCATTAAATAAAAAACCTAGTCACAAAAAAATCTAAAGAATCATTTCAGAAACATGTAACGGACATACGAGAGTATATTTACAAGCTTTTATTTAACTTGCCCTGTTAGTATGTACATATGTAACTATGTTAGTGTGGGTCAAATCTTGGAAGCTAAAGACCCGATTTCCGATATAGCTGCATATACACGTAAACCGGACGACAATGCAATATTATGATGACATGGAGCTGATCTGATGATGGAGACAGGAGGTGGCTATGGCCATGGGTAGCTCTGTGTTAAATTGTTTGGGGTTGCCTGTATTAGTTGCCTGTGGAAAGAAAACTACAATCATCGATAGAGTCTGTGCGGAAAGAGAAGGGTCGTGAAATTTATGGGGCCCAATACATTCCACGACTCTTCTCTTTCCGAACAGACTCTAAAAGCTTGTACCAAAAATGAAATTTTTGCCACAAACTTATTGTCTAAGCTGAAACCAAATGAAAAGAAGAAAGCTTGACACTCTCTAAGTCAGTAGTTAAGTAGGTCTCATCTTGTATTTATCTATGCGATAATCCCACTGCATGATTACTTTCAGATTCACGTTTTCGGAGGTGAGCTACTTCTGGCGATGGTGGAAAGAGCAGCGGCCAGCAACGAGGGCCACCTTCCGAGGTTTAGTTCAGGAGGGCCGGGTGGAGTTCGCGGGCGGAGGCTGGGTCCAGGGAGACGAGGCCACGACGGACTATCTGATGATTCTAGACCAGTTTACCTGGGGACTCAGGTATGGACCTTGACAGGTTTTGGAGTCACATTTCGTGGGTTTATGCTGGAGGAGGGCCACCTTCCGAGGTTTAGTTCAGGAGGGCCGGGTGGAGTTCGCTGGCGGAGGCTAGGTTCAGGGAGATGAGGCCACGACGGACTATCTGATGATTCTAGACCAGTTTACCTGGGGACTCAGGTATGGACCTTGACAGGTTTTGGAGTCACATTTCGTGGGTTTATGCTGGAGGAGGGCCACCTTCCGAGGTTTAGTTCAGGAGGGCCGGGTGGAGTTCGCGGGCGGAGGCTGGGTTCAGGGAGATGAGGCCACGACGGACTATCTGATGATTCTAGACCAGTTTACCTGGGTACTCAGGTATGGACCTTGACAGGTTTTGGAGTCACATTTCGTGGGTTTATGCTGGAGGAAGGACAGCATGAGGGTCGCTGGTGAAGGCTGGGTCCAGGGAGACGAGGCGATGACGGACTATCTGATGATACTGGACCAGTTCACCTGGGGACTCAGGTACCTTGGCGACAGGTTCTGGAGTCACATTTCGTGGGTATAGCTGGAGGAAAAGGACCGCATGAGGGTCGCTGGTTAAGGTTGGGTCCAGGGAGACGAGGCGATGACGGACTATCTGATGATACTTGACCAGTTCACCTGAGGACTCAGGTACCTTGGCGACTTAGGTTCTGGAGTCACATTTCGTGGGTTTATGCTGGAGGAAGGACCGCATGAGGGTCGCTGGTTAAGGCTGGGTCCAGGGAGACGAGGCGATGACGGACTATCTGATGATACTTGACCAGTTCACCTGGGGACTCAGGTACCTTGGCGACAGGTTCTGGAGTCACATTTAGTGGGTTTATGCTGGCGGAAGGAACACATAAGGGTTGCTTGTAAGGCTGGGTCCAGGGAGACGAGGCGATGACGGACTATCTGATGATACTGGACCAGTTACCTGAGGTCTCAGGTATGGACCTTGATAGGTTCTGGAATCACATTTCGGGGGTTTGTGCTGAAGTATCGTTGGAGTTTGCTGGTAGAGGCTGGGTCCAGCGAGACGAGGCCACGACGGACTATCTGACGATACAGTACTGGATCAGTTTACCTGGGGTCTCAGGTATGGACCTTGACAGGTTCTGGAGTCACATCTCGTGGGTTGGTGCTGAAGTATCGTTGGAGTTTGCTGGTGGAGGCTGGGTCCAGCGAGACGAGGCCACGACGGACTATCTGATGATACAGTACTGGACCAGTTTACCTGGGGTCTCAGGTATGGATCTTGACAGGTTCTGGAGTCACATTTCGTGGGTTTGTGCTGAAGTATCGTTGGAGTTTGCTGGTGGAGGCTGGGTCCAGGGAGATGAGACGACGATGGACTATCTGATGCTACTCGATCAGTTCACCTGGAAACTTAGGTAATATAAGGACAATAATCCTCCTTTAGAGCAATCTTTTGTAGTGCTTTTGTAGCAGGCAACGTCACCAAAGTTAACGAGAAAAAGGTAGACTTTTAATGAACAAAAGACAAACACTTGGACGAATCTACAATCTACACACTTAGGGCTCAATTAGACGATACGAGAACTCGTATGCGAGTTTCATTACATTGCGGGTTTTGATCGGTCGGTTGAATTGGACGTAACCAACAGTCCGCAATGTAACTAAAATCGCATGCGAGTTCGCGCGCCGTCTAAATCAGCCCTTACTCTCGACATACATAGGCACTTAGAAGGTACGGTTAATTTACTTGAAGAGCGTTTAATAATTCACTTGTTGTACAGAAAGATGAATGACACCCTCGGTCCCTGTGGCAAGCCGAAGGCCGCCTGGCAGATCGACACATACGGCCACTCCAGGGAGCACGCCTCGCTCCTGGCTCAAATGGGCTACGATGGACTCTTCATAGGTAGGTATAAATAGCACTCTTCATAGCAGAGAGTCTGTGCGGAAAGAGAAGAGTCGTGGAGAGTCGCTTCTCTTTCCGAACAGACTCTAGGTAAATGTTAAATGAAACTGATGTCAACAGTACACCGTCATGACGCGCTGGCGATCATGGCGCTGTGGCTACTTTAGTAAATGCCAAAAAAAGGACATTGAATAATAATCCTCATCTGAACCGGGACCTTCTAAGTGGAAACTTGCATGAGATTTCTGCTTGTCGTGGCTTCTGTATACTTATAATTGCGTATACCAACCACTCACTTGCCTTTGCAGGTAGAGTGAATCACAAGGACAGAGAAGCCATGTTGGAGGAAGAAAGAATGGAGTTCATGTGGAGAGGGAGCGATGTTTTAGGTAAATAACGCCATTTTCAGTAATAATAATGAAGTTTGTCAAAGGACTGTGTGTGTGAAGATAGAGAGAATCATACTATATTTGTCTTACACTAGTACTAGCACCCAAAAGAAGAGGATGAGTATAGGTTTCCTGGTTCTCACTGACTGACAAATTGGTTTGACCAACTATATATTTGACGGAGACCGAGTTTCGTAATTCGTTATCCGTTTTGATTGGTCATGACGTCATGACTCTATTCACTCTTCTCCTTAAGACTTCTATGGAGACCGTTGGTGGCCAAAAAGCTTTAATAAAGCAACACTAATTTTCACGATAAATGAATGGTAGGTACTTACCTACCTTACCTACCTATACAATATACATACATAGTTGTCACGTAGAGAAAGGTATATTTGTTAACTATCGAAAAAGAAAATGTATATACCTAAATAAAAATAAATGGGATAAAAGGTCAAGCGAATGATGATCCAAACTGAAAACTTTGCCATGAGCTTATTACAACAGTTGTTGAATGATGGTCCCTATATCATTTTTGTCATTTTTATATGGATATTAATAACTCAATGTTGATGATTTTCCAGGCAAGATGTCGGACATAATGACGCACACACTGTACAATCTGTACAACGCGCCGGACGGGTTCTGTTTCGACTTCCTCTGCAACGAGGAACCGATTATCGACGACCCTGACAGCAAGGCGTACAACGCCGAGAAACGGGTATGGAAGCATCATATCCTGTTATATGTATAATGTATATACTGTCTTGTGGCCTGAATCGGAAACATAAAGTGTAAGGCCTGAGTGGACGCTCGCTCGGCGAGGCGTGCAGCGTGGCTGTGTGCTCACGCGTGATGTGAGCAGCGTGCACTAAGGCCGCTCCTATACGTGCGCATTTGTTTAACATGCACGCCGCACGCCCCGCCCCGCTGCACGCACAACAAGAGCGTCCACTCAGGCCTTACACTTACATGTACAGTCACCACACGGGATTGTTACACTATTTAGGGTCCCAGCTAAATTGGTTGTTCCGTACCTATGAAATGTCCAATTTAGCTAGAACCCTAAATGGCGTAACAATCACGGAGCGTGAGCGTGACTGTACATTGCCAAAGAAAGTGCTGCCATCTACCGTTCTCGTACGTTTTCTTGTGCACAGTAGGTTCTGCCATCTTGTGGGCCACATCGGAAGCATAAACTTCACATTTACGCCTAAAGGCAAAATTCTGACGGCTCCTGTGCTGCCCCCTTTAGTTTCATTTTATTTAATTTCTACTATTTTATGTCGCACTATATCTAGATGTACTAGAGGAAATGTTAATGAGGAGCGGGGAGTCACTACCTTATATTGTCAAAAAGTTTTTAAGGAAATAACTATTTTGAATTTTTTTCAATCTCTTTTACAGGTCAACGACTTCATAACTCAAATCGAGCACCAGGCCAAGTACTACGAACACGACAACATCATGGTGACCATGGGTGGTGACTTCACGTACCAGAGCGCTGCCAATTGGTTCATGAGTATGGACAAACTCATCAAGTCAGTATGGGACTTTACATTATTTACAGGTGTATGACTTTAACATTCCGCCCACCAAAGTCATAGGAAGTAATACTAATACTACCACGTACATTTATTTATTTAAACCTTATTGTACAGTAAAAAATATACAGTGACAAAAGGCGGACTTAATGCCACACGGAATTCTCTATCAGTGAACCTGCATCAACTGTAGTGACCGCACTCTCAGACTGTCTCTCTCAAAACATAAAACTCAAACTTGTCGAGTTAGTACGAGGCTACATTCTTCGCAGGTGTATGGTTTTAACATTCCGCCCACCAAACTCAACAGAACCCAGTAGTACCAACTGGTAACAGGCTTAATCTAGTGTGACGGTCATAGGTAAAATAATCTTGTATACTGAATGGCAATTAAACTATTTTTATTTTCACACAACTTTGGGAACAAATCAAATTATTTAATTAAATATTTTGATTTGTGTTTTTCTTTAATATATGACATCTATTTCAGTTTATATTTTAATTTTATTTTTAATTCATATACAGCGAGATAAAATACAAAAGTTTGTTTGTCATCTACAGCCACGTGAACACGCATCCCGCCAACATGTCGGACATAAACATCTTCTATTCGTCTCCGTCTTGTTACCTGAAGGCGCTGTACTTGAATGGGCGGAGGGACAAAGCCATTTACACTGAAAAGGTGACCTACATCATAGAGAAATATAGTAAGACAAGAGTGCTCACTCCATACATCAGTTAGACTATTAATTTCAGTGTCTACATCTAGCATCGAGTAGCGGAACTATCAGTACTGCTACTTGACAATAGATGTAGCACCGATCGGAAAGTTATGCTGTTGAGATAAGACTTTCCGGTCGGTGCTACATCTGTTGTCAAGTAGCAGTACTGATAGTTCCGCTACTCGATGCTAGATGCTAATAGTCTTTTTGGTACTAAAACTGATGTATGGAGTGAGCAATCTATGTATTTTTTTCTCTATGCCTACATACATGTATAGTCTTGAGTTTCATTTCCTTTGTTTCGTTAAATTTTCAAACAAATAAAAATCAACTCTGTTCCCTGCACTATAGGTTCAAATTTCAGTGGCAAATTTTGGGTTTTGCATTTGTATGGCTGGGCTAAGGAGGCTATAATTAAATTTATTATGGACGACTCGGCCTGTGGAGCCGCGGGTTCGAATCCCGGTAAGGGCATTTATTTGTGTGACGAGCACAGATATTTGTTCCTGAGTCTTGGGTGTTTTCTATGTATTTGTACCTATATTATATATTTCGTTGTCTGAGTACCCACAACACAAGCCTTCTTGGCTTACCTACTGTGGGACTTAGTCAATCTGTGTAAGAATGTCCTATAATATTTATTTATTTATTTACAGTACATATGGTGCTACTTTCCCGAACTAGTGCGGGATTGAGCGCTTTCCGTGCGTATGTCGAAACTTTAAAGTGCCATATGTACTGTAAAACGTTATACGATACACGTGCGAATAGGTAATTCGCAACTCTTGTCGATTTAAAACGCTCCCTTCGGTCGTGTTTTAATTTATCGCCACTCGTTTCGAATTTCCTCTTTTCCGCACTTGTATCGTAAACAACTATTGTTGTCAGGGGGATCACCTGCCGTATGGTAGCGACTCCAGCACGTACTGGACCGGGTTCTACACGTCGAGGCCCAGCATCAAGTATATCACGAGGAAGACGCACATTTTTCTTCAGGTACCGCTATATAGACTTGAAAAGTTTCGCCGTCTTTTTAGCAAACATTCATAAATTGTATAAAATTATGAAAAATATATAGTGTGACTGCTATACAGCAGTAGTATAACTATAACTGGTCAAGCAGATCTTGTCAGTAGAAAAAGGCAAATTTGAAAATTGTCGGCGCGAAGGGACATCGTCCCATAGAAAATTTGAATTTCGCGTCTTTTTTTACTGACAACATTTGTTTGACTAGAATAATTACTGGCCACTAAACAGTATATAATTGGCCACTCCTAACAAATTAGAAAAAAAAACAAAATATTGTCTTTGGTTACTGCGATACTTACTCATGAAATTATAAAACTATTAAAACGGATTATATCCCGTATATTGAATTTATACTACATCCCGACGTTCCCATATACGCGATATAATGCGTTTTAATAGTTTTATTTCAGAAAATTGAGTTCTTATTGTTTTATATTTATATCAAAGGCCTTCCTCCTCCCTTTCCGGGTCTTCCACATATCCGGGTCTTGTCCCGTGTCCCACCAGTTTCTGTCAAAGGCGTCGAGGTCATCTCGCCAACGCCGTCGAGGTTTGCCGCAACCTCGGGTTGGATTTGGTGCTCTATACATACACATACATACATATCATCACGCCTATTTCCCAGAGGGGTAGGCAGAGACCACGGATTTCCATTTGCTACGATCCTGACATACCTCTTTCGCTTCCGGTTTCGCTTTCGGTTTCGGCATAGAGAAATATAATAAGACAAGAGTGCTCACTCCATACATCAGTTAGACTATTAATTTCAGTGTCTACATCTAGCATCGAGTAGCGGAACTATCAGTACTGCTACTTGACAATATATGTAGCACCGACCGGAAAGTCTTATGCTGTTGAGATAAGACTTTCCGGTCGGTGCTACATCTATTGTCAAGTAGCAGTACTGATAGTTCCGCTACTCGATGCTAGATGCTAATAGTCTTTTTGGTACTAAAACTGATGTATGGAGTGAGCAATCTATGTATTTTTTTCTCTATGGTTTCGGTTACAATGAGATTTAGAATATATCGTTTCAGATAGCGAAGCAGCTGACAGTCCTCGCTCGCATGGGAGATTCCTATGAACTGCATCTGCTGAGACACGCGCTCGGCCTTATGATGCACCATGATGCCATAACAGGTCACTCATTTAAATACATTAGATTTCTTTTTTTTTTATTTTTTTTTAGATTTATATGGTCTAGTACAATATTAAACTAGACGTTTAAATATTGCACTTAGTAAAAGTTGTTTCAGTATGACCGTAGAGAAATATAAGTAAAGAAAGAGTGGTAACTCCATATATCAGTTTTCTTACCAAAACGAGAGTTATTTCGTAGTCGACATCTAACGTCAAGTAGTGGAACTATCAGTACCGCTACTTGACACCAGATGTCATAAGTTTCGCTACTGACGAAAAATGTACTACTAAAACAATTTACAACTAATATTATAAACAGAAGGAGTTGAAAGTAGAGGTCCGGTTAATCCGGTTATAATATTAGCTAAAAATTGTCGAGCATTAGAGTTTTTGTTTTTTGCTACATCTATTGTCAACTAGCAGAACTGATAAAGTCCGCTACTTGACGCTAGATGTCGACTACGAAATAACTCGCGTTTTGGTAAGAAAACTGATGTATGGAGTTACCACTTTTTCTTTACTTATATTTCTCTATGGTATGACCTACATATTAATCCCTCAGAGTATGGTCGCACGCACAGACAAGACATCCTCTAGACTGAGTATAGTAACGCTACCCCCTCTGCCACTCATACGGTAGTTTTACTCCATCTTCGAGTCAATCCCGTGCCGTGATTGGTCCGTGTCTTTGAACGGACCGATCACGGCACGGGATTCGCTCACCTCGTCCCCCGCAACCCCGTTTTGATGAAATAATTGCTCTAAACTCCGTCTAGAGGATTCCTAGTCTATGGGTCGGACGTCACAAAATCACCCCGTATCCCCCCGGTCTTCCCCGCATTTTTATTTATTTTATTTATTTTATTTTATTTTTAACGAATATCTTCATTTGCAGGCACTAGTCAGCAGCACGTGGCTAACGACTTCGTGAAAACGCTGAGCGAAGCTTTCGTGGCGTGTACGAAGAAGGTTTCTACTTTACTGAGGTACTTAACTATTTCTTATGTGGAAATTTCTGTTTTGGTACAAGCTTTTATCGCTGACTGTACTTTTCTTACGACAGACAACTAATACTTATCGAGACAATTCCAAAAAACCCCTAAACTCAATTAGATTGCATTGTTTCATCATAGAGTTCCTATGACCACCTCCTGTCTCCATCATCAGGTCCTAGAACTAGCGACTCTGGATCACTAGCCCATCGCCCTGCCAGCTGAGCTACCGAGACCTCACTCTATGACAGTGAACATTTTCACCATATCACTCATTTGCGAGGCGCCATACCACTTTTCATTGACTTCTAAGTTTTGTGGTATCGTTTCTGCTTAATACAAATTAATTAAGATTGGATTGATAAGAGCAATCGATATGAATCAACGTTTTCAGCTACCTGACACCGACGTGGGCCGGCACTCGGCGGTCGAAGAGTAACCAGCAATTCAACACGTGTTACCAAATCAACATGAGTCAATGCCCGGTACGTTCTTCAACCTAATTTTTTAAGACGATAGTGGACGAACTTCGCAATACAAACTTATTCCTCATATTCTTCCCTGGATATTGAATTGATGGGAAAAATATTTGTACACACTCATACTCTTATGATACTTTTAAAAAACCGGCCAAGTCCGAGTCGGCCTCGCGCACGAAGGGTTCCGTACCATTACGTAAAAAACGCATTGCTGTAGGTCAAGTGTAAAAATATGGGTATATATGTACATATAACTTACTCCCCTTGCATAGCTGTAGTTAATATAAGTAAAGTCAAGTGTAAATATATGAGTGTATACATACAGGGCCGGATTAAGCATGTCGGGGCCCCTAGGCAGTGCAATGCTCGGGGCCCCCGTACAGTTAATTCTGCATACATAAGTTCAGTTGTAAGCAAGTTGCAAGTAAGTTTGCGGTTTTAATTTCAACCTTCACGTGTCGGTTGAGCCGATCCGAACATCCCGAATGTTTTTTTCGCTCTTGCGTGGACATAAAGGTTTTTTATATTAGTTTTTGCCGATTCCTCCTTGCGTCCAGTGTGGGGAGAGCTCTTTTTTCTCAATAAGTAGTTAAATATTTTGCGAGGCTGAACAGCGATTGTCCGACCATATGAGCCACATGATTAAAATTTACCTAATAATAAAGGTTTTACATGTGTTTAAATGATTATTCATTAACCAGTCAAACTAGCATATAAGTACAGGGTAAATCGGAAAAGCAATAAATATCGCGAGCGCAGCGAGCGCGAAATTTTTTCTGAAAAAATTGTGAAAGCGTGTTAAAAAGGCCTAAAAATCCGAAGTTACCCAGTGAGGTTTCATGCGAGGTCAAAGCCGTGCTTCAGGATAAGCTCAGCTAGATCACAGACGACAACCAATGTCCATTGTATTAATAATAATCGAGACCGCAGGCCGAGCTTGGCGCAGCGAGGCCAAAGGCTAAGCTGAAGAAGAGATTTGGTAGGCGAACCAAAAATTGAGGTAAAAAGTGAGGCTGAAGGTCGAGCTCAGTATTCTCAGTAATCTCCACATACTTAACTAGCCCAAAGCGTACTTAACCAGCGAGATGAGCTTTCATGCGAGGCAAAAGGCTAAGGCTTCTGAAATCAATGAATCAAAGCAGCGCTCTGATACGAACCAATCGTCAAATGTTACTCAACAATAATATATGTGTCATACAAGAGTTACTCGGAGGGCCGAAGTTTCATTAGGGAGGTTTTAGGCCCTCGGGAGCCTGAGATTCGAGCTCGATTATATACAGACTTTACAAGCTTTAAAAGCTATAAAATAACATAATTTACATAATCATTTGATGATTGTGTGTGTGAGAAACTGATATTAGACATTAGGTATAAGTAGTTAACATAAAAATTTATGAATTTTGGCCATATGCCAAACATGGCAAACACATTTTTTTTTGGCGCGCGCGGGGCCCATAGGCAGTTGCCTACTCTGCCTTAGGGTTAATCCGGCCCTGTATACATATAACTTACTCAAAAATATGTCCCATATAGGGGAATGGTACATTTCTTCAGTATTTAGCTTGTATCTGACCTAATTGCCAACAACAACCCGATTTACCCCAGTTTGTCGAGGGTCAAGAGAGCCTCCTCCTCCTAGTATACAACCCTCAGAGCGTGAAGACGTACCACTACGTCCGGCTACCGGCCATAGCCCTGCACTACATCGTCAGGAACGCTTATGGTAAGTTCCTGACAGCTTGCTGTCTCTCTCTCGACTCACTCTGTCTCTCTCGCTAGTACACAACCCTCAGAGCGTGCTATAACAGCCACCTACCGGCCATAGCCCTGCACTACGTCGTCAGGAACGCTTATGGTAAGTTCCTGACAGCTTGCTGCCTCTCTCGGGACTCACTCCGTCTCTCTCGCTAGTATACAGCCCTCAGAGCGTGCTATAACAGCCACCTACCAGCCATAGCCCTGCACTACGTCGTCAGGAACGCTTATGGTAAGTTCCTGACAGCTTGCTGTCTCTCTCAACAATCACTCCGTCTCTCTTGCTAGTATACAACCCTCAGAGCGTGCTATAACAGCCACCTACCAGCCATAGCCCTACACTACGTCGTCAGGAACGCTTATGGTAAGTTCCTGACAGCTTGCTGTCTCTTTCGACACTCTATCTCTCTCGCTTGTGTACAACCCTCAGAGCGTGCCATACCAGCCATAGTCCCCAGTTTGTCGAGGGTCCCCACTATGTCGTCAGGAACGCTTATGGTTAGTAAGGAATTCCTTCTATTTGACAATTTAAACTTAATTTTACCAACCCCAGGCTTCCATCTTCAGATTCTGACTGAATAGGATCAACTGTGAGATATGTGTTGTACTTACAATCAATCAAACATTTTTTCAAACTGGTTCTGATAAAAGACAAAATGTGCATCACGAAATCTCACTCAGCATAATGTCCGTATTAAGCACTATTTCTTGTTTGTAGATGAGGAGCTGGAGTATCAGCTCACCCCACTGGCCCCAGCGGTCACCAACCTGCCGGGGCGGACCGCCACCACCAACCACGAGCTGCTCTTCGAGGCGGAGAACATCCCACCCCTGGGCTACGCGTCCTTTTACGTCACGGCCATCAAGGATCCTCTGGTATTTTCCCTAAACCTCAGTCTATAGGTAGATGAGGAGTTGGAGCACCAAGGAGCTGGTCTTCGGAGTAGAGAACGCATCCTGGGCTACTCATCCTTCTACGTCACCGCTATCAAGGATCTTCTGATATTTACCCTAAACCTTAGTCTATAGGTAGATGAGGAGTTAGAGGACCAACGAGCTGGTCTCCAAAGTGGAGAGCGAATCCTGGGCTACTCATCCTTTACGTCACGGCTATCAAGGATCCTCTGGTATTTACCCTAAACCTCAGTCTATAGGTAGATGAGGAGTTTGGAGTACCATCGAGCTGGTCTTCGGAGTGGAGAACGCATCCTGGGCTACGCGTCCTACGTCACGGCTAAGGATCCTCTGGTATTTACCCTAAACCTCAGTCTATAGGTAGATGAGGAGTTGGAGCACCGGCGAGCTGATCTTCAAAGTGGAGAGCGAACCCTAGGCTACGCGTCCTTCTACGTCACGGCTATCAAGGATCCTCTGGTAATATTTACCCTAAACCTCAGTCTATATGTAGATGAGGAGTTGAAGCACTAACCTCAAACTGGTATCCAGCCTGAAGGATTAGAAATAGTAGGTACCTACTTAGTGTAGGGTGACTGCTACCTATAGTTATTAGCCACTACACAGTAATTGGCCACTCCTAACAAATCAGAAAGAAAGAAGCCTATAGAGGTATTTTTGTTAAGAGTGGCCAATTACAAGTAGATAGTAGATAGTGTCCAATATAATATATAAATAGATAAATAAATATAATAATGCTATTTGCAAATCCATTATCAATTATGTTTATCACGTGAATAAATAAAGGAAATAATAATATATTGAAGTAATTAGGTACCTATTGTGTCAGACAGGTGTTATTAAATCGTATTTCATTTCATTTCATTTATTTTTATTCATAACAATAAAATTATTGTGTTGAACATAAACTTAAAATTAAAAATTAACACTACATTAAATTAAATTACATGCAATTAAAGCTCAATGAAGTGATCCCAAGCTGATGGTATTAATGAAAGTATAAGTACCTTTATTCAAATTGTAATTGTTATAATTAAAATTATATCATGTCAAGGAATGAAATGTAAATAAAAATAAATAAGTATATTAAAAAATTAAAATTTACTAACTAAGATATAAGCAAAAATTTAATAATATCATTACTTTGGTATCGTCATAGAAAAATACAGTCACATTAAAACATAAAACTCATTAAAAAAATATAATAATAATATAATATATATCTAACAAACTACTATTGACAGCTATCGGCTATAAAGTCAGTTATACAATAGTACGACTTTTTTAATAAATAATTCTTGAGTCTTGCATTGAAAATTTTACTGTTTGTAATTGTTTTAAATTCAGTTGGTAATTTATTGTAGAGAAAAACGGCCTGGTAACTTGTGGCGTGCTTCATAACGTTAAGCCTCGGGACTACAGAATTTTTAATGTCTTTTCGCCTAGTAGACATCCTGCTTTCTCTCTCGGTCGTGCTCTCATACTTGTGTAGGTGTTTTACTAAGTCCGTTAAAAGTACAAGTATGTAAAGACACGGTGCGGTAAGGATTCCGAGTTTGATGAAATGGTCTCTGCAAGAAGCCATTTGTGGTATGCGTACAATCGTTCTGATTGCCCTTTTTTGTAATATAAAGGCAGCATTTACATTATAGTTATAGCTGTTGCCCCATAATTTGATGCTATAACGAAGCTTGGCTTCTATAAGAGCGTGATATACCATTTTTAGTTGTGCGGTATTTATAGAATCTCGCAGGCAGCGTAAGGCATAACAAGAGGAACTAATAGTATTGCTCAGTGCCTGCATTTCGTGCTTCCAGTTAAGTTGTGCGTCAATATAGACCCCCAACAATTTAACAACATCAGCTTGCATAATTTTGTTGCCGTTTAAACTTATATCCAAACTATCCGATTTTTTTGCTGTCGCTGAAAATAGTATGACACTGGTTTTGTTGCTGTTTAGTCTTAGATTATTTATTGCGAACCACTCATTAAAAGCTAATACTGCAGCATTCCCCCTTTCATTTAACTGCGTCATATTTTCAGCAGTTATAATAGCATTAGTGTCATCTGCGAAAACAGCTAACTTGGTATGAGGTTGTGAATTTATTATATATGGTATCAGGTCGTTCAGAAACAGTACAAAAAATAATGGGCCGAGTATTGAGCCTTGTGGAACTCCGCGTCTTATAGTAGCAGTCTTTGATTTGACCACTTTCTCAGTGTCTCCATCTATTGTTTTTAATTCAATGTACTGCTTCCTATTATTTAAATACGAATCTAATATCTCAAGGACTTTTCCTCTAATACCATAATGCTCAAGTTTTTTTAGCATTATTTCATGGTCTACAGTATCGAAGGCGGAACTGAGGTCGAGAAAGATGCCAGCCACTTTCATCTTGTCATTCAGACCTGTTACCACGTCCTGAACCAAGGTGCCTATGGCCTCTCCAGTACCTACTCCTTTCTGGTATCCAAACTGTCTATCGCTTAGGACATTATGAACAATCAGATGTCTTTGCAACCTTACCTTTAATAACTTTTCAAATATTTTAGACAGCGTAGGTAATAAGGATATCGGTCTATAGTTTTTGGGGTCGCTACTGATGCCTTTCTTGTATATCGGCAGTACTTTCGCAACTTTTAATTGATCAGGGAAGATACCTAATTGGAAGCAGTTATTATAAAAGAGCGCCAGTGGTGCCGACAACAAATCAATGTTAACTTTAAGTACGCTTATGGGTATCTCGTCGTGTCCCGTTGAAAATTTATGTTCCATCTTTTTTACGATCCCGAATACCTCTTGTGGGGTTACACTCTCACAACTCATGGACTGCTTCACCCTTATTGAATTCTGCCTCAGGATATGCATAGCAGATGTAATATCAGCGGTTGAAATGCCTTTACTATGATCAAATACACTTGAGAATATTTCGGCTTGTTCTTGAGGATCTTCAACAACCTTGTCTGTTTTGAGGATTAATTTGGGATTTGACTTAGCCGTTGTCCTGTTGCTTTGTCTGTTTACGATTTTCCATAATTGTTTAGTTGAGTTGTTAGCCTTGCTTATTTCAAAAGTTATGGCTTTTTTCTTAGCGTATCTTACTACTCTATTATAGATAGTTAGATATCTTTTACGATATGCATCAATTGAATCATTGGTATTGTCTTTATCTACGCTATTTAAAAAGCGTTTCATTTTACTTGAGATTTTGATGCCTGTGGAGATCCATGGTATACTAGGTTTATTTCTAACCATTTTCGTTCTCTTTTTCATGAAGCATGAGTCAAATAGGCCACTAAAGTCACTCAGAAAGTTATTAACACTAATATTATTCCAATTTTGCTGTGATAATCCTTGTCTAAAGGCAAGGTTGTTATTCATGTTCAGTACGCGGCGTTCGGTATAAATCACCGGGTCGTCTCTCTTGCCACCAGAACAATCTAATACCATTTCACAGCACAAACCTGCGTGTCCGTCAGCCAAGCCATTATGATCGATCCAAGTGTTTTCTATCTTGTCTTGAGGAATATTGGTCAAAATATTGTCAATGCAAGACTCGGACTGACTTCTTTTAAAGGTAACATCTTTAATGAGAGGAATAAAATTGTAACATTTGAGCAAAGACTGAAATTCAATAGATTTTTTATCATTTTTATGAAGATCAATGTTAAAATCCCCACAAATAATACAACTCTTACCAATAGAGAAATCAAGTAACCGTTCTAATCTTTCAAGGAAATTGGCTAAATTGTTATCGCTAGGACTCCTATAACAGCTAATTATAAGAACATTAGTGTCACAGTCTTTAACACCACACACTTCAAAACTTCCTGTCTCATATAGTGACTTACAGAAGGGCAATTCTTCTGATTTTCTGCTCGAACGCACTAAGATGAGGCTGCCACCTCTTTTTTTGTTTGTTCTAACATTGTGAGCAGCCATATTATACAATGACATATTAAAAACAGGTACTGAATCCTTATTTAAAAAGTGTTCACTAATACAAATATAATGCAGTTCGTTGGCTACAGTACTAAGATAAATCTCTAGCTCATCTTTTTTATTGGATATTCCGCAGACGTTCTGATGGAACACGTTGAGGTTGCTGACTTTACCTCTTAGTTTCCCAGCGGTTGCACAACTAGTGCTTGAGCTATGCCTAAAAAATCAACCACGGTATCACTTACTGCCTCCTGTGATGTACCATTTATTTCAAAGTTATCTATTAACGAGTTCACAGTAGTACTACTGCATTCCATACAATGTTCGTACTCGAGGCAACATTTCAAGTCATCAAAAATCCGCGATAAGCCAACATCGTTTATCAGACCTGATCGTTTCCAAAACATTTTAAAAGTATATTCCAAATTACAGTTAGAGTCCATTAGGTATGCGTATTTGTGCTGGAGAATATCCGAATATAGAATTTTGTTAAATAATTCTATTCTACTGTTAAAGAGAATGCTATTGGACTTCAACTTGTAAGTCGGCGCACAAATAACAACGTTAGTGCTTACTATACAACTAAGTTTTTCCCTAATTAGGGTTACAATGTTTTCATAATTATTTGTTTGTAAAAAATCTTTGTGCCCTATTAAGATTATACACAAGTCATCCTCTGTATAATGTTGTAATTTTTTATCTATTCCTCCTAACAAATCCGAAACTCCTCCGTGGGTGAAAAGGTGATGGCATACTTGATACTCGCCAAAAATCTTCTCCACTGTTTTTTACACCGCATTGTCCGGGTAGCTACTCACTATACATAGTTTTCGTAGTGCCGGCTTATGCTAAATTCGGTACATACATTTAGTTAGAAATCTTGTACTCGAGAGGTGAGGGGGCGGGGGGGAGGTGCCCTTTAAGATCCTATCAGAAGAAGCAAATTCTAGCTGTTGGAAATAGGCCACAAACATAAGCGCCTGCCGCTGTACCAGTAGCAACACGACGCAGCGCATGGAAGTTAATCTTGACTTTTAGGAAACTCTCTTGCCATATATACGCGGTTAGCAACGTTTCATGTTAATCTTCATTTAAGTTTTATAATATATTCTTTTTGTATTTCCCTCAAAACTTGTCTTATTTCATTAGGTTATGGGCCGCCCCATGCCTACATAAAAAAACAATTGAAAGTCAAAGTGTTTTTAAAGTGAAATAGTTCAATTAAAATTTAAAGTCATTCTAACCTAAAACGGTCACCAAGTAGGATTCTTTTTCAGCATAATATCAAGTGTAATACATTATAATGACGTCTAATAATGGATTATTGAGCATTGAAAAATTAACTGGAAGAGAAAATTATGCCACTTGGAGTTTTGCCGTAAAAGCATATTTGCAGTTGGAAGATTTATGGCAATGTATTGAACCAGAAACCGGCACGTCAGTCGACGCTAAAAAGGATGTTAAAGCTAAGTCAAAACTTATTTTGCTTATCGACCCCATAATATATGTGCACGTTAGAGAGGCAGAAACATCCAAGCAGGTGTGGGACAACTTAACGTCAGCGTTTGAGGACTCAGGCTTGACTCGAAAAGTAGGCTTGCTAAAAGATTTAATAAATACTACGCTAGAAACAAGCGCAAGTATAGAAGATTACATAAATAAAATAATGTCATCCGCACATCGTTTAAGAAACATTAAATTTAAAGTAGACGATGAATGGCTGGGAACGTTAATGCTAGCGGGATTGCCAGACGTATATAAACCCATGATTATGGCTATTGAGAGTTCCGGAGTAAAAATCAGTGCCGATTCCATTAAAACAAAATTGTTACAGGAGGTAAAAACTGTGGATACAACTGCATTTTACTCAAACTCCAGAAGGCAAGAGAATAAAAAGACTGACAACAAAGGGCAAGGGCAAAGTAAATCAAAAGGACCCAGATGTTTTTTTTGTAACAAACACGGGCATTTAAGCAAAAACTGTTGGCATAAGAAAAATAAATTAGATAGTAAAGATAATGCTTTTATTGCAACTTTTTCAGCCACCAGTGCCACCACACACAATGACTCGCTGAACTGGTATGTGGATTCGGGTGCGTCGAGGCACATGACGTTACACAGAGAATGGCTCCAGGACGAAAGGGCATCATCTGTAACAAACATCAGAATCGCTGATAATAACATACTCAAAGTACAGAGTTGCGGTGATGTAACAATCAAAGTACCTGACATGCATGGAAGCATAAGTGAAATACAGGTAAGAAATGTCCTTTATGTACCTGATATTGGCACTAATCTAATATCTGTCAGTAAGACGATAAAAAGTGGCTGTAAAATAGAATTTGATGAAACTGGCTGCCAAATAATCAATAAACAAACTGGTTTGAGAGTAGCAGATGCCATTGAAGTTAATGATATGTATAAGCTTAATACAATTAAAGAAAAAGTTCATGCTATGCCCGCCGCAGTTGCTGATGATGACAATTTTGTTTGGCATCAAAGAATGGGTCACTTAAACTTCAAAGACATGGAAAAAGTTCCAAATTGTACTACCGGTGTAAAATTGTCTCCGTGTAAAGAAAATATAACATGCATAAGTTGTATTGAAGGAAAGCAGACTAGACAGCCATTTCCAGGTGAAGGCTCCCGAGCAACCGAGTTGCTAGAAGTCATCCACTCCGATGTATGTGGACCGATGCAAACTGCATCA
Source organism: Cydia amplana (assembly GCF_948474715.1). Lineage (NCBI taxonomy): Eukaryota > Metazoa > Arthropoda > Insecta > Lepidoptera > Tortricidae > Cydia > Cydia amplana. The sequence goes on along the minus strand of NC_086095.1, from coordinate 1,323,731 downwards.
CTTGGAGGTGCCCGGTATTTTGTCACTTTCATAGACGATTTTTCACGTAAAGTATGTGTTTTTACCATGAAGAGTAAAGCTGAAGTTTTTGATAAGTTTGTTGAATATAAAGCAAGAGTTGAAAATGAACTCAATAAAAAAATTAAAACCCTAAGGACAGATAATGGCAAAGAATACGTAAATAAAAATTTTGACAATTATCTCAAGAAATTTGGCATATTGCACCAAACTACAAATCCATATACACCGGAACAAAATGGATTAAGCGAGAGAATGAATAGAACTCTTATTGAAAGATCTAAATGTATGGTACTAAATGCTCAATTACAGAACAACTTCTGGGGCGAAGCAGTGGTAACGGCAGCGCACATTATAAATCGTTCGCCGACGAGAGCCCTTTCTTACATCACTCCAGAAGAGGTTTGGACAGGCAAGAAACCAGATTTAAGCTACATGAAGATCTTTGGGTGCAAAGCGATGGTACACATACCTAAAGAACGCCGCCAAAAGCTGGATCCAAAATCCCGTGAGTTGATTTTTGTCGGTTATAGTGACTCCGTAAAGGGCTACCGTTTCATAGATCCTAAAAATAAGCAAACTATAACAAGTAGAGATGTCGTATTTCTCGAGGCCACTGTAAAAAGAAATATAGTTAATAATAAATCTGCTCCTGAAAAAGAAAAAGTAATTAGTAATGAAAGGAAGAATAGTAGACATGAAGGAAATGTACATGATGATACATCTGCACCTGAAAAAGAAAAAAGGATTAGTAATCAAAGAAATAATGCTACACAGGAAATAAATAAAAAAATAAAGTCTCACAAAAAGGAAGAATTAAACTTACCAAAGTCTAAAACAGTGTACTTACCTTTACCTGAAGAGAGTGAAGAGGATGATGATGATAGTGATGATAATAACAGCGTTGGAACCGATGAACTGAATAGTACATTTGTAAACGTTGAATCGTCATCGTCACCAGTATCAGTTTATTCAGATCCTAATGATGAGTCCTATATTCCTGAAGAGAGTATTGAAATTCCACAAATAGATAGGGATCTTCGGCCACGTCGTCGAGAAGAAATATATGAAGCTAATCCTCCGAATGTTGATGCATTGTTTATGTGCATGAACGGTGAATCTGCAATGAGCATTTTAGATAAGGATCCACAAAGTCTTTCTGAAGCTCTACAGAGTAATAAGGCAGAACAATGGATACATGCTATGAAAGAAGAGCATAAATCACTGCTTGATAATAATACTTGGACATTAGTTGATTTGCCTAAAAATAAAAAAGTAATTCCCTGCAAGTGGGTTTATAAAACTAAAACAGATGAGAAGGGCAATGTATCAAGACTGAAGGCACGACTTGTCGTAAAAGGCTATCAACAGAAAAAGGGCATAGATTATCACGAAATTTATGCACCAGTGGTACGCTACACTTCTATAAGATATGTAATTGGCTTGGCTGTAAAGTATAATTTAAAAATTCATCAAATGGATGCAGTGACCGCATTTTTGCAAGGTGATATTGATGAAAATATTTACATGTCTCAGCCACCCTACTTTGAAGAAGGCGACAAAGTATGCTTACTTAAAAAATCCATTTATGGTCTGAAACAGGCCAGCAGACAATGGAACAAAAAGCTTAATGCAGCTTTATTAGAAATAGGAATGTCACGATCCAGAGTAGATCCCTGCATATATTATCGTATAGTCAATGAAAAAGATATATTATTTCTGACAGTTTATGTGGATGATTTACTATGTTTTTTCAATAACGAAGAATCTGTCAATATGATAAAAAATAAACTGAGTACAAAGTTTCATATGAAGGATTTGGGTGAAGCTAAATGTTGTATTGGTTTTAGAATTACTCATGAAAAATCATTGAATGAAATTTCTCTGGATCAGACTATGTATATAGAAAAGGTACTTACTCGTTTCAATATGAGTGACTGCAAACCAGTGCACACGCCGTGTGAAGCTAATCTGCAACTGAAAAAGGCTGAAAATGATGATGATGTCTTAAAAGATATCCCATACCAAGAGTTGATAGGGTGTCTCTTATACTTATCTCAAGGCACCAGACCTGATATAGCCTATATTGTAAATCAATTAAGCCGATTCAACAATAAACCTACAGCACAGCACTGGATGGCAGCAAAAAGAGTTTTAAGATATCTACGAGGTACACAAGATTTAAAACTCACCTTCAAGAAAAATAATGCCAATATAGTAGGCTACTGTGACGCAGACTGGGCGTCCGATACCGAAGATAGGAGATCCTGTTCTGGATATGTCTTCACATTTCAGGGTGCCGCCATTAGTTGGTGTTCTAAAAGGCAGCCTACAATAGCTCTCTCGAGCACTGAGGCGGAGTATATGTCACTAGCTACTGCAACGCAAGAAGCCATCTGGCTCAAACAATTGGAAGAAGATTTTTGGCCCACCATGTCAGGTATACCAATTGTCATGTTTTGCGATAATCAAAGTGCTATTAGCATTTCAGGTGATGACATCTACCACGCCAGAAGCAAGCACATCGACATACGCTACCATTTTGTGAGGGAGCGTATAACCAACAAACAAATCTCCGTTCGCTACAAAAGCACTCAAGATATGTTGGCCGATGTTCTCACAAAGGGGCTGCACCGGCCGAAGCATCAGACATTCTCAATGGCAATGGGTTTGTGCCCAGAGGAGGGTGTTGGAAATAGGCCACAAACATAAGCGCCTGCCGCTGTACCAGTAGCAACACGACGCAGCGCATGGAAGTTAATCTTGACTTTTAGGAAACTCTCTTGCCATACATACGCGGTTAGCAACGTTTCATGTTAATCTTCATTTAAGTTTTTATAATATATTCTTTTTGTATTTCCCTCAAAACTTGTCTTATTTCATTACTAGCTATAAGATACATCAGTTTTAGTACCAAAAAGACTATTAGCATCTAGCATCGAGTAGCGGAACTATCAGTACTGCTACTTGACAATAGATGTAGCACCGACCGGAAAGTCTTATCTCAACAGCATAAGACTTTCCGGTCGGTGCTACATCTATTGTCAAGTAGCAGTACTGATAGTTCCGCTACTCGATGCTAGATGTAGACACTGAAATTAATAGTCTGAACTGATGTATGGAGTGAGCACTCTTGTCTTACCAGTGTCTTACTATATTTATCTATGCTATAAGTTTTCTTTTTATATGTAATCCAGTGACATTTACATATGCCATACGATAAATAAATAGGTAAATGTGCGGTGAAGACCGTCTACAAGTTCGTTTGTGGCCTTCAACTCTTATGCTTTGATCACACCGACCGAGTAAACGGGCGAGACAGTGAAACGAAGTATCAAATTGTTACTCGGCCGAGTAACAATTTCATACTTCGGTACGTTTACTCGGTACGTGTGATCAAAGCATAAGGCCTGAGTGGACGCTCGAGTTAGGCGTGCAGCGGGGCGGGGCGTGCGGCGTGCATGTTAAATAAATGCAAGCTTATAGGAGTGGCCTTAGTGCACGCTGCTCACATCACGCGTGAGCCCGACGCCACGCTGCACGCCCCGCCGAATGCTCCGCTTCGAGCGTCCACTCAGGCTTTACAGGCTTACACTTACAGAAGGTCGGTAGAGCAGAAGGAGTGAAAACTCGTCCTTTCCGACTGATTTTATAGGTACCTATCTATTATTAAAACAGAATAATATAGAAAAATAAACAAACGTGAAAATTAGGTTATGAATTTATTGAATAACAAAAGTTGACTTCAACAAACAACAATTACTAAGTCAGTGGTAACAAAACAGAACAAAATAATTCAAAGTTAACAAAAATAAAGACTAGCGAAGCAAAGTAGGTAGGTAGTCACATTTTACGGTAAAGGGAATGCGTACCTAGTTTTCCTAAATATGCGTTAAATATTGGGTCGTCCCATTCGTTTTTCGTCAAGTTCTTAATAATTGTCCTATTCTGCTTTCGTCACTCATTCTACATTGAAAGCCACTGACGATTGTGACGAATGTAGAATGGGTGACGAAAGTAGAATAGGACTAATTTAAGAACTTGACGAAAAACGAATGGGACGACCCAAGACGATACCAAATATTGTCATTAAGCTACGTTCGTAATCATATGAAAAACATCGTGATGTGCATTTAAAGCGAGGATAGCAATGTGCAACTTGCAAAATATTCTCAAAAATTTAAAGAAATAAATTAAAAATTATTTAAAACTTCAAATTATCCTAACATTCCATGCGCTTCTTTTATAAGATCGGCTGCTTTTTCCGCTATCATGATCGCGACCGCGCCCGGTTTGGCCGTAGGGCCAGAAGGATATATGCTGTCATCCACCACACGGAGTCTCGACACGCCTTTCACCCTTAAATCACTCTGCCCATAGCGCAAGTACCACATGGATGGAACGCGGTCGTAGCTAAGTTCCTCACGTAGCACTGCCAGTATTCTTCGCTTTCAAACTCCAATGCATCGCACTCTGGAAGAGGCGGCCTGATAAATGTACCTCCATGTTTGGTAACGTATGACGAATTCTCCAATTTCTTAAGTTTCTGCACGCCGCTCGCATAAGTCACTAAATCATCAGGGTCGTTAAAGTATCCTGTTTTTATAATTGGTGGGACTGTAGGGTCCGTGCTGGCTAGGGTCACAGAACCTGTGGATTTAGGCTTGGAAAAGAAAACGAGAACCAAGATCTTTTCACTCGAAGGCTTCTCTAGTAAATACTTCATAGTAAGCTGGATGTTCCAATTGAAGTTGACGAAAAGTAAGTAGAGAAAGATCGGTGAAGCAGCCCCGAGCATTATAGTAGCATGCTGCAAATTTGGTGCCTTTTGACCCACGGCGAATGAGCCCCCGATGATAGGAGCAGGGAATGAACTGAGCGCAGTCAGAGATCGGACCGTGTCCATGGCACTCCCGATATCCGGCTTTCCACTTATGCACATAGGAACAATCATAGGGTCCGACATTTTCTGTCCTACAGACAAGTCTTCTACAACATCTATGCCCAGTTCTTCCAAGTCTTTTCGGGGACCGACGCCAGAAAGCAGCAGCAGTTTCGGCGACCCAAAACCTCCGGCAGATAAGACGACTTCGACGTCAGCGAAAAGATTAATTTTCTCCCCATTCTCGGTCAAAACCTCGACTCCTTTAGCTTCTTTGTTATCAATAAGTACTTTAGTCACCAAAGTGCTTTTAAGCAGGTAAAAATTGTGTTTATCCTTAATTGGCAACAAGTACGCTTCGGCAGTGCTGGAACGTCTTGATGGTTCCTTTTTAATTTTGTACCAATATGGTGCGTTGCCTCGGATGTCCGATGTAAGAGGATCTCTAAGTGTTTTTAAGCCGATTTCTTCAAATGCTCTGAGCAAAATGTCATTTTTCTCCAAGAAATTACTATTGACAGTGTGATTTTTGACGGAGAGTGGTCCTTTCTTACCATGGTAGAAGGCAGTGGGGCCGTCTGCAAGGTACGGGTCTGTCATGTTTTCGGCTTTCTTGAAGTATTTCAAGACAGAGTCCCAGGACCAATCTTCAGATCCGGAAGCTTCGACCCACTCCTCGTAGTCTTCTTTTGATCCTCTGTAACAGCAAAGAGAATTTAACACTATATTCTCTTTGGTAGCAGCTAGTTTGCACCTTCGCAAATTTTATAGATACCTATCATTTATGAGCAGATTGTGCATAGTGCAAGATTCATACATTCCGATCGTGTTCCGTTCCTGTATTATTAAGTAAAGATTAGTGATGATTATCATACATCGGGGTTTTCGGTGCGGGAATGATTTCGTGTATTTATAACTTTGTTTATTGTAAAATAATTACCAAACTATGAATTAAACGTAGGTAGTAAGGTCCAAATGTTAAATTAATATCGTTTTTACCTGTTATTTGGCTAGTGTAAAACATTCCCACACCAAAAACCCCGATGTATGATGATTATGTGTTATTAGAGAAGATTATATATACCTTTCATATATAAGGTGATCCAGTGATGAGCATCCGCCAAGCATTTTCCCTCTCGTATGCGCCACTCTCCCACCGTTGAGAGCTTGGGAAGAGTAGCCATCGTTCGTTGAATAATAGTCCCAGTCCCAGGGGGAGTGGGTGAACACTTGCCATATTCCTGGTATCTGTAGTGATATACCACAGTGAAGATCGTACTCAACCCAATAGTAAAATGACTGAACTGAGGGCCGCAGGTCTGACACTGAACGTTGGGGCCTCTGTACCCGTAAGGCCAAATGTTCAGAGCGGTCAAGCAAACACCGTGCTTTCACAGAAACAGATTGAACAGCTAAAATGTTACAAAATCTACGAAAGTCAAAGGAAACAGATACTTATGTACAGTCATCATACGAGATTGGTTTCCATTTAGGGTTTTTGCTAAATTGGAAATTTTATAGCGTAAGTATTGAACAAATAATTTATCTAGGACCCAAATGGCGTAACAATCGCGGAGCGTGATGGTACAAAAACCTTACCGCGCTGAAGATGGGGGGATCCCCGCCAGCTTCTATGAGGAGCACTTTCCAGTTGTGAACCTCGGTCAGTCGGCTCGCCAGGGCCGCACCTGAGGTGCCGGCTCCCACCACGATCACGTCGAAATGGTCGCCATCTGAAAAACCCAGTCGGTTACAACTACTAGAATAACTATAAAAGTCTTACTTAACCGCAAAGATGACCCCACGGGAATTGTGCCGCGTGCGACTCAATTAAACTGCACTGCAAGGCCTGGCCCGGTCTAGCGTGAGTCATTGTTTATGGATGACTGTTGATAGATCAGTACATTCGGCGGCAAAAATGATATACCTGATACAGCGCTCTGCTTCGGCCACTGGACCACGAAGTCGCTGACGACGACCAGTAGAAGCTGCACTAACGGTAGCAGTATTCCCAGCAGTGACTCGGGGGTCAAGATGGAAGTCAAGGAGCCTGGGAAGCCGTCGATCAGGTTTTCCACGCTACCTGAAAAAGGAATACAATTTTGTTGCTATACGAGTAAGCGTTGGTAGCCTAATGGTGAGACGTCCGCTACAGCTGCTATAGTATTCCACCGGGACATTACTGCCAACTGCATTCCTGCAATATTGATTTTTACACTTGCGCTGTAATAATGTTACAGTCGACTGCACTAGTTCAGGAAACGTCAAACAGGTAATTTTTCAGGCAGTAATTCAGGCGATTGGATCAGTATTGCAGTGCGACGTTACTGTCGACTGCATTACTGTCGCAAATGCCAAATATCTACTCAGCAACATTGATTTTGACAATATTTTGCCTATGCACGACCGGCTGTGGGGTGCGATGCGGTTGCCGGAAAGCAGGAATTTCGTGTTCCAGTGTCTGTGCTGTATGCTCTGGCTCATGCACTAACGGAGCCCCCATCGAAATCACCGTCAGCAATGATGATGATGATGAGTTTTTAGTTTTGGCGCATTTTTTGCACAAAAACTCAGCCTCACTGTGCAGAGGGGGAACGCGGCAAGTGTCCTGGGTACAATGCCCCAGGCAAGTTTAGGGCTAGATTTTTGAAGTAATCATGCATTTTGTTATTCAAAGTTGTTGTTGTTCAATAAATTTCTGTCAGTGTTTTAATACATATTAGAACAAATTAAATTGTTTTTAGTTTTAGAAGATAATTAGAAATTTCATTTATAAGAATTATACGTCCCAATCTTAAAAATAAAGTTACTATTATGTGTAGAATTATAATTAAATTTCTCTCTTTAATATCTTTTTAAATATTGATCCTAGCGAAGAAGTGTACTAAATCTTTCTTGTATATGTAGGCAATTTTATTTTAATTATTTATTTATATGAACAACTTTTGCTATGGGCCACCGTTTACGAGTTATTTACGAACAACTAAAAAAAACCTGCAAATTTATTATATTTAATTTTCCCCTTTAATATCTCATTAAATATTGATCCTAGCGAAAAAGTATAAAGAATATTTTTTGTAGAGAATTTTATTGTGATTATTTAAGTATAAGGTTTTTTTTTTTTGCAATGGGCAACCGTTTACGAGTTATTTATGAAAATTAAAAATTAAGGGACCTGAGAAGTGATTGTAATTAACATTCCCCCTTTAATATATTTTAAATATTATCCCAGAGAAAATTATTCAGTATGTTTTTTATAGAACATTTTATGCAGATTATTTTTGTTTTAGAAAATTTTTTGATATGGGCTACCGTTTACGAGTTATTTACGAAAAACTAAAAAGAAACTTTAAAATTGATTATAATTAACTTTTTCGCTTTAGTATCTTTTTGAATATTGAGCCGAGTGAAAAGTATTCGATATATTTTTTGTATATTATTTATGTTTTAGGACATTTTCTGCTATGAGCTAAGCTACCGTTTACGAGTTATTTACGAAAAATTAAAAACAAATGAACCTTAGAATTGATTATAAATAACTTTTCTTATTTAATAACTTTTTAAATATTGATCCTTGCGAAAAGTGTACTGTATCTTTTTTGTAGGAAATTTTGTGTAGATCATTTACGTTTCAGAACATTTTTTGCTATTGACCACTGTTTACAAGTTATATACGAAAAAGTGTTGATATCTTTTTGAATATAAATCCTAGCAAAAAAGTGTACGGAATCTTTCTTGTAGGCAATTTTATGTACATTATTTACGTATATGATTTTATTTTGCTATGAGCCACCGTTTAAGAGTTATTTACGAAAAACTGACCCAATAAAAAAAGCCTAGTTTCGCCGCTTTCGTTATTTTTGACCTATTCAACTAACGCTTCTTTTCTAAGAAAATAACACAATGGAAAGTTGAAAATATGTAGTAGAAAATGAGACCCTAAAAAAGTAAATTTATTAGTAAATTATTTTTGAAAACGCCGAATGACTTACCAATAAGATTGTCACCCAACACACTGAGAGAAGCGTTGGCGGCGCCTTCAACTGTGTCTAGTAATTTAGGCACAACGTCAGGACTTAGATGCCCTGCGTGGCCTGATACCAGCTTTGTGGCTGTTGGTAATAAATTTAGAAGCGACATTTTGCGATTGGTATCGATTCGCAAATTGGGTGCTCTATATATATATATACCAAATGTCACAGCGAACAATGCACGTGCGTATTTGGTACCGACAAATCTGAATTCATGTTTTGTGAGAAATGTCTAATAGTCGAATCGAAGCCGTTATGGATCGCTCCCATACATAACCCAATTTTTAGGGTTCCGTACCCAAAGGGTAAAAACGGGACCCTATTACTAAGACTCCGCTGTCCGTCCGTCCGTCCGTCCGTCCGTCCGTCCGTCCGTCCGTCCGTCTGTCACCAGGCTGTATCTCACGAACCGTGATAGCTAGATAGTTGAAATTTTCACAGATGATGTATTTCTGTTGCCGCTATAACAACAAATACTAAAAACAGAATAAAATAAAGATTTAAGTGGGGCTCCCATACAACAAACGTGATTTTTGACCGAAGTTAAGCAACGTCGGGCGGGGTCAGTACTTGGATGGGTGACCGTTTTTTTGCTTGTTTTGCTCTATTTTTTGTTGATGGTGCGGAAACCTCCGTGCGCGAGTCCGACTCGCACTTGGCCGGTTTTTTTTAAGCTATGAGCTTCATCACATATGTTGCTTGAGTAATTCTAAGCATTTCAAGTCCGGGAGGCAATAAGAAATGTGGGTCTAGTCGGAGAGAGCGGGGTCCAAAGATGGCCGCCACCCTTCATATTAAAAAAAAATCTATTCTCTTCCTGGTGGCTACTAGGGCAAGTTTGGTATCATTTTCGACCGTAATAAACCGAAGACGTAGAATTCATTACTGATATTAGTTTTATTCACTTTCATAGTAATTTTACAAAAAAAACGTAAAAAGGTGAAAATGTTGGTTGGAGATTTTTGCTTTGAGAGTTAATAACTTTTGTATAGTGACAAAAAATGTAATACAAAAAATACTATACTAAAGCGCAATTCTTGTAAATTCTATAAATATACACTTTTAATAATATCCTAATGCAATGAATTCTACGTCTTCGGTTTATACGAAAATGATACCAAACTTGCCCTAGTAGCCACCGGAAGAGAATAGTTTTTTTTAAATATGAAGGGTGGCGGCCATCTTTGTACCCCGCTCTCTCCGACTAGACGCACATTTCTTATTGCCTCCCGCACTCGAAATGTCGCTTAGAATTCTCAAGGAACATATGTGACGACCAAAAATGTTGGGTCGCTTTTGGGATTATTTTTTTTAATTATCATAAATGTATGTATGTACCTATTACCTAAATTTAATGTCAGTTACATATCTGAGTAAAACCGGCCATGGTATTATTTTCATATTTTCCTCGGCAAAAATTTTACAATTTTAGCTCTTTCAAACGATGCCCGATTTGACCTAGTAACTAGATTTTGAAATTTTGCCCCCACTTCATATGGGGCATTTTTCATATTTAATCAAAATTAAATAAAAAAAACCGGCCAAAAGCGAGTCGGACTCGCGTTCGTAGATTACCCAATTTTTAACAATATATTTTTTATATGTGAAACGCGAGGAATTTATTTGTTTACGTTAGATGTCCGGCTTTGGGTCACGAATTTACATATGTGTACCAAATTTCAACTTAATTGGTCCAGTACTTTTGGAGAACATGGGCTGTGACAGACGTACAGACAGACAGACTCACGAGTGATCCTAGAAGGGTTCCGGTTTTTCGTTTTGAGGTACGGAACCCTAGTAATACTTTCGATGTGTTTTGGTTTTGGCGTTGTACCGATTCCAAATTTCGTATCGACAGCTTAAGTAGTTCTCGAGATATTTAGCGATGTGTCAGACAAACAGATGGACAGAGTTGCACCATAAGGGTTCCTAATTCCTATAGTACCTTTTTGAAAATAAGTGCCCTAAAAAGATAGGATACTTTTTAGGGCTCCGTATCAAAGACCCTATTACTAAGACTCCGTTGTCCGTCCGTCTGTCTGTCACCAAGCTGTAACTCATGAACCGTGATAGCTAGAAGCCCCCTCCACACTCGTGCGCGAATCGCGGCGCGAAGCCGCGAACGCGAGTGTGGAGTCGATTTCGCAGATGTGCGATCTCTACTCCACACTCGACTCGACTCGACAAACAACCAACAGGGAATATATATACCCTGCTAAGTTGCATTGCATCCTACAACACTATGTTATGCCTACTGTAACAAATCATTTTTTTCTCTAGAATTTGTAACTATAATTATAACTCCTTAAAGACGAAACCGGAATAAATAAACCGGCCAAGTGCGAGTCGATTTCGCGCACGAAGGGTTTTGTATCTATAGAACAAAATAATAAAAAGAGAAAATATTTATTTCCCTATCTTAAGGATATGACAGATTTTTTAATTATGTCTAAATTGTAACATGACGGTAACATTTCTAATTCTAATTACAACCTTACAATGTTATTACGTAGTTACCTTACAACGTTAAAAACATGATGGCTAAAGTTTGTACAACTGTGAACGTGAATGTGTTAACAAACAATAAGGGCAAGCAAGTGCGTAATACAATTCATTACGATTGAATAATATACATGTCTCTAAATGATAAGGGTAATTTTCTGATCGCGATTTTTTTATGTGTCCCAGATGAAAATCGGAAGGTTGCATCAGACCATTATATATAATACTTACATACCATTTATTTATTTTTATATCACAGAACTATAAAAACGGCTAGGGCGACAATTTTTTATCTAATTTCTATGGCCACAATAATGTATATGTTTTAGATATATTTCCGTTAACGAACACTAGTTTGACATAGCACGTTTCTATATCATAATATTGATGATAAAATAGAATTTCTGTAATATGCAATTTAGATTTTAAATGATTTTATTTATTACGAAACCCAATTTCCGTGCCTCGATTTTCTAGGCACGGGAATTTGAGATCATCATATATTTTATTAATTAAACGCTATTGATATGGATGTGATGTTATATGTCTTTCAGCGTTATTTAGATCCTATATCGTGGAATAATTACAACTGGGCCATATATTATACGAATTTTAATGAACACATAGTAAACTTATATCACTTTTTTTTAGTTCGCTGCGAATCCATGAATGCTAACAAATTCTATCGATAAAGCTTACCTACGATTCTAATACTCAGATTCATTAAAAAAAAAACAAAATAATAAGTATGGTATTCATAAATATTAGTAACAGACCACTTTTAAACAAATCTACAAAGGGATTTGTTAGATGATTTTCGCAAACACCTTATTTACTTGCAGCTAAAGATTACCAGTCCGCCGGACGATGACTGCCTGTCAGTTGTTCGGAACTGTCACCTTTTTGTTCTATCTGATTTCGCCTTTATGTAGGTTTGTTTAAAAGTGGTATGTTACTAATATTTATGAATAACATATATTGTTTTGGTTTTTTAATGAGTCTGAGTATTAGAATATCTTTATCTTTCAAAATTTCATGAATATGTGGTACCTACACCCTGAAAGTAATATTGGCGCTATTTTATTATTCTACTAATTATCACATTCAAATTATTAGGCTTATTATTAACCGGGCAACTAAAATATTAAACAGGAATTTTTATTGGGCATATAATAATATAATTTGGCTGTGCATTAATATTTTAGCGCCAAAAAGAATATTTTAGCCTCAAATATAAGCATCATATTATTAAAAAACTGGCACCAAAATCTAGCCACCTAAAAAAAAATATAGGGAACTTAAAGTGATAGGTTGGCATCTAAAATAATAAATTAATTGGCAACTAATATTGTAAAGCGATCATAAAATGTAGTTGTCATCTAGTTGTTCACACCTATGTAATCAACTAATCATAACTGAGCATATCTTTTCAGCTAGGTAGTATTTTAACACGAAAGCAGTTAAATTTAATGAATATTGGTCACTTTTTACACAAAACACCACAAATTAATTTACCAATACGCAATGGTCAGTATACTTATAGTCGAAATTTCTTACCATGAAACGCCTAATGGCCATTATACCTACCATTAGATCTTTAAATTTTTAATTACTAATTTCAATAGTTACCAGTGTGTTCTGCTAGAGTCAACAGATAGGTTCGACGACGAGCGAAGCGAGGAGGAGCGTGTTAGGTTGACCGTGTAATGACCAAACAAAATATTTTAAAAGAACTTAATTTTTTAATCAATAGATAGCCGTTTTCTTTTTAAAATGTGCTTCATAAATGGTCTCCAATATATTAATTCAGTTGCCAAATAAATACTTGGTACCTGCCTAAAAATAATCAAAAGCTGTAACGGCATTAAAATACAACTCATATTGATATATTTTAAGGCTCCTTTTTGTTGCCAAACTGTTAATTTTAGTAGCCATTTCTATTTTTTTAAACTACTTACCCAAATTCGATTAATTAGTTGACCGCTTAAATACGAGTATGTGCCAAATTATTATATTAAATCAATATTTGAAAATTCCATGGAAATTAGATAAAAAATGCTCGTTTGGTAAATTTGACCCAAAATTACTAATACAAAGCGGTACCTAGTTTTTATAGGTACGTATTGAATTGTTATAGGTTTAATCGAAGGAAAATATAATAAAAAATATTAAACACGGATACTAGACAAAAATCTTACTAAATATTGAGGTCTATAAAAAAAATCACGTAACAAGTGTTATTTTATTTTCCTTAAATTTCAGTTCTAGGTATATATATCGTTGACAAAGTATCTATCTATCTAATACCTTTAAACGAGCAATTCTTGTTTATTTATTTATTTATTTATTTATTTATTTATTTATATATATATATATATTTCGGGGATCTCGGAAACGGCTCTAACGATTTCGATGAAATTTGCTATATGGGGGTTTTTGGGGGCGAAAAATCGATCTAGCTAGGTCTTATCTCTGGGAAAACGCGCATTTTCGAGTTTTTTTATGTTTTCCGAGCGAAGCTCGGTCACCCAGATATTAATAGTATTATTTTAATACACAATAGCTACCCCGATACCCGGTACAATTTTAGATTTTAGGGTTCCGTAAACTTCTAGGAACCCTTATAAAAAATCTTTATTGTTAGGCAACTTAGGCAGTTTAGGTACCTACCTACTAAACAGAATCGCAATAAGGACATCGTACGAACTTTTGATCAGGGGTGTTCAGGGTGACATGTGTGAGGTACCTACTGTGAAAGATGGACGTTAAGAACGCCTTCAATTCCGTAAATAAGGGACACCCTGCGGAACGAAAGGCTTTCTTCTACAGTGTTACCTACCACTCTTCCTCAAAATTAAATTACAAAACCAATGAGATCCTTTCAGGTTGTGTGGAATACATCGCTCTTCATCAGCGATAAGACCGCTTGTTGTCTACCTCTATCGTTAACCGCCTTTCCATACAAATGTAGTCCCCATTTTCGTCTCTGGATATTAATATTTTGACACAATTTGATGTAAACAGGGTGGCGCATTCAGATCGGTCAGTATGGGAAAATCTGAAACTATAAGACATACGACGATCTCTTCTTAGGAACCATGTCATCGATTTTAGTAACAAGAAAAACTGCATTCATACATTTAAAAAAATGTGTACTCAGCTCGGGAATCGAACCCGGACGTTTTGAAAAAAAAAATCTAAAATTATTTCTATTTAGATATCGATTGTGTACTTGTGTAGGTCTTAAGCAGTAAATGTTACTATGAAACATGATGTCTGAAATGAATAAAATGCATTGTTTTCATATCCTTTAATTTATTTTAGTATGTTTTCGAAATGGCCACCATTTTTTTCAATACATTTTATATAAAAAAAATTAAATGTATGAATGCAGTTTTTCTTGTTACTAAAATCGATGACATGGTTCCTAAGAAGAGATCGTCGTATGTCTTATAGTTTCAGATTTTCCCATACTGACCGATCTGAATGCGCCACCCTGTATATCAACAACATCTACCTACCTAAAAAAAATAAACGAGCGGGCAGAGCCTTGTGATTTAACATTAAGACGATTTTTTACAACTGATGAAGCCTTTTGTAGCTTGAAATATTTTTTTTTTTTAATAAGTAACTAATATAATTATATACCTACATCCAAGAAGCGCTGGTGGCCTAGCGGTAAAAGCGTGCGACTTGCAATCCGGAGCTCGCGAGTTCGAACCCCGGCTCGTACCAGGTCAATGAGTTTTTCGGAACTTATGTACGAAATATCATTTGATATTTACCAGTCGCTTTTCGGTGAAGGAAAACATCGTGAGGAAACCGGACTAATCCCAATACGGGCCTAGTTTACCCTCTGGGTTGGAAGGTCAGATGGCAGTCGCTTTCGTAAAAACTAGTGCCCGCGCCAATTACTGGGATTAGTTGCCAAGCGGACCCCAGGCTCCCATGAGCCGTGGCAAAATGCCGGGACAACGCGAATAAGATGAATAAACCTACATCCAAAATCTATTATTTTCATTTCAGGGAGATTTAGAGTACATGAAGAATAAGAAGTTAGGTCCTGATCCAGAATTGTTCACGCAGATCTCCAATGAGGTGAGTACCTACAAGCCGTTTTCGTAAAGTTTTGGAGCCCGGTTCTGTTTTAACCATATGATATGGTTTGATTTTGTTATGATACGACCTCTAATGTGCCCGTGTGTTTTGTGACGTCACAAGACGCGCGCTTTTTGTACAGGTCATTTGTATAGGTCATTTTTAATTTTTAAACTAATTAGGGTTCCGTACCCAAAAGGTAAAAACGGGACCTATTACTAAGACTCCAATGTCCGTCTGACTGTCTGTCACCAGGTTGTACATAGCTAGACAGTTGATTTTTTTGAGATGATGTAGTTTTGTTGCCACTATAACAAAAAAAACCGGCCAAGTGCGAGTCGGACTCGCGTTCCAAGGGTTCCGTACATTAAGTCCGACTCACGCTTGACTGCACATTTCTAATAGGTTTTGCTGTCATCTATGGGTAAAGAACTATTTTGTGTATTTTTTTCAAAATTTTAGACCCAGTAGTTTCGGAGATAAGGGGGGAATGGTCATTTTTTCTCTCGGCTTCGGCCTTCGCTAGCCTTGACGCTTCGCCGTCGATTTTATGGACCTTAGTTGATTTTTTTAAATGTATGTCCACAGTATCTGAAGGTACAGATTAACAAGCAGACCGGCTTACTGGAGTCCATTCAGCACGTGAGCGGCGCGAAGGTTCAGGTCTCCCAGAACTTCCACTACTACGGGCAGACCAGGGGCAGTCTGCAGTCAGGGGCCTACAGCTTCAGGCCTGACCAGCGACCAACACCTGTAAGTGCGCGAAGGTGCAGGTCTAAAACTCCGGCCGTCCCCAGGAGTCTACAGCTTTAGGCCTGACCAGCGACCAACACCTGTAAGTGAAGAGTGCGAAGGTGCAAGTCTCCCAGAACTTCCACTACTACGGGCAGACCAGGGCCAGTCTGCAGTCAGGAGCCTACAGCTTCAGACCTGACCAGCGACCAACACCTGTAAGTGATCAACATACAACTCTAAACCAAGTTTTATAAAATTTTGTAACTAGCGAAATAATCAAACTATTCTAGGTATTTAGTATTTGGACTTGTGTTATTTCAACTAGAAATAATAGTTATCAGACTGAAATAAATATAGGTAAATGTCGTGTACGAAAACACAAGCATATGCAAACTTGTGAAGGCTATGCTATGGTACCTTATAGGTGATCCGAATGACCTTAGTGGTTAAAATGTCGTCTGCCACGAATGCAGAAGACGCTGGTTCGATCCCAGCCATAAGCATAAGGAGGCCTTGGTCACTTTTTCATAAGACTTATATTTCAGTTTATAATCTTGTTTTTCAGATAGCAGAAAAAGCAACATACAACACGATTCGCGGAGCCCTAGTGAAGGAGATCCACCAGCGCTTCTCCAGCTGGGCCTCACAGACCCTAAGGCTGTATCGAGGGGAGGAGTACCTCGAGCTAGACTGGGTCATAGGACCAGTGCCCATCAGGTACTAGGCTTGAACACGGTGGGACCCTCGTGGTCCACCAGCGCTTCTTCAGCTGGGCCTCACAGACCCTACGGCTGTATCGAGGCGAGGAGTACCTCGAGCTGGACTGGGTTATAGGACCAGTGCCCATCAGGTACTATTAGGCTTGAACACGATGGGACCACTGGGACCCTTGTGACCCACCAGTGCTCTCCAGCCCCTCGCAGACCCTACGGCTGTATCGAGGGGAGGACTTCGAGCTCGACTGAGTCATAGGACCAGTGCCCATCAGGTACTAGGTTTGAACACGGTGGGACCCTCGTGACCAACCAGCGCTTCTGTTTCAATTTTGTCTGCATGACACATTGCAAGTTAAATTTGATGATTCCTCATGCTTATCTTAAACTTGAATTACTTACTTACTTCCTGCTGTGGCGAAAAGACCCGAAGTGGATCTTGGCCTCCGACACCAAAGACCGCCATACTAATCTGTCCAAAGCCGTTTCTGTCCAGTCGACGGCGCCAAGTTCGTTAAGGTCTTTCTGCACTTCGTCTATCCAGCGGTACCTAGGGCGTCCAGACGGTCTTCCGCCACTTGGTACTCCAGAGTACGCCCTCCAAACCAACTCAACTAACCAAGAATAAATGTTTACAGCACAGACCTGGGGAAAGAAGTGGTGTCCATCTTCACGAGCAACATCAGCAGCCGCGGGGAGTTCTACACCGACTCCAACATGAGACAGATGATGAAGAGGAGCTGCTGGAATGAGTCTGCTGGTAAGAATATGGATAAGAGAAACATTGGGAAAAGGGAATTCTCATATTGTTCGTTTAAATAAATTCTCTGAAGTTTTACTTTAGGTTAATGAAATATTATTTAATTTTATTCTTCAGGTCAAGTCGTCAAAAAGCCAGTGGCGTCGTGTTACTACCCGGTCACGTCCCGGCTGTGTATTCAAGCATTCAACGCTAGCACAGGTGAGGAGGCTAGCCATATGTACAGGGGGCATAGCCAAATGAACATGGGGCTAGCCAAGATGACAATTAATTAGAAACTCTTTCGTTGTTTCTAACTCTTGTGTTCAAACCATAGAGAAATATAAGTAAAGAAAGAGTGGTAACTCCATTCATCAGTTTTCTTAACAAAACGCGAGTTATTTCTTAGTTGATGTATGGAGTTACCACTCTTTCTTTACTTATTATATTTCTCTATGGTAGAGAAGGTCGGCATGGCAGAAGGAGCGAAGCTCTTCCTTTCTGACTGTGTCTAAGCGACATATGTAATTAATTATGTATACAAATACGATGGTTCTTGCCGTATGACGGTCTTACCAACCAAAATGTTTATACCGGTCTTCCACACATTGACCGACTTATGTTAAACAGTGTTATGTTTGGATTGCAGGAATGTGTATTTTGACAGACAGGACTCAGGGCGGGACTTCATACAACGACGGGGAAATAGAACTTATGGTGAGAACCCACTTTTTACGCCTCGCGCCAAAAATCTGACTGCTCCTGTGCTGCCCCCTAAAGTTCATGCACGTTTAGACTTGTTCAGATTGTAAAATATGATTGTCAGTAGGTATTGATTCTACCGACAGCTTGTCGTCAGGTGACAAGCAAAAGTCACTAAGTACCTCCACAAACGTGATTACTTACGTTGATTTAAGTTTAAATATTAGTAGTAGTAGTAGTAAACTCTTTATTGTACAAAAAGACATATTAAAAATAACATACAATTAGTAAGAAGTACAAAGGCGAACTTATCCCTTTGAGGGATCTCTTCCAGTTAACCTTTGAGTAGATGAGAGAATATTTTATATAATATATAATATAATATATTTAATATATAATATATTTATATAATAATATAATATTTTTATATATTATTATTACGCTGCACAAACTTCTTCAATGATAATTTTAACTTGTAGTACGTGCTTTATCATGTAGCCTGTTCCATGAATGTTACAGAGAGGCAAAGCCAAAATTAAAAATATGTATCTGATTTATGAACATAACTCCTACGTTGAACGATTCCCGCGCTGTCAACTGTCAATGTCATTGTGTTTATTCATGTTAGCCTAGACCATTAGGGCTTAATGAAATAATAGTAAATATATAATAAATATGTGAAAAAATAAAATATTAGTGTACGACAGTCCGACCAATTACAAAATTGGAAGAAAATACAAGAAGACTGAAGAAGAAAATGCTACTTTCGCGACCAAGGTCAAAGGCGGCGTCGTTTCGTGGATAGCATGACTATCCACCCGGACATGTTGCATATCAAAATAAGAATCTAGCAGGGCATGGACGTAGGTACCTACTTTTTATTTTAGGTCTGCATCATCATCTCCATCTCCGCCAGCGGCGTAGAGAAAAAAGCGATTTTCGCGTGGCGTATAAAAAGCAATCTGTGCCCTCCTCGCTCGCCAGCGACCGAATGTTTAATACGTATCTAAAATTCCGAAAGGGAAATAAACGCAAAGTAGGAAATACAGTGGACCCAGTATCAAGTGCTTATTTGTTCATGATTTTCGACGTTTGTGCTACTTGTGCATTCTGGATTTTTTGGAACACTATTCTAGCTAGGTGTATATCTGTCCGCTAACTGCACATGGTGACTGAGCTGTGCACTGCATTCTGGAGCACTATTCTAGGTGCGTCTGTCTGCTAACTGCACACGGTGGTTGTGCTGTGCACTGTGCATTCTGGAGCACTATTCTAGGTGCATCTGTCTGCTAACCGCACACGGTGGTTGCGCTGTGCACTGTGCATTCTGGAGCACTATTCTAGGTGCCTCTGTCTGCTAACTGCACACGGTGGTTGTGCTGTGCACTGTGCATTCTGGGCCACTATTATAGGTGTGTCTGTCTGCTAACTGCACATGGTGACTGAGCTATGCACTGCAATCTGGAGCACTATTCTAGGTGCATCTGTTTGTAAAATGGCTATACTAAGCTTTTTGGAGTACTAACCTAGGTATCTCTGATGATATTTGAACTTGGCAATCTTTCACATACTAATACTAGGTGTGTTCAATGCCAGTATATTTGGGACATTGTGGTGTTGTCACTTATTCCTTACTAACAGCACTGAGATATGGCTCATATCCTACCTGCCAATGGCAGTGGACTTAAGGCCACAAGTCTTGCTAGAACTGGGTTTTGTGGCCCCATGAGTTAATCAATGTGGTATGCCAAATTAGGCCGTCTCTTGATATGTACTCATCTTCAAGTAGGTGAATTAAAATATTTATTCTTATTTCAGCAAGCAAGGAATTAAGCGAGTAAATCTTGACATCGTGAGACGGAGGCACCAGAAATCTGGATATGGAAAAATCCTAATAAGACAACCTCGTTGTTTGTTTTTTCAGATGTATAATTAAGAACATTACAAAACCAGTATGACCCAAACAAGATTATGCAAAAATAATCTGCGCTGTAAAATTTTATTGGCAGCGACTTGAACTGCGGCTGGTGAGATGCTTGTCAGTAATGAATAAGGCTAAGTATTTGTTTGCTAACTGTGATGATTTAGCTCTCAATCAATTTTGTGCTGCAACCGGCTGTCGCTTTTAAGTGACTGACTTTCATTTGTGTGACTGTCATCGCTGAGAATCTTCGCTAAGGCAGCGGTCCTTTAAATACTATTAAAGCACAATAAATGGCATTAGAGATTTCTTTAAAACATGCTGTCGACAAGTGATATTATAAGAAAATCTAACAGAAAAACTAATAGCTTACGGCCCGGTACTTCAACTTCAAGGGCTCGATTATCAATCATATTTTCCAATGTATGTTTTGCTGTTACTATTTGTTTCATATAATAAAGTGTTCATTTAACATTACAACATACAAAAAACCCTGGTCAAAAGCAGCGATAAGGAAGCGGAGCAACACTTTCCTCTCTGCAGTCACAATGTGGTCGCACTCAAGTGACATTACAACAGCCTGTGTTCATTTAGAACAAATTCTCAAAAGCTGTGGTTTATTTAAATACACTTCTTTAATTGCAGTGACATCATATTTACAAGGATTCTGTCATAAAAAATTAAATTTTGTCTGTGCTAATACCTAGAGGTATTCCGAAATATGATCAATTCTGTAAAATTGATAGTCAAATACTAGAAAACTATGTGACTGTGATATATACTGTGTGTATATGCCTATGATGTCCTTATAAAATAATGTACACTTTATACAGTTTAATATTGACTTCAATATTTTCTCTACCAAATCCTAAGAGAAATAAATACAGATACCTATAGAAGAAGTAAATTTATTGCAACTAAGCAGTTTAAGTCAACAGGGAATTGGAACTGTTATGAAACTAATGAAGTAATGACATAAGTCCTTTTATTAGACTATTAGACTAGGTGTCGATATGTGTCAGACCTTTCATGAAGTGTCTAAGATCTAGAGGTCACATAATGAGCAATTGTTTAGATTATATATCTATTGTTGAAGCTTATTATTATAAATGTTATTTATACCATGTAGGTGCATACATATACAAGATACACTTAATTAGTCTTGATACCATTACCTATATGGAGCTATAATCAAATGAAATTAGCTCCTTAGTACTTACCTCAGAAAGCTGGGTAATACTATAATTATTTCTTTAGCCGATAAGGATAAATACAAACTTAAACAACAGATAAAGTCCTTTATATATTGGTCACATTGTAATTAGTTTTAATGAACTTTGCTCATATAAATGGGTTGTTGTACCTATAACTACAAGTTATAGGTACCTATAACTACAAGTTATAGATATTTAAGTTTGGCTAATGAATATGGTTATGTGTGTATTTAAAGAGCTGAATAGATAAAAGTACCTATACTGAATTTCGTATATTTTAAAGAAATACAATGCCAATATATCACCTAGTGTGACATAATTTGGTGGCTAATTAAAATAAAGGGTTATAAATATATATTTTTTCCAGATATTTAATTACTTACGGTAATACTTACACCCGTGTGGAAATTATTAAATAAGCCTAATAGAATGAATTAGGTACATTAATTTTGTTCAGGTTATGGTGGTCTTGTTTATGTTTAAAGACCCTCTTTTCCGGTTTACCACACTGAGATACATCTGAGAGAAGACAACACAGCTATCGCAATTATTTATAAACCGGTGAAATGAAATACAGTATTTTTTATGTCTAGGAACATTAGCAGTGGTGTGAAAAGAGAAATTACAATATTCTACTTAAATGCTATATGTGCTTTAAGTGTCATAAGCTGATTGAGAGAAAATAATGTAAGATTTCAGATTTAACGCAAATTAAATTTGAAATTCTTACAACATTTTGGAAATCCATATACCTCACGAGTTATTGGTTATTATATAAATATCCTGGTGAAGTAACCCAGATGTTTTTTCTACATAAGTAGATGCTTTTGCAAAAAATATTTTATCTATGTTTTCCTTCCAACTGAAACGAAATCTAAGGTATTAAAATTTAGGAAAAGTAGAAGGCATCAAGGCACGGTCATTGTAACTACTCAGTTTACAAAATATTTACACGCATATGTACATATAATTGTATAAGATTTGCGCCCCAACTCTCATTTATAAAAACATATTTTATTAACTGGTTTCAAGTTTCAACAGCGGTTACCCCATTATCCATTATCCTGGTTACCCCAGTGTTATCCAGGAAGTGCCATCAGCCATCACTGAAGGAGAAGAGGAAGAGGAGAAAGGAGTACAGTACGGTGTAATCCCTTGCGCCCAACACCGTCAAGCACACACACACACACAGTACACACTTGAAATACTGGTGTATGTTATGTAAAAATAATTACATTAATTATTTTATGGCATCTGTTTCAGAAGTGCTTGCCGTTTTTAATAGCATTATGTAATGAGGGTATAGATGTGTAAATAATTGTAAATCTGCTCTTGTGCTTTTATTGGGGAATAGGCTCTCCTCAAATGATAGAATTGAACACTTTGTGAAGAACGTTTTTTCGATTGCACCAAACTCAACCTTAAAGTGTGACCTAGTACCCTTAATCGGTCTTAAATTATTTATTAACAATGTCACCAACTAATGAAAATCATTCATTACAGGATTAAGAAAAAGTAAAAAATTACTTTATCACTTTTATTAGCTGTTGTGATTGTACCTATACAACGTGCAAACCCTGTCCTTGAAAAAATATCAAACTTTACTGTTATTCTGATTGATAAATTTCAGCAACCCTTGCTATCCATAGCATTAATTTTTTCAGGGAAAACACTAATTTCAAATTGAATGAGGTGTAAAACATTGATTACCTGTATATATAAATAACGAACAATAATATTCGTGATGGTAGTTAACTTGTTAGTGATTATTTATTGCCCTCAGAATCATGAAAAAATCACTTCCCAAACGATTTGTAGAGGGATTACATAAGTCAACTCTTAAAGATTTGTATTCATATATTTTTATTTTCATCACCTATTTAACCTGTTATGTGTTGTGTCAACCGTAAATCGTTTAGGAGTTGGTGGAAGAAAAACATCAAGGTGGAGTGATTCTTGTAATGATTTTTCTCAATTTCATAATCATGGTTCCATCCAATAATTTTGGTAAATCCTTACTATGATAAATGAGAAAATAAGTGTTACTTAAAGGTGTAACCAACAATAACACACTGCCAAGAGTTGCTTATAGTTGTTGTATTCGCCAACAGATGCATCTCATGCTATCCTTTGATTTCTTTCCTATAATAATTAAGTTGTATGTGGTATTTGGTGGTATAAATGAAAATACTTACCTATTAATAAATAAGGATCAAATTATTTTTGTTTCAACTATCTATACTATACGATAGACAGTTTGATGAAATGATATCACTAGATCTCTAAATAATGTTGTAAACTAAATATACATACCTATATTTTGAAAATAGTTAATGATAACTAAAAAGGTACCTAATTTAAAATGAAATAATAAATCATTGTTAATCAATGATTTCATTGTTGTAATACAAAGCCAAAACAAACTTTGAATACTTATCTCTAAACATCTACAAGTTAAAATTATCATTGAAGAAGTTTGTGCAGCGTAATAATAATTGGAAATTAAACGAACTTACCTGTAAGTGAAGTTCATTTCAATTATATTAGCTGCACAAACTTCGAAATGATAACCCATCCCGCCCAGTACCCACGTTGTCCTGAGACAGCCAGGGATTCGTGTACCTATAATCCCTGTCAAAGTTATGGCAATATTGGCTTTGCTGAATTGGGGGCCAAGTTGTTCCATCTATTGGCGTATTCACTGCCAGCGTGAGCTGAAAGCATAGCGGATACCATATGTTTTTTCCGCTTTGTAGCGATAAGTACCTAAGAATAGAGAATCCTAGCGGGCTACTGGCAGTGAAAGTGTTATGTCTTGGCTTGTTACTCTAAACTAAATGACATTGACAGTTGACAGCGCGGGAATCGTTCAACGTAGGAGTTATGTTCATAAATCAGATACATATTTTTAATTTTGGCTTTGCCTCTCTGTAACATTCATGGAACAGGCTACATGATAAAGCACGTACTACAAGTTAAAATTATCATTTCGAAGTTTGTGCAGCTAATATAATTGAAATGAACTTCACTTACAGGTAAGTTCGTTTAATTTCCAAATATATTTTATTTGAATATTTTATAGTAATTCTAATTAGTGACTTCTGCTTGTCACCTGACGAAATATAACATTGATACCGTAAAACGGGGTGAGTAGGTTTCGCGGGGACAGGTGGGTTATGAATGGGGAGAGAAGGTTTGAAAGGGGGTTGAGATGCTTTTTTAAGGCTACTGCCACAAAAACAATGCATTCCAATTTAAATTGGAGCTATAGTAATACTCATAATAAAAAAAAATGATCCAACAATCTTCCAAAATCACCTTTGTATGAAAACCCAACTCACCCCAAATACGAGGGACTACGGGGTGAGGTGGGTTTTCCTGTTTATCGTCAAAGTTATGAAATGGAACTACCCAAAATAAAATAAAAACGAAAATACAAACTTCCGGAACACTTATTATATACACCATTCAGTTTGCATATGTAAAAATAAAAATGTTATCGAGGTTTGAATGTCAGTTTTGCACCTACTCACCCCATTTTACGGTAACTAACTTTCTATACACTCTGTTCTCTTTGCCTCGACCCATGGGGATCTCTTGTGTAAAAATGTACGCAGGTATAACTGTTGGTAGATGATGATGATGACTCCAGGTCCACAGAAGACTTCTAACTGACGATGGCTTCGGTTTGGACGAGACCCTGAATGAGGAGGAGCACGGGACGGGGCTGGTAGTTCGAGGGCAGCATCGGCTGTTCCTCGGCAAACATAAGCAGGACGGTAAGACAGGCTGTCTCTCTCACACGAGCCTTGGATGAGGAAGGTTCAGGGCTGGTGGTTCGAGGGCAGCATAGGCTCTTTCTCGGCAAACATAAGCAGGACGGTAAGACAGGCTGTCTCTCTCACACGAGAGCTTGGATGAGGAAGGTGGCTGGTGGTTCGAGGGCAGCATCGGCTGTTCCTCGGCAAACATAAGCAGGACGGTAAGACAGCTGTCTCTCTCACACGAGAGCTTGGATGAGGAAGGTTCAGGGCTGGTGGTTCGAGGGCAGCATAGGCTGTTCCTCGGTAAACATAAGCAGGACGGTAAGACAGGCTGTCTCTCTCACACGAGCCTTAGATGAGGAAGGTGGCTGGTGGTTCGAGGGCAGCATCGGCTGTACCTCGGCAAACATAAGCAGGACGGTAAGACAGGCTGTCTCTCTCACACGAGCCTTGGATGAGGAAGGTTCAGGGCTGGTGGTTCGAGGGCAGCATAGGCTCTTTCTCGGCAAACATAAGCAGGACGGTAAGACAGGCTGTCTCTCTCACACGAGAGCTTGGATGAGGAAGGTGGCTGGTGGTTCGAGGGCAGCATCGGCTGTTCCTCGGCAAACATAAGCAGGACGGTAAGACAGCTGTCTCTCTCACACGAGAGCTTGGATGAGGAAGGTTCAGGGCTGGTGGTTCGAGGGTAGCATCAGCTGTTCCTCGGTAAACATAAGCAGGACGGTAAGACAGGCTGTCTCTCTCACACGAGAGCTTGGATAAGGAAAGTTCAGGCCTGGTGGTTCGAGGGTAGCATCGGCTGTTCCTCGGCAAACACGAGCAGGACGGTAAGACAGGCCGTCTCTCTCACACGAGAGCTTGGATGAGGAAGGTTCAGGCCTGGTGGTTCGAGGGTAGCATCGGCTGTTCCTCGGCAAACATGAGCAGGACGGTAAGACAGGCTGTCTCTCTCACACGAGACCTTGGATGAGGAAGGTTCAGGGCTGGTGGTTCGAGGGTAGCATCGGCTGTTCCTCGGTAAACATAAGCAGGACGGTAAGACAGGCTGTCTCTCTCACACGAGAGCTTGGATAAGGAAGGTTCAGGCCTGGTGGTTCGAGGGTAGCATCGGCTGTTCCTCGGCAAACATGAGCAGGACGGTAAGACAGGCCGTCTCTCTCACACGAGAGCTTGGATGAGGAAGGTTCAGGCCTGGTGGTTCGAGGGTAGCATCGGCTGTTCCTCGGCAAACATGAGCAGGACGGTAAGACAGGCTGTCTCTCTCACACGAGACCTTGGATGAGGAAGGTTCAGGGCTGGTGGTTCGAGGGTAGCATCGGCTGTTCCTCGGTAAACATAAGCAGGACGGTAAGACAGGCTGTCTCTCTCACACGAGAGCTTGGATAAGGAAGGTTCAGGCCTGGTGGTTCGAGGATAGCTTCGGCTATTCCTCGGCAAATATAAGCAGGACGGTAAGACAGGCTGTCTCTCTCACACGAGACCTTGGATGAGGAAGGTTCAGGGCTGGTGGTTCGAGGGCAGCATCGGCTGTTCCTCGGCAAACATGAGTAGGACGGTAAGACAGGCTGTCTCTCTCACACGAGAGCTTGGATGAGGAAGGTTCAGGGCTGGTGGTTCGAGGGCAGCATCGGCTGTTCCTCGGCAAACATGAGTAGGACGGTAAGACAGGCTGTCTCTCTCACACGAGACCTTGGATGAGGAAGGTTCAGGGCTGGTGGTTCGAGGGCAGCATCGGCTGTTCCTCGGCAAACATGAGGAGGACGGTAAGACAGGCTGTCTCTCTCACACGAGAGCTTGGATGAGGAAGGTTCAGGGCCGGTGGTTCGAGGGCAGCATCGGCTGTTCCTCGGCAAACATAAGCAGGACGGTAAGACAGGCTGTCTCTCTCACACGAGACCTTGGATGAGCAAGGACACTGGGTTAACGGTTTAACCGCTCAACCCCGGGTTAGTAGGATGGTGCAAAAAGCGCTAAGTCGGTTAAAAACAAATAGCATGAGGAAACTAGCCCAATTCGTCTTGTAAAATGAAAGGAGTCCAGCAGTGGAACGTCAAGTCAAATTTAAACGCTATGCGTTATTGTATGTATGTCAAACACTTTATTGTACAGTCACGCTCCGTGACTGCGCCATTTAGGGTTCTAGCTAAATTGGACATTCCATAGCGTAAGTATGGAACAACCAATTTATCTAAGACCATAAATGGCGTACCAATCGCGGAGCGTGATGGTACATAAGAGGTTAAGATGCAATTAAATAGAAAGTAGGTATACAATGTACAAAGGCGAACTTATCCCTATAAGGGATCTCTTCCAGTCAATCAGGTAATCAGTCTCTTCAAGTCAGTCAGTTGTCGCTTAATTCCCACCGCAATAGCCTTTTGGCTAGACTTTTGATAATGGTTACATTATAACACTTTAAACTTTCGAGTTTTGTACACATATTTAATTACACAAACGGGTCTAACGCGGGGGGTTGATATTTGTTGGGACGTCAGTCTTTCCGTGACCACAGCTGGTGCAACTCAGCTGAAACGTCGGAATGAAAGGTGAAAACAATGAAATTATATCGCGTTAGACCCGTTTGTGTAATAATGGTTACATTGGTTACAAAAATGTTTCAGGTGAAGAGCTACCGTTCCAAGAGAGAGCGAGCTACGTAGCTCGTCGCTGGCAGTGGGAGCCGTGGGTGTTCGCAGCGGCAGCTGACAAGTTGAACAGGAGGAAGTGGCAGGGCATGAGGAACAAGCGGGTATAGTATCCATGTCATAGAAGAGCTCCCGTTCCAAGAGCCAGAGAGCCACGTGGCTCATCGCTGGGTGCCGTGGCTCTTCGGAGCGGCAGCTGACAAGTTGAACAGGAGGAAGTGGCAGGGCATGAGGAACAAGCGGGTATAGTATCCATGTCATAGAAGAGCTCCCGTTCCAAGAGCCAGAGAGCCACGTGGCTCATCGCTGGGTGCCGTGGCTCTTCGGAGCGGCAGCTGACAAGTTGAACAGGAGGAAGTGGCAGGGCATGAGGAACAAGCGGGTATAGTATCCATGTCATAGAAGAGCTCCCGTTCCAAGAGCCAGAGAGCCACGTGGCTCATCGCTGGGTGCCGTGGCTCTTCGGAGCGGCAGCTGACAAGTTGAACAGGAGGAAGTGGCAGGGCATGAGGAACAAGCGGGTATAGTATCCATGTCATAGAAGAGCTCCCGTTCCAAGAGCCAGAGAGCCACGTGGCTCATCGCTGGGTGCCGTGGCTCTTCGGAGCGGCAGCTGACAAGTTGAACAGGAGGAAGTGGCAGGGTATGAGGAACAAGCGGGTATAGTATCCATGTCATAGAAGAGCTCCCGTTCCAAGAGCCAGAGAGCCACGTGGCTCATCGCTGGGTGCCGTGGCTCTTCGGAGCGGCAGCTGACAAGTTGAACAGGAGGAAGTGGCAGGGCATGAGGAACAAGCGGGTATAGTATCCATGTCATAGAAGAGCTCCCGTTCCAAGAGCCAGAGAGCCACGTGGCTCATCGCTGGGTGCCGTGGCTCTTCGGAGCGGCAGCTGACAAGTTGAACAGGAGGAAGTGGCAGGGCATGAGGAACAAGCGGGTATAGTATCCATGTCATAGAAGAGCTCCCGTTCCAAGAGCCAGAGAGCCACGTGGCTCATCGCTGGGTGCCGTGGCTCTTCGGAGCGGCAGCTGACAAGTTGAACAGGAGGAAGTGGCAGGGCATGAGGAACAAGCGGGTATAGTAGCCATGTTATAGAAGAGCTCCCGTTCAAAGAGCCAGAGAGCCACGTGGCTCATCGCTGGGTGCCGTGGCTCTTCGGAGCGGCAGCTGACAAGTTGAACAGGAGGAAGTGGCAGGGCATGAGGAACAAGCGGGTATAGTAGCCATGTTATAGAAGAGCTCCCGTTCCAAGAGCCAGAGAGCCACGTGGCTCATCGCTGGGAGCCGTGGGTGTTCGCAGCGGCAGCTGACAAGTTGAACAGGAGGAAGTGGCAGGGCATAAGGAACAAGCGGGTATAGTAGCCATGTTATAGAAGAGCTCCCGTTCCAAGAGCCAGAGAGCCACGTGGCTCATCGCTGGGAGCCGTGGGTGTTCGCAGCGGCAGCTGACAAGTTGAACAGGAGGAAGTGGCAGGGCATAAGGAACAAGCGGGTATAGTAGCCATGTTATAGAAGAGCTCCCGTTCAAAGAGCCAGAGAACCACGTGGCTCATCGCTGGGAGCCGTGGCTCTTCGGAGCGGCAGCTGACAAGTTGAACAGGAGGAAGTGGCAGGGCATGAGGAACAAGCGGGTATAGTAGCCATGTTATAGAAGAGCTCCCGTTCAAAGAGCCAGAGAGCCACGTGGCTCATCGCTGGGTGCCGTGGCTCTTCGGAGCGGCAGCTGACAAGTTGAACAGGAGGAAGTGGCAGGGCATGAGGAACAAGCGAGTATCTTATCTTATCTTATGGTATTCGGGGGCCCTTGCGGATACACTTCGACCCATAAGTATCTTTTGTGCAATTACCCCCTAGGAAAGATCCGCCAACTACTCAAGAGCTTTTCCCACCATATCCATGTGTCGGATGATGGAGCTCATGGGTAGCGTTGTAAAGTCCTTTGGTTCCAGATATCCTGCTCCAAAGTCCTTCATTCTTTGTCTGGCTAGGGCGTGACATTCACACATTAGGTGTTTTACTGTCTCTTCCTTTTCGCCGCACATACGACAATCAGTGTTTTGTTAAAACTTTTGCTAAAAACTTTTTCGTGGGTTTTTTTTTTTCAATATAGTTTCTTGTTAACGTCCAGTTCTCGGCGCTGCGCGTGCAGGGGCTGCCTCGCCACGTCCGGGTCCTGACCCTGGAGCCGTGGAAGGCTGGCTCCGTGCTGCTCCGCCTTGAGAACACCCTGGAGAGGAACGACAGGAGTAAGACCACCAATAATACCATAGCCGAATTTAAACTGTTGTGACACATACTAACATTGAATAATTTCACGGTTTAGACTCACTTGTTTTAATGGAAGCGCTGGCCTAGCGGTAAGAGCGTGCGACTTGCAATCCGGAGGTCGCGGGTTCGAACCCCGGCTCGTACCAATGAGTTTTTCGGAACTTATGTACGAAATATCATTTGATATTTACCAGTCGCTTTTCGGTGAAGGAAAACATCGTGAGGAAACCGGACTAATCACAATACGGGCCTAGTTTACCCTCTGGGTTGGAAGGTCAGATGGCAGTCGCTTTCGTAAAAACTAGCGCCCACGCCAATTACTGGGATTAGTTGCCAAGCGGACCCCATCAGGCTCCCATGAGCCGTGGCAAAATGCCGGGACAACGCGAGGAAGATGATGATGAGACTCACTTGTTTTAATTCACCAAGTAGTGGTAGGTAGTGTCAACAGCACTATGCCCGCCTACAATGACAGCGGAAGACCTCCCCCAACCGGTTTTTTCAGCGCGCGCGCAGCGTGCGACGCGGCGTGCCGCAGTACGCGATACACGGCCGTCGTGAACGCTGCTCACACTGTTAGTGCTTGAGAAAGGAGACCTAGGCTCTTCGAAACATGTCGCGTGAGTGACTTAAAACAAGTGAGTCTAAACCGTAAAATTATTAAATACCATAGCCTCCTGCGTTTTAAACACCGACCGACCGTTTCATTATCCGACGATAGAGACTTTATATGCTGGTCCTCTCCACATTGATTTTAGTATAACTAACGACCCGCCCCGGCTTCGCACGTTGCACAAAACCTTAACTAATCATATACCTGAAACCTTTATTAAGAATCGCTCTATTGATAGCTGAAAACTGCATGAAAATCAGTTCAGTAGTTTTTGAGTTACATCACTACACCTTATAAAACAAAGTCCCTCGCCGCGTCTGTCTGTGTGTTATGTATATTCGCGATAAACTCGAAAACTACTGTGCGGATTTTCATGCGGTTTTCACCTAATAATAGAGTATTCCTGCGGAAGGGTTAGGTGTATAATATAATATAATTTGTTAAGATTTTGTGTAACCCGTGCGAAGCTGGGACGTATCGTTAGTAGTACTCTATACACTGGCATATCTTTTCTTTGTATAAGAAAAATGACAATTTTTAAAAATAAACTAAATAAAGTCACGGGTAAGCATTTAGTGGCAAATGTATGAACTCGCAATAAACACTAATCAATGAAGGCCAGCCACACTTACCCCGCAGCCACACTTACCCTTATTGACCTAACTACATTTTTTTAAAGCCACTCAAAGACTGGAATTACCGGACGACACGCCGCTGCCGACACACATCAATGTGGAACTCAGGAAACTCTTTCAGCATCTTAAAATCAAGTAAGTGCCAGTTGCACCGTCCGCACTTGACAGGCTGATCAACGTCACCCGACGCGCCGCGGCGGTTTATTAGGTATAAACTTTCCATACAATAAGCCAAGTCTTTAATGATGACAGTTTGGTGCAACCGACCCTAAGTCATCGTATTTTACAGATCAGTAACCTACAATATGATATTTAAATCTTTCGCGTTTTGAACACATATAATTGGTCAAACCAATTTGTCAGTAAATAAGAACAAAAAAAACTATACTTATCCTTTTCTTTTGGGTGCTAGGACTAGCGTAAGACAAAGATAGTAAGATTCTCTCTGTCTATGTTTGAAATGAGACAGTCTTTTGACAAACTATATTAACTCACATTTATAGATGGCGTTAATTTTTGACATTTAACAAATTGACACATATCAGTGAAAGAATTAGGATCTAAGTCAAATGGCGTCCTAACAGTTTTAATCTTCTGTCGTAAGATGGCAGTAAATGTACTGTGGCTACATAATTTACCATGACAGTAACTCTCTATACACTCTGTTCTCTTGTTTAATATGAAGCAACGAACACGTAGACGGTCTTGTCCGATAGACGGTATTACCCACATTGACTTTGTATAATATCTGTGATGATGGTATGCTTTAGGTCGGTGAGAGAGACTACTCTAGCAGCGAATCAGTGGCTAGAGGAGGCGAGGCAGATGGACTGGAGTACCAGGTACAGTCACACGGGATTGTTACGCCATTTAGGGTCCTAGCTAAATTGGTTGTTCCATACTTACGCTATGGAATGTCCAATTTACCTAGAACCCTGAATGGCGTAAGAATCGTGGAGCGTGATGGTACATTAAAAATATATTATGTACTTAATACCTAGGCATTTCTATTTAAAGTTGTACCGTAAAATGGTGTGAGTAGGGGCAAAACTGACATTCAAACCTGGATAACATTTTATTTTTATATATGCAAACTGAATGGTGTATATAATAAGTGATCCGGACGTTTGTATTTTAGTTTTTATTTTATTTTGGGTAGTTCCATTTCATAACTTTGACGATAAACAGGGAATCCCACCTCACCCCGTAGTCCCTCGTAATTGGGGTGAGATGGAATTTCATACAAAGGTGATTTTGGAAGATTGTTAGATCGATTTTTTTTATTATGAGATTAGTATAGCTCCATTTTAAATTGGAATACATTACTTTTGTAGCAGTAGCCTTAAAATCCCATCTCACCCCCCTTTCATCCCTTCTCTCCCCATTCATAACCCAACTCTCCCCGCGAACCCTACTCACCCCATTTTACGGTACCTACAAATTTTGTGTTAGAATTGGGAATTTTACATTATTTCTACTCAGAATCTAGAGCTTTTTTTCCATCTTTACTGAGTAATCCCTATGTTTTTGGTCCATTTCGTTACGTTTTCCATTTCGTTACCTTCTATGACCGTAACAAAAACGGACAAACAAAAAACGTAGCAAAGTATGTGTACACTTTTTCTCCTGTAATGATCGAATGATCTCATGATTTTGACCCATATATTTTCATACATTCAAAATGTATGAAAAGAGTCGTGACAATTAGACGAGACCGCAGACTAAGAGAATGACCCAAATATAAAATGGGTTACCTATTTATAAAAAAGCCTTGCCTTTGCAAAAAAGTAGTAGTAGTAGTAGTAGTAAACTCTTTATTATACAAAAAGACATATTAAAAATAACATACAATTAGTAAGAAGTACAAAGGCGAACTTATCCCTTTGAGGGATCTCTTCCAGTTAACCTTTGAGTAGATGAGAGGAGAAAGTGAAAAGAGGGTGACAAATGCAGCAAAATGTACAACAAGGTACCAGAAAGATAAAGGATATAAATACATACATAATGTATAGGATAAACATACATATATTACACAAAAAGGAATGGGGAAAATACACTAAAAATTGGAAAGAATTAGAAAGATATAAAGCAACTATACAATAGAAATATAGACAAATTAATCAGTCAGATCAGATAGCCATAGCTTCTTTAACCTCTCCTTGAACGACGCAACCGATTGTGCCTGCCTGAGCGAAACTGGCAGCTCATTCCACAGCTTCACTGGACGCACTGCGAAGGACTATATTATATTATATTATAAGTAATAATAATTATTCTACATTTTAGATACGTGTACACCGGCGGGGATGATGGTATTTTATCAGA
The DNA here is from genome assembly GCF_948474715.1 of Cydia amplana. Classification (NCBI taxonomy): domain Eukaryota; kingdom Metazoa; phylum Arthropoda; class Insecta; order Lepidoptera; family Tortricidae; genus Cydia; species Cydia amplana. The sequence goes on along the minus strand of NC_086095.1, from coordinate 1,289,921 downwards.
AGACGTAGATTACGTAGAAGATGAGAAATCTGCACATAAGGATTCAGGTACATTATAGAGGTAGAAATAATTATAGGAAGGAACTATTAATCTAATCTAAAACGTTGTGGTAACTGATTCTGCTAAAATACTTTTTTAAATTAATAACCGAATTAACAGTTTTTAGGGTTCCGTACCCAAAGGGTAAAAACGGGACCCTATTACTAAGACTCCGCTGGCCGTCCGTCCGTCCGTCCGTCCGTCTGCCACCAGGCTGTATCTCACGAACTATAGCTAGACAGTTGAAATTTTCACAGATGATGTATTTCTGTTGCCGCTATAACAACGAATACTAAACACCGAATAAAATAAAGATTTAAGTGGGGCTCCCATACAACAAACGTGATTTTTGACCGAAGTTAAGCAACGTCGGGCGGGGTCAGTACTTGGATGGGTGACCGTTTTTTTTTTGCTTGTTTTGCTCTATTTTTGTTGATGGTGCGGAACCCTCCGTGCGCGAGTCCGACTCGCACTTGGCCGGTTTTTAGCAAAGAAATCACTTATTATACGCTTGACTTATGGACACTTGATTTGACCTTTATTTGACCCTGTTACAGCCTACCCCCATATTTTTATAACGCTGTTACGTCTTCGCCCAAATCTAATGTTTAGTAAATTTCATTTTTATGTAAAAACGCATTTCTTTTGTCTTTTCTTTTATTTTGTAGTTTCACAGTGCCTTGGTTTTATACTGTAATGCTTGATCAATAAATAACACTTGCAGAAGCTGAGCCAGAACAAGATTCCGACTTCGCCTCCAAAAGACCCGAGCGACGCAACAAACACAAAAGAACGACCAGATACGAAAACAGAAAGAAACGAGCCATAAATATATCTGAAAACTTCGTTGACAACGAGTTTACCGACGAAGCCAGAGAAATTACTGCAGAGGCTGAAGAAAAAACAAATGAATCTGACTTTAACGATTCTATATTCGCGATTAATGTCACAGATGACGAAGAGACGAAAGTGACAACTGAAGGTAATTATGAAGAAGTAGATGTGTCTATTAATAAAACAGATGCTAAGTATTTTGTACTGGGAGATAACTCTGGGCTGACGACAGAGAAAACGGTGAAGAGAAGAAAGTTTTCAAGTGAATTGAAGAATTCGGACTCTTTTGAAGATGTATCAGCGATACGGTCGAGTCAAAAGGATGTACAAAGGCAGCCAGCAGGTAATGAGCGCTTTTATATTTTACTAAATTATATATTTAATGATACGACAATACAAAAGGTAATCACTGTCCATATCCCGGTCGATATATTAAGTCTACTAGATATCCCTTTATTCTATTACGAAATAGTAAAAATATGTCAAATTTTAATTTATTTGCTAATGATTTACTGGTCGCAATGATTTTGTGATTGGCAATAGTCTCATACGAACAAATAAATACAAACTAAGTACCTATAGTAAAAATTTGGACTGGCATATTTTTTACATACTCATAAATAATATTAGATAAAAAGTTTAAAATATCCAGTAAGACATCTCCAAAGCACGGTTAATTTATTTTCATACATTTTTGTATGGAGGGTTGTTTCATTTAATTGGAATGGTTTCTTTGGATAATTTATATACAAACGGGTGACTTACGGAACCATACACCGAGCACGGCCCGAAATGCTCTTGGCCGGTGTTTTATTAATTGTGACGTTATCTATGAAAAGGGACCTTATTGTCGATGGCGCTTACGCCATTATTAACGATGCTCCGATATAACGCTGTGCGGCGTAAGCGCCATCGACAATAAGGTCCCTTTTCATAGATAATGCCCCAATTCTACGTATTCCACAGAACATATCGATATCAATCCCGACGAAACGGACGATGGAGTCACAAAGTCAATGTATGAGATGTATTACAAGAAAAAAACTGAAGTCAAACTCAAGAAGACTTTCAAAAAGGCGGTCAAACCTCGCCCGCGTTGGCAAAAGATATCGAAGAAGATTGGCGAAGATAAGGAATCAACTGTGTAAGTAAAGCCTGCTTACACGATACAAGCTGCCTGTAGTTTCTGCTTGTACTTACCACTTAGATTACGTTCCCTCTGCATTGCCATGGCACATTACTTTAGAAATCGCCATCACTTGTCTGTTTGTACGTAGTTAAATCTGTGAGATCGATAAAATATTGATGTTGCTCATGAAATCGACCTGTCTTCTTCATTTAGTTTTTAGTTTAGTCTGTATAGTTGCCGCATGGCGCCACGGCGCTAGCTGTCAGGCGCAATGTACGGCCAAGACGGGTTCGACCCAACATTGTACATAGTAATTTATTGTAATGTATTTTTATCTTTTTGCTGTCTTTGTCTTTTGTATGTTATATATTAATTTTGTTTTGTATTCATGTTACCTATCGTGATGGTTTCACCGGATGGTCTCATCGGAAGATCAGCGCTGGAAGTCGCCAGCAACATGCTGAGATGAGACCATTTCGTGGCACTTTGTCCTTTTATTCTCTGTTATATCTCTTGTCATCTCTTGTTATATCTCTGTTATATCTGTTACATCTGTTTCTATTTTGTGTTTGTGCTCACGAATAAAATTATTTCTATTCTATTCTATTCTATTCTAAAGTATCTTGAAGAAAGAAGAAGAAGAGTTTCTCCTTTCTTTATTTCTTCTTCTAACGTATCTTTTGCACTACAATGTTGATATACATATAGAGTCTGTTCGGAAAGAGAAGAGTCGTGGAATGTATTGGGCCCACAGACAAGACAGAGCATAGTAACTTCAACTTCAACTTCAACATTTATTCAGCAAATAGGCCACAAGGGCACTTTTACACGTCAACATTGAATTTACATACAAGCAAAATAATAATAATAATACATCAACAATTATTAAATACAACTACAGCTACCAAATCAAACCAACGTAATACAATTACTTAGAGATGTATAAGGTCTCTTAATGTCGAATTACATAAAAAAACTATAATAATAATATTAAAATAAAAACAAAACAGATACATGGAAAAAAAAATTAAACTTATTTAGAGGTGTAAATTGGTGTAAATGTCTCTAAGTGTCAGAACTAAAAAATAACATAGTTTATCAAATTATCCTTAGAGATGTATAGGGTCTCCAAGAGCCAGAATCCTGTATGATTAACACATTACGAGAAAAAAAAACATACGAGAACCGAATGAGGCGTCTCACTGCAATTAAATTAAAAAATAAAGTTACTAAATATATTCGTGTTAGCTTAAACAGACCCGTCTCCACAAACAGCACCCGTTCACGAGTACGACGCGTATCTCAGCCATCGCTACCCCCTCTGCCACTTATACGGTAGTTTTACTCCATCTTCGAGTCAATCACGTGCCGTGATTAGTCCGTGTCTTTGAACGGACCAATCACGGCACGGGACTCGCTCACCTCGTCCCCCGCACCCCCGTATTTTTGGCAGCATCGGTTTCATGAAATAATTGCTCCAAACTCCGTCTAGAGGATTCCTAGTCTATGATTGGGCCCCATACGTTCCACGACTCTTCTCTTTCCGCAAAGTCTCTAACTATATAGATATGTAGCTTATACTATAGGTAGATGGGCTTTTACTACTCAGAATCGACAGCACTCTCCATCCTACCATTAAAAAAAGATGTCCCAAAATGTCCATTCCATTACGTCACGTTTTTAGTATGAGAAATTTTTTCACTTGTATGTAATGTGACGTAGTGGAATGTACAATTTTTATACAAAATTTTGGGACAATTTTTTTTATCATCAGGATTGAATATGCTAGTGATTCTGAGTCGAAAGAACCCAAGAACACCAGGATCTGGGAGAATCGGGTTTTCAATATTTATTTTAGAAAACGCCCAGATATAAGTCAAGAAAGAGTGGTAACACCATACATCAGTTTTCAATTTCAATTTCAATTTCAATGTTTATTTGCAACCAAGTAGGTACAGTGGGCACATGCAACTTAATGCTAGGTAGGCACATAGGTACATAACTACTAGGACCCGGATAGGGCTTAGCAAAATAAGGTTTTAATTTTTCCTAATCTAGATTTCAGTAGCAATAATTATACATTCATTTTTCTACCAGTAGCTACACAATTCATTTGTATTTTTAGATAAAATAAAGATAAAACTGTCAGGCGCGGATCCAGCCCTCAAAAAAGGTTGTGGTCACAGCCACCCGAAAATCGGCAAGTACGAGTCAGAGTAAGGGTCGAATTCACTCATGAACAATCATGACTCTAGAACGACCATCCCGATCTCAATAAACCGTGAAAGTGTGACGTTACAAGTCTATTAGGGGGGGTAGGTACCTAATGATTCCCCGACCAATTTTTCGCAGACAGACAACGTTTCGCCGAACATCTAACTTTTAGACGACATTTGCTAGTTTTGGTTCAATTCGTTTTTGTGTTCATTAGCAGAACAATTATTGTAAGAATTTCATTTGGCAGTAATCTTCTCGTTTAAGGAACTTTTAGTCGAGTAACGTTTTTTTTTAGATTTTATACACTTTTTAAAGATTTCGTTAAGTAGTATAATCGACAAATTCAAAATGGTGGAAAATAGAGACACTGATCCTAAAAAATACATGTGATAAGTACCCCATTAGATTCGGAATAATGTCTAGAAATTTATTCGAAGCACATAAATAAATGCAAAATCACTATCACTACATAGTATAAAACAAAGTCGCTTCCCGCTGTCTGTCTGTCTGTCTGTATGCTTAATTCTTTAAAACTACGCAACGGATTTTGATGCGGTTTTTTTTTAATAGATATATAGAGTGATTCAAGAGGAAGGTTTATGTATAATTTGTTAACCCGTGCGAAGCCGGGGGGCGGGTCGCTATTATATATAATATGGTATTCTGTTTTTTGCCAATATATCATAAATTACTAATGCTAATAATATTTAACAAATGAAAACAAAAGATTCCTAGAGAAGGGATTTCCAATAAAACAAATCTAACTCTAGGTCCTACTATAAGTAATGTAATTTGATTTGTTCCGATTATTTCGATTCCAATCAGGTATCACACGCATTTTGAAGTTATCGATAGACTAAAGACATTTTCGAATAAAGGATGACTCACGCTAGACCAGGCCGTGCCCGGGCCGAGGCGTCCGACATGTCATTTTCTATGACGGCTAATCGGTGGTCACGTGGTGCTTACATAGAAAACGAAGCGCCGGAAGCTCCGGCCCGGCCCCGGCCCGGTCTAGCTTGAGTCATCCTTAAAATATCAGTTTTATTAAATATTTAACTAACAGTTAAATTAGTAATTTAGCAATTGCGTTACCAACTTTGATTCAAAGATTTTGCGCATAGATAAATATAAAAATAAACGCTACTCTAACAACTACGCTAATAAAACTCCTACAGCTGTAAATTGAAAGATGGAATTATTTTTTAGGAAATTGTACTAACATTTGTGAATGTTTAAGATTTCTAAGACCCCATAAGCTAATTCTGAGAAAGATTCCTCTGCCAAAGCGTCTGCGAAAAATCGGCGTAATTTTATTCGGGGAACCAATAGGGGTGCCCACTCTATTAGGGTTGTGGGCATGCCCATCGTGCCCACAACGGTGGATCCGCGCCTGAAAACTGTTGTCAATACAAAATAAAATTTAAAAGGTATAACATGAAATTAATTACAATTTTAATAATAATGGTAAAAATGGTAAAATATTGTAAAATAATTTAGTAAAACATTTGTATAAAGCATTTGTAAAATTGTCAAGGTAAATATAAAATAACAATACGGTAGTTAGGTAGGTATTAAAATTTGGGTTGGAGGTGAACATAATATTATATCATGGTTATGGCTAGGACTTTGTATAGTTATTGTAAACATTTTGATGTTAGGATGAGTTTAAGTATTCATTAACGGTGTAAAAAGCATTTTCAATTAAGTAATTTTTTAGAGCTTTTTTAAATTTGTTATCATTTTCTTCAGATTTTAGTACTTCAGGTAAATTATTGTAAATTCGTATTGACATAGAGTATGGTCCATTTCTATGAAGTTGTAATTTTGACGACGTTTGAAGCAAGTTGTTTTTATAACGTGATTCATATCGACGTGGCACATCACCAATGCCGGTTTCCATTTGAGAAGATAGAGAAATATCAATCCTACGACTTTTTGGGGGTTTCTGCACGAAAAAACGGCCGATTTCCACTTTTATCATGCTCCACATCGTCGATCTTGGGGCTGCCTGTCACTTCCATATTTGTTGCAGACGGTGCGCATTCTGCAGCTGGATCGAGACGGTGTTGTATGTCGATGGTGGGGATATATTCATCTCCATCTATGAATAAGCGGTCATTTCGCATTATCGCGTGTTTTCCATTCCGACGGGCCATGATGAGACAGTCTCGTATGTGTTTTCTCTTTTTCAGCGATTCACTATCAAGGATTTCTGCAATAGCGTAACCGGTATTCCTAAAAAGATACGCATTTTGCAGGATATGATTTTTTAGGCGCTTGCTTAATATTTCAATAATTAGTGGACGACGATGATTGCCTTTCCTTCCTATCCGCTTAACTGATTCTATCGAGCCGTAGATGTTTATGTTATAGATGTCACCAAACATGTTACTAATTCGCTCATATAGATCCTGGTCCGTTTCATTGTAGTATTCATCAAGGCCGTATAACACAAATTTTTTCGATGTATCATCTTTTCCTGCATTGTCCAAGCTTTTGTATTGAGTCTTAAGCTCTTTTAATTCTTCTTGCAATAAAATACAATCTTTTTCCATTTTTTCTATTTTGGTATTTGTGTTTAAAAGTTCATTTTTCAGGTCTTGCTGCTCTATTAGGATTTGTTGGTTTTTTTGTGAAAATTCAGCCTTAAGGTCGTTTATTGCGGAGCCTATTTCTGCGTGTATTAATTGCTTCAGGTTGTTGAAGATTGTTATGTTGTTCATATTTAATTTGGCATCCAACAATGCGCTAATTTGTTCAATTTTTACGCTTGGACTACTGGGCGAATGATTCGGGGGTTTCGAAACAGGCAGGTCTAGTTCTATGTCAACTGACATGGTTGTGTTGTCTAATGAGGTCATATCAAACTGTTTTCGAACTGGAGTGGAGTCATTCTTCCGCCTTGTTGTGACATTTACGCATATAGGACAACGCCACGCCCGGATCAGTTCCTGTTGGTTTTCCCTAAAAGTCGCCGAGGTCATGTTTAGGCACTGGTAATGGTAATTTCCTTTGCAGGCTACGCATGTTAGCAGCTCTGAGTTATTCGTAATCGGTCTCGGACACGCCATACAATCCATTGTGAAAGAAATTAATAATTTAAAAAGGCAAAAAAAGTTATCACGACCACGGGGTTTGAACGCAGGCACAAAAAAAAACCAATTGAAACAATAGAAAAAAAAAAAAAAAAGTTTTATCGTCCACAAGTCTCGAACCCGGAACTATATGGTTTCACAGTCAGTTGTCACTATGTTAGACCACCAAGCCAAATATTCTTAGCGAGTGTTGGCGAAAAAGTCTTATACACTCTAAGGGTTATGTTCGGTGATATCGTCGAGACGGGTATGGTAGTGATTTTAATTTATCTTAATAAGCTACCCTTTTTTTTTTGTTATTCACAGTTCTTTGTTTAGCACTTTATTTTTAATCACTAAAATATGTTCATGGTATGATATTTATTGCTAAAAAGTTATGTTTTTGCATAATATTACCGAGTGTCACTATTTTTAACTTGCACTGACATTCGTAGTCCTTTATTGTAGACAGTATTTCATTTTACCAAAATATGTTATTAATTCTATAATTAGTTCACGTAGCACTAAGATAACAATAACACAGTCAATTTACACTAAGTCTTATATTATAAAAGTTCACAGCACTTAAAACTATGACTAAAACTATTTTTTAAGCTGATATAATCGCAGAGCCAATGTTTACGTGACGCGAGCGCCATCTCTCCCTTATAAATACTTTCTTACCAAAACACGAGTTATTTCGTAGTCGACATCTAGCGTCAAGTAGCGGGCATTATCAGTTCTGCTAGTTGACAAACTGGGGCCTTATTCGACAAGGGACGTTTGACGTAGGTATCCTGTTGAACTTTGAATCTGAACAATCCTGTGTCAAAATTTGACATTAGCAATCCACAGTTAGGTGACAACCAAACCAAACCATTATAAACCTTAACGTAATAAAACATAGTTGATATTTGTTGAATTATTAGTTGTACCATAGAGAAAAAAATACATAGAGTGCTCACTCCATACATCAGTTAGACTATTAATTTCAGTGTCTACATCTAGCATCGAGTAGCGGAACTATCAGTACTGCTACTTGACAATAGATGTAGCACCGACCGGAAATTGTTATCTCAACAGCATAAGACTTTCCGGTCGGTGCTACATCTATTGTCAAGTAGCAGTACTGATAGTTCCGCTACTCGATGCTAGATGTAGACACTGACATTAATAGTCTGAACTGATGTATGGAGTGAGCACTCTTGTCTTACTATATTTCTCTATGGTTGTACCAAATGATATTATCCGCACTTGATGAACATGCGGTTCATTCAACTGTTGAAATGAATAGAGGCCAATTTTATGGATAAAATTGCAATTTTCTCCTCAGTTTTTGAAGAGTAAAGAGTGCTTTTACAAGTTAGTGTGGTGATAAAGTAGAATCTAACGCTAATATTCCTTATTCTAGACGTAGAGAAGATGAAATGAAGCCGATTGCACCTTACGGGTCCAGAGCGTACGTGTACGAGAGTGGAGAAGAGAAACACAGCGAAGATGAAGGTCGGCTATATTCTCAGATTCCTCCAAATATGTAGCTAAGCATTGACATAGATATCTAGGGACTGACTTTACGGGCAATAATAATGAGGCATGACAGGGGCCAGTACAGCGGTGTGAAATCGCTACAACGCGATTGGTTGATGAGTTCGCATCACGCGCGCGATTGGTTGACGAGTTCGCATTAAGCGCGCTATTGGTCGCAACTAGTCGCGTTAGACTGCACGATTGGCTGGAATTCGTGAATAACACCGCTGAACTAGTACGATGTTTAGTGCCCCATTAGCCCGTCCTTAGATATTATACATCAATGTAGCTAAGTAGATTCATTCATTGCATAACATGTATAGTCGGTCAAACAACTTTGTCAGTAGAAAAAGGCGCGAAATTCTAATTAGCTATAGCCCCCTCTATAGTTCGTTTTTTAGCATTAGAAAGATCAAAGAAGGTAAGCGATCTTGACATGTCTTTTAATTGAAAAACGCTTTTTAAAAATCAGTTACTATTACTTATGAAAGCAAAATAATTGGAAATTAAACGAACTTACCTGTAAGTGAAGTTCATTTCAATTATATTAGCTGCACAAACTTCGAAATGATAATTTTAACTTGTAGTACGTGCTTTATCATGTAGCCTGTTCCATGAATGTTACAGAGAGGCAAAGCCAAAATTAAAAATATGTATCTGATTTATGAACATAACTCCTACGTTGAACGATTCCCGCGCTGTCAACTGTCAATGTCATTTAGTTTAGAGTAACAAGCCAAGACATAACACTTTCACTGCCAGTAGCCCGCTAGGATTCTCTATTCTTAGGTACTTATCGCTACAAAGCGGAAAAAACATATGGTATCCGCTATGCTTTCAGCTCACGCTGGCAGTGAATACGCCAATAGATGGAACAACTTGGCCCCCAATTCAGCAAAGCCAATATTGCCATAACTTTGACAGGGATTATAGGTACACGAATCCCTGGCTGTCTCAGGACAACGTGGGTACTGGGCGGGATGGGTTATCATTTCGAAGTTTGTGCAGCTAATATAATTGAAATGAACTTCACTTACAGGTAAGTTCGTTTAATTTCCAATTATTATTACGCTGCACAAACTTCTTCAATGATAATTTTAACTTGTAGATGTTTAGAGATAAGTATTCAAAGTTTGTTTTGGCTTTGTATTACAACAATGAAATCATTGATTAACAATGATTTATTATTTCATTTTAAATTAGGTACCTTTTTAGTTATCATTAACTATTTTCAAAATATAGGTATGTATATTTAGTTTACAACATTATTTAGAGATCTAGTGATATCATTTCATCAAACTGTCTATCGTATAGTATAGATAGTTGAAACAAAAATAATTTGATCCTTATTTATTAATAGGTAAGTATTTTCATTTATACCACCAAATACCACATACAACTTAATTATTATAGGAAAGAAATCAAAGGATAGCATGAGATGCATCTGTTGGCGAATACAACAACTATAAGCAACTCTTGGCAGTGTGTTATTGTTGGTTACACCTTTAAGTAACACTTATTTTCTCATTTATCATAGTAAGGATTTACCAAAATTATTGGATGGAACCATGATTATGAAATTGAGAAAAATCATTACAAGAATCACTCCACCTTGATGTTTTTCTTCCACCAACTCCTAAACGATTTACGGTTGACACAACACATAACAGGTTAAATAGGTGATGAAAATAAAAATATATGAATACAAATCTTTAAGAGTTGACTTATGTAATCCCTCTACAAATCGTTTGGGAAGTGATTTTTTCATGATTCTGAGGGCAATAAATAATCACTAACAAGTTAACTACCATCACGAATATTATTGTTCGTTATTTATATATACAGGTAATCAATGTTTTACACCTCATTCAATTTGAAATTAGTGTTTTCCCTGAAAAAATTAATGCTATGGATAGCAAGGGTTGCTGAAATTTATCAATCAGAATAACAGTAAAGTTTGATATTTTTTCAAGGACAGGGTTTGCACGTTGTATAGGTACAATCACAACAGCTAATAAAAGTGATAAAGTAATTTTTTACTTTTTCTTAATCCTGTAATGAATGATTTTCATTAGTTGGTGACATTGTTAATAAATAATTTAAGACCGATTAAGGGTACTAGGTCACACTTTAAGGTTGAGTTTGGTGCAATCGAAAAAACGTTCTTCACAAAGTGTTCAATTCTATCATTTGAGGAGAGCCTATTCCCCAATAAAAGCACAAGAGCAGATTTACAATTATTTACACATCTATACCCTCATTACATAATGCTATTAAAAACGGCAAGCACTTCTGAAACAGATGCCATAAAATAATTAATGTAATTATTTTTACATAACATACACCAGTATTTCAAGTGTGTACTGTGTGTGTGTGTGTGCTTGACGGTGTTGGGCGCAAGGGATTACACCGTACTGTACTCCTTTCTCCTCTTCCTCTTCTCCTTCAGTGATGGCTGATGGCACTTCCTGGATAACACTGGGGTAACCAGGATAATGGATAATGGGGTAACCGCTGTTGAAACTTGAAACCAGTTAATAAAATATGTTTTTATAAATGAGAGTTGGGGCGCAAATCTTATACAATTATATGTACATATGCGTGTAAATATTTTGTAAACTGAGTAGTTACAATGACCGTGCCTTGATGCCTTCTACTTTTCCTAAATTTTAATACCTTAGATTTCGTTTCAGTTGGAAGGAAAACATAGATAAAATATTTTTTGCAAAAGCATCTACTTATGTAGAAAAAACATCTGGGTTACTTCACCAGGATATTTATATAATAACCAATAACTCGTGAGGTATATGGATTTCCAAAATGTTGTAAGAATTTCAAATTTAATTTGCGTTAAATCTGAAATCTTACATTATTTTCTCTCAATCAGCTTATGACACTTAAAGCACATATAGCATTTAAGTAGAATATTGTAATTTCTCTTTTCACACCACTGCTAATGTTCCTAGACATAAAAAATACTGTATTTCATTTCACCGGTTTATAAATAATTGCGATAGCTGTGTTGTCTTCTCTCAGATGTATCTCAGTGTGGTAAACCGGAAAAGAGGGTCTTTAAACATAAACAAGACCACCATAACCTGAACAAAATTAATGTACCTAATTCATTCTATTAGGCTTATTTAATAATTTCCACACGGGTGTAAGTATTACCGTAAGTAATTAAATATCTGGAAAAAATATATATTTATAACCCTTTATTTTAATTAGCCACCAAATTATGTCACACTAGGTGATATATTGGCATTGTATTTCTTTAAAATATACGAAATTCAGTATAGGTACTTTTATCTATTCAGCTCTTTAAATACACACATAACCATATTCATTAGCCAAACTTAAATATCTATAACTTGTAGTTATAGGTACCTATAACTTGTAGTTATAGGTACAACAACCCATTTATATGAGCAAAGTTCATTAAAACTAATTACAATGTGACCAATATATAAAGGACTTTATCTGTTGTTTAAGTTTGTATTTATCCTTATCGGCTAAAGAAATAATTATAGTATTACCCAGCTTTCTGAGGTAAGTACTAAGGAGCTAATTTCATTTGATTATAGCTCCATATAGGTAATGGTATCAAGACTAATTAAGTGTATCTTGTATATGTATGCACCTACATGGTATAAATAACATTTATAATAATAAGCTTCAACAATAGATATATAATCTAAACAATTGCTCATTATGTGACCTCTAGATCTTAGACACTTCATGAAAGGTCTGACACATATCGACACCTAGTCTAATAGTCTAATAAAAGGACTTATGTCATTACTTCATTAGTTTCATAACAGTTCCAATTCCCTGTTGACTTAAACTGCTTAGTTGCAATAAATTTACTTCTTCTATAGGTATCTGTATTTATTTCTCTTAGGATTTGGTAGAGAAAATATTGAAGTCAATATTAAACTGTATAAAGTGTACATTATTTTATAAGGACATCATAGGCATATACACACAGTATATATCACAGTCACATAGTTTTCTAGTATTTGACTATCAATTTTACAGAATTGATCATATTTCGGAATACCTCTAGGTATTAGCACAGACAAAATTTAATTTTTTATGACAGAATCCTTGTAAATATGATGTCACTGCAATTAAAGAAGTGTATTTAAATAAACCACAGCTTTTGAGAATTTGTTCTAAATGAACACAGGCTGTTGTAATGTCACTTGAGTGCGACCACATTGTGACTGCAGAGAGGAAAGTGTTGCTCCGCTTCCTTATCGCTGCTTTTGACCAGGGTTTTTTGTATGTTGTAATGTTAAATGAACACTTTATTATATGAAACAAATAGTAACAGCAAAACATACATTGGAAAATATGATTGATAATCGAGCCCTTGAAGTTGAAGTACCGGGCCGTAAGCTATTAGTTTTTCTGTTAGATTTTCTTATAATATCACTTGTCGACAGCATGTTTTAAAGAAATCTCTAATGCCATTTATTGTGCTTTAATAGTATTTAAAGGACCGCTGCCTTAGCGAAGATTCTCAGCGATGACAGTCACACAAATGAAAGTCAGTCACTTAAAAGCGACAGCCGGTTGCAGCACAAAATTGATTGAGAGCTAAATCATCACAGTTAGCAAACAAATACTTAGCCTTATTCATTACTGACAAGCATCTCACCAGCCGCAGTTCAAGTCGCTGCCAATAAAATTTTACAGCGCAGATTATTTTTGCATAATCTTGTTTGGGTCATACTGGTTTTGTAATGTTCTTAATTATACATCTGAAAAAACAAACAACGAGGTTGTCTTATTAGGATTTTTCCATATCCAGATTTCTGGTGCCTCCGTCTCACGATGTCAAGATTTACTCGCTTAATTCCTTGCTTGCTGAAATAAGAATAAATATTTTAATTCACCTACTTGAAGATGAGTACATATCAAGAGACGGCCTAATTTGGCATACCACATTGATTAACTCATGGGGCCACAAAACCCAGTTCTAGCAAGACTTGTGGCCTTAAGTCCACTGCCATTGGCAGGTAGGATATGAGCCATATCTCAGTGCTGTTAGTAAGGAATAAGTGACAACACCACAATGTCCCAAATATACTGGCATTGAACACACCTAGTATTAGTATGTGAAAGATTGCCAAGTTCAAATATCATCAGAGATACCTAGGTTAGTACTCCAAAAAGCTTAGTATAGCCATTTTACAAACAGATGCACCTAGAATAGTGCTCCAGATTGCAGTGCATAGCTCAGTCACCATGTGCAGTTAGCAGACAGACACACCTATAATAGTGGCCCAGAATGCACAGTGCACAGCACAACCACCGTGTGCAGTTAGCAGACAGAGGCACCTAGAATAGTGCTCCAGAATGCACAGTGCACAGCGCAACCACCGTGTGCGGTTAGCAGACAGATGCACCTAGAATAGTGCTCCAGAATGCACAGTGCACAGCACAACCACCGTGTGCAGTTAGCAGACAGACGCACCTAGAATAGTGCTCCAGAATGCAGTGCACAGCTCAGTCACCATGTGCAGTTAGCGGACAGATATACACCTAGCTAGAATAGTGTTCCAAAAAATCCAGAATGCACAAGTAGCACAAACGTCGAAAATCATGAACAAATAAGCACTTGATACTGGGTCCACTGTATTTCCTACTTTGCGTTTATTTCCCTTTCGGAATTTTAGATACGTATTAAACATTCGGTCGCTGGCGAGCGAGGAGGGCACAGATTGCTTTTTATACGCCACGCGAAAATCGCTTTTTTCTCTACGCCGCTGGCGGAGATGGAGATGATGATGCAGACCTAAAATAAAAAGTAGGTACCTACGTCCATGCCCTGCTAGATTCTTATTTTGATATGCAACATGTCCGGGTGGATAGTCATGCCATGCCCTCCCATTCCGAAGGCCGTATAATTCTTTTTAAATCGATATCATAGATGGCGCTATATGTCACAATCGGCGATAACGAAATTTTTATCTTACAGATTAAGATGTATTAAGAGACATTTAAAGTGTCATAAATTAAAAACATTATAAATGAAATACAAACATTAATAACAACACGAATTCAATGCATTCATTTTCAAAATTTGAAATCACAATTATATCGCGACTGACTACGTTATGAACAACAGCGCAGGACAGTTATGTGGAGCTGTCGAAGTAATATTGAATATTGTCACTAGATGGAGCCACCACGGTTCTAATATGTGGAGTTTGATTTAGAATAATTACATTTGAGTTATGAATTACGAAATTTAGTACATAATGTAAAAAAAATAGATCGGTCAATAAACATGCCTACTCTAAATGAGTACCTATTTTTTTTAAAGTAGGCCTGACGTTAAAATATAAATTAAAAAAACTCGTAAGCCGATGTTTTTCAAAAGAAATGAATGCTTTGTTTTTAAACACAATGCAAGTTTTTATTTCGCTTGATGTCCAAGTCAAACGCACATTTTACTCCTTTATTGACCGACGCGTTTGCGAAGGTCTCCGTTTTAACTCGGGCCAAATTTCGTTTGAGGAGAACGTTCTCCTCGGTTTAATTCTCAACCGATTCTCATCAAATTTTGTGACCAGATTCTAGGATAAAATAGTTTTTTTTTTTTCAATGTGATTATTTCAAAATTGCGGAAACAAATATGTAGTCGTATCAATATTATAAGAGCATTTCTTTTCTTTTTGAGATATATTTACAGTGCTTGGCAAAAATGTAGAAATGTTGTAATGGTATAGGCGGTATTTAGATATGTATGTAGGTTTTTACTCGAAAATAAGTAGCCAAATTTCGTCAAATTGGCTAAGTGCTATCATAGCGCAGTTTGTAAACAGTTGCTTTGATGCATGGAGGTTCCAAGTTCGAACCCCAGTAAAGTGCGCTGCTAACTTTTTGTAAATTTTTACACTTATATTATTGTATTATGTATTATTATTTGTGCAAAGCACGGGTTAAACGTATTCGTTTCATTTTTCCAATCTTTTATTAAAATTTTTGTTAATTTAGTTTTTCTAAATAATTCTAAACGGCGTACCCATATATTTTTTATTCAGTTTTAAGCTATGCTCGCGAGGTCTACAGTTTATTAATTTCCTTGTTGTAAACGATGATCGGCTTAAACCGCGAAAATCGAAGTTTGTAAACTTCATGAGGTAGAACAAACTAAATTGACAGCGATTTTGATAACACAGACTATGCAAGTGTTCTTTTAATTACATAATCTAATAGAAGTTTGATGTTTAAAATAACACTAATAAAATATGCTTGGTATGACTCATGCAACTATCTTTGTCACTCGAATTACAACTTAATGTGAGTAAAAGAGCCCAAAATTTGCAATATTCGGTGTTCGCGGGTCGCGGGGCCTGCCTAGTCGAATTTTTGTTGACGGACAAACTCCGACAATGACTGCACTCATGACTACGACGGGAACTGGGAAGTATGGGGGTGGTCATGATTTGGTCATGGACTGGCCACGGTGTGACATGCGAGCTATCCTTGAAAAAAAAAAATGCTACCTAGGTGTTCGTATTTCCAATGCAAGGTCATGACCGCTATGACTGGTCAAAAGTCGATGTTTCGCTTCTAAACTGAACACAGACTTGAATTGACAAGACGGTGTGTTATATCTATAGGTTTGTATTTATTTTTAATTTAACACGAGTACTTATGTCCTCAATCGCTCCAGCGTCTCAAAGCCGCACAGCGACGTGCACACGCACACTCGGATTAAGTACTAATTGTAAGGTGCGTCTGTGTGCTTACGAAAACTACCATACAACTAGGTACATAGGCGTGAACGCTGAACGCCACAGTCATTCGTGCCGTCCTCTTCTTCTTTCTAATAGGAGCGACAGGGACAGCATGCACGGTTTGAAACTTCTAACAGTTCTAACCATGTTAATAAAAGAGGGACGGGCAATATATCTCGCCGCGAGATACTGTCGTGCCTATCATGTAAAATTTGTAAATATAAATAAATATTTGTAAAGTAAATATTTGTTTTTAGTGCAAATATTTCCTTTTTGTATTTTAAAATACTACAAAATAAATCGTGTTACTGCCATTTGTACGAGAATGTAAATTTTTAACATGAAATAAATGTTTAATAAATAAATAAATATTATAGGGACATTCTTACACAAATTGACTAACGATACAAATGTGTAATATACAATTAATACTTAAATACATAGAAAATATCCATAACTCAAGAACAAATATCTGTCTCATTATATAAATAAATTACACTTTATTTTCAATATAAAAAAATCGATCGAGTAGGTAATTCAAGGTCACTTTTTTTGTAACGTTGTGGACCTGCTACTTACGGGTTAAACACCCTGCTTGACCATGGAAACCGGCATACCCTTATTATTTTCCCTCCTCTTTTTTATTTCCGAGACTTGGTGCGCGACTGACACTATCAATAGCTGGCGCGCTCGAGTAACATTTTTAATAACTAATCCGTTTTGTATATATGTTTTCTTAGGTACAGTCAGCAGCAGAAGTTGCTAAGCGGGCGAGGCGTTCATAATTACCTTGACGCGCTCTTATTCACTTAACAATAAAGTCGCGTCAAGATTATTTTGAACACCTCGCCCGCTTAGCAACTATTGCTGCTGACTGTACATGATAGGACAAGTACGGCTACCATTAATTGATGTTTGACTTTTACGCCACCGACTGCGTGAACTCGATCGCACCAATACATCAATGCGAGTGCGAGCGAGATAGACTGCGAT
Source organism: Cydia amplana (assembly GCF_948474715.1). NCBI lineage: Eukaryota > Metazoa > Arthropoda > Insecta > Lepidoptera > Tortricidae > Cydia > Cydia amplana. Next base: position 1,272,351 of record NC_086095.1, on the reverse strand, counting down.
CGACTTCATGCAGTCGCTAGCGTACCTAAATGTCAAATGCCAACTCATGAGCCGTAGCGAATAAGCTACAAAACTTTTAGTAGCTAAATAAAAAAATGAATAAATCGGAAATACAATTAGTTTATTTATTAATTTAAAAGCATGGCAAAAAAAACGTTACACACATTTTTTATTGCAATATTACGAAATAGAATGTAAAACACGCAAAGCAACGTACATATATGGGGCATTATCTATGAAAAGGGACCTTATTGTCGATGGCGCTTACGACGCACGGCGTGGCGCGGCATTGTATATATACCGGAGCATCGTTGATAACGATGTAGGCGCCATCGACAATAAGGTCCCTTTTCATGGATAACGTCACATATGATCTGTGATCCTTACAAAATACCTACTCCTTCCTTTCCTATATACATGGTCTTTTTAGGGTTCCGTACCCAAAGGGTAAAAACGGGACCCTATTACTAAGACTCCGCTGTCCGTCCGTCCGTCCGTCCGTCTGTCACCGTGTCACCAGGCTGTATCTTACGAACCGTGATAGCTAGACAGTTGAAATTTTCACAGATGATGTATTTCTGTTGCCGCTATAACAACAAATACTAAAAATAGAATAAAATAAAGATTTAAGTGGGGCTTCCATACAACAAACGTGATTTTTGACCGAAGTTAAGCAACGTCGGGCGGGGTCAGTACTTGGATGGGTGACCGTTTTTTTGCTTGTTTTGGCTCGACTCGATATTTGTTTATGGTGCGGAACCCTCCGTGCGCGAGTCCGACTCGCACTTGGCCGGTTTTTTATTTCATAATAAATCTAAGAAAATACCGCGTAGTATTATATCTATATCTCTAGGTACTAATATGGGGCATTATCTATGAAAAGGGACCTTATTGTCGATGGCGCTTACGCCGCACGGCGTCGCGTGACCTTTTATTTATATCTGAACATCGTCAATAATGGCGTAAGCGCCATCGACAATAAGATCCATTTTCATAGATAACGTCACATATAAATTTAGATTTTAATATGCGCATATTTTTTCAAGTTATTACTTTCGATTTTATTTAACGGACGTTAAAAATAGATTGTTTCGTCGGCGCGACCTTGGGCTTTGGGCCTCTCAAGGCTATGTGGACGGCACGCGGCAATGCAACGCTTAGCTCCAAGAATTATTTTATTAAAACAGATCATACCGCAATGCCGTGTTCTTTCTGCCCTAATGTGAAGCATAGGTACCTACTAGATACCTTCAAACCAGCATAAGAGTCCTCTTTGATTATGCATTATTATTGTGTATCTCAAAGTCACAGTTATGCTGGTTTACCCGAACGCTTGTCGTGCCGATTTGCCGAAGCAAGGTAAGCGATAAGAATACGACCTGTGATTTGTAACGAAACTTTGACGCCTTCGCTAAAGTAGGTACCCATTCAAACTTCTATTTACAATACAAAAAAAGTCAAATTGATTTCATAATCGTAAATTATGATATGTAAATAAATTTCAATTTTGTCGCCGATGGCTGAAACGCCATCTAGTAATGATTGACCTTAAAAATGAATGTGATGTGTAGGTTTAGTGCGTGAAAGCTACAACAGATGTCGCGCGAGAGGTGTTTTGACGCCATTTCAACGCATGTTTGTCGTAAGAGTTTTATTAGCTCCGTGGGGCTCCGTGCGCCATCTAGTTTGTTACTGTGAACTAAAAAATTGCCTACAAGTATTTGCTACTTAGGACGGTGCGCGTTTTTAGTATGGGATTGGGTATCTGTACTAGTATTATATGATCTGTGGTCATGCTATCCACGAAACGACGCCGCCTTTGACCTTGGTCGCGAAAGTAGCATTTTCTTCTTCAGTCTTCTTGTATTTTCTTCCAATTTTGTAATTGGTCGGACTGTCGTACACTAATATTTTATTTTTTCACATATTTATTATATATTTACTATTATTTCCTGTTAAAAAAGTTATATTTTATTAAGCCCTAATGGTCTAGGCTAACATGAATAAACACAATGACATTGACAGTTGACAGCGCGGGAATCGTTCAACGTAGGAGTTATGTTCATAAATCAGATACATATTTTTAATTTTGGCTTTGCCTCTCTGTAACATTCATGGAACAGGCTACATGATAAAGCACGTACTACAAGTTAAAATTATCATTGAAGAAGTTTGTGCAGCGTAATAATAATATCAATGATCGTATTGGATTCATAATAATTATTACATATTTGCCGTGACTTAGTTTTAAAACGTGTTTTTCAATTAATAGACACTGTAGACACATCAAGATTGTTTACCTTATTTCTAATGCTAAAAAAACGAACTATAGACTATGCGCGTGAATCGCGGGCGTAGCTGCGAACGCGAGTGTGGAGTCGATTTCGCTGTCTGCGAAAATCGACTCCACACTCGCGTTCGCGGCTTCGCGCCGCAATTCGCGCACGAGTGTGGAGGGGGCTTATGGCGCGTATACATTTTTTACTGGAAAGAGTACCTATACTTTATAGGCTTACATGTCCAAATATCTTTTATAGTTGAGGACGTGAATATGGAGCCAGCTCGGATGCGCACGCGTCGGCAAAGAGAAGCAGGAAGGAGAAAGAGGTACGTAGACAGAGTAATTTTAATTTTATTCAAATTAATTTACTCACGCTAGACCGGGCTGTGCCCGGGCTGAGGCGTTCGACTTGTTATTTTGTATGACGGCTGTTCGAGTATCACGTGGTGCTTTCCATAGAAAACGAAGCGCCGGAAGCTCCGGCGCGGCCCCGGCCCGGTCTAACGTGAGTCATCCTTTCATTGTAACTTTTGGGCTTGGTTTCCAGGGCGGCGGGACGCGCAGCCCTGCCCCGTGAGGACCCGGACTTCGTGGTTACTTTACGCCCCACTCAGATTCGTACTTTCGTCATACGCTTCGAGACTTCTAAGAACAATTATGTTATCTAGAATCTAGACTAAGAGCGGTTTCGCACTACGTCCGATCCGAATCCGATCCGAATCCGTGAAAATATGATCCTAAACTGGATCCGAAGTAGCCGTAAAACTATTTCTATGGTAATTTACGCACTAGATCCGTCTGATTTCTTTGCGAAATCGGATGACGGAGTGCGTAAATTACCATAGAAATAGGTCTACGGCTACTTCGGACCATATTTTCACGGATTCGGATCGGACGTAGTGCGAAACCGCTCTTACACGGAATTAGGCACATTAGGGAATATTAAGCGAAACTCTGCGTAGGGGGCACCACTTCCACAATCCATCACAATCTGGGTCTACCGCAAACGAGAGAGTCGAAATTTTGTTATCTAACCTACCTATAACTAGGGCTTGCAAATATTCGAAACTTTCAGATATTCGAATATTCGACTTTTTCTGACGACGTATTCGAATATTCGAATAATTATTCGAATATTATAAAAAATAAGAAAAGGAACGAGAAATCGGTTTATTATCGTTTTATTCAAAAGCTTTTTTCACATATTGCTAAGTATGTATGTATTTGCATTTGCTAAAACTAAGGATATTTGGCAGAAATCCACTTAATTTACTAGATTTTATCATCCTACTATTTATAAGATGCCCACATTTATAAAAACAAGTAAAACGCCAAAATGAGACGTATTTAATATTTCTTGATAAAACTTATTATAAATGCGTCGTTGCGTGAAATAATATAACTTTAACCATCCAAACACCTAGGTATGTAAGATATTTTTTTAGTAGGTAATTATTTTCCGATTTAAATTAACTTGTCACTCAGAACCCTGTAAAAAGGCCTTTAATTTCATTGTATTTTGAATCTTTATTGACTTTATTTGTTTTGGCAAGTTATTATTCCTAATGGCCGGCTAATTATAATAATATTGGAATATTTAAGGGGAAAAGATAGTTGAGTGAGTACTGGGTGGATTATTCGTCAGCTAAAGGTGCATGGTTAGATTTGGTATGATTGTTGTGGCAAGTTGGGCAGGTTTGGTATGATTAAATTTGAGAATTGCGATAAGTGGCAAGGTTTAGACTTCAAAAATTCGCTTAACGTACGCTTGTACTGGATATACAGAATGACTTAACTTTAACTTAAAACTTACGCACCGTAAAAATAACATACTTTTTGATTTCGTTTTCTTTTAAATTGAGTTAGGTTTCACTGTATTCACGAAGTCTATCGAGAGGAATACAGTAAAAATATTATTTCCTTCGTATTTGGGTACCTACCGTTCCTCATTCACTGTAAATACCCGTAAAACACACAGAAACTGTAACTACAGCGGATGACATAGATTTTTTTTATAGTAATAAAAAATATTCGAATATTCGAAACCTGAGCGGCCGAATATTCGAATATCAAAACAGGTCGAATATTCGACAAATTCGAATATTCGAATATTCGAATTGCAAGCCCTACCTATAACTAAAGAGTGATACAGAGTTTCGATTTTCGCGTTTTCCGGTAGACCCCTTTGTAAACAAACCGCCTTGATGTAACAATGACATATTTTAATGTCTGCGAATACTTATATGGTTTACGAAAGGCGCTAGTGCTGCACTCTGGCGGCAGAACATTGCAGTAATCCCTATTAGACAGAATTTATAGTCTTACTGCAAGAACAGAGTCAGACCAAGAAAAGTATGCAACGATTTTGATAGCAGTGTGTTATTTTAAACGTCAAACTTCTATGAAATTATGACGTACTTCTAAATAACAACTTCCGTTGCGTGTGCTGTCAAAATCTCTGCAGACTTTTCTTGGTCTAACTCTATTATTGCTTTTCTAGGTCTCTATTGTTTCCCAAATAGTTTTAAGTCATAATGTATTGTTTGCCCTCATTTTCGTAGGCATAATTCATTTGGTTCATAAACGCGTCACTTTTCAGGATTGTCATAAAACAAACCTAACCTAACCTATCTATACGATAACCTAACGAAAATCCTAAAAGTTAACTTTTAAACTTTATGGGAAACATCGGAACCCCTTGCTTTTCTACATACTCGTATTTAAGATTGTCTATGTACACGAGACAGGCATTGCCTAGTGTAGAGGGCAGTAAGAACTGTACCCATTCTCCATGTAAATCATTTTCAGAAATAAACAATTTTTATTTTTAGATTTTCTTTTTTTTACAATTAGAATTAATAAGAACTAGTTGGCCAATTAAATGAGACTTCTTCGAAGAATTAATTCCCGACCTGTTATTTTCCTTCATTTGATAAATATAGTTAAAATTGTGCAAAAACAAACAAGTCACCATCAGTTGCGGAAGTTGCATCACATCACCGATTAGTACTAAGCAGAATAAGTTTACACTTGAAAAATCACCCCTTTACCTACTAAGTACCTATCTTTATTTTAGGCATAGAGAAATATAAGTTACTAGCGACCCGCCCCGGCTTCGCACGGGTTCACAAATTATACATAAACCTTCCTCTTGAATCACTCTATCTATTTAAAAAAACCGCATCAATATCCATTGCGTAGTTTTAAAGATCTAAGCATACAGACAGACAGCGGGAAGCGACTTTGTTTTATACTATGTAGTGATAATGAAGAAAGAGTGGCAATTCCATAGATCAGTTTTCTTACCAAAACGCAAGTTATTCCGTAGTGGACATCTAACGTCAAGGTAGTGGAACTATCAGTACCGCTACTTGACACCAGATGTCACAAGTGTCGCTACTGACGAAATATGTAGGTACTCCTAAAACAATTTACAACTAATATTATAAGCAGGAGTTAAAAATAGGGTTCCGATTAATGCGGTTATAATATTAGCTAAAAATTGTCGAGCATTAGAGTTTTTGTTTGCCGCTACATCTATTGTCAACTAGCAGAACTGATAATGTCCGCTACTTGACGCTAGATGTCGACTACGATAATTCGCGTTTTGGTAAGAAAACTGAAGTATAAGTAGTTACCACTCTTTCTTTACTTATATTTCTCTATGATTTTAGGCGAATAGTCCATAGTCCGCATTTAGTTCTTTGCCCCGGCTTGGTAACGAAACCCTGTGTCATCGTTCGGGCTCTGCAACCTATTCCCTTGACCAACAGCACTTTAACTCAGTGTTCCGTACATCAAAAAGTCAAAACAGAACCCGTATAGGATCACTTTGTTGTCTGTCCGTCTGTCTGTTTGTCAAGACCCTTTACCCCTCCGTGGGCGAGTCCGACTCGCACTTGGATACATATAGATTTGTAAAATTAATAATCTAACTTAGACTCTTAAATAACCTGCCCTAGTAGCACGGTCGCATTTTTATCATTTATCACTATGCCTGTCACGTTCTAACAAGCATGTAAGTGCGAAAGTGACGGGCTTAGTGATAGTGGATAAAAATGGAACCGTGCTGTGCCCGCAGGTATTGAATCGATTGCAGTTAGTCATATTACTTAAATCACCACTGCTTCAGGAAAACAACAGGCTGATGTCATGTAGAGTTCGTTATTTCATATTTATTTAGCACTAGCTTTTGCCCACGACTTCGTGCGTGGAATTAGTAACATCAGCTAGAGTAAGAATAGTGCCTGGATAAAATGTAATAGCGATCCTTCAATTTGAGCATTGCTTACACCAATTAACAGGCAATTCATTAATTTTCTCATTTCCACCCCCCTTTTCACCCTCTTCACGGATGACTTCCGACATAAAAACCATCCTATGTCCTTCCCCGGGACTCAAACTATCTCTATGCCAAATTTAAACTAAATCCGTTCAGCGGTTTAAGCGTGAAGAGGTAACAGACAGAAGACACACTTTCGCATTTATAATATTAGTATAGTATGGATGGATTTAAATGTAAATTAGTAATTTACCTGTTTATCGGCACATGATACAAAAAGTTGTGTATATAAGTGAGTGCGCCGCAGCACTGGCTCATTACAGTTGTGTGCTTCCGCGATGTGTACTAACGTTGGTGCTGTGAGCGTGCTGGCGGTGCTGGTGCTGAGCGCGGCGCGGTCCCGCCCGTGCGGGGGGGACCAACCACCGCCGAAGATGACTATTAACCTCCATAGTAAAGACTATAGAGGCTATTATCAGGCAACCTACGGAGAAAAAGTTGTAATACATTGTTCCGGCGAGGATATACACAACATCAGTATGAAAGTAAACGGCCAACCAATACAAGCTGTTACGGTGAACAAGACTACCATCCAATTGAAGGTGTACAAACCAGAAGTCGGTAAATATGAATACATCTGTACTGATAGTGGAACAGCCTGCGATGTATCTTTGACTATCGCGGTCAGGCCCGCGATGACCGTGAAGGCGACAAGGGGTCAGTATAAACTAGATAAGTATGGGCAGCATTACTACATCGTGCCTGCAGGCGAGGTCTATCAGGTGCTCTGCAGTGGGCATGATGTTACTTCTCTCCAAATTAGAGACAATTTATTTAAAGAGGTACAAACAATCATCGGTAATAGTACCACGTCGGTATACAGGACACAGGCGAGCCGCGTAGAAGAGACGGTATATTATGAGTGTCGGAGTAACGGAACAACGGTAGATGGTAAAAAATACGTCGCAAGCGAACTGATAACGGTAAGAGGATACCCGCATTGTGAATATTTCCGGTGTATTATACATGACTGGAACATACTGGAGTGTACATGGCAGTATCCGAGTGACAAGTTTACATTTAGCCTGTTTTATAAAGATAACTACGATAACAATAAAGGAGCGACACTGCTCTGTGAAGATTTGCCGGGCGAAATGAATAATACGTGTAAGAAGAATATAAAAAATATAATCCATGGAACTTTCACTTTGAATCAAAATATTTCACTATCACTTAAGTCTTGCGATGTAATATGTTTTAATGAAACTTTTAATTTAAATATGAAGTCACTTATAAAACTAAAAACGGTTCAGGATTTGAAGGTATCCCAAAAAAGTTCACACGAGGCTGTTATAAAGTGGTTGAGTCCGATTGTATGGAAACCGCGGACCGCTGATGGTTCGGACTGGGACGACTGTTACGATTGTGTGTACAGATTGGAGTTCCGGCTCCCGGTCTTCAGAGATGAATGGCGCCAGGCGGACACGACGTCTGTACGCTGCGGTGGTTTTGGTTTCTGCAAGTTCGCGTTACCCCTCCCGTACCCGGACACCGAGTACGAGGTGCGGACTTACCGAAGACTTGAGGGCGCAGTAAACGACAGGGTGTGGTCAGACCCTAGTGAGCCTATACACGTCCATACGGAGCCCCGAGCGGCATGCGCGTGTGACGCGGCGCTCCACACACCAGCAGGGCCAACTGTCTCCACCGAGGCCTGTAAAGCTTGTACACGCACAGAAGAGATTGTTAGTAAGAGCCTCGCTTTGAAAAACAGAATAAAAAGTTCCTTAAGGAAAAAACTTGATTTAATCAACCAGCTTTCTACAGCGTTATCGGAGTATCCAAAATTAACAGAGAAAATTAAGAGATTAGGGTGAAATACATTACTTCGCTCCCCGAAATGGAACACGGTGCGTAGCCAAGATGCCAATCGTTTGCGCCGTAACGAACGATACGGTAATGTCTCTCTGTTGCACTAATATGGAGGAGTGAGAGAGAGAGAGACCGTTTCGTTCGCTATGGCGCAAACAATTGACCAATAGTTATTTGTACAACAAGAGATCAAAGTTTGATATTTCTTCGAGTGCTTATTTTGAGTCCCGTGCAAGCGAAAGATTCTATACTAGATTCACGAGCGTAGCGAGTGAATCTAATTTAGAATCTTGAGCGTAGTAAGGGACTCAAAAGCGTACGAGATGTAAATAACTTTGATCTCGTGTAGTTCACAAAACTTTTCACCTCAGAAGTGAGAACATATTAGACGAATATATTTAGTAACTTTATTTTTTAATTTAATTGCAGTGAGACGCCTCATTCGGTTCTCGTATGTTTTTTTTTTTCTCGTAATGTGTTAATCATACAGGATTGTGACTCTTGGAGACCCTATACATCTCTAAGGATAATTTGATAAACTATGTTATTTTTTAGTTCTGACACTTAGAGACATTTACACCTCTAAATAAGTTTAGATTTTTTTTCCATGTATCTGTTTTGTTTTTATTTTAATATTATTATTATAGTTTTTTTATGTAATTCGACATTAAGAGACCTTATACATCTCTAAGTAATTGTATTACGTTAGTTTGATTTGGTAGTTGTAGTTGTATTTAATAATTGTTGATGTATAATTATTATTATTTTGCTTTTATGTAAATTCAATGTTGACGTGTAAAAGTGCCCTTGTGGCCTATTTGCTGAATAAATGTTGAAGTTGAAGTTGAAGTTGAAGAGAACCCGAAAAATGTATTCCTTCTTCATCACTTACCTCTATTCACTCATGTTTTCTTAAGATATACCAACAATTAAGTTTTCACCTCAGTGGCTCGAACAAGGGTACTTTGCTACTTAAAAACAGTGAGCAAAATCGCATTTTGCTCACTGAGTGAGCAAAGTCGTATTTTGCACATTTTGTCTCACTCAGTGAGCTAAATGCGATTTTGCTCACTGTTTTTAAGTAGCAAAGTACCCTTGTTCGAGCTGCTGAGGTGAAAAGAGAATTAAATCACTACATCCCCAGTGCTGCTACGCGCTACGTAGCGCCGGAGGCTTCAATTTCGCTGCTATTTTATTACTGTCGCCAGAATTTGCCAACTAATCCAATCGGAACTTTAGAACCAAAATTTTTATTATTCGTGTGTTTTTTTATCTATTATTCATAATATACTTATACATAGGACAATCATTGACAAATTAAGATGAAGATGTATGTTTACCTACGTATGTCAGTAGGTAACTAGTAATAATTTGTATACTTTTACTTATAATGGTTTTTAAATTGTGTATTGCTTGACATTTGTATAATTATAATCACTTGTTATTTTCCTACCTGACGATCATAATATAAATTCGTATAGATTAGTGTAAAATACTTTATATTGTAATTTCATATTATGAAATAAATAAATCTAAATCTATCTATAGAGTTAGACCAAGAAGAGTCTGCAGCGATTTTGATACCATACGCAGTACAAGTGTTATTTATACGTCATAATTTCATAGAAATTTCACGTTCAAAATAACACTTGCACCGCATGAGCTATCAGAATCGTCGCAGACTTTTCTTGGTCTAACTCTATGAGATCCCTAGCTTTTTTAAAAATATATTATTTGTCACTGCGACAACAATATGTGAGTACCTACAGAATTAATTTATAAATACATTTTATTTAGGTAGTGTTTTATGTAACTATTCTACGTAATATTTAAAGAATTTACGAAATTTTGATTGTTTTCATGTACGTGTTGTTTTTACAGTTTAATTGACCTACCAAATTTTACAGATTACATGACATTTTATTTTTTACACCATTTTTGGTGTTTTGGATAGAATATTCTTACGGTAAACGCCGTAAATGTTGCTATACGCGTCCCTTAGGCATACAAACAAAGAACAGAATGGAAAAATTGGCATGGGTCTGGCGAGCTTCGGTAGCTTAGTTGTTAAACTGATCGGAGCGGTGTTCTGGGAGATAGCGAGTTCAAATCTTGACCGAAAAGGCGAATTTTTCCACTACTGTGGGTGTCCACAGAGTGTAAGTAGTGTTACTTTAGTACCTACTATGTTAATATTTCTCTTGGTATGTGTGTAACTTAATTATAATAGGTTTGCATATTACCTACGTAAAGAGCGAGCTAACACCTTACAATAATTTAATACTTAAATGATTACCTTAATTATCGATTATTACTATTGATAGTAAGTATGTAGTAGAAATTCCTACTGTTTTACTTAAGTATATACCTACCTAACTTATATTTTACAATTTTTATTCAACTACCCATATGCTATCTAAGTAAACATTCGCTGTTTCAAATTATCTTTGCTAATATTTCTTGTAGGATTACAAATTTAATAAATTTGATTAGTAGGTAATATAATGCACATTTTATTACTGCCCTGTGCCCTCTCAAACCAAAGATTAATTGACATTATCAGATGTGTAGAATGCAAGTCCCGTTCGTGTCGTAGATGTCTCCGTGGATGATGCGGTAACTCTGGTCACCACAACACAGATGGCGCCATGTAGCACTAACATTATTTGGGGCATTATCTATGAAAAGGGACCTTATTGTCAATGGCGCTTACGCCGCACAGCGTCGCGCGGCATTGTATTTATATCGGCGCATCGTTAATACTGGCGTAAGCGCCATCGACAATAAGGTCCCTTTTGAATAATTTTACGGTTTAGACTCACTTGTTTTAAGTCACTCACGCAACATGTCTCCTTTCTCAAGCACTAACAGTGCGAGCAGCGTTCACGACGACCGTGTATCGCGTACTGCGGCACGCCGCGTCGCACGCTGCGCGCGCGCCGAGAAAACCGGTTGGGGGAGGTCTTCCGCTGTCATTGTAGGCGGGCATAGTGGTGTGTTTGGGCTTTGGTCACCTAACACTTGTAGCGATACACAGCACGAACTCACTATGTCCCTTTTCATAGATAACGCCACATTTAGAGCTCGATTACACTTTGATTAGTACAGTCGCCATCAGATATAACGGAGCGGCCAAAGTGCTCATAAATATCTGAACCTCTATTGTCAAGGGGTTAGAGTGCGGGTTCAGATTTAGTGAACGCCTTGGCCGCTCCGATATATCTGATAGCGAATGTATTTAGTGCGAGTTCATACATTTTCTACTCGTGTTAAGTCGCAAATGTATGAACAACATTTAATCTTCTTTAGTTCTTCGAACAAGAAAATACCTCTATTGTAACTTGTTACAAAAACTGGAAAATAAATGGTTAGGTACTAGAGATGCAACGGATAGTTGTTTGGCCGGATACCGGATGTTCTGCCTGACCGCCGGCCGAATATTCGGTATCCGGCCGCCGCATATTTGGTATCCGGCCGGCGGAACTATACCTACATTTCGGTTCTTCGGATGCAGGTTTTGACCTGTTTCGTAGTGAACGTTCGCGCGGACACATTTCTAGGTTAGAACAGAATGCGCGTCCAAGTCAGTGGAATGTTTAAATTGTTTTAAAATAATAAACGAGTACAATTATGACAGTGACTGTTTCCTTAAATCCATCCAATTTGTATACTCCGAAATCAAGCAAAGTTAATATACGGTATCCGGCCGGATAACCTAGGTCACTATCCGGTTTCCGATCGGATGTTAAAATAACGGCCGGATACCGGATAGTAACCGAATATCCGGTGCATCTCTTTGGTAATACCATCGCCCAAACTGTTAACTGACCATCGGTGGACATTATTACAACAGGCATTAAGCAGGCGTGGCTCACTCCGCGATTTCGTCGCGTCGCAACAAGTACCTACAAGTACATCCGTCCCACAGTCCCACACCAATTTTGGTGGCTAGCCATAGGCCGCGCGTGGCGCTTGCGACACCTTAGCGGTCATATCTGTCCTAATCGTAACTGACGCGTTTTGTTAGAGAGTGAATCTTCTGTACCTAGTACCTACTATTACCAGGCGGGTCTCACTCCGCGATTTCGTCGCTTTGCTACAGGTAGCTAAAAGTACATCCGTTCAGCCCCAATTTTGGGGAAAGCCATAAGCCGCGCGTGGCGCTGTCGCCACCTAGCGACCTAACCTACCTGTGCTGATCGTAACAGACGCGTTTTGTTAGAGTGAATCTTCTGTACCTAGTACTATTACCTAATATCTGCGTGACCGAGCTTCGCTCGGAAAACATATAAAAACTCGAAAATGCGCGTTTTCCCAGAGATAAGACCTAGCTAGATCGATTTTTCGCCCTCGAAAACCCCCGTATAGCAAATTTCATCGAAATCGTTAGAGGCGTTTCCGAGATAAATAAATAAACAAGAATTGTTCGTTTAAAGGTATTAGATAGATTTATTCTGTGGCAATTGTGGCATAAGGTCCACCGATTAGTGTACTGTTTGTAAAAGGGTAAAAAAATGAAATACAATTATTGTACAATTATATTTATTTGACAGACTAGCTACGCATTCACTCGTTCCTTATCCAACTAGTGGTAAAATAAATCATATTAATAATCTATGTATAAAAAAAATAATACAATAACAACGCAAAATGCAACCTTTTGAACGCCAAACGTCAAATTAACATACATCTGTACAATCATCACCTAAATCATAGAGAAAAAAATACATAGAGTGCTCACTCCATACATCAGTTTTAGTACCAAAAAGACTATTAGCATCTAGCATCGAGTAGCGGAACTATCAGTATCAGTCTTATGCTGTTGAGATAAGACTTTCCGGTCGGTGCTACATCTATTGTCAAGTAGCAGTACTGATAGTTCCTCTACTCGATGCTAGATGTAGACACTGAAATTAATAGTCTAACTGATGTATGGAGTCAGCACTCTTGTCTTACTATATTTCTCTATGCCTAAATGTAATCAAGTGGCCACCATTTGCCGTTTAATTTTGATGGTGAAGCAAAAATAAGCAAAATAAAACTATGTGACAAATAACAAAAGTTGGGGAGTGAGTAGGACAATAGAGAAATAACAAAGCATAGAGTGCTCACTCCATACATCAGTTTTCTTACCAAAACGCTTATTATTTTCGTAGTCGACATCTAGCGTCAAGTAGCGGAATTATCAGTACCGCTACTTGACACTAGATGTCACGAATGTCGCGACTGACGAAAAGTGTATTGCTCAACAATTTACAATTAATATTACAAACAGAGTTGAAAATAGAGTTCCGGTTAATCTGGTTATAATATTAGCTGAAAATTGTTGAGCATTAGACTTTTCGATCGTCGCGACATCTATTGTCAAGTAGCGGTAGGTACTGATGAATCCGCTACTTGACGCTAGATGTCGACTACGAAAATAATAAGCGTTTCGGTAAGAAAACTGATGTATGGAGTTAGCACTCTTTCCTTATGTATATTTCTCTTTGATTATAGAAAAATGGATTGGTTTATTAAAAAAACACAATCCCCCTAATGAGCACGTCTGTGGCGGTCAAAAGGTTACTGCGTAATCTAAATTATTTCTGCAGAATAAGGCAGTGTACGAGTATTTTATAAGTTCAAGCTTCTAATCATTTCATTGTTTTATTTACGATAAAAGTGCGAAAAATAGGAAATTCGCAACGAGTGGCGAATTTTATTCGCAACTCGTGTCGATTTAAAACACGACACACGATCGAAGAGAAGATAGTTGCTAATTACCTATTCGCACGAGTATCGTACAATAAAATATAGTCTGTCAAGCCATTTCCGTCAGTAGAAAGAGCGGCGAATTTAAAAAAATGTAGGCGCGAAGGATTATCGTCCCATAGAAAATTTGATTTTCGCGTCTTTTTCTACTGACAAAGTTATTTGACCGGCTATAGTTAATAATATATCTCCCTAAATATATGTGACGTTATCTATGAAAAGGGGCCTTATTGTCGATGGCGGTTACGCCATTTATTAACGATGCTCCGATATGCAGCGCGACGCTGTGCGGCGTAAGCGCCATCGATAATAAGGTGCCTTTTCATAGATAATGCCCCATATGTGAAGTAACTTAGAAAACAAGTAATTTTTATAACGAAATAATAATATTGGGGCTCGTTATCTATAAAATAAGCATTATTTAAATAATTACAATGTAACATGGAAATATGGAATGGATTGGAAGAGCACAAAAAGTCAAAAAATCGTGTGTAGATATTTTTGAGCTCTTAGAAGTGTATTTATTTCTAATGCTTTCGATTCTGGTGTAACGATGCTTTTATATCAAGATTTTATGTAATTGTGATTTATCTCTAATAAAAAAATAAAAAAAATATGAACATGACATGTTAACAAAATGATAAATCTATGAAATGAGACGATTTTTTTTATTGTAGATTTTGTTTTTGTCAGGTTTTGACAAAATTTGGTAAGTTTGAAGAACAAGATTACAATTACAACTTAGCCTGAAAAAAATGTATGTACTTTTCCGTCGAGTTACCAAAATACAATACGTTTTCGTAACTCTACAAACAATTTTATTTGACATACAGAAAAATTGCGATAATAATGTACAGAATAGGGAACTCTGTATATCCATCAAGTTTTATCGAATTATTTATTTAAACTTGATTGCACAAATTAACAAAAAGAGTACAAATGGCGGGCTTAACGCCTTGCGGCATTCTCTACCAGTCAACCATTCCACCCAAAAAAACTACAACAAAAACATCGCCCCAATATTTTGAGATCATTAAATCATAGCAAAATTAAATTAGTATTTGCCATTTTATGATTTTTTCTAACAATCAGACAAGACGAGAAGTATATAGCTAAGCGGACGAGATATTCAAAATGATCTAAATACGACTTTATATTAATCTTTGAACCCCGAACCCCGGCTCGTATCAATGAGTTTTTCGGAACTTATATACGAAATATCATTTGATATTTACCAGTAGCTTTTCGGTGAAGGAAAACATCGTGAGGAAACCGGACTAATCCCAATACGGGCCTAGTTTACCCTCTGGGTTGGAAGGTCAGATGGCAGTCGCTTTCGTAAAAACTAGTGCCCACGCCAATTACTCGGATTAGTTGCCAGGCGGACCCTAGGCTCCCATGAGCCGTGGCAAAATGCCGGGACAACGCGAGGAAGATGATGATGATTAATCTTTGAACGCTATGCCTTTTGTGTGCGCGTCATTGTGAACCTTGTCGGAATGCACAAAGGTTGATATTGGCCTGCATCCGCGCGCGTCATTTGACGTCTTTGGCTAAAACGGTTAAAAGAGTAAGATCATGTGTAAATGACAACTGGTCTGGCCTAGTGGGTAGTGACCCTGCCTGTTAAGCCGCGGTCCTGGGTTCGAATCCTGGTAAGGGCATTAATTTGTGTGATTAACACAGATATTTGTTCCCGAGTCTTGGGTGTTTTCTATGTATTTATGTATTTGTATATTATATATATCGTGGTCTGAGTACCCACAACACAAGCCTTCTTGAACTTACTGTGGGACTTAGTCAATCTGTGTAAGAATGTCCTATAATATTTATATATTTTATTTATTTAAAAAAATTACCTGGCCCGCATAGCCACTTCCGCTCCTCAGACGTTATTAACTTATTATAAATTCATACATTTGATCAAGCACCTTAAATTAATCGATCAATCATTTCATTTATTGAGTAAACAGGTCTCAACCCTTAACCAAAGAGAATTAAGAACACATAGAGTGCTCATGCTCACTCCATACATCAGTTTTGTTACCAAAACGACTATTATTATCGTAGTCGGCATCTAGCGTCAAGTAGCGGAATTATTAGTACTGCAACCCGACAATAGATGTCGCGGCGAACGCAGTCTAATTTAGCTTAACGATTTTCAGCTAATATTATAACCGGATTAACCGGAACTCTATTTTAAAACTCCTGCTTATAACATTTGTTGTAAATTGTTGACTAATACCACGGAATAAATAATAGTACTAAGTACAGAAGACTCACTCTCTAACAAAACGCGTCTGTTCCGATCAGGACAGATATGGCCGCTAGGTGGCGACAGCGCCACGCGCGGCTTATGGCTTTCCCCAAAATTGGTGTGGAACGGATGTACTTTTAGCTACCTGTTGCAAAGCGACGAAATCGCGGAGTGAGACACGCCTGCTAATACACTTTTCGTCAGTCGCGACACTCGAGACATCTAGCGTCAAGTAGCAGTACTGATAATTCCGTTACTTGACGCTAGATGTCGACTACGAAAATAATAGTCTGTTTGGTACCAAAACTGATGTATGGAGCACTCTATGTATTTTTTCTCTATGGTGATAGACTGATAGTGTTTGGTTGGTATAGTCGTTCGATTTGAAACTGGCCCCGAACGGCTAATCTTTTAAACTGACATCTGGATTTAGTTGAATTTTCTGTTCAGCTCAACCAAAGTCATTGTATCATTGAGGCATTTGCTAGTGTTACCATAGAGAAATATAGTAAGACAAGAGTGCTCACTCCATACATCAGTTCATCAGACTATTAATTTCAGTGTCTACATCTAGCACCGAGTAGCGGAACTATCAGTACTGCTACATCTATTGTCAAGTAGCAGTACTGATAGTTCCGCTACTCGATGCTAGACGCTAATAGTCTTATTGGTACCAAAACTGATGTATGGAGTGAGTAATCTATGTATTTTTTTCTCTATGGTTCGGGTCAAACCCTAATCTGCTAAATAGGCATTGTATCATTGAGGCATTAGCTAGTGTTACTTAGAATACCATAATCTCGCTCCTGGGCGTGTCCATGAGGTTATCGTCTATGGTCAGGTACATATTGAATGAGAAAAACATGGCGATTGAAGACATGAAGTGCCAGATGTCGTGAGCGTCGTACAGTTGAAGCAAAGAGCAGGGGCGGTTGCTCTGGCGAGATTGGGCTGGGGTTAACTGTAGAGAAAAATGCCGACTTATTTACAGTGTTGCCACTTGCACCATCCCACTAACCCGGAGCATAGAGAAAAAAATACATAGAGTGCTCACTCCATACATCAGTTTTAGTACCAAAAAGACTTAGCATCTAGCATCGAGTAGCGTAACTATCAGTACTGCTACTTGACAATAGATGTAGCACCGACCGGAAAGTCTTATCTCAACAGCATAAGACTTTCCGGTCGGTGCTACGTCTATTGTCAAGTAGCAGTACTGATAGTTCCGCTACTCGATGCTAGATGTAGACACTGAAATTAATAGTCTAACTGATGTATGGAGTGAGCACTCTTGTCTTACTATATTTCTCTATGCCCGAAGGTAACCGGGACCACAAACTATAATCCATTAGATTTAGATCAGGCGAGTAGGGTGGCCACCCTTTTGAACTTATGAATCCGGGAAAATTAGCAGTGGTGCAAATAATTTTTTTTCGGATACGTTGTACCATAGAGAAATATAGTAAGACAAGAGTGCTCACTCCATACATCAGTTCGACTATTAATTTCAGTGTCTACATCTAGCATCGAGTAGCGGAACTATCAGTACCGCTACTTGACAATAGATGTAGCACCGACCGGAAAGTCTTATCTCAACAGCATAAGACTTTCCGGTCGGTGCTACATCTATTGTCAAGTAGCAGTACTGATAGTTCCGCTACTCGACGCTAGATGCTAATAGTCTTTTTGGTACTAAAACTGATGTATGGAGTGAGCAATCTATGTATTTTTTTCTCTATGGTTGTACTATAGTTACGTAAGTACCTAACTTAATAAAATAATTAGAAAAAACGATGTCAACGTATTTTTGGGCCACCCTGTAGCACCATATGTACTATAAATATAAAAAACAACGGGATGCACTCAGGGAGTGCCGGCAGAAGTGAAAACTCAATGACTATTGCAGCACTATTTATAATTGAGGTTGACGCCATCTAGCGTTATTTCGTCGCATTACTTGAAACCCCTTAGCACATCACTGTTAGTACTCAAGTTATATTAATACCAATTAGAGGGAAACTCACTAGATGGCATTTAAATCAATAAAGAAAAACTCAATGACATTGAAGTAACAGTTTTTCGATCAGGTCACGTGTCCGTCTTACGTCTTACGGTCACGTGACACCTGTTACGAGTTTAACATTTTTTCCCCATCACAAAAAGTGCACAGCGGCGCTAAAGAAGTTTTCACTGCAATAAAAGCTTGTAAAATAACAACAATAATGTCACATACCGCCCAATTGGTGATCTGGTCCAAATAGAAATAGCTTGAGCTGAACCAGGTAGTGTACGTCAGCACGATGAACACCCAGCTGCGACAGACAAACATACACTATTAATAGGGTATTTGTATCAGTCGATCAGGTTTGTTTTGATGATCAAATGTCTGTATGGCACCCATTGTCTTAAATCAATACAAAAGTCACAAATGATGATCAAAGTCTGGCACCCGCACTTTACTGACGTTAGAAGCCGTTTCAATGTATGGAAAACAAGGAAATTGCGATTTTGTCGGTGAAATATTGCGTTTATGTATATTGTTGGCATACAATATTTGTTTAAATAAAATGTAAGGAATCGAATGGTATCATTATTTTTTTCCTATTTGGAAGTTAACTTTTTAGGGTTCCGTACACAAAGGGTAAAAACGGGACCCTATTACTAAGACTCCGCTGTCCGTCCGTCCGTCCGTCCGTCTGTCACCAGGCTGTATCTCACGAACCGTGATAGCTAGACAGTTGAAATTTTCCAGATGATGTATTTCTGTTGCCGCTATAACAACAAATACTAAAAACAGAATAAACTAAAAATTTAAGTGGGGCTCCCATACAACAAACGTGATTTTTGACCGAAGTTAAGCAACGTCGGGCGGGGTCAGTACTTGGATGGGTGACCGTTTTTTTGCTTGTTTTGCTCTATTTTTTGTTGATGGTGCGGAACCCTCCGTGCGCGAATCCGACTCGCACTTGGCCGGTTCTTTTTTTAACTTTAAGGCCTTGTATTTTTTTATTATTTCCATATATTTTTTAAATTTCCAATGTATTGTGATAAATTGCTAATTTTCTATAACTAGATTTAGTTATAAAATTCAACATGTTTCAAATAACCTATTACATCTTCATGTTCCTCGCGTTGTCCCGGCATTTAGCCACGGCTCATGGGAGCCTGGGGTCCATTTAGCAACTAATACCAACAATTGGCGTAGGCACTAGTTTTTACGAAAGCGCCTGCCATCTGACCTTCCTACCCAGAGGGTAAACTAGGCCTAGGAAAAGCCACTGGTAAATATCAAATGATATTTGGTACATAAGTCCCGAAAAACTCATTGGTACGAGCCGGGGTTCGAACCCGCGACCTCCGGATTGAAAGTTGCACGCTCTTACCGCTAGGCCACCAGCGCTTCTTCACCACTTATATTATTAGACCAGTCGTCAAATAATATAAGTATATTATGACATGATTGTTTATCAGTTTACTTCACTTGCACTATCCCATTAACCGGGGGTTAAGCGGTTAAACCGTTAACCCGGTGTCACATTGTACTAGTAACCATGGTAACTCCAGGTTTAACTGGTTAACCTCGGATTAGTGGTATGGTGGAAGTGGGCATAAGCATAGAGAAATATAGTAAGACAAGAGTGCTCACTCCATACATCAGTTAGACTATAAATTTCAGTGTCTACATCTAGCATCGAGTAGCGGAACTATCAGTACTGCTACTTGACAATAGATGTAGCACCGACCGGAAAGTCTTATCTCAACAGCATAAGACTTTCCGGTCGGTGCTACATCTATTGTCAAGTAGCAGTACTGATAGTTCCGCTACTCGATGCTAGATGCTAATAGTCTTTTTGGTACTAAAACTGATGTATGGAGTGAGCAATCTATGTATTTTTTTGTCTATGGCATAAGAAATGTAACGTACCTGTACCACTGTATAGACTCTCTATGTAGCAATTTAATAACGATATAAAACAGAGTGTACAGGAACAGATTACTCATCAGCACTAGCAGCAGATGTGACGCGAAGTCTCTGCTATGTTGTGCTACTCTGTGGACAATTAAAAATAAGAATAAGAAGAATAAGAATAATATTTATTTAAAAGAGAAAACCTTATTTAGTTTCAAAATTTAAGTTTTTTTTAACTTCCAAAAACGATAAAAGTAAGGGTACCATTCGATTCCTTACATTTCATCCAAAAAAATATTATATAGCAACTATATACATAAACGCAATATTTCACCGACAAAAACGCAATTTTCTTGTTTTATCCATACTACAAGATGGGCTCCCAGAGACCTTGACGTCACGGCCTCTGGCCGTTTTGTATAGGGCGTTTCGCGAGTGAAGTGCGACTGTCGGACTTTGACTACAATTTCTGACTTTTGTGTTACTTTAATGCAATGGGTCCCATATAGACATTTGATCCTAAAAACAAACCCGATCGATTGATACCATAAAAAAAAATAGTCATGTAGCCTATTAATAAGGTCCTGTGGGCCCTGTGGCCCTACCAGGCTAGTCACGTGATAGCCGGAATGTAATGAATGTAATACCACAGAATAAATAATAGTACTAGGTACAGAAGACTCACTCACTAACAAAACGCGTCTGTTACGATCAGCGCAGATATGGCCGCTAGGTGGCGACAGCGCCACGCGCGGCTTATGGCTTTCCCCAAAATTGGGGCCGAACGGATGTACTTTTAGCTACCTGTAGCAAAGCGACGAAATCGCGGAGTGAGCCACGCCTGGTAATAGTTTGAGAAATTAAGCAATTCAAAGAAAGAAAAAAGGAAAAAGAAAAAACTGTGTGTGCGTGTGTGTGTGTGTGAAAAAATAAGCTTTTTGTAAAAAAAAGATACAAGCTTTTATCGCTGACTGTACTTTTCTTTCAATAGGCATTACCCATAAGCAGCAATGACTACTAGTTAGTAGTCATCGGGACAATTCTAACCCAAACACAATACACAATTAGGTTTCGTTGTTTTATCACAGAGTTCCTATGGCCACCTCCTGTCTCCATCATCAGATCAGCTCGATGGTACCATAATATTGCATTGTCACCCGACTTACATGTGTATGCAAATTTTCAGCTTCATCGGAAACCGGGAAGTGGGTCAAATTTAGCTTCCAAGATCTGACCCATAGAAACAGGGCAGTGACATATTTTACTCCATATAATGATAATGTAAGCCTATAAGCTGCAATAGCCCAGTTGGCCAAGTTGGCTATTACGAGCAACACGCAGCGGCCAACATACGAGGGGTGTTCAAAATATTCTCGGTATGAGAATGAAAACAAACAAGTACGAAAAGTTTGATATTTTTATTTTTCAATATACTCCCCCCCTATGTTCATACACTTAAAAGATCGATCAATATTTTTTTTTAATCCTGCATAAAAATATTTTTTATCTTTGGAGTAAAAATGCTCCTCCACTGCCGCCTTCAATGCTTCATCATCGGAAAATTTATTTCCACGCAGATCCTTTTTAAGATTGGGGAACAAAAAGAAGTCGCTGGGGGCTAAGTCCGGACTATACGGTGGGTGAGTAACAGTTTCAAACCCACATTCAACAATAGCTGCCTTGGCAATATGAGCAGTATGGACGGGGGCGTTGTCATGCAGAAGCATAACACCTTTGGTTAACTTTCCTCGCCTCTTTTCTTTGATTGCATCCTTTAATTGACGTAGAATGTTAGCGTAGTACTGTCCTGTGATATTTACACCTTTTTCTTTATAATCGATCAGTAATACTCCTTCACAATCCCAAAAATAATAAATAAATAAATAAATAAATAAATATTCATGGACATTTTTTTACACAAATTGAATAAGCCCCACGGTAAGCTCAAGAAGGCTTGTGTTGTGGGTACTCAGACAACGATAGATATAATATACAAATACTTAAATACATAGAAAACAACCATGACTCAGGAACAAATATCTGTGCTCATCACACAAATAAATGCCCTTACTGGGATTCGAACCCAGGACCGCGGCTTCACAGGCAGGGTCACTACCCACTAGGCCAGACCGGTCGTCAAAATATCGTGGCCATGACCTTGCCAGCTGAAGGGATGACCTTGAACTTCTTGGGATGAGCTGAACCCTTAATGTGCCACTGCATGGACTCTTGTTTACTCTCTGGGTCATAATGATGAACCCAGGTTTCATCTCCAGTAACTATTCTTTGCAGCACCTCATCAGGATTTTCACCGCACAGGTCAATAAAATCGGAACAACAAGCTACACGCATGTCTTTTTGAAGCCGAGTCAGCATTCGCGGAACCCATCTTGCACTTACTTTTGACATATTAAGATGGTCATGGATAATATCATGTACGGTACCAATAGAGAGATTGGTTACTTGTGCTATAGATTTTACCTTCACTCGACCATCTTCCAATATAAGTTTTTCCACTTTATCAATATTTTCTTGTGAAGTAGCTACTACAGGTCGGCCAGGTCTAGGGTCGTCTTCAACACTCTCCCTTCCACGTTTAAACTCGCTTGACCACTTTTGAATGGTAGATAAAGAAGGAGCAGACTCACGGTAAACACAATCCATTTCCTCTTTTATGGTTTTTTGATTTTTACCCTGTTTTGTCAAGAATTTTATCACGCATCGATGTTCTAATTTAGTTAACATTGTCAATTCCCACATGATGTTCATGTTTGTTCAGCAATTGCAGAAAAACAAAAGAACATCTCGGTTCGAATTATACTTTCTTTTACCTTAGCGGCCAGTAACGAAAGAAATTTTAGAAAAGGTTGTAAGATATCAATACCGAGAATATTTTGAACGCCCCTCGTACGTAAGTGTTATGGCGGCTAGTGGCCTTGAAACCAGCTCCCGCGTGGCGCGGTAGTAACAACGACATGACTACATACCCATAAGCAGCAATAGCCCAATTGGCCAAGTTGGCTATTACCAGTGGCGTAGCTAGAGGATATGGCGCCCGGGGCAGGCACCAAATTTGCGCCCCCCCCCCCCAAACGAAATGAACTAACGAAAGGGTTACTTTTTACTTATTAAAGTTTACTTTTGATTTAGACAAATAAGTGTTTTTTTAGTCCATCGGTGGCTAACAAGCTTACGACTCACCTGATGGTAAGCGGTCACCGCATCCTATGGACGTCTGCACTCCAGGGGCGGGTAATGCGCGTTGCCGACCATTTTAAAACTTATACACTTCTTTTTGGAGATCTCCTTAGACTTGAAGATTCAATATCGCTTGTAAGTTTGGGATCGTAGACTATTCATAGCGCGCCTTTGGACTGATTTGAAGGGACCAAGGTGGCATCTAGGTGCTCCTGCCCAAAGGTGACAGCAGTACTCTTTATATGGGATCTGTCCATGGTCGTACGCAGCATTTTTTAAGGGGTGGGGCAGAAGTAGGGGAGGCTGGGGACGTTAACAGAGTACGGTTGAAACAGAGATTCTTAGCTTATGGTCAGAGACCAGGGTGGGACAATTGCCCCACCTTGCCCCACCGTGGGTACGCCTATGGATCTGTCTGCCCCAGAGTAAAGTATCGCCTCCCTTTATTGAGCACACCGAGTTTTTTGGATACGAGCGCAGCCTACCCAGCAAGATGGCTACGAAATTATTGGACGTCACTGATGGAGATGTCAACACCGAGGCTCCCAATACTCCCTGACATGGGATGGATTGTGCCTTGAAAAATAAGGTTTTCTTAGCGGTAAACGCGCAAAATTGAGCCTTGGTGGGATTGAATTGGACTAAATTCTCCCGATCCCACACCAAAACTCTGGATACCTCAATACCTGACACAGGTTTTTCACGGCATTCTAGTATCACAGAACGAGATGTTGGCACGGCATGTGTTATACAGGTTGGTCCAAACCTTGCCGTCCAAAATTTTTTTTTAGATTCCTCATGCTGTGGGCTATCAGAATATGTATGTTAGCCGACTTTTCGTAGTTTTCGAATTATGATTTTTATTGTTATTACTTTTAACTTTTGTTGAGAAATTCCGGGGTGAAGCAATTATTTATTAAAAAAAACTATTGAACTTTTTTGAATATTTCTTTTTGTAACATAATCCTTCACAAACGGCGCAGTTGCTAAATAAAAATCAGCATCCTCACTTGGCTGAGTTGGGAAAAAAAGACAAACTTTTACGTTCAAGCATGTCAAGCTTAGATGTTGCCCTTACCTAAATAAATAAAAAATACAAGCGATTTCAAAGACTTTTGGTTATTTTAGAAACTGCTAGACCCTACGTTTTTTTAAAAGATCAAAAAACTGATACTTAATAGTCATAATTTGTCAGAGTCGCCGGCCAAAGGAACTGAGGTGGAAAGCTTCCAAATTAGTAATTCATTACAAAAATCCTCTTTTGTTATTTCTACTATTATTTTATGGGGTCACTTCCCCATTGCTATTTATGTTATCAGTGCAAATACCACGAACAATTATTAGAAGGCATAAAAGCAACGCAAAGCTTCACCCCGGAATTTCTTAACAAAAGTTAAAAGTTAAACTCGAAATCTACTAAAAATCGGCTAACATACATGGGGTATATTCTGATAACCAACGACGAGCTAGGTTTCCAAAAAAAATTTTTTCACGTCAAGGTTTGGACCACCCTGTATACAGGGTGGCTAAAAAATAACTGCATTTCCGTTGCCAGGGAGGTTTTGGGATTATACTGACCAATTTTTACTTTGAGACCAACCCCTAAGTCGCGAAAAAAAAAATATGACTATTTCCTACATTTTGGCTGGTCCATTTTCTATGGGAGGTATTTGGCCCATTTTGGCGCCCCCCCTTGGACGGCGCCCGGGGCACGTGCCCCCCCCAGCACCCCCCTAGTTACGCCACTGGCTATTACAAGCAACACGCAGCGGCCAACATACGTAGGTGTTATGGCGGCAAGTGGCCTTGAAACCAGCTCTCTGGCGCGGTATATAACTTCACTGTAACATACATGACTACATACCCATAAGCAGCAATAGCCCAGTTGGCCAAGTTGGCTATTACGAGCAGCACGCAGCGGCCAACATACGTAGGTGTTATGGCGGCTAGTGGCCTTGAAACCAACTCTCGTGTGGCGCGGTATTAACAACGACATGACTACATACCCATAAGCAGCAATAACCCAGTTGGCTATAACGAGCAACACGCAGCGGCCAACATACGTAGGTGTTATGGCGGCTAGTGGCCTTGAAACCAGCTCTCGCGTGGCGCGGTATATAACTCCACTGTAACAGACATGACTACATACCCGTAAGCCGCAATAGCCCAGTTGGCCAAGTTGGCTATTACGAGCAGCACGCAGCGACCAACATACGTAGGTGTTATGGCGGCTAGAGTCATCATAACCAGGTCTTATATGGCGCAGTATATAACTCCACTGTCACAGCGACGTGACTATACATACCCAGTAAGCAGCTACTGCTGGGCTATTGCCCAGTTGGCCAAGTTGGCTATTACAAGCAGCGCGCAGCGGTCAACGTATGTGCGTGTTATGGCGCCTAGAATCATCAAAGCTAGGTCGTATATGGCACATACCCGTAAGCAGCAATAGCCTAGTTGGCCAAGTTGGCTATTACAAACAGCACGCAGCGGCCAACATACGTAGGTGTTATGGCGGCTAGTGGCCTTGAAACCAGCTCCCGTGTGGCGCGGTAGTAAAGACATGACTACATACCCATAAGCAGCAATAGCCCAGTTGGCCAAGTTGGCTATAACGAGCAGCACGCAGCGGCCAACATACGTAGGTGTTATGGCGGCTAGTGGCCTTGAAACCAGCTCCCGTGTGGCACGGTATATCACACCGCTATCTGTAAGAGAACATTTTTAGTTTAACATTTCGTATGTGTGTCATAATAGTTATTTACGATACAAGTGCGGAAAACTGGAAACACGAAACGAGTGGCGATAAATTAAAACACGACCGAAGGGAGTGTTTTAAATTGACACGAGTTGCGAATTACCTATTCGCACGTGTATCGTACAACGTTTTACAGTACATATGGCACTTTAAACTTTGGACATACGCACGGAAAGTGCTCTTTCCCGCACTAGTTCAGGAAAGTAGCACTATGTGTACTATAAAGAAATAAATAAGCATACAGGGTGGATTTTCTTTTTGGGTCAGTGAGGGCAGCTACCAGATCCCGTGCTGCTACGAGAAAACGGTCTAAGAAGACCTTCCCTCGATTTCAAATTAATGAAGATTGGCTTTTACAGATTTTGGAAAAAACATACAGGGTGCGAGAAAAAGGTCATTTTTGACAAACTTTTTTTTTGATGCCAATCGATCCCATTCCTATTAAGGATCAAAAGCTTGTATGGAACCAAAAAAAAATTTCCGGCTAGAAAAGCCACAAATCGAGGAAAACTTTTCCCATACAATTTGTTTAAAAAAGAAAACTTTTATTTTTCACATGCTATTTTTGTATGCCAATCGATTCCATTCCTATCCAGTATCAATAGTTTCTTTGGGGTCAACTTACGGTAATGTACTAAAAAGCCACAAATTAAAGAAAACTTTTTCCATACATTTACTATGGAGAAAATGTGAAATTTAATTCACATTTTTCTATCTGGCCAATCAGTCCTGTTACATTTAAGGACCATAATACTGTATGAAGACATTGCTGTAGGACTGATGGGCGAGATAGAAAATTGAGAATAACATTTCACATTTTCCCCATAGTAAATGTATGGAAAAAGTTTTTATTAATTTGTGGCTTTTTAGTACTCATACTCATACTCATACTCATTCTTTATTGGTAATAGATGATTACATGTCAACTTACATAGCTAGTACAAATAACATAATAAAAAATATATATATAAAGTATTCTAAATATTAAAGTTGATTCGCTACTTGCGTAGTTTTATATTTTCATTCATTTAAGTACATTAATATTTCGCAGTCAGAAATTCTTCTATATTATAGAACGACCGCTCAACAAGCCAAGTTTTAAGTTTGTTCTTAAAGAGTAACAAACTAGGTGCGTCTGTTATTGATGCTGGCAGGTTATTATACACGGAGGGGCCCATGACGTGTATAGTTTTTGCTCTCTTTGCTAAGCTACGGGGCACCACTGCTAGTTTTTGTCCGTATCGTGTAATCCGGTCGCTGTTGTCGCCCGCTTGGGGTATTTATCCAAATTCTCTCGCGTGTATAAAGCTGTTTGCAGTATCAATAGACCCGGCAACGTGATAATCCCCAGGGTGGTGAAGTGTGGCCTTGCAGACTCGTACCATGGGACACGAGCAATAGCCCTTACAGCTCGTTTTTGGAGCCGGAAGACACGCTGCCAATCGGCTGCACGTCCCCATAGCTCAAGCCCGTATTGAAGGATGGATTGTATACTTGCGAAGTAACAGCTGCGGACTGCCTGAAGCGGGAGAACGGTCATCAGCCTGCTAAGGGCGAAACAGGCACTACCCAATTTGCCGCACAGGGAATTAATATGGCTCTCCCACGTTAGGCATTGGTCTATGTGGAAGCCCAAAAAGGAGGTACTTTTAACCTGGTCTATGGTGCCGCCGGCGAGGCCTACATGCAACGGACGGCGCTTGCGCCCAGACAAATCAAACTGGATGATATGCGTTTTGGTTAGGTTTAGTATCAGGCCGTTTTGTTTAAACCAGTTCCACAGTTGTCCGGCTACTTGGTTTACCTTTACATTTACCTTTACTTTACATTACCGTAAGTTGACCCCTAGGAAACTATTGATACTGGATAGGAATGGAATCGATTGGCATACAAAAACAGCATGTGAAAAATAAAAGTTTTCATTTTCATACAAATTGTATGGGAAAAGTTTTCCTCGATTAGTGGCTTTTCTAGCCGGAAATTTTTTTTTGGTTCCATACAAGCTTTTGATCCTTAATAGGAATGGGATCGATTGGCATCAAAAAAAAAGTTTGTCAAAAATGACCTTTTTCTCGCACCCTGTAGGTTTTTTCCAAAATCTGTAAAAGCCAATCTTCATTAA
The DNA here is from genome assembly GCF_948474715.1 of Cydia amplana. Lineage (NCBI taxonomy): Eukaryota > Metazoa > Arthropoda > Insecta > Lepidoptera > Tortricidae > Cydia > Cydia amplana. The sequence goes on along the minus strand of NC_086095.1, from coordinate 1,243,917 downwards.
TTTGAAATCGAGGGAAGGTCTTCTTAGACCGTTTTCTCGTAGCAGCACGGGATCTGGTAGCTGCCCTCACTGACCCAAAAAGAAAATCCACCCTGTATACTGCTCACTACATACATCAGTTTTGTTAGCAATACGCTTATTATTTTCATGGTCGACATCTAGCGTCAAGTAGCTGATTTATCAGTACTGCTACTTGACAAATTCGTCAGTTGCGACACTTGTGACATCTGGTGTCAAGTAGCGGTACTGATAGTTCCACTACTTGACGTTAGATGTCGACTACGGAATAGCTCGCGTTTTGGTAAGAAAACTGATATCTGGAGTTACCACTCTCTTTACTTATATTTCTCTATGGTTAAAATGGGTCTCCATTGTTTCCCAAAAAGTTTTAAGTAAGCCATAATGTATTGTTTGCCCGCATTTTCGTTAGTCATAATTCATTTGGTCATAGAGAAATATAGTAAGACAAGAGTGCTCACTCCATACATCAGTTAGACTATTAGTTTCAGTGTCTACATCTAGCATCGAGTAGCGGAACTATCAGTACTGCTATTTGACAATAGATGTAGCACCGACCGGAAAGTCTTATCTCAACAGCATAAGACTTTCCGGTCGGTGCTACATCTATTGTCAAGTAGCAGTACTGATAGTTCCGCTACTCGATGCTAGATGCTAATAGTCTTTTTTAATACTAAAACTGATGTATGGAGTGAGCAATCTATGTATTTTTTTCTCTATGATTTGGTTCAGAAACGCGTCACTTTTCAGGATTGCCATATAACAAACCTAACCTAACCTAACCTATCTATAGGATAACCTTACGAAAAGTCTGAAAAGTTAACGGATTCAGTTTTATGACAAATCAATACATTATGACTTAAAACTTTATGGGTAAAAGGGACCCCGGTTAAAATAAGAATGCCCATGATGACTCACCCAGTCGGAACCTGCCGAGATAGTATATCTGAAAGGTCATGATGAGACACGTGGTGAGGTGTAGTATTGTGAACGCGACCCAGAAGTACACGTTAGCGTTTAGCACACCCACCAGACCTGGGGGAGAAGAGGCATTTTATTCACATGTGAGGCAAAGTAATCAAATGCAAATTTTGAGTTGTTTCCTTATGTTTGCTGGTAGAATTGACTTTTAAATGATCAATCAATCAATCAATATTTTTAGGGTTCCGTACCCAAAGGGTAAAAACGGGACCCTATTACTAAGACTCCGCTGTCCGTCCGTCTGTCACCAGGCTGTATCTCACGAACCGTGATAGCTAGACAGTTGAAATTTTCACAGATGATGCATTTCTGTTGCCGCTATAACAACAAATACCAAAAAACAGAATAAAATAAAGATTTAAGTGGGGCTCCCATACAACAAACCTTATTTTTGACCGAAGTTAAGCAACGTCGGGCGGGGTCAGTACTTGGATGGGTGACCGTTTTTTTGCTTGTTTTGCTCTATTTTTTGTTGATGGTGCGGAACCCTCCGTGCGCGAGTCCGACTCGCACTTGTCCGGTTTTTGTCTTTGTTGATGATTTTGGATGATAAATATTTAATAACATTCATTTGGATTTGATTTGGTTTGATTTTGTTTGATAGTTTACATGAAATATTTGCTTCTGGTTGGTGCGGTGAAAAATGCGTTTGCGTTTCAATCGGGGGCAAATTTTGTTTAACCCTCGTGCTTTGAAACCTTCGCAACGCTCAAGATTCCATTTTTCGAACCAATTTTGGAATCTTTCGCTTGCTCGGGTATCAATATATATTAGCACGAGCGGTTAAACAACAACTTTGCCCCTTTGTAAAACAAATAACTATTTATATTATGTCTGAGTTGGCTTTCTAGTTAAAATTCTCTATTGGAAAATGTCTTCAGAACTCAACGTATAATATACACTTCTTTAATAATGTGAACTTACCCACAAATATAATAAGAGCTAGAACACCGAAAGTGGCGTGAGCCCTCGCGTTGATGTCGGGATGCCGGGACTGGTATATCTTCACCATACATAGTACCGACGTAACGTACATGAACGACGTATCTATAACAAAAATATTCAATCATAATTACTTTTTAAGTTACTTACATAAGATGTTACTAACCATAGTTTTGATAAGTCTTGTAAATATGTAAAATAATTACTAACAATTTTATGGATATGTATGTCTGAAATAAATAAATGAATTGAATTGAAAATCACACACACAAGACAAAATATAATCTTAAAAGAAAATGAAAATGAAAATGAAAAATGAAAAATATTTTATTCAGTAGCTTAAAAAACAAATTACAGTATCTGCACTGGTGCCTCTTTTTAAGTGAGAATACACTTGTGCTAAGAGAACACCGCTCTTCCACGCGGTACAATAAGTATCTTAGGAATAATATGTAATATGTAATAATAATAATAAACTATAAAGCTTGGGCCCTGCCCCGCTGCCGGCGGCATTCTAGGTTAGGTTTTTTATAATGTGTTTATATGTATTTTTTATTGTTTTGTAAGTGTTTTTATATTTTACTTTTATATTCATATTATAAATAACCTAACGTAAGAGGAAAGATAAATAAAGGAATAATAATAAACTATGAAAAAATTACAAATTCTAGCATTAATATAAGTATTAACTAGACCTTATATTATATTAATATAAGTATTAAATAGACCTTAGTGTGGTTTAATGTGGTATAGGGTACTTAATATAAAAGTGTGTGTGTGTGTGTGTGTGTGTGTGTGTGTTTTGTTTCAGTCTATACTAATATTCTCTATACTTATATATTACTTATTTTGATTAAGTTTTCTATGTCGTTGTAACTTTTAGTTTTTAGCCATTTTGTTAACCTACTCTTACACTCGTATGTGGTGCAGGAATGTATGTCAATGTATTTGTTTATTTGATTATATAGTTTGCAAGATTGTGCCTGTTGCTGTCTTCTGGCAAATGCAGTTTTCACTGTAAGGGTTTTAATTACATTAGTCTTTTTCCTACGTGTGCATGTATTGTCTGTTTTGTATGTGGTTCGCTTGTGTGTTTTTAGAACCTGTGTTAAAACCTGTCGTGTGAATTAAGCTCCAATTTTGGAACACCTGTGGAACAAGACTACGGGTGCGGAACACGAATCTACATATATATCAATCAATTAATTAATTTAATTCAGACATAAATTAAGACACAAGACCAGACGATTCAACGGAGCCACGCCGTTTTGTCGCCTGAATAGTGTTTAGTTTTTAATTTTATAAAATGCATATGTATGTTAGTGTGTAAGGTATTTGTAATATGGGCCTTGTTGCCTGATTTAAATTTCTAAATAAATAAAAAATTAAATTAAAAATCCATAAGATTGTTAGTAATTACTAGACTTATCAAACTCTCACCAATTTGGTTCGACTTTTATGATTTTAAATTTTTTTTTGGATCATTATCTATGGTATAGGGTCTACACTTGAGGAACATGTCAAAGGGTATGGAAAAAAGTCTACGCTTGTGGAACACGAGCCTACATAAGTGGAATACTTACCAAACTGAAAGTTAATGCTGTACAAACAAGGTAAACAGCTGAAAGCTATAGTATATTTGTTTAATAATGAATTAATTAATAAGCGTGTGTCTTGTCAGTGAATTGTCAAATTATGGAACGCGAGTGACATATGTGGGCAATGACTAGGTGTGGGAAAAAAGTCTACGGGTAATGTATCACTATACCACGAGTACAGAACAACTCTACGGGTATGGAACAAAGTATACGCGTGTATAACACGACTCTACGGATATGGAACAAGTTCCACACGTGTGGAACTGTGGAACACTCACCGAATTGGAAATTCATGCTGTTGGGACACACGTGATAGGCAGCTGAGAGCATGCCTTCGCTTACAAGCGCTATGCCCATGGCGTATAGAAGACCGAAGTGCTGTGGTATTCCCAACTCTTTCTGAAATATTTTTTTTGTCAAAAATTGCATTTTTTATGAAGCTTTTATCGCTGACTGTACTTTTCTTTCAACAAATGACCATAAAGTGTAATTCTATGGAACTTACAAACTATAGTTTGTCAAAGGACTGTCTCATTTCAAACATAGACTGAGAGAATCATACTATCTTTGTCTTACACTAGTACTAGCACCCAAAAGAAAAGGATGAGTATAGTTTTTTTTTATTCTTTATTTACTGCCAATTTGGTTTGTAGTTGGTCAAACCAAATTGGTAGTAAATTTGTACGAACCGCCATATTGAAATCTCTGAATTATGAATTTACTAGCGACTTTTGTTTAAACAATTTACATAGTTAGCAAGTTCCATAGAATGACACTACGTCATAAGATATATAGTCTAGCATCCCACCATAACTTTCTTACGTCAAAGTTTATAGTCCAGCATCCCACCAGAAAATTACTTACGTCAACGATTGTAGTCCAGGATCCCACCAAAAATTTCCTAGTCATAAGATTATAGTCCAGCATCCCAACAAAAAATCTCATGTCGTAAAATAAAAATTTCCTTGTCTCACAAGATTATAGTCCAGCATCCCAACAAAAAATCTTGTAAAATTCCTTACCTCTCGCCTAAGCCGGGCCTGGTACCAGTCGTGCCTGCGCCACACAGCGACCAGGAACAGAGCCCCTAGTACCACGTAACCCAGGTTGGATTACACGTGGTTGAAGTCAGAGAGCGCTAGTAGGGGATGGGCGCATAAAGAGTTGAAGTAGCATAAGTCCGCGTTGCCTGACTATATAGTCTAGTATCCCACCAAAACTTTCTTACGTCAAAGTTTATAGTCCAGCGTCCCACCAGAAAATAACTTACGTCAACGATTATAGTCCAGGATCCCACCAAAATTTTCTTAGTCTCATAAAATGTATAGTCCAGCACCCCAACCAGAAAATTACTTACGTCAACGATTATAGTCCAGGATCCCACCAAAATTTTCCTAGTCTCATAAGATTATAGTCCAGCATCCCAACAAAAAATCTCATGTCGTAAAATAAAATTTCCTTGTCTCACAAGATTATAGTCCAGCATCCCAACAAAAAATCTTGTAAAATTCCTTACCTCTCGCATAAGCCGGGCCTGGTACCAGTCGTGCCTGCGCCACACCGCGGCCAGGAACAGAGCCCCTAGTACCACGTAACCCAGGTTGGATTACACGTGGTTGAAGTCAGAGAGCGCTAGTAGGGGATGGGCGTATAAAGAGTTGAAGTAGCATAAGTCCGCGTTGCCTGACTATATAGTCTAGCATCCCACCAAAACTTTCTTACGTCAAAGTTTATAGTCCAGCGTCCCACCAGAAAATAACTTACGTCAACGATTATAGTCCAGGATCCCACCAAAATTTTCTTAGTCTCATAAAACGTATAGTCCAGCACCCCAACCAGAAAATTACTTACGTCAACGATTATAGTCCAGGATCCCACCAAAATTTTCCTAGTCTCATAAGATTATAGTCCAGCATCCCAACAAAAAATCTTATGTCGTAAAATAAAAATTTCCTTGTCTCACAAGATTATAGTCCAGCATCCCAACAAAAAATCTTGTAAAATTCCTTACCTCTCGCCTAAGCCGGGCCTGGTACCAGTCGTGCCTGCGCCACACCGCGGCCAGGAACAGAGCCCCCAGCACCACGTAACCCAGGTTGGAGTACACGTGGTTGAAGTCAGAGAGGGCTAGTAGGGGATGGGCGCATAAAGAGTTGAAGTAACATAAGTCCGCGTTGCCCGACTGGTTTAGCAACTGTAACAAACATGGTGGAATTAGTTTACCAAATAATTTTAAATATAAAATGTTTTAATTTAACCTGTGGTCCGCTTGGCAACTAATCCCAAGAATTAGCATAGGCACTAGTTTTTACGAAAGCGACTGCCATCTGACCTTCCAACCCAGAGGGTAAACTAGGCCCGTATTGGGATTAGTCCGGTTTCCTCACGATGATTTCCATCACCGAAAAGCGACTGGTAAATCTCAAATGATATTTCGTACATAAGTTCCGAAAAATCATTGGTACGAGCCGGGGTTTGAACCCGCGACCTCCGGATTGCAAGTCGCACGCTCCTACACATTTTATGTATTATATCAACAGCATATATGTACTTAAATTGTGTGGTATATGCATGGGTGGGTCAATAAGATGTGAAGATATGACCTATTACTTAACCTCCTAAGGCCCATTGTCCTACCTATAGTACTTCTTCAGTTCGATGAAATTTAAACCATATTCAATTGGAACAGAGTTGAAGTTTGAAATTGAACGCCTTTCTGAATTTAAAACTTCTAAATCGTTTTTTTGTTAACAATTTTAAAACTGTGGGAGTTAAGTAGTAGTCTAGAACACAGCTAACGTTCCAGAGGTACATATTGAGCGTACTTACCCTTGGGTATGTCACCACGAGTTGTATGACCGGCAGTGTGTAGAACACAGCTACCGTCAGAACGTTCCAGAGGTACATTTTGAGCGAACTTACCCTTTGGTATGTCACCACTAGTTGTATGACCGGCAGTGTGTAGAACACAGCTACCGTCAGAACGTTCCAGAGGTACATTTTGGGCGAACTTACCCTTTGGTATGTCACCACGAGTTGTATGACCGGCAGCGTGTAGAACACAGCTACCGTCAGAACGTTCCAGAGGTACATTTTGGGCGAACTTACCCTTTGGTATGTCACCACGAGTTGTATGACCGGCAGTGTGTAGAACACGGCTACCGTCAGAACGTTCCAGAGGTACATTTTGAGTGAACTTACCCTTTGGTACGTCAACACCAGCTGTATGACCGGCAGTGTGTAGAACACGGCTACCGTCAGAACTTTCCAGAGGTACATTTTGAGCGACCTTACCCTTTGGTATGTCACCACGAGTTGTATGACCGGCAGCGTGTAGAACACAGCTACCGTCAGAACGTTCCAGAGGTACATTTTGAGTGAACTTACCCTTTGGTATGTCACCACCAGCTGTATGACCGGCAGTGTGTAGAACACAGCTACCGTCAACACGTTCCAGAGGTACATTTTGGGCGAACTTACCCTTTGGTATGTCACCACGAGTTGTATGACCGGCAGTGTGTAGAACACGGCTACCGTCAGAACGTTCCAGAGGTACATTTTGAGTGAACTTACCCTTTGGTACGTCAACACCAGCTGTATGACCGGCAGTGTGTAGAACACGGCTACCGTCAGAACTTTCCAGAGGTACATTTTGAGCGAACTTACCCTTTGGTATGTCACCACGAGTTGTATGACCGGCAGCGTGTAGAACACAGCTACCGTCAGAACGTTCTAGAGGTACATTTTGAGCGTACTTACCCTTTGGTACGTCACCACCAGCTGTATGACCGGCAGTGTGTAGAACACAGCTACCGTCAGAATGTTCCAGAGGTACATTTTGGGCGAACTTACCCTTTGGTATGTCACCACCAGCTGTATGACCGGCAGTGTGTAGAACACAGCTACCGTCAGAACGTTCCAGAGGTACATTTTGGATCGCGCTTGCAACACTCGAGGGCGACACCTATAACATATGTCATGTGTTTTGTAATAAATAAAACTTGTCAAAAAATATTAGTTCGTATACCTCAGGCCAAAAGTATGGAAACAAGCTTATATGAAAAAAACACCTCCCCATCATACTGAGCTTTCTCTCGATTGATATCATCCAATGTAATTCTACTCCGACTCAGTTTCTGAAAATGAATCTCGGCCGAAAGGTATTACTAGCCTCGTGTTCATAACACAGCCTCGCTTCGCTCGACTCTCAATGCCACACTCGGCCGGCAATAGCCGTTTTCCAGGCCTTTAAATATATTACTAGCCTCGTGTTCATAAGACGGCCTCGCTTCGCTCGACCGGCAATTGCCTATGTCCCCGCTTTATAGTAAGATACTATTCCGGATTGAACCCGCTACCCACCTGGCTAAGTTGGCTACACACAGCCTCCCCATTATCCTGAGATCTTTCTCACGGTTAATGTCATCCAATGTGGAATAGTCTGACTCCGTGTCAGATGATGAACTGCATTCTGTAACAAATGTCAGATCATATCATTACACCTACTATATCTTATAAAACAAAGTCCCCCGCCGGGTCTATCTGTTTGTGAGTTTGTTTGTATGTTCGCGATAAACGCAAAAACTACTGAACGGATTTTCATGCGGTTTTCACTTATCATTAGAGTGATTCTTGAGGAAGGTTTAGGTGTATAATTTGTTAACCCGTGCGAAGCCGGGGCGGGTCACTAGTTTTAACTATAAAACTCCCGTGAAACTCGCTCATATTATAGTATTTTACAGTACATTTATACAATCGTGATATATAATACAGAGCTTTTCAGTCGAGTACCGTGTTTAGGCCACGAAGCTTGCTGAATGGCCTAAATAAGGCATGATATTAAAAAGCTTGATTATATCACGTGATGCACAGTATATCCTACAGATTTTAGTTTTTTAAGATATATGCTGAATTCCATTGGATGTAAGTGTTTAGCTTTAGTTCACACTAGTACTTTTACTCGAGTATAAAGGCCAGAGCGCACCGACTGCGTATCGCAAGCGGTGTGCCGTCTCTTATAAGGATCGGTATATTACAACGCGCACGTGCACGTCTATGAACACGCCTTCGGTGTGCACAGGCCTTAAAGCAACCATAGAGAAATATAGTAAGACAAGAGTGCTCACTCCATACATCAGTTCAGACTATTTATTTCAGCGTCTACATCTAGCATCGAGTAGCGGAACTATCAGTACTGCTACTTGACAATAGATGTAGCAGTACTGATAGTTCCGCTACTCGATGCTAGATGCTAATAGTATTTTTGGTACTAAAACTGATGTATGGAGTGAGCACTCTTATGTATTTTTTTCTCTATGAAGCTACGCACATATTATAACTACAGTAAGCGTAATGGTATGTAATGACAAACACAACAAAATGGCTCGATGAAGTCATCACACACCACTATGCTTACCGCACAACTCTGTGTCAGAATACAGCTCTGTCACGTCAGATAACAGCTCTGTCATGTCAGATGACAGTTCTGTCACGTCAGATGCTCGAGGCTGCATGAAGGACAGTTTGATGAAACTGCCTTCCATCTTATCTGAAAAATCTGACATCGAAACTTACTAAAGTATCATACAAGTCGAATTTAAGGCGCGGTGAGTTCAGGTCGTTCTATAAACTCAGCTGCCTAAGCACTGAGCGGACGGCCGTGCGTGCCCGGGATTGGTCATTTTAGTATTATAACAAAAAAAACCGGTTAAGTGCGAGTCGAACAAAATTTGCCCCCGAGTGAAACACAAAATTTTTCACCACACCAATCCGATTTTTTTTTAATTAACTGTAAGATATCAAACAAAATCAAATCCAAGTGAATGTTATTAAACATTTATCATTAAAAAACATCATTTTAAAAGTCAATTCTACCAGCAAACATAAGAAAACAACTCAAAATCTGCATTTGATACCTTTTACTTTGCCTCACATGTGAATAAAATGCAACTTTGCTATCAGTTTTTAAACAATCAAGAGAGCCTTTACCAGTTGGTGTGGTGAAAATACATATACTGATGGTACAAACAGCAGCAAAAGTTCCTAAGCGGGCGAGCTGTTCAAAATTACCTGCACACGCTCTTATTCTCTTAATAAATAAAGTCGCGTCAACATCATTAGGGTTCCGTACCCAAAGGGCAAAAAACGGAACCCTATTACTAAGACTTCGCTGTCCGTCCGTCCGTCCGTCTGTCACCAGGCTGTATCTCATGAACCGCGATAGCTAGACAGTTGAAATTTTCACAAATGATGTATCTCTGTTGCCGCTATAACAACAAATACTAAAAATAAAATAAAATAAATATTTAAGGGGGGCTCCCATACAACAAACACGATTTTTTTGCTCTATTTTTTGTTGATGCTGCGGAACCCTCCGTGCGCGAGTCCGACTCGCACTTGGCCGGTTTTTTTTGAACACGTGTTCCGCTTAGCAACTTCTGCTGCTGACTGTACTTACCGATGTCCCTGCGATCTCCCTCGCCCACTAGACACCGCGAGCTCTCAGCTTTCACGTTGATGGGCGTGGCGTGCCGTCTGCGGACGGACACGTTGGCCACGTCGTGCGGCGTCGAGGGGGATGAGATGCATTCCGCTGGAAAGAAAGAGCAGATATTTAATGGGTCGACAGAGTGACATCCCTAGTGCGCCAAACGTTCAAGCTGATAGACATAAGAACCCTAACGCAGCCCCTGCTGCGATCATGTATTCCTGGTACCATTACTTACTGTATTTGCATATATTTGTGAAATATTTGCCTGTAGTTGTGTGTATTTGTTGAATATTTACATGTATTCGCTCAGTATTTACCAGTATTTGTCTGTATTCGGACAGTATTTGGCTGTATATGTTTGTATTTCTGTATTTTATTATTACCTTCATAACCTTCATTCAAGTTAGCCTCGGCGTCTTGTCTCGTCTTGCGTCGTTGACACACGACAGTAATTATAAAGGCGACGTAGGAACATAAGAAGAAGCCGAGTGCAGCCCCTGCTGCGATCATGTAGTCCTGGTACCATTACTTACTGTATTTGCATGTATTTGCCTATAGTCGTGTGTATTTGATCAATATTTGTACGTATTCGCTCAGTATTTATCAGTATTTGTCTGTATTCGGACAGTATTTAGCTGTATATGTTTATTTCTGTATTTTTTCTTACCTTCATTCAAGTTAGCCTCAGCGTCCTGTCTCGCCTTGCGTCGTTGATACACGACCGTGATTATAAAGGCCACGTAGAAACATAAAAAGAAGCCGAGCGCAGCCCCCGCTGCGATCATGTAGTCCTGGTAAGATATCGTCGCTATGATGCGAAGGCTGAAACAAAAGGGCTTATTTTAACTAACATTAACCACACTACATAGTAAAATTATTAAATGAAACGACCGTTGAAGAGATTTAGAACAGACTGACTTTTATTTTTTTTTAAACCATAGACACATAGTATATAGATATTACAGACACAGTAATGTGAATCACCAATATAGATGTCGCTACTATATGTTATTTATTTTGATAACAACCAATACCCCCACTTAATCAAAATAAAGTACATTACATACAATGCAACTTATAACACTACTGCACTACTATACACTGTGGTTGCATGCCCATCAATTTCAAAAAATTATGATGCTTAACAGAGTTTAATGCCTTGGTTAACAAATCAGCAACCATATTTATAGTTGACATATACTTAACCTTAACTATATTATTATTAACACATTCCCGGCAAAAATGATATTTAATATCTATATGTTTTGTCCTATTATGGAAAACCGGATTGTGTAAAAGTTTGTGGGCACTTTGGTTATCATTAAAAATATCAATACAATACACATCTCCTGTGATCTCTTGATACAAGTTTCTTAAGTAAATTGCCTCTTTACAACTCTCTGATATTCCAACATATTCAGCTTCTGTAGAAGAAAGACTTACATTTTTTTGTTTTTTACTACCCCAAGAAATTACACCCTCTGACAAAGTAAAGCAGTACCCCGTATATGACTTTCTGTCTACTGCATCGCTACCCCAGTCAGCATCAACATATCCCACAATTTCTTTATTACCTGTGCCTCTATATGTTATACAATAATCTTTAGTTTTCTTAAGATACCTAAGTATACGTTTACAATGATTCCAATGCTCTTTATCATAACAATTGTTGAACTGGCTAAGATATACCACTGAGTATGCTATATCAGGACTGGTAAGTATAGCTAAATACATTAAGCACCCTATTAATTGCTGATAAGGCAAACTTTTATTACTTTTCTCAAATTTAGTTAATTTTAATCCACTTTCCATTGGAGTGTCTACAGTGTGACAATCACTTAAATTGAATTTCAATAACAGCTGCTGTATATATTCACTCTGACTTAAAGTCAGTACACTTTTTTCTTTATCATAGCAAACTGACATTCCAAGACACTGTCTTACTTGACCCAAGTCCTTAATTTTAAATTGAGATCCTAAAATTGCTTTTAAATTACAAGTTTCTTTTTCATCGCTTGAGAATACAAAGAAGTCGTCCACATGTAGAGCGACTATTGTAGTTTTATTTTTTATATACAGACATGGCTCATATTTTGACTTTACATAACCATTTTTAGTAAGACACTCGTCCACCTTTTGATACCACATTCTTGACGCTTGTTTCAGGCCATATATTGCCTTTTTTAATTTAAGTACTTTACTATTGTCTTCACAGTAAAAACCCTGAGGTTTTTGCATGAAAATATTCTCATTAAGCTCCCCATTCAAGAATGCGGTAGTCACATCCAGATGAGTTATGTCTAGTTTAAGCTTTACAGACAAAGCAAACAGTAACCTTAGGGTACTATGTCTCACGACAGGCGAAAAAGTTTCCACATAGTCCACACCGGGCTGTTGTGTAAACCCTTTTGCCACTAATCTAGCACGATAGCGCACTTCATTGTCTGGTCCAATTTTTTTCTTTAGCACCCACTTACACTGCACTATGGTACCACTTATAGGGACATCGACCACTTCCCACGCACTATTTTCTTCGAAGCACTTCAATTCTTCTCTGACTGCCTGTAACCATTGGTCCCTCTCAGACCCTTTCAAGGCTTCTTCCAATGTCAGTTCCATTGTACTGTCCATAATATTATTCTGGGTAAAAAACACACCATCAAATCCAAATCTTTCAGGTGCACGACGCTGTCTCACTGGTCTGGATACAGAAGTATCCTCAATGACTTTACTAGTATCAATTGTGTCTTCATACTCACTGGGAACATACTCGCTGGATGTATCCGATGCAGACACATCTGTCAGTGTCGATTCTGTGTGTTCTTCCCCCACTGAATCTTGCAGTACCTGGTGCTTTACTTCTTCTTCATCTTTTTCTTCAACCTCCATAATGCTATATGATTCTGAGGGCTTTTCCATCACTATAATATCTCTGCTTGTAGAGATTTTCTTTGTTTCTGGATCATATATTCTGTATCCCTTTACATTGTCAGGATACCCGAGTAGTATACACTCACGTGACTTCTTGTCCCACTTAGTCCTCTTCTGTTTCTCTATATGAACCATAACTGGAGAACCAAATATTCTTATATTGCTTAGATCTGGTTTCATCCCAGTCCAGAGTTCATATGGTGTCTTACCATTCAACACCGAAGACACAGTGCGATTGTGAAGATAAACCGCTGTATGACAGGCCTCGGCCCAAAACTTCTTATCGAGCTTAGCATCATAAAGCATACATCTTGCTTTTTCAACCACGGACCTATTCTGGCGCTCGCATAATGAGTTTTGTTCAGGAGTGTATGGGTTACTTCTCTGATGTATGATACCCATTTCCTTCAAGTAAGTTTCAAAACTTGAGTTACAAAACTCTTTTCCATTGTCACTACGAACAATCTTCACCTTTCTATTTGTTTGATTTCTGCCATAGCTTTAAATTCTTTAAAGCACTTCAAAGCTTCATTCTTGTGCTTTAAGAAGTATATAAACGTCATCCGGCTAAAATCATCTACAAATAACTGAAAATATACTGAGCCTCCTAGTGAAACTGCCTCCATGGGACCACATAGGTCAGTATGTACTCGATCCAACAAATCACTGCTTCTAGTGCCTACATGCTTGAAAGGCAGCCGGCACTGCTTGCCCTCACAGCATGTCTTGCAAGACGATTTGGTGATATCAACTTTTTCGTTCAAATCCATGCCTTCTACTGCATTCTTTGTCTTCATTAAGCAATCACTGTGAACGTGACCCATTCTACGGTGCCAAACCTCGCCCGACGTAGTCACCGCAGCAACTAGTCGTCTAGAAACTGTATTCAACTTGTAAACACCATTTGTCAACGCTGCAGTAGCTACCAAGTCGCCAATTCTGTTGAAAATAAGACAACCGGTCTTGGTAAACTCCACTTTGTTTCCCTTTTCAATCAATTTACTCACAGAGAGAAGGTTAGTTGTCAAATTCGGTACACAAAGTACACCTTCGATGTTTATCTCGTATTCACAGTCCTTCACTGAGGTTACGATCTGAATATCACCAGCACACGTTACCGAAACGATTTCTCGGTTAGCAACAACTATTTCTTCGCTAGTTTCACGAAAGTTACTTGTAATCCAATCTCGGTTTGGTGTTAGATGAACACTCGCGCCAGAGTCAACATAGTAGTCGTTTTTACTAAAACTTCCACTTAAAAACACAGCTGAGAATGCGTTAGTCTGTTTACGATCTACGTTTTTATTCAATTTAGAATTATAAGTGCACTGCGTACGATAATGACCCATTTCGTGACAGCGATAGCATTTGACATTTGCTTTTGTTGACTTAGCCCCCTTCGCGCCATCTTTGTTCCCGGCAGCCATTTGTCGATTTTTGTGTTGCCAGTTTTTAGACGCAGCAAATGCACTATCTCCTTCACTGCCATCGACACAAGTTCCGGTTTCCATATCGAGAAGTTTGCTTTTAATGGCGTCCGCTGTCACTTGAATGCCTGAATGTTCTATAGCCATAATCATGGGTGAGAACTTCTCTGGTAATCCAGCTAGGAGCAACGAGCCAATCCACTCGTCATTTATTGCAAATCCTGTTCCACATAATTTTTGCCCCGTCTCGATGATTTGAGTAACGTAGGATGTCATGGAACTGCAATTATCCAATCGAATGGAAATTAAAGTTCTTAAAAGACTGATTCTTCGCGTAAAACCGGAATCATCAAAAAGCGATTTGAGCTTTTCCCACAGTGCCTTTGAAGTAGTTACGGTCTTAATATGAACATACAATGACGAATCAATGGTAAGAACCAACTTTGCCTTTGTCTTGGCATCATCTGCGGCCGGAACAGCTACTTCTGCACCGTTCGCATCTAATTCTGGCTTGATGCACTTGATCATTCCTTCCAGAACTAAGAAGTTTTCTGCCGCAAATACCCATTCGTCGTAGTTCTCTCTTCCTTTAAGTTTTGGCACGTTAACTATATAGTTCGCCGCCATTTTTGCACAGTCACTGTCCGTTTTTATACACAGAGTTCAAAACTGCCCGACTAACTAACTAATCCTACTGCGAAATATAATACTGCAATTACTTTTACACTGAAAAATTACTTATATTTTCGCGATTTAGTAGTCTAAAGGCCATAAGCTGGACCATAACCTATTAAATGAAACGACCGTTGAAGAGATTTAGAACAGACTGACTTTTATTTTTTTTTAAACCATAGACACATAGTATATAGATATTACAGACACAGTAATGTGAATCACCAATATAGATGTCGCTACTATATGTTATTTATTTTGATAACAACCAATAGCTCTTAACAAGGTTTCAATTGACTTGTTTCATTCTGATTTGTTAGGAAAGGCCAATTACTATGTAGTGGCCAATAACTATAGCATTCACCCTATCCTCCTAAGTCCCTGCGTACAAATTTTTGTACATAATCCAAAAAATATTTTGAACTTTCATTGAGTAACTAAGGGTTACAAATTCAAAAACAAAACGAATGCTTCTGGGTCTCAGGGGGCTATACATGCAATAGATTCATGTGGTTTTCGCTTATACTTGTCAAGAAGTTATCTGTATTTGTCGGTATTCGAAATTTATTATCCCATACATGCAAATGTATTTACCAATATTTTTATGTATTTCATTATATTTATTTGTATTTGCCAGTATTTCTATTTATTTCCCTTGTACGTGTAAAGTGTTTGTCTGTATTTCACCTGATTTTGCATATATTCACATGTATTCGTCAACAATTGCTAATGCTTTGTTTTTTTTAATGTAATATATATCACGTCTTGGCCTGATCTGTAAGTGGTATGTACATAATGTAGTTGATTTAATTATAAATAAAAAGAATTAAAAAAACTTACGTGAAGTTCTTAGTCCTCGCCGTGGTGGCTACGTAGTTTTGCTCCCAGCCAAGGTACCGCGCCATGGTGGGTAGAGTTTTGTTTGCGTTTTGTCCCGTACAGTCCTCGTCCGAAGTTTTCACTATGAAAACTATGTAGAAGCCCACGGGGAACATGTCTTGCTGGAATTTTATAATAATACATATTATGTAAAAAAAATATATGCCTGTGTTTTTTTGTCTCTTTCAAACATAGAAATCAAAGAGTTACATAAGACTAAATGAATTTCAAAAGTTTTAGGCAGTCGTATAATGGCAAAAAAATATAAGTAATAGGGAATATTACACGAAACTCTGCGTAGGGTACGCCACTACCACAATCCATCACAATTGGACGGTCTACCGCGAAACAAGAAAATCGAAATTTCGTTAACCTCTCTATCACTCTTGCGTATTCGTGCGATAAAGAGGCAGATAGCTGAGTTTCGATTTCGCTTTTCCCGGTAGGTCCTTTGTAAACAAACCGCCTTGATGCATCAATGTCATATTTTTTTATCTGTAAAAACATGTCAAAAAACAGTTTAAAGCACAGTATGTAGGTTACTGTATGGTTTATGATAGGCGCTAGTGCCGCACTCTGGCGGCAGAACATCGCAGTAATACCCCCTATTGATGAAAAAAGCACTAACTCACATTATATAGATAACTTACATTTAAAGTGATACCCCCTCGCCTCGTCATCGTTAGGTAATATCCGTCGTATAGTATGTTCCTCTCATTATCGAATACTGGGCACTGAAATAAAAAAAAAATTGGAAACACTTTAAGGTCAAAGTGGAGAAAACCGCCTGTCAGATAAGACCGTCTGCAAGTTCTTCCGTCGCTTCTAACATACTCAACTTACTGAAGGTCGGTAGAGTAGGAGCGAAGCTATTCCTTATTGATTGTCTGTTCAAAATTGAATAACACGCTTTTTCCCACTACTTTGTGTAAATCTTAGTGTACCTATTGTAAAATATTTTCAATGTAAATGGTCAGTATTTGTTAAATATTTACCTGTATTCCTCAGATATTAGAATGTATTTATTTAGTATTTACCTGTATTTAATACTTACCGTCAATAAGAATAAGAATAACAATAATATCAGGCTAGTATTGCCAATTTAACTTTTATTTTACTGTATTCGTTAAATATTTTGATGTATTCAACTGTATTCGTCCTGTAGTTAGCAGCAGTTAATTTTATAAAATATACTTACGGAAAAATTCTGTATAGATATAACAGCGCAGACATCATCATCTGACTCTATCATGACGATCACACTCTTCGGTTGCCTAAACCACGAGTATGACTCTTGGCTTTCGAAGATATTCTCAAGAAACACGCTCTTCTCTTCTCCGCTGCACATGGATTGCCTTTTCTCACTTTGTCTTTTTAAGTCCATTTCCTGAAAGTTACATTAATGTAAACTAAAGAAAAAGTGACCAAGCCTATAAAAATGTTTATAGACTGAAGTTAAAGCCGAAATATTATAGAGAAATATAGTACATCAGTTTTCGCCTATTATTTTCGTAGTCAATATCTAGAGTAACGACATTATCAGTACCGCTACTTGACAATAGATGTTGCGACGACCGAAAAAACTTATGCTCAACAATTTATAGCTGATATTATAACCGGATTAACCGGAACTCTATTATTTTCAACTCCTGCTTGTAATATTAGTTGTAAATTGTTGTTTAATACAATTTTCGTGAGTCGCGAAACTCGGGACATTAGTAGTAGTATCAAGCTTTATGTAGAAATATTTGACAGTTTTTCTTACAATAGTAACATTTTTATTTTACATTGTAATATTTTACATAAACACTTACCTTTTCCTGTTTAAAAGGGAAGAAGTAATATTTCGGCTGGCTCGGCGTCACCGTTATATTAGTGGTAGTATTAAGCTTTATGTATACATCTTGGACCGTTATTCTTACAATAGTAACATTTTTATATTGTAAGATTTTACATAAACACTTACCTTTTCCTGTTTAAAAGGGAAGAAGTAATATTTCGGCTGGCTCGGCGTCACCGTTATATTAGTGGTAGTATTAAGCTTTATGTATACATCTTGGACCGTTATTCTTACAATAGTAACATTTTTATATTGTAAGATTTTACATAAACACTTACCTTTTCCTGTTTAAAAGGGAAGAAGTAATATTTCGGCTGGCTCGGCGTCACCGTTATATTAGTGGTAGTATTAAGCTTTATGTATACATCTTGGACCGTTATTCTTACAATAGTAACATTTTTATATTGTAAGATTTTACATAAACACTTACCTTTTCCTGTTTAAAAGGGAAGAAGTAATATTTCGGCTGGCTCGGCGTCACCGTTATATTAGTGGTAGTATTAAGCTTTATGTAGAAATCTTTGACCGTTTCTACTACAATAGTAACTTCTATGGGATCCGGCGAGGAGGACGTTAGGTGGACGAGCGGAGTGTTCTGGTTCGAGACGTCTGAAAAGGACGAGGCAGGTATGACTTAGTTATATTTTAATTGGATGATAACATGACCGTTATAGCTACTATTAAAATCTAAATAAACTTGAATGGAACAAACAAAAAGCTCTGAAAATCAACTACAGTACATTACTAAAACTATTTTAATTTTTAACAAGCAGAAACGTCTGCGATCGATGGTATTAACCTTAGAATAAATTTAAAAGTGGAAAAATTACTGTCTTGGGTGAGACTTGAACTCACGGCCTCTGGATCGATACTCCAGCGCTCTGCCATCTGAGCCACCAAGACCTCATCCATAGCCAGCAAATCTTTCCACCATATGGGTCAAGGGGACCCGAGCGACATCTACCGTAAGAGCGTTACACTTCTTGAACGGCTACTGGAGTTCCAAGTCATATTGGAAATTCACCAGTTATGATGCGCTACCCATACTATTTTAATTTTTAACAAGCAGAAACGTCTTCGATCGATGGTATTGGCTGGAGTATCGATCCAGAGGCCGTCAGTTCAAGTCTCATCCAAGACAGTAATTTTTCCACTTTTAAATTTATTCTAGGGTTATTACTAAAACTGGCACGAACGTATTTAAATCCGTGTA
This sequence comes from Cydia amplana, assembly GCF_948474715.1. Taxonomy (NCBI): domain Eukaryota; kingdom Metazoa; phylum Arthropoda; class Insecta; order Lepidoptera; family Tortricidae; genus Cydia; species Cydia amplana. Next base: position 1,224,926 of record NC_086095.1, on the reverse strand, counting down.
AGTAAAAATTCCTAATGGCGTTATTTATAAACATTACTTAGTCAAATCTTACAAACCGTTGTCGTTTGTCCCTACCCGCCATTATAAAATGTCTGTTAGTTAGAAAGAGACAAAATTTAACATAGGTTTGTAAGAGATTGGTAAGTTATATAAAAAAGGGGATAAGTATGTTACATATTGCTTTCACATAATACATGTAGCCATTCATGTTCATATAGTCAGAAGCAGGGCTCGGAAACCGGTTTATTTTTCAAACCGGTTTCGTTCATTCACTCGTGAACGAAAAGGATTTCGTTTCCATTTGCAGTTACCGGTTAAAGAGCTGTTCTATTGTTCGTTCGCCTTCCGTTTATGTGGAACGAAATTAACCGGTTAAATGAAGAAATTTGAAAATATCGAAGCGAGATAGAACGAGTAAGTATTGCTCTCTTTCACGTATGACAACTAGTCTAACCGAGAGTCTCCGAAAGCTAAGAATAAACGAACCGGTATTATGTCGTTCCCTGCGAACCATAAAACTCCGTTCCCTCTTCTTACCGGTTAGGAGAGGGAGTGTAATTTTTTAGTTCGAGCTCCATACATTAACCGGTTTTTAATGTACGAAATAATATATAGTTTTGGAACAATATTAACAGCTATTGCAATACCGGTTCCGAGTCCTGGTCAGACGAGGCTAGTTGTTCGGAACTGTCAAAATTTTGTTCTAACTGACAGGCCGATACCGTCAGGCGGACTGTTAATCAGTGGGCCCCTTTAGTTTTCATGCCAAGACATACGTATGTATGCATTGGTTTATCAATTATCACTGATAAATCGGTGGAAGCTTATTCTTAGTCTATAATTCGTGCCAGTTTTTGCGTTACTAATTTTGAGGCAGAACTGACGATTTAGTGAATAACTTATCTATTTCGTAAATAATAGCAGGTATAAATTATACGGTAAAAGATTATACATATAGATGGTCAAGCAAATCTTGTCAGTAGAAAAAGGCGCGAAATTCAAATTTTCTATGGACACGATATCCCTTCTCGCCTACATTTTTCAAATTTGCCGCCTTTTTCTACTGACAAGATCTGCTTGACCATCTATAATAGCTAAATTGAATTTCACGTCATCTTTCCGCGCCTCAAAATTTTCTTTTATTTACTCAAACTGTGTATATAAGCTTCTTGTCTAAACATATAATAAAGTGTAAATAATCGGTGATAATAAAACGTGATAACAATAAGTTTATTTACGTATCAGGGGGCCGCAGTAGACCCTGAGCCGTCCCCCGTTTACTACGTCAGCGTGAACAGAAAGACATACATATTTTATATGTGTACAAAACCCGACCAGCGGGCTTATGATGGTCGCGATTTTATCATGTCATTCAGCATATCAGGGTTCAGTTTTAAGGAACGCCTGAAGGGCGAAAACTATTACGCATGACATGGTAGACCAGAGTTTTTCAATCTGTGGGTCACAAAGTAGCCACCTCCGGGGGAGTCGCGGAGCTCCTACCTATAATCGCTCGCGTTGATGGTTTTCACGCCATAATGCGCAAAAAGTACGCGCCGATGCAGAGACGATTGAGGGTTAGTCACAACAGCATTCTAAAAGTAATTGCTGAAAGGATGTGTAGCTGTCAAATACAGAAACAGTGGGTAGACAGTCTCAAGGGGTGTGTATCATCATATCACAAATAGTTTTTAAGATATTATACCTACTGTGATTTTAATCTTTGTTTTATGTTTTTAAAATTTTAATTAGTTTTATGTGCTTAATTTATTAATTTTATCTGTGTGATTTTATTTTATTTATTTTTATTTTAATTGTATTTTAACATTTATTAGTATTATTGTGATGTGTGATTATTATTGTTTTTGTAATTTTATTTAAATTTATCATGTACTTATGGATCATAGTTATCTGAAGTAAATGTATTTTGATTTTGATTTGGATACTAGGATCTGCAAGGCTCGCAAAAAAAAGCGAACAAGCCAGAAGGTGAGAGCCTTACATAGCTATTAGTGCGACACAGAGACATTAGCGTACAGATGTAGTGACTAATTTTCTCGGGAACGTTCTTATTTGTCACGCTACTTCAGTAAACCTCAGTACTTTTTGTCCCGAGATTAACTGCAATAGCAAGGAACATAATTATGCACTACATCTGTATTGGCATCTTGGCTAGGCACCCTGCGAACCCCTGAACGCCGCAATATTTTTTTTTCAAGCCGAGGGTAGTGAAAAGAGGTCATTCCGACATGAAAACTATTGAAAAACACTGCGATCGACAATAAAACCGCAACCATCATGTTCATACAAAAATGGTTGACGTTGTTATGGAGATGAGCTTACTTAGAGCCACTTGCGCCATCCAACTAACCCGCGGTTAACCGGTTAACCCGTTAACCCAGTGTCAAATTGTACTGCTTATCATGGTAACCCCAGGTTTCACTGATCAACCTCGGGTTATTGAATTATAAATTTTAATAATATTAATCAATATGTTCAATAGGGAATATTACGCGAAACTCTGCGTAGGTGGCGCCACTCCCACAATAAGTCACAATCTAAAGGGTCTACCGCAAACGAGAGAACCGAAATTTTGTTACTTAACCTCTCTATCACTCTTGCTTATTCGAGCGATAAAGAGGCAGATAGCCGAGTTTCAATTTCGCATTTCCCGCTAGGCCCTTTGTAAACAAACCACCTTGATGTATCAATGTCATATTTGATTGTCTGTGAAAACCTGTCAAAAAACAGTTTAAGGTACAGTATGTATAAGTTACTCTATGGTATACTTGCGTCGATAGTACTGCACTCTGGCGGCAAAACATTGCAGTAATACTCCCTATTAGCAGGTCGGGTTTTATATTACAAATTAGAATCATGCAAGTTTAACCACAGATTATACACCGCATATACACCGAAATACTTAGAGGATATAACCAAACGGTGACGCCTTGTCTGTAATAACTACATAGTATAAAACAAAGTCGCTTCCCGCTGTCTGTCTGTCTCTATGTACGCTAAGATCTCTAAAACTAATTTTTTTAATAGATAGAGTGATTCAAGAGGAAGGTTTATGTATTTGTTAACGCGCGCGAAGCCGGGGCGGGTCGCTAGTGTCCTATAAAATTGTTCCTCTGATGGGTTACGAAAACGTATGGTATTTTCGTAATTCAACGGATAATTATATTCTTTTTTGTCCCAAAAAGGATTTCGTTTTTATTCCGCCCAGAATGAGCTCTTCAGACGTACCAAATTAAAAAAAAAACTACAAATATGTAAATATAAATCGGTCCATTTCTTAGATTTATCATTTTTGGTACAGTCGTCATGAGATATATCCGAGGAATTTGTTAACCCGTGCGAAGCCGGGGCGGGTCGCTAGTTTTCTGTACAAAGCAGTCTGCCGTTTGCGGGGGAGGGGCATGTCAAATGTATAAGTAACGTAAAAATAGCCATGTCAGATAAACGTCAGTCCATACATTGTGTATGACCAATGGCCGCCTATTTTAGACAGAGGGGAACGCCTGTTAATGGCTACTCCGTTTGGTTATATCCTCTAAGGCGAAATATCACTACACCTTATAAAACAAAGTCTCCCGCCGCGTCTGTCTGTTTGTGTGGATATACAGTCAGCAGCAGAAGTTGCTAAGCGGGCGATTCTCTTAACAATAAAGACGTGTCAAGATCATTTTGAACACCTCGCCCGCTGAGCAACTTCTGCTGCTGACTGTATGTTCGCGATAAGGCCCATATAGCGAGGCTCGGAAACCGGTTAATTTTCCAAACCTTTATCATGTAACTGGCGCAAAACCTTTTAATTCCGGTTTTGTTCGTAAACCGTTATTTTTAAACCGGTTTTTATGAGAACATTTCCATAAAGTTCTTGTCATATTAACCGGTTTAGAACAATAAAACCGGTTTCTTCGTTTCGTCGCCCGTCGAATATTGATTGAATTTTAAGAACCCTTAAGGCTTCGTCTCACAGGCGCGTTTCCCGGGCGGGGCGTGAGCGGGGCGCGCCGCTTTTACATGGTAATAATAATTAATATTTTTAATTGTATAATCTTAATTTATAGTTCGACTTTATTTCCTTTTGTATTATTTTTGGAATTGATATTTGAAATTTTATATACCTAACTTGACATGAAATATGATCTAGATGTAGGTAAGTGATTTTAAAATGTAAGTGCAATGTTTCTAAAAATATAAATAATAAATATAATATAATGTATAAAATTAGGAATATTAGATATGAGTTTATAAAATTTTTGGGATTATTGTAAATTAAAATATGTATGACATTGCAATGCCCTGCCAGGGCCCATATGACTCTAAATGTACCTAGTATAAAATCTGTACTACACTATGGTTGCAATAAATAAATGACTAAATGACATATAAAACGCTCACGCCCCGCTCGGCAAACGCGCCTGTGTGACGGAACCTTTATTATGTATGTACTTGTTCCACAAAATACTAGTGTCTTACCGCACGTGTCCTCATCCTCGGCGAACATGTTGTTGTGAGGACAGAGGGTCCGCGATATGTTGGTGAACTGCTGGAAGCTGCCAGGCACCTCCACCACCATGGGCAGCTGCCAGGATGACACCCCTGAAAGAAGGAACAATGAGCAATATAAGTTTTTGACAAAAAAAAACATTTTTGGTTTGAAAATGTGATGTCTACCCCAAACATTTTCATACACTTTTCGTCGGGTAGTTGTACAAATCTCTGTTTTGACATTTTCCTGGGACATCAGTTGGCCGCGACCATGACCAGTGAAACCTGTGTCGAAACGTCGGTAAATAAAGATAATTGAATAAATTTCGCGTTAGACCCGTCTATAAATGTGAGTTAATAAATTATTGTCGAAATAATAATCCAATCTGATCACGCCTCAGCTTCGTAGTAATCTATCAAAAATATTTAAATTATTAGATTTTACATATCTAGCACAATCAATATTTGCTATTGAAGACACATTTTAGCTCCCACGCTAATAAAGCCTTGAAGAAAATGTTACCTATTTCAGTACGTGCACATTCGTATTTGGTATGATCTGAACGTAGTTCAAACTGAACTGAACCGAATATGCGTATTCGGCAAAGTCCACATTCGGCCCATCTCTAATTTAGTGTAAACATACCTTGGAGGATATAACCAAACGGAGACGCCTTAAGCTGTATCCAGACGAGCTGGGCAAATCGACCGATTTGATCGGGAAAATAATTGGCGCCAATCTCGTCTAGCGTCCACACGTACACAATTTATCACCAATTTGCATTCCATAGATACCTACTAACTTCGAAAATTGGCATTTTTGTGTCGGCACCTGCTGGTTTGATCGGGGAATCAAATTGGCGTTTGCGTCCGCACGGCCTAATTCGATCGGACAGTTTCATCAGATTGGCGAAAAATTGTCTCGTCTGGACTCCACTTTATCTGTAATTTTCTGTACAAAACAGTCTGCAGATTTTTGCGGAGGAGGGGCACGTCTAATGTATACGTAACGTAAAAATAGCCATGTCACTTGTCAGATAAATGTCAGTCCATACATTGTATATGACCATTGGCCGCGTATTTTCGACAGAGGGGAACGCCTGTTAATGGCTACTCCGTTTGGTTATATATTCTAAGAAACATACCTTTCTGTTGTCGCGCCGTGACAAAGAGAGGGAATGTGCTGTTGGCGAAGTTGCTGGCGACAGTCACTCGCGCCGGGGTGTCGAATGAGTCCTTGGGGCCAAAACAATATTAAATAGGCGGGTGCACACAGAACGAGCTGCCTCGCGAGGCAGCTTGGTCCGTGGAGACGTGCCTCCCCCGAGGCAATGCGGCCGAGGCACGTGCTTCGCGCGGCATTTTTCTCGCGAGGGGGCCTATTGGCCAGGTATGTGTGAGGTGCGTCTGAAAAGTCGGCCTTAGTTTTTTTTTAAAGAGTTAAAGTAAATGTTAATTATTAATCGTTAGTAATGGCGGCAATATTTAAACTGCCAAAGAGGGGGGACAAAAGTAGCATAGTTTTATTATTCTTTTTTTTTAGCTTAGGCCGCGAATATTAATATTTCAGCCTCCTCTATATTGCCTTATCTATAGAAAGTAGTGTCCGACCGAAACATGTTTTTTTGCCGAAACAGAAACCGAAACCCAAAGTTCGGCTTTGGCTCTAGTTTCGGCCGAAACTGAAACCGAAACTTTTGCAGATTTATTAAAATCGTTGAAAAAATGTCATTAAACCGCTTTTATACACATATTAAGACTGCGTCGACCGTTCAGTGGCGCCATCATTAGGGGAATTGTGTTTTCTAATAAACCAATTCATTTCTGTATACATAAATATTGTTGTCCTACTTGTTCCCCAACTGTTGGTTGGTCTTTGTCACATATTAGTTTAGTTTCATAGTACGAAATACTATTTCGTATGTTTCGGCCCGGCCGAAAGGTTCGGCCGTTTTTTGGCCGAAACCGAAAATACGGCCGAAACATGATTTTATGGCCGACACTGGCCGAAACCGAAACCGAATCTTCGGTCGGACACTAATAGTAAGAAATGAAAGAAAATACATTTATTTACGTCAAACCATACCAGTTAATTACATACAAGAAATTGATGAGATGGATGTTAAAAAGGATATCTTAGTGCATCCAGTTGCCTAAAAATAAAGTTATTTAATTTCATTCATTTATTTTTTTTTAAACTTACCCCGGCAAACTCCATGATGTATTCCACATTTTTACTGACATTGACAGTGTATTCAACGTCAAATTTGTATCTGAAATGATAATAAAAAAATTAGCTATATACCATTTATTTTAATAATTGACATATCGAGCGGCGGAGTGCCACTAGCTACCGCGGGTGCATACAGTGGGCGCCCACCCTAATTAGGGTGCCATTATAGATAAAATCCGTCAAACACTTCGTCTGCGCCAGTTAGCAAATAATAATAGAATTAGACGAACTTTAAGGCAAGGTCACATGTTCAAGAAGTTTACCAGCGCGTACACTGAATATTCAGCACATCTCTACCTTCTATCTATCTGTCGGCGGCCAATCGTAAGATCAGGCAGATCGTAATGTTCCTGTGTAATGTTTTGACGATAGTGACATTAAACCAATATATAGGTAGGATAGGTTTGTTAGGTTGCTTTAGATGCCCGAAGGGCAAACTGCCCAGAAATAGGATCCGTCGACTCAGGAAACGGGTCAAAGATTTTCACGTTTCACGATATGCCTAGGAATTTCACGATATGCCTAGGAATCTCACGATATGCCTGATCTTACGATTGACCGCCGAAATATCTATTAGGCCCCCAACCTAGGTATCTATTAGGACGCGGCGTGCCGCAGTACGCGATACACGGCCATCGTGAACGCTGCTCGCACTGTTAGTGCTTGAGAAAGGAGACCTAGGCTCTCCGAAACATGTCGCGCGAGTGACTTAAAACAAGTGAGTCTAAACCGTAAAATTATTCAATCTATTAGGCCCTTTTATTCTGAGTTGGAGTATGTCTCTTAAACTCAGTGTGCCGCTTGGCAAAGGCCTCCTCCAGCTCTTTCCATTGGGGTCTGTCGTGGGCCACTCTTATCCTTATATCAAGTTACTAACAGTGCATTTTTGGTAAATCCAACACTAATACTTTTCATAAACAAAGTATTGACAGTTTTGAATAGCAGTATTTATAACTATTCAAAACTGTCAATATTCTGGTCTCAGACAATAAGTCATTGACATATACTATGTTAGGTAAGTAGTAATGTATAAGCATATTACACATAAGCCCACGACAGGGGAATCCACAACCAACAATCAAGTGATTCATAATTCTTATCTTTGGAATATTAAATAGATAACAAATTGGTTGATCTTCTAAATTTACTTTTGCAAAGCAATTATGAATAACAATTACAATAAAGTAATACATTTTGTGATTATAAATATTATAATTACGATTTTTTCACAATAATTAGTATAAAATAAGGTCGGAAATGCGGTCGAACAATGATGAATATTTTGATGGTTTATTCATTATTATAATAATTATAAGATGTAATTTAGTATTCTTATTGAATAGATAAGTAAGTCAAATGTATAATTATAGCTGAAAATTACTTACGTGTTGTTATAATTAAAGACAATACCAGAATCTTGCTGACACAAAGAAATTAAAGGAAAACTTAACAATATGTACAATTCTAAATATCCGCGCGCCATTTTGCACCACACACTTGATAATTTCACTTAAAACATTGAATTTGAATTACTTATTGCACTTTTAAAGGTAATTTGAACGAAATTTTCGCCTTATTTGGAAACTACTGCAGTATCTATCTACCCTAAAATCATGACAGCTGTAGTGTCAGTTGTCAGTGTCATCATGTCATGTCATAACAAAATCCAGTTGCCATGTGCAATGAGTAAATCCCTTGTAAAACCACTGAAATAAATCCGTAATGGCTAACAGACCAGAGGACCGGAAAACACGAACAACAAAATTTAGTTATCTGCCTTTCTATCGTTCAAATATGCAAGAGTGATAGAGAGGCAGACTAAAAGAGAAATTTCTTTATCTGCCTCTATATCGCTCTTGCATATTCGAGCGATATAGAGGCAGATAACGAAATTTTGATTTTCGTTTACTACTCTTTATCTAATAGTTATAGTTTAGCTAGGGAATGTGTCATTTCAAACGTAGACAGAGAGAATCATACTGTCTTTGGCTTACGCTAGTACCCATCCAAAAGAAATTGATGAGTATAGTTTTTTTTGTTCTTATTTTCTGTCATATTAGGTTTGTCAGACTATACATATAAGAACTGTAAAAGGACATTTCGGTCAGCTACTCTACGACCTAACCATCGATCCTAAATATGAAAATTTAATAATTTTAGTATGTACGTAGTTAGAGAGCATACCTACCGGCCTATCCTTCATAACTTGTTTGAAGCGCATAGACCATAGTTTCCCAAAGTGGTCAATACCGCCCCCCAGTGGGCGCTGAAGAGTTTCAGGGGGGCGGTGCGGGCCGCGGAAGCGATTGGGGGGCGTTCATGCTGCCCAGGGGGGCGCCCCCGAACGGAAAAAAACTAAAATATTAGATAATACAAATAGATTTATACCTGAGTCTGAGTATACGGTTTATTTATGTTTCCTAACTAAAACAGTATTTTGAGGAATGAATTCTCAGCAAGCTGGAAATCGTTTTAATACCTTCATTTGGTCCTAAAATAAATGCGTGTAATCAGAGTTTGCTCAATTCCAGGAGGTGTGCATAAATTTTGTGAGCCTTGGATGTTCAATTTTTCCTTGGATTTCCAAACCACTCGATGTAGAAGGAATCATCAATTACAATGTCACTAGAGTCGTCGAGAGAAGAGTCGTGGAATGTATGGGACCCAATACATTCCACGACTCTTCTCTTTCCAAACAGACTCACCAGCAAGATTTTGTGGATCAGATACTGGCGAAAAAGAATTTCGGATTTTAACAGAATTATACCAAAAAAAGGAAATTCAAAGTGGCAGACAATTTTACAAACTATTACAACGAATTCATATTTAAGGTACTTTTCGGATCCTCAAATATCAATTTTTATCATGTTTAGTCGAAATTTTCCGTCAGACCATAGAGAAAAAAATACATAGAGTGCTCACTCCATACATCTGTTTTAGTACCAAAAAGACTATTAGCATCTAGCATCGAGTAGCGGAACTATCAGTACTGCTACTTGACAATAGATGTAGCCACCGACCGGAAAGTCTTATGCTGTTGAGATAAGACTTTCCGGTCGGTGCTACATCTATTGTCAAGTAGCAGTACTGATAGTTCCGCTACTCGGTGCTAGATGTAGACACTGAAATTAATAGTCTGAACTGATGTATGGAGTGAGCACTCTATGTATTTTTTTCTCTATGGTCAGACGTACCGTTTTCGAGCTTCAAGCAAAAATGTGAAAATGAGCTAGAATTCTATGCACACCAGCCTCCACCTCCTGGGATTAAGCAAACTCGGATTATACGCATTTAAGACCAAATGAATGTTTTAAAATGGGTTCCAGCTTGCTGGGAATTAATTCCTCGGAATGCTTTTTTGGTAGGAAACACAAATAAACTGTATGCTTAGGAATACATCTATTCGTATTATCTAAAATTCTAATTTAATTGGCCCAAATATCAGTCTTAACAAGTTGAAAAAGTTATTAAATTAGGTCTTCGTTGTAAGTCTTTCAGACCAATTCGAACGTGCCCCTGGCACCTGGCATCGAACCGTAATAAGTATCGGTAGACATTCATGGTTACTCCGTGAATTAAAAATACGTTAATACCGCTTTTATTCCGTGATGGTGGGCGCTGAAATTTTTTTTTACACCTAAGTGGGCGGTGGCCCAAAAAAGTTTGGGAACCTATGGCATAGACCGCATAGTTCTCTTTTCATGAACTAAAGAGTTTGATCCAAACATTGGGACCGAGATGGAAATGGTGGCCCCATTTCCATCTCGGTCCCAATGTTTGGATCAGAGAATTTGGATTGAATTCGGTCGACCTGGCATGTCTATGTTTTTTAAATATGGCTCGCGGGATAAGTGTACAGATGTACAATTCATTTACTTTATTGTCCACGAGTGCCTAAAAAGGAATAACACTGTAAAACTGAAAGCCCTCTGGCCTCACCAGCCCTAAGTATAGTTTGTCAAAGAACTGTCTTATTTAAAACATAGACAGCCAAAATAAAGGATGAGTATAGTTTTTTGTTCTTATTTACTGACAATTTGGTTTGACCAACTATAAAAAATTATCTTAATTTAAGGCAAATTTTATTTAAAGGCAACACCTGTAATAACTAAATGCGTTCATATTTTCACCATATCAAAACATTTCGACCTCGAACCGAAATAAAATATTTTCTTGATTACAAAACTATATATCAAGATTTTCATCTTTTCACTTATATTTTTATCATAAAAAGCTATTTTATAAAGTATAAGCTTCAAACTATTTCTGTACACTATCATTAAATGCAGCTACAAAACGCAGTTTTAAATATGAACGCATCCATAAACGAACCAATGACATGTATTGAAGCGACATCGTTATTTAAAAAAAAAGAACGCCAGCCAATGGGAGCTCAGTATTCATCGCACCGGTTAAATGAAGCGCTCTGATTGGCCGTACACTTGAACAGGTGCTATGCGTCATCCGCCATAACGTACGTGAATTGTGAAAGTGTGCTTTGTTTAGAATATTGTTAAATCCAGTGTCGTGTAAGTAATTAATTAAAGTGTAAAGTGTTATCTATGTGATTCATCATGACCGAGTGGTACAGAATGAATACGGGATTGACCAAGCATAATTCTACGGAACTGTCGGAAGAAATGTCAGATTCCTTCAATACATTTTCGGAAAATCTAAGTCCTATCCCGCCAGTATTCCCAAGGAAGCTGGATTTTAGTTATCCTGACGATGAAGAGAAAGTGGGGTCTCCAGCGCCATCATCAATGAGTCCACCATATAGAAAAGTTCGAGCTTTGAGGTAAAACTTTCACTATCACATGAACTTATCTCATAAAATACCACGTTAAAGCTTGTTTGTTGTATTGAGACGCTAAATGAATGCCAAATGACCTAAAACCCGTTATATAACACTTAAGATTGACGCTGGCTTGTTTTGTTTGCGACGCAGGTGTTGCAAATAATAATAGCAGTTTGTTTTCTAGAAAGTGTGTTAATTTTATTCATGTATGAGCATTCTCATCACATGATCGTTTAAAGGATGTTAATTTCGTTCCATTTCTATAAAAATTTTGACCTTTTATACGGAATGAATAGTAGGTTATGTATTTATAATTATTCATACATATAATAATATAATGTATAAATGTAATTGTATTTGTTGTCTTTAAAATATCCGTTTTTCTATTAGTTAGACCAAGAAGTCAGTAATAATTTGTATTTAATAATATCAAGGAACAGCAACAGAAAGTTAGGCTATTTTTCTTCCGTCTTAAAAAATCGCCGCTACACTCACTCAACCTCGTATCTGCAACACTCATTTGATGACAAAAACACCCGTATTCTGAATGAAAGAAAAGCGACATTTCCATCAAATGATTGTTGCAGATATGAGGTTGAGTACATATAGCGACGAAATATACTATACCATCATAATTTTCTTTTTACTCATTAATCCAGTATACAATATACTTTTGATTAAATGTATACATTTTTTGAAGTGACACTAAAATCTTCCTAATCCTAATTCGGGCATGAATAAACATTGAAATAAATAAATCGAAATAAATAAAAAAAAAAAAAAAAAAAAAAAAAAAAAATGATTTATTCAGTAACATAGTAGCTTAACAATATGCAGGTTGGTGTCTCTTTTTAAGCATACAAGATACCTGTGTCAAGAGACACCGCTCTTCCTTACTGGTTTACTAACTACAATAACAGAGCAACGGTTGAAAGAAACAAAAATAGAATTAGAACTTAAGATTAAAACTTAAGATTAAAATTACATTTAAATTAGCGTAACATGTAACTTAAACAGAAAAGAGATATCTAAGCTAGATATCTATGAACCACTTGTGTGTATATGTGTGTGTGTGTGTGTGTGTGTGTGTGTGTGCGCACGGGTGCGTGAAGTGTATGTGTTAACATAAACCGGTATGGTTAACATAAGACGGTGTAATTAAATTGGATGAAAGCTGATAGAAGAATTGTAGGATTGAAGAGAGGTTACGTGATTGTTACTAATAAATCTTCTACTTCTGTGTAGTTTTTTGTTTTTAGCCAGTTTAATATCTTATTTTTACATTCTTTATACGTAGAAGGATATAAATCAATGGCATTATCTATACGGTTATATAATTTTGCAGATAGAGCGACATACTGTCTTCTAGCATATGCAGACTTTGTTTTTGGAATGGAGATAACACTTCGTTTCCTTTTCCTTGTGGATCTTGAAATAAAAATAAAAAAAGATAATGATTTTTTTACATAAATTATTTTGATGTTGACTGTACAATGTGAAGAGGGCTATATTATATAGATCTAAGGGTAGTATTCTACCTGTCCAATGTTTGTTTTGTCTCACATTTTGCTTGAGAGAGAGAGAGTGAGATGCCATGACATTGGTCAAATATATTGGACAGATGGAATACCACCCTAAGAAGTATTTTGAGGATTCTGTCACGGAAAAAATAATAATACTACCATACAGAAAGGACACTTCTTACAAAACCGAAGTTTGTCAGCACTTCAGGGACAAATCACGCTGTCCCTTTCTAATGTATGGCACTATCCCTTTCGGCTATTTAGGGTTGTCAAAATTCAAGTCATTATCTGTGGTCGTGATCGCAAAGGGACGTCAAGTTGTGTCAACCGTCAGAGCTGTAAATGCTGAGCCAGGTGTGTCTCACTCCGACATTTCGTTGCTTTGCTACAGGTAGGTAAAAGTACATCCGTTCCACACCAATTTTGGTGGCTAGCCATAAGCCGCGCGTGGCGCTGTCGCCACCTAGCGGCCATATCTGTGCTGATCGTAACACGCGTCTTGTTAGAGAGTGAGTCTTCTGTACCTAGTACTATTATTTATACGGGAGAAAGAAGGAAAGGGAGTATCCCCCCACTGATTCTGTGTCATCTACTTTCCATACACAAACATGTCGAAACAAGTCTCAGTTACAAATCCCCTAAAATCTGGCCAAACCTGTCAAACCTTCTCATCCAAATATTGGGTACAAGTAGTAACAAGTTTGTTTATTGTTAAATTGTTATCCATTCATTCATACTACTTTTATTCTATCAGATGAAAGATAGATTCGATCTTGTCTTGTGCGAGCGAGACGCGTGGACGAATGATGGACAAAATGAGATCATTTTGACATCAAAATGTAAGTTTCAATTAGCCTCCCATGCCATACTTATAACTTGATTTTACCTCTTTTCCAAATGCTTAAAATAAGCGGCAATTACACTGCGTCGTTCACCTAATGCGGTCGCTGAATTCATTTTAAACTACTTAGGCCAACATCTTCACATTAGTCTGTCCGCCTACTACGGCGACCGCATGACTCTTGAACTATAACAGGTTAGGTTAGGTTTGTTTTATGGCAATCCTGAAAAGGGACGCGGTTCTGAACTAAAATAAATAAATTATGATTTATGACTAACGAAAATGCGGGCAAACAATACATTATGATTTAAAAATTTTTGGTAAACAATAGATACCCAATCAGGATGTTACTGGCAAGGGTATCTCTAATCTTTTGTTAATTCCTGACCCATGTGGGATTTGTATGGCATTTTCCTTCCCTCAAAAACTAGCCAAAAAACTTTTATGATTTATGAAAGTGTACAAAAATTGAACATGGCCACAGAATAAATAATAGTACTAAGCACAGAAGACTCACTCTCTAACAAAACGCGTCTGTTACGATCAGCACAGATATGGCCGCTAGGTGGCGACAGCGCCACGCGCGGCTTATGGCTTTCCCCAAAATTGGGGCCGAACGGATGTACTTTTAGGTACCTGTAGCAAAGCGACGAAATCGCGGAGTGAGACACGACTGACATGGCCATGTGTTCACAAAAATTTCAGTTAAAAATCAGTTAAAGCACAGTTATAAACAACAATGACAAACATATGATCACGTTATCTATGTAAAGGGACCTTATTGTCGATGGCGCTTACGCCATTATTAACGATCCTCCGATAGTAATACAATGTCGCGTGACGCTGTGCGGCGTTAGCGCCATCGACCATAAGGTCCCTTTACATAGATAACGTGATCATATGATCACAGCTGTCCGCACAAAAAAACGCCCACGCAAAAACACCCCAATAAAGATTCAATCTTATTACAACACACACAGAATACAAAAAAAACGTGACCTTTCTTAGGTAGCTTATAAACTTTTAAAAGGATTTGAATCTTATATCTCTACATATAAAGTTTATTTTGCAGAACACGATAGGTGGGTGCATCACCTTGCATGGACAAAAAATGAGCGTGATTTAAAAAATTTGATCTTTATTGCAAATGTGTTAAAGTCCATATTTGGTTGAGTTTGTTCATTACACTACTTACAATTTGTCTGAGTCTTGAAGGTTTCTTTTTTTGTAAATCTTTCTCAGGTGTTACATGTATTTGGTGTATTGTTGTTAAGGTGGGGAGTGCAAGTGTGATTTTACATCTGTGCTTCTCATATGGGTTTTAATTATAATTTTAGTAACCTATGGCGAAAGAGAGGTAATAAATAACATAAATAAATAAATACCTATTATAGGACATTCTTAAACAGATTGACGTCTTGACTTGATGCGATTGAAGTCCCGCAGTAAGCTCAAGAAGGCTTGTGTTGTGGGAACTCGGACAACGATATATAAAATATACAAATACATAGAAAATTATGGTCATGTGACTTTGTATCCTCTGTCAAAAGTTTAGTGTTTACGTTCAAATTATCACGATCTTATTAGTAATACTAATAATTATTACTCCAATACGTGACACAGCATTACAGTAAAAACAGGCACTGTGAAACTACAAAACAAGAATACAAGAAAACAAATAACACTACAAATTAAACATTAGATTTGGGCGATGACATAACAGCCGATGGTTCCTTTGCATCACTTGCATCGTCTGACTTGGTGTAGGATTCGTCTGACGTCATCTTCTGACTGGGAATATTATTTTAATGTTATAATAATCTTATCTTATCTTTTCAGGCTATTCGACAGTCCCCGGACGCCGAAGAGTCTCCTGGAGAAATGCTCAACACCATCGCACAACGCGTCGAGATCGCGACTCTTCCCCCCCAAACTCAATGTACCATGTAAGTCACAATATCTGGGAGACAACAGAGAAAACATATAAAAAATCAAAAATGCGCGTTTTCCCAGAGATAACACCTAGCTAGATCGATTTTTGAAGATCGTAATATATATATAAATAAATATATATATACAAGAGTTGCTCGTTTAAAGGTATAAGAAATGAGATTACAGTACAATTTGGCGGAATGGACACTAGGATTTCACCATGGATCTGACATACACTGGTTAATTTCAGCGTCGTTCATAATCTCTTTATATTTGAATTTATAAAACCAATAAATTTATAAGACCGGTCTGGCCTATTGGGTAGTGGGTAGTGACCCTGCCTGTGAAGCCGCAATCCTGGGTTCGAATCCCAGTGAGGGCATTTATTTGTGTAATGAGCGCAGGTATTGGTTCCTGAGTTTTGGGTGTTTTCTATGTATTTGTTTATTGTGTATGTTATATATATCGTTGTCTGAGTACCCACAACACGAGCCTTCTTGAGCTTACTGTGGGACTTAGTCAATCTGTGTAAGAGTGTCCTATAATATTTATTATTTAAATTTCCGTTGCCTCTAGGCATCACCACGGGCTCCAGCCACCACCTGCACCCTCCGGACGAGGACAGCGCGCTCGGCAGCATGCACGACGACTCCAAACCAGTGGCCAACATCAACCCTTTCACTCCTGACGGTAAGTTACCATTGTCTGTTGCCCCTAGGCATCACCACGGGCTCCAGCCACCACCTGCACCCTCCGGACGAGGACAGCGCGCTCGGCAGCATGCACGACGACTCTAAACCAGTGGCCAACATCAACCCTTTCACTCCTGACGGTAAGTTACCATTGTCTGTTGCCCCTAGGCATCACCACGGGCTCCAGCCACCACCTGCACCCTCCGGACGAGGACAGCGCGCTCGGCAGCATGCACGACGACTCTAAACCAGTGGCCAACATCAACCCTTTCACTCCTGACGGTAAGTTACCATTGTCTGTTGCCCCTAGGCATCACCACGGGCTCCAGCCACCACCTGCACCCTCCGGACGAGGACAGCGCGCTCGGCAGCATGCACGACGACTCTAAACCCGTGGCCAACATCAACCCTTTCACTCCTGATGGTAAGTTACCATTGTCCGTTGCCTCTAGGCATCACCACGGGCTCCAGCCACCACCTGCATCCTCCGGACGAGGACAGCGCGCTCGGCAGCATGCACGACGACTCTAAACCCGTGGCCAACATCAACCCTTTCACTCCTGACGGTAAGTTACCATTGTCTGTTGCCCCTAGGCATCACCACGGGGTCCAGCCACCACCTGCACCCTCCGGACGAGGACAGCGCGCTCGGCAGCATGCACGACGACTCCAAACCAGTGGCCAACATCAACCCTTTCACTCCTGACGGTAAGTTACCATTGTCTGTTGCCCCTAGGCATCACCACGGGCTCCAGCCACCACCTGCACCCTCCGGACGAGGACAGCGCGCTCGGCAGCATGCACGACGACTCTAAACCCGTGGCCAATATCAACCCTTTCACTCCTGATGGTAAGTTACCATTTACAGACATTGGTTTCTTCCCTCCCGGTCCCTAAATACTGAGGATCGTGACATCATGTCCTTCTGTTGAAGACCAGGTTCCTCCATAGGGTTCTGTTCCCCGCCAAGCGCATGGCCTCGTGCAGTTTTAATTGCATAGGTGCCGTTTGAGAACACCATCTAGTAGGGGGACGGGCCTGAGGTCTCGAGCCTTCAACTTTGCCCGTCATTATCAGACTTTGGTCACAGATTATATAATAGTTCTTACGAACAGATACTTATCTCTCAAAGAAAACGCAAATACCTACCGTTTTGATACCTACACAAAAATACAATGGACTGACCTTCAGCGCGCCGCTCCCTGCACCGCGCGCACCGGCACAACGCTAGGGTTGCCGACGCGACGCTTAGAAATATTAATACGTGTGAACACCGGTGTCTAATTCGATTGATCAAACTAACATTAAAACTTGCCATAAAGTATATAACAGCATAGCGTTAAATAACTATATTTAAGCAAGTTAAGTTGCAATAATTTATAATATTCCGTTTATGCGTTAGGTTAGTGTTTGCGAAATACTCATTTTAAAAGGTTATATGTCCCTGCAGTGACCGCAGTGTTTACGCCGTTTTATAAACCACGCAATGAATCCAGCGAGAATTAGTTTTAAAACCTCGTGTAATTTAAAACCAGATATAGATTAATGTTACACAATAAAGAAAAATAATAGAGAACCCATGATTACAGGTAATTCATTATAAGATAACCAGAGCAGAAATGAGTACCTATTTTCCGGTGTAAAATTAAGATCTTACTGTCGATAAAATGATCATTTACCAAGTTAGCTACCTATTTTAAATAGATATCTAACTATAGGTACATTTGTCGTAATAAACACTACATGTTTAATTAAAGTAATTCAATAGTACCTACCTACGTAGTTTGTAACTATCATAAAAATTGTCAGTGCGGCGCGCGGTAACGTGCGTGCGTGAGCGCGTGTGGCAACCAACTGGCTTGCTTTTCTACCGTGAACGGGAACAGAATCGTAGGTATAAATCCGAGCTCGCGCGTAGAGTTCCATAGGCCTGCTTTGGTTTACTAAAAGTCATATTTTCAGACCTTAATGTACCTTTCTAGACACATTTACCCTGTAAATATGACACCCGTTCACTCCTGATGGTAAGTTACCATTTACAGACTTTGGTTTACTACAAATTATATTTTCAGCCCTTTATATACCTTTCTAGACACATTTACCCTGTAGATCCCAAGGTATAAGCGGACTAGTAAGCTTTCCGGATGATATCGACGATCCAACGGAACGGCAGCTGACGGTCACGAAGCTTCATGACTCTTTCTATAACCTCTATGAGTTTATCAAGCATCTGCTAGAAACTGTCTAGTGGGACATGCAGAAGTATTTTGTATGGAGACGATCGCTAATGTCGCTGTATCCTAGGAAAACAGAGGTTTAATTAAACCAACACTATACAGGTTGACATTTAAGTCGTGATCAGTAATATGTTTTTCTAACTCCATAAACAACGGGCAGTTTAATGGCCCTACTCTTACTAAAATCAGACAAGATTTTTTTTATTTTTTGTTTATTTTTTGTCATTTATTTCACTTTTATAAGAGGATTTAGGATATTACAACGGCTTATTAAAATATTTAAATTAGTAAATTGAATCGCCTCTTTGAATCGGAACTGTCATTGACATCAATTTTGTCATTTGTCCCAGTTAGAAATAAAATGTACTTAATTTTTCATTTGAAATATCTTACAAAGCTGTTTAAATACCACATTGCCACTTGTAAAAGTAAAATAAATGACAAAAAATAAACAAAAAAATACAAAAAATCATGTCTGATTTTAGTAAGAGTAGGGGCATTAAATTGCTCGTTGTTTATGGAGTTAGAAAAACATACTACTGATCACGGCTTAAATGTCACCCTGTATAATAAGTAACTTGCATTGATTGTACACAGGTCAAGCGCTGAACAAGAAAAAGAGGGCGCTATCTAAAACACCGACGTCTATGGGAGATGCCACACCGGAGCAGCCAGCTAAAAGATTGAGGGTAAGTTTATGTTTCAGCTTTAGTGTTGTTAGTTAACTTGCGCTGTATGAAAGAGAATTTAGACTTGAGGGATATTGTCAAAGTAAATTATGTAGTCGGTACATTTACTGCCATCTTTCAACATAGACGTGTGCGCCGATTAAAAAATGATCGGCGGCGGCGTTTGCCAAAAAATCGGCGGCGGCGGCGTGTTTTCGGCGTGAAATCGGCGTGACCTTGACTTTCAGGTTTCTTAAGAAGAATCTTTAATTTGTCGTTTTTCTTGAAAATTTGATAAATCTAGGTTGCTGGTCAGTGAACTACGTATTTTTTTTAATATACTGTGAGTAAAATAGGGATTGTGAATGAATATAGCATAGCTATAATTACTGAAATTTCTCTACTGGCTTGCGTTAAGGGGTTACCTGGTCCCATGACCTTCGATCATACAAAACGTATGTGAATTATGCGTCACAAAACTGTCAATTTTTTCCTAACAGTTTTTCTTTTTAAATTGATAATCCTCGTGATCCTGAGTAGAAATAAGTTGATAGTTTCTCGAAAAAAAGCTGACGTGTACATTTTTTACTGAACAGGCCCAGAGTCTGGGCCCCAGACACAGTGTTTTTTACGATTAATAATTACGAATATTGTCACCAGGAGTCCAACATATCCCGTTACAACGTGGAGTTCATTGAACTCGACGTGATCGGCCGCGGCGAGTTCGGGCGCGTCACGCGCTGCGTCAACAAGCTGGACGGATGCGTGTACGCACTGAAGCGGTCTCTGAGACCGGTAGCGGGCTCCGCGCAGGAGCGGGCCGCGCTCACCGAGGTGTACGCGCACGCCGTGCTGGGGAAACATCCCAGGGTTGTCAGGTGAGTTGATACACGCCAAGCGGGACGGATGCGTGTACGCACTGAAGCGGTCTCTGAGACCGGTGGCGGGCTCCGCGCAGGAGCGGGCCGCGCTCACCGAGGTGTACGCGCACGCGGTGCTGGGGAAACATCCCAGGGTTGTCAGGTGAGTTGATACAATACGTCAAGCTGGATGGATGCGTGTGCGCACTGAAGCGGTCCCTGAGACCGGTGGCGGGCTCCGCGCAGGAGTGAGGTGAGTTGACAGACTAAGATCCGGTTGCACCAACAACAGTTAACAGACTGATCAACGTTACACAGCAGATATCTATGAAAATTCCCATACAATATATCGTCTAATTTACTTACCATCTTTCTAATCCTAAACTAACGAAGTATAGGGAAAAAAAAGTACATAAGGAGTCACAGACAGACTTACAGACAGACTGAAAGCTTAATAAACCAGATAGCATTGACGTTTAATTGTTATTTTTTGTACATCAATATCAAACAACAATGAAAATATTAATACTCATTCCTCTCCACAGATATTACTCAGCATGGGCCGAAGATGACCACATGATCATCCAGAACGAGTACTGCTCCGGGGGCAGTCTGCAGCAGATGATGGAGACCGGCCCACTGCCGGAGACCGAACTGTTGCTGTTACTAGCCCATGTCGCTGATGGTTTAGCGTGAGTAATCTGTCCGTTATACTTGGTGTGACACATGATCCAGAATACTACTCCGGCAGCCTGCAGCAGATGATGGAGACCAGCCCCCTGCCGGAGACCGAACTGTTGCTGTTACTAGCCCATGTCGCTGATGGTTTAGCGTGAGTAATCTGTCCGTTATACTTGGTGTGACACATGATCCAGAATACTACTCCGGCAGCCTGCAGCAGATGATGGAGACCGGCCCACTGCCGGAGACCGAACTGTTGCTGTTACTAGCCCATGTCGCTGATGGTTTAGCGTGAGTAATCTGTCCGTTATACTTGGTGTGACACATGATCCAGAATACTACTCCGGCAGCCTGCAGCAGATGATGGAGACCAGCCCCCTGCCGGAGACCGAACTGTTGCTGTTACTAGCTCATGTCGCTGATGGTTTAGCGTGAGTAATCTGTCCGTTATACTTGGTGTGACACATGATCCAGAATACTGCTCTGGCAGCCTGCAGCAAATGATGGAGACCAGCCCCCTGCCGGAGAGCGAACTGTTGCTGCTACTAGCCCATGTCGCTGATGGTTTAGCGTGAGTAATCTGTCCGTTATACTTGGTGTGACACATGATCCAGAATACTACTCCGGCAGCCTGCAGCAGATGATGGAGACCAGCCCCCTGCCGGAGACCGAACTGTTGCTGTTACTAGCCCATGTCGCTGATGGTTTAGCGTGAGTAATCTGTCCGTTATACTTGGTGTGACACATGATCCAGAATACTACTCCGGCAGCCTGCAGCAGATGATGGAGACCAGCCCCCTGCCGGAGACCGAACTGTTGCTGTTACTAGCCCATGTCGCTGATGGTTTAGCGTGAGTAATCTGTCCGTTATACTTGGTGTGACACATGATCCAGAATACTACTCCGGCAGCCTGCAGCAGATGATGGAGACCAGCCCCCTGCCGGAGACCGAACTGTTGCTGTTACTAGCCCATGTCGCTGATGGTTTAGCGTGAGTAATCTGTCCGTTATACTTGGTGTGACACATGATCCAGAATACTGCTCCGGCAGCCTGCAGCAGATGATGGAGACCAGCCCCCTGCCGGAGACCGAACTGTTGCTGTTACTAGCCCATGTCGCTGATGGTTTAGCGTGAGTAATCGACTATATAATAGTATTTTATATGATCGTGATATAATAGAGAACTTTTCGGTTGAGTACCGTGTTGGTACGGGGATTATTACATAAGTGCGACCCCAAGTGTACGATGCACGATTGTGCGACATAATTTTTTTAACGACACTCCAATTCTGCGAAGTGATATTGTGCGACATATCACTATTCGACCAAACTATAGTCCGGCAGTATTTTTGATCGATGTTAAATTGTGCGACATATTACGGCTCGACAATACTTCTAGTGCACGACAGTATTTGTGGGTCTACGGGTAATTTATTTTTAACATGGTCTCAGTACTTACACTGTTTCTTCTCAAAAAACATTTACTTTACAACTGAACTAGACGGAGCCCCGCTTCGCGGGGCTCCTATTTCTGGGCGCTTTGCCCTTCGGGCATCTGAAGCTACCTAACGAACCTAACCTACCTATTGATTTATATTTCGCACACACGATGATTCGCTCAAACGGCACATCGTATAGTCGTGCATCGCCTAATAATGTTTCGCACGAACAATAGTTCCCACAAATGACATGTCGTACAATCGTACATCGCCTAATCATACGTCGCACTAACAATACTTCGCACAAGCGGGTGTCGCACTCCCGTAGTAAAGCCGTTGGTACGAAGCTTGCTGAGTGGCCTAAGTAAGATACGGGATTGAAAAGCTTGATTATATCACTATTGAACCAAACCTAAAGAAAAAAACATTAGGTAAGAGTCACAGTACATACCCCCCCTTTTGACCCTCTTAAGGGATGATTTCCGAAATAAAAAATTTTGTATGTCCTGGAACTCACACTTATCCCCATGCCAAATTTCTGATTATCAAGACTTGTATCGAAAAAAAATTGCTTATACTATATTTTTAATTTGTTCTAAATATAATTTCGATTGTTACAGTTACATCCATTCGTTACATCTCGTACACATGGACGTGAAGCCTGGTAACATTTTCGTGTGCAGCCGAGAAGGCGAGCCAGCGGCGGATTCAGACGATGACGACTATAACACCAACACGCACATATACAAGATCGGTGAGTAACATTAGTTACATTTGTCACACATGGACATGAAACCTGGTAACATCTTCGTGTGCAGCCGAGAAGGCGGACTCAGGCGATGACGACTATAACACCAACACGCACATATACAAGATCGGTGAGTAACGTTAGTTACATTTGTCACACATGGACATGAAACCTGGTAACATCTTCGTGTGCAGCCGAGAAGGCGGACTCAGGCGATGACGACTATAACACCAACACGCACATATACAAGATCGGTGAGTAACATTAGTTACATTTGTCACACATGGTCATGAAACACGGTAACATTTTCGTGTGCAGCCGAGAAGGCGGACTCAGGCGATGACGACTATAACACCAACACGCACATATACAAGATCGGTGAGTAACATTAGTTACATTTGTCACACATGGACATGAAACCTGGTAACATCTTCGTGTGCAGCCGAGAAGGCGGACTCAGGCGATGACGACTATAACACCAACACGCACATATACAAGATCGGTGAGTAACATTAGTTACATTTGGCACACATGGACATGAAACCTGGTAACATCTTCGTGTGCAGCCGAGAAGGCGGACTCAGGCGATGACGACTATAACACCAACACGCACATATACAAGATCGGTGAGTAACGTTAGTTACATTTGTCACACATGGACATGAAACCTGGTAACATCTTCGTGTGCAGCCGAGAAGGCGGACTCAGGCGATGACGACTATAACACCAACACGCACATATACAAGATCGGTGAGTAACATTAGTTACATTTGGCACACATGGACATGAAACCTGGTAATATTTTCGTGTGCAGCCGAGAAGGCGGACTCAGGCGATGACGACTATAACACCAACACGCACATATACAAGATCGGTGAGTAACATTAGTTACATTTGTCACACATGGACATGAAACACGGTAACATTTTCGTGTGCAGCCGAGAAGGCTGACTCAGGCGATGACGACTATAACACCAACACACACATATACAAGATCGGTGAGTAACATTAGTTACATTTGTCACACATGGACATGAAACCTGGTAACATCTTCGTGTGCAGCCGAGAAGGCGGACTCAGGCGATGACGACTATAACACCAACACGCACATATACAAGATCGGTGAGTAACATTAGTTACATTTGGCACACATGGACATGAAACCTGGTAACATCTTCGTGTGCAGCCGAGAAGGCGGACTCAGGCGATGACGACTATAACACCAACACGCACATATACAAGATCGGTGAGTAACATTAGTTACATTTGTCACACATGGACATGAAACCTGGTAACATCTTCGTGTGCAGCCGAGAAGGCGGACTCAGGCGATGACGACTATAACACCAACACGCACATATACAAGATCGGTGAGTGACATTAGTTACATTTGTCACACATGGTCATGAAACCTGGTAACATCTTCGTGTGCAGCCGAGAAGGCTGATTCAGGCGATGACGACTATAACACCAACACGCACATATACAAGATCGGTGAGTAACATTAGTTACATTTGTCACACATGGACATGAAACCTGGTAACATCTTCGTGTGCAGCCGAGAAGGCTGACTCAGGCGATGACGACTATAACACCAACACGCACATATACAAGATCGGTGAGTAACGTTAGTTACATTTGTCACACATGGACATGAAACACGGTAACATTTTCGTGTGCAGCCGAGAAGGCTGACTCAGGCGATGACGACTATAACACCAACACGTACATATACAAGATCGGTGAGTAACATTAGTTACATTTGGCACACATGGACATGAAACCTGGTAACATCTTCGTGTGCAGCCGAGAAGGCGGACTCAGGCGATGACGACTATAACACCAACACGCACATATACAAGATCGGTGAGTGACATTAGTTACATTTGTCACACATGGTCATGAAACCTGGTAACATTTTCGTGTGTAGCCGAGAAGGCGGACTCAGGCGATGACGACTATAACACCAACACGCACATATACAAGATCGGTGAGTAACATTAGTTACATTTGGCACACATGGACATGAAACCTGGTAACATCTTCGTGTGCAGCCGAGAAGGCGGACTCAGGCGATGACGACTATAACACCAACACGCACATATACAAGATCGGTGAGTAACATTAGTTACATTTGGCACACATGGACATGAAACCTGGTAATATTTTCGTGTGCAGCCGAGAAGGCGGACTCAGGCGATGACGACTATAACACCAACACGTACATATACAAGATCGGTGAGTAACATTAGTTACATTTGGCACACATGGACATGAAACCTGGTAACATCTTCGTGTGCAGCCGAGAAGGCGGACTCAGGCGATGACGACTATAACACCAACACGCACATATACAAGATCGGTGAGTAACATTAGTTACATTTGGCACACATGGACATGAAACCTGGTAATATTTTCGTGTGCAGCCGAGAAGGCGGACTCAGGCGATGACGACTATAACACCAACACGTACATATACAAGATCGGTGAGTAACATTAGTTACATTTGGCACACATGGACATGAAACCTGGTAACATCTTCGTGTGCAGCCGAGAAGGCGGACTCAGGCGATGACGACTATAACACCAACACGCACATATACAAGATCGGTGAGTAACATTAGTTACATTTGTCACACATGGTCATGAAACACGGTAACATTTTCGTGTGCAGCCGAGAAGGCTGACTCAGGCGATGACGACTATAACACCAACACGCACATATACAAGATCGGTGAGTAACATTAGTTACATTTGTCACACATGGACATGAAACCTGGTAACATCTTCGTGTGCAGCCGAGAAGGCGGACTCAGGCGATGACGACTATAACACCAACACGCACATATACAAGATCGGTGAGTAACATTAGTTACATTTGTCACACATGGTCATGAAACACGGTAACATTTCGTGTGCAGCCGAGAAGACGATGACGACTATAACACCAACACGCACATATACAAGATCGGTGAGTAACATTAGTTACATTTGTCACACATGGACATGAAACACGGTAACATTTTCGTGTGCAGCCGAGAAGGCTGACTCAGGCGATGACGACTATAACACCAACACGCACATATACAAGATCGGTGAGTAACATTAGTTACATTTGTCACACATGGACATGAAACCTGGTAACATCTTCGTGTGCAGCCGAGAAGGCGGACTCAGGCGATGACGACTATAACACCAACACGCACATATACAAGATCGGTGAGTAACATTAGTTACATTTGTCACACATGGACATGAAACCTGGTAACATCTTCGTGTGCAGCCGAGAAGGCGGACTCAGGCGATGACGACTATAACACCAACACGCACATATACAAGATCGGTGAGTAACATTAGTTACATTTGTCACACATGGACATGAAACATGGTAACATTTCGTGTGCAGCCGAGAAGACGATGACGACTATAACACCAACACTAGTGTCCGACCGAAACATGTTTTTTTGCCGAAACCGAAACCGAAACCGAATGTTCGGCTTTGGCTCTAGTTTCGGCCGAAACCGAAACCGAAACCGAAACTTTTGTAGACTTGTTAAAATCGTTGAAAAAATGTCATAAAACCGCTTTTACACACATATTATGGGCCTGTCAAGACCCAATGTCCTTGAAATTGATGTTACTTCAGCAGTTTTTTATGAAAATTACTAGAGTTAGACCAAGATAATTCTGCAACGATTTTAATAACACACGCAGTGCAAGTGTTATTTTAAGCGTCAAAACTTCTATGAAATTATGACGTATAAATAACATTTGCACTAGTTGCACTGCGTATGCTACAAAAATCATTGCAGAATTTTCTTGGTCTAACTCTATTCATTCACTAAATATAGGGTCAACCAAAAACGCAAGCGCAGCGAGCGCGAAATTTTTCGTTAACAATATCGCAAGGCCGGGTACCGATCTTCACCTGGGCCTAAAAGTCCGAAATGCCCCATTGAGGCGCACTTTTATTGTATTAAAAAGCGAGACCGCAGGCCGAGCATGGCGCAGCGAGGCCAAAGGCTAAGCGCTGAAGTAGAGGACATGTGGAACACAAACCAATGGTAAATTGAGGTAAAAAGTGAGGCTAAGGTCAAGTATTCGTATGAAAAACTGTACTGGGGACACTTTCAAGGGTTTTTTCTTCGTTTTAATCAATAGTCAGCTGTTCAGCCTCGCAAAATATTAACTATTGAGAAAATCAAATTTGCGGCACTAGTTGAGCGTAGCCTTTAGCCTCGTTTAAAATTTGCCATTAGAGGTAGATAGGAAAATTACTGAATAAGAGCGAAAAAGACACGTCGTTCGACATGGGGCGGGCTGAGGGCCTACCGCGAACCACGTTCGACGTGTTGCCTCTTTGTCGCACTTGTAAATACGAACGTAAGTGTGACAGGGAGGTAACACGTCGAACGTGGTTCGTGGTAGGCCCGCTGATACTTGGCCAACGCCTGAAGATTGAAATTAAAAACGCAAACTTATTTCCCTGTACTGAACAACAGAACATGCTGTATGCAGAATTAACTGTAGGGGGCCCCAAAACCTTGCACTGCCTGGGGACCCCGACATGCTTAATCCGACCCTGCTTAAAATCACCATTAAACGGTTCTAATGTCTTAATTTTTTTGACTTATGTATCTGAAATTTAAATCAACAATGTGTAAACATTTATACCTAAACCGCTAACGAGTAATACCTACTACACAAATAATCCACATTTATTTTTATTACAATAGTTTTCTTATTATGTATTTCCTTAAGCGCTGGTGGCCTAGCGATAAGAGCGTGCGACTTTCAATCCGAAGGTACAAACCCCGTCTCGTACCAATGAGGTTCCCCAACTTTTGGTCTTTGTCCGAAGTACCATTTCGTAAGTTTCGGCCCGGCCGAAAGGTTCGGCCGTTTTTTGGCCGAAACCGAAACTACAGCCGAAACATGATTTTTTGGCCGAAACTGGCCGAAACCGAAACCGAAACCGAACCTTCGGTCGGACACTAACCAACACACACATATACAAGATCGGTGAGTAACATTAGTTACATTTGTCACACATGGTCATGAAACACGGTAACATTTCGTGTGCAGCCGAGAAGGCTGACTCAGGCGATGACGACTATAACACCAACACGCACATATACAAGATCGGTGAGTAACATTAGTTACATTTGTCACACATGGACATGAAACACGGTAACATTTTCGTGTGCAGCCGAGAAGGCGGACTCAGGCGATGACGACTATAACACCAACACGCACATATACAAGATCGGTGAGTAACATTAGTTACATTTGTCACACATGGACATGAAACCTGGTAACATCTTCGTGTGCAGCCGAGAAGGCGGACTCAGGCGATGACGACTATAACACCAACACGCACATATACAAGATCGGTGAGTAACATTAGTTACATTTGTCACACATGGACATGAAACATGGTAACATTTCGTGTGCAGCCGAGAAGACGATGACGACTATAACACCAACACTAGTGTCCGACCGAAACATGTTTTTTTGCCGAAACCGAAACCGAAACCGAATGTTCGGCTTTGGCTCTAGTTTCGGCCGAAACCGAAACCGAAACCGAAACTTTTGTAGACTTGTTAAAATCGTTGAAAAAATGTCATAAAACCGCTTTTACACACATATTATGGGCCTGTCAAGACCCAATGTCCTTGAAATTGATGTTACTTCAGCAGTTTTTTATGAAAATTACTAGAGTTAGACCAAGATAATTCTGCAACGATTTTAATAACACACGCAGTGCAAGTGTTATTTTAAGCGTCAAAACTTCTATGAAATTATGACGTATAAATAACATTTGCACTAGTTGCACTGCGTATGCTACAAAAATCATTGCAGAATTTTCTTGGTCTAACTCTATTCATTCACTAAATATAGGGTCAACCAAAAACGCAAGCGCAGCGAGCGCGAAATTTTTCGTTAACAATATCGCAAGGCCGGGTACCGATCTTCACCTGGGCCTAAAAGTCCGAAATGCCCCATTGAGGCGCACTTTTATTGTATTAAAAAGCGAGACCGCAGGCCGAGCATGGCGCAGCGAGGCCAAAGGCTAAGCGCTGAAGTAGAGGACATGTGGAACACAAACCAATGGTAAATTAAGGTAAAAAGTGAGGCTAAGGTCAAGTATTCGTATGAAAAACTGTACTGGGGACACTTTCAAGGGTTTTTTCTTCGTTTTAATCAATAGTCAGCTGTTCAGCCTCGCAAAATATTAACTATTGAGAAAATCAAATTTGCGGCACTAGTTGAGCGTAGCCTTTAGCCTCGTTTAAAATTTGCCATTAGAGGTAGATAGGAAAATTACTGAATAAGAGCGAAAAAGACACGTCGTTCGACATGGGGCGGGCTGAGGGCCTACCGCGAACCACGTTCGACGTGTTGCCTCTTTGTCGCACTTGTAAATACGAACGTAAGTGTGACAGGGAGGTAACACGTCGAACGTGGTTCGTGGTAGGCCCGCTGATACTTGGCCAACGCCTGAAGATTGAAATTAAAAACGCAAACTTATTTCCCTGTACTGAACAACAGAACATGCTGTATGCAGAATTAACTGTAGGGGGCCCCAAAACCTTGCACTGCCTGGGGACCCCGACATGCTTAATCCGACCCTGCTTAAAATCACCATTAAACGGTTCTAATGTCTTAATTTTTTTGACTTATGTATCTGAAATTTAAATCAACAATGTGTAAACATTTATACCTAAACCGCTAACGAGTAATACCTACTACACAAATAATCCACATTTATTTTTATTACAATAGTTTTCTTATTATGTATTTCCTTAAGCGCTGGTGGCCTAGCGATAAGAGCGTGCGACTTTCAATCCGAAGGTACAAACCCCGTCTCGTACCAATGAGGTTCCCCAACTTTTGGTCTTTGTCCGAAGTACCATTTCGTAAGTTTCGGCCCGGCCGAAAGGTTCGGCCGTTTTTTGGCCGAAACCGAAACTACAGCCGAAACATGATTTTTTGGCCGAAACTGGCCGAAACCGAAACCGAAACCGAACCTTCGGTCGGACACTAACCAACACACACATATACAAGATCGGTGAGTAACATTAGTTACATTTGTCACACATGGTCATGAAACACGGTAACATTTCGTGTGCAGCCGAGAAGACGATGACGACTGACACCAACACGCACATATACAAGATCGGTGAGTAACATTAGTTACATTTGGCACACATGGACATGAAACATGGTAACATTTCGTGTGCAGCCGAGAAGGCTGACTCAGGCGATGACGACTATAACACCAACACGCACATATACAAGATCGGTGAGTGACATTAGTTACATTTGTCACACATGGTCATGAAACCTGGTAACATTTTCGTGTGTAGCCGAGAAGGCGGACTCAGGCGATGACGACTATAACACCAACACGCACATATACAAGATCGGTGAGTAACATTAGTTACATTTGTCACACATGGTCATGAAACACGGTAACATTTTCGTGTGCAGCCGAGAAGGCTGACTCAGGCGATGACGACTATAACACCAACACGCACATATACAAGATCGGTGAGTAACATTAGTTACATTTGTCACACATGGACATGAAACACGGTAACATTTTCGTGTGCAGCCGAGAAGACGGACTCAGGCGATGACGACTATAACACCAACACGCACATATACAAGATCGGTGAGTAACATTAGTTACATTTGGCACACATGGACATGAAACCTGGTAACATCTTCGTGTGCAGCCGAGAAGGCGGACTCAGGCGATGACGACTATAACACCAACACGTACATATACAAGATCGGTGAGTAACATTAGTTACATTTGTCACACATGGACATGAAACCTGGTAACATCTTCGTGTGCAGCCGAGAAGGCGGACTCAGGCGATGACGACTATAACACCAACACGCACATATACAAGATCGGTGAGTAACATTAGTTACATTTGTCACACATGGACATGAAACACGGTAACATTTTCGTGTGCAGCCGAGAAGGCGGACTCAGGCGATGACAACTATAACACCAACACGCACATATACAAGATCGGTGAGTAACATTAGTTACATTTGTCACACATGGTCATGAAACACGGTAACATTTTCGTGTGCAGCCGAGAAGACGGACTCAGGCGATGACGACTATAACACCAACACGCACATATACAAGATCGGTGAGTAACATTAGTTACATTTGTCACACATGGACATGAAACACGGTAACATTTTCGTGTGCAGCCGAGAAGGCGGACTCAGGCGATGACAACTATAACACCAACACGCACATATACAAGATCGGTGAGTAACATTAGTTACATTTGTCACACATGGTCATGAAACACGGTAACATCTTCGTGTGCAGCCGAGAAGGCGGACTCAGGCGATGACGACTATAACACCAACACACACATATACAAGATCGGTGAGTAACATTAGTTACATTTGTCACACATGGTTATGAAACACGGTCTGCCTAAATCACCTATAAATGCACATATTTTCTTATCACTACATAGTATAAAACAAAGTCGCTTCCCGCTGTCTGTCTGTCCCTATGTATGCTTAGATCTTTAAATCTACGCATCGGATTTTGATGCGGTTTTATTTAATAGATAGAGTGATTCAAAAGGAAGGTTTATGTATAATTTGTTAACCGGCGCGAAGCCGGGGCGGGTCGCTAGTATCATAATATTATCATAAATATATTAAGTAAGTAGTACGTAATTAAACTTAGTTGGTAATACATTTAAATTTGCATGCAGTGTTTACCTAAATTTTATTGTACACTAAGCTCTTAGTTATTAAGGATTTAATAAATTTATGTATGCGTCAGTGTAACAGTTACTGGTAAACCAATAAAAAAAAAAAAATCACCCAAAAATGCACAGATTTTCTTATAACTATGTAAATGATGTATTTTTTCATCAGGTGACCTGGGCCACGTGACGTGCGTGTCATCCCCGCGCGTAGAGGAGGGAGACTGTCGCTATCTCACTCGCGAGATCATCCAGGAGGATCTCACGCATCTCACCAAGTCCGATATATTCGCTTTTGGTAAGTCTTTCTTGAACTCCTCACATTTCAGGGTTTGAATTTTTTCAGGGAAAAAAAAAACGGTTGGGAAATGTATGTCCAACAATGTCATCAAAAGCTGTCGTTCAGTATTAATACAAGTGACCAGAATCATGTTTGTATTTATAGTCTGTCAAGCCATTTCCGTCAGTAGAAAAAAGCGGCAAATTTAAAAAAATGTAGGTGCGAACGGCAATCGCCCTTAGTAAATTTGAATTTCGTGCATTTTTTAGGGTTCCGTACCCAAAGGGTAAAAACGGGACCCTATTACTAAGACTCCGCTGTCCGTCCGTCCGTCCGTCCGTCCGTCCGTCTGTCACCAGGCTGTATCACACGAACCGTGATAGCTAGACAGTTGAAATTTTCACAGATGATGTATTTCTGTTGCCGCTATAACAACAAATACTAAAAACAGAATAAAATAAAGATTTAAGTGGGGCTCCCATACAACAAACGTGATTTTTGACCGAAGTTAAGCAACGTCGGGCGGGGTCAGTACTTGGATGGGTGACCGTTTTTTTGCTTGTTTTGCTCTATTTTTTGTTGATGGTGCGGAACCCTCCGTGCGCGAGTCCGACTCGCACTTGGCCGGTTTTTTTTTTAAATGTTTTGTATCGTCCAGGTCTAACGCTGTTCGAGGCAGCTGGCGGCGGGCCTCTGCCCAAGAACGGCCCCGCCTGGCACGCGCTGCGCGACGGCCAGTTGCCCGAACTACCCGGTATATCCAGGGAATTCCATCAGCTCATACAGGTAATATAGTTTGCCATTTCCGTCAGTACAAAAAGGCGGCAAATTAAAAAAAATGTAGGCACGGAGGGTTGTCCTCCCGTAGAAAAATAGTTTTTCTCGCCTTTTTCTACGGACAAATTGAGTTTGTTAGAGTTTATACTGTGAGGAAACTTTTGGATCGTTAGGAAGCCTTTGACATGGTTGACATCCTTTCCTTAGCTATCGGTATAAAAATTATAGGTATCTGACTTCTTTATGGTAACTAAAATTAGCAATTTGGTATTTTTAATTAGTCAGAAAAATGTAGGCACGTAGGGTTGTTCTCCCGTAAAAAAATAGTTTTTCTCGCCTTTTTCTACGGACAAATTGAGTTTGTTAGAGTTTATACTGTGAGGAAACTTTTGGATCGTTAGGAAGCCTTTGACACGGTTGACATCCTTTCCTTAGCTATCGGTATAGAAATTATAGGTATCCGACTTCTTTATGGTAACTAAAATTAGCAATTTGGTATTTTTAATTAGTCAGAAAAAAGTAAATATTGGAAACCGCGTCAGTATACAATCGAACATTTTTTGTGGTGTGCCTCAAGGTAGTGTCATTGGACCCCTACTCTTCAAGGAATTCTTCTGGATTTTACAAAATAATATTTTCTTAAAATACCTATGACATCATTTTTGCTTATTTACATTCACCACAAATAAATTTACTAACAGTAACATTATAAAACTTTAAATCGGCAAAAAAATTAAATAGTAGTGTTTTTATTTCGGTGCCATTTTTCACACCTCTTTTCAAACTTATCACATCTTTTGACTTATAATATGATCTTAACCCATAGAATGAATTTCAGAAAATGATCGACCCGGACCCGAACCAGCGACCGTCCGCGAGCCGGCTACGGAAGCACCCGCTGCTACACCCGGCCGGGAATAAGAGCAAGACGCAACTAACGAGGGAGCTAGCGGCCGCTAAGCTCAAAAACGAGCTGCTCACCAAGAAACTTGACGAATATGCGAGGTAAATAAAATAAATAATAAAATCACTTTATTTCAAACTAACATAGATAAAAAAACCGGCCAAGTGCGAGTTGGACTCGCGCACGGAGGGTTCCGCACCATCAACAAAAAATAGAGCAAAACAAGCAAAAAAACGGTCACCCATCCAAGTACTGACCCCGCCCGACGTTGCTTAACTTCGGTCAAAAATCACGTTTGTTGTATGGGAGCCCCACTTAAATCTTTATTTTATTCTGTTTTTAGTATTTGTTGTTATAGCGGCAACAGAAATACATCATCTGTGAAAATTTCAACTATCTAACTATCACGGTTCGTGAGATACAGCCTGGTGACAGACGGACGGACGGACGGACAGCGGAGTCTTAGTAATAGGGTCCCGTTTTTACCCTTTGGGTACGGAACCCTAAAAACACTTTATTTCAGACAAAATTACATATAAAAATTATACTATAATAATAAGAATAAGATAAATTTATTAAAGTCTGTCAAGCCATTTCCGTCAGTGCGAAAAAAGTAGATAATTAAAAAAATATGCAGGCCCGAAAGCTTACCGTCCCGTAGAAAGATTTAATTTCGCGCTTTTTTCTACTGACAAAGTTGTTTGACAGGCTATAATACATCTTTTTTACGTAGATCTTTAAAATAACAATTTTACTGATTTTACAATTACGAGTAGATTCCTTGGTTTAAAACTTTCGCGTTTTGAACACATATTAACTCGCATTTATAGATGGTAAATAAACATAACATCAATAAATAAAGGTAATAATAGTATTTTATGCAACCGTTGTTTAAGAGAGGTCAAAAAAGGCAAGTGGCGTGACTAACAATTTGAGGCGAAGCCGAAAATTGTTAATAAAGACGCCACGAGTATTTTTTGACTCAGTTAAACAACGTTGCATACAATACTTTTTCTACGACCAAGCACTTACTTTGAAATAAAATTGTAAATTTAACAAATATTTTTAATTCAAGAAGTAGTAAAAATGGAGGGTACGGGCGGGAAAAGAATGAATGAATGAATGAAATAAAAAAAAACATGTCTATGGTTCACTTATTTGTCAGAGATGACATTTAAAATAAGGTTGGCAACACTGTATTTCACTCAATATTTTTTAAGTGGTCATCACACGAAGTATCGTAAAATCGCCAAAAAGATACTGCGTGTATGCACAAATTCTTTTTTGGGGAATAGACTAAAGACTTGTCTTGACAACTATAAGATAGCGGTTTAAAGGTGTGTGCACGACCGTTTAAATGACAAATAAAAGTACGGGAGTAGAAAAAATAAATTTTGCGATAGACCCGTGTATAAATGTGAGTTCATATGCAATCCTTGGTATGTATGTATAAATTCTTTATTGTAAAAAACACAGAACACAAATTCATGGCACAGGATAGGCAGTACAAAGGCGAACTTATCTCCAGATTTCTTCCAGTTAACCTTTGAGTAGATGAGAATTGATGAAGAACGGTAGACAAATACAGCACTGAGTACAATAGGTTGGTTTACAATAAAGGCGTGTACATACCGGCTTGCTGTGCGTGACGTGCACGTGCGCGTGCGCTGAAAGGTTAGGTTTGTTTTATGGCAATCCTGAAAAGTGACGCGTTTCTGAACCAAATAAAATATGACTAAAGAAAATGCGGGCAAACAATACTAATGTATTATGACTTAAAACAATTAGGGAAACAATAGAGACCCTAAAAGAATTTATTTTAAATACAGTCAAATACCCTATTGAGTAGTTTACAATTTTAATATATATTCTTCTGATAAAAATTGAGAGTCGCTTACATATATCTATATCTTTCAGAGTCTGTATTTTCATGATAATCAAATCCTTGTAGCATATTAAACTTATTTGCAGTTTCCAAGTTTTAGTATTAATTTCTCTGTGTATTATTAGCTATGCCCCACGAGTCAAACCGCGGATCCGGCAGACCTCGTCGGCGATGGCGGGATAACTAGACTCCTTTTTGAGCGACTGGCCAGATATATTTTGAATAAATTTACGTTTTAGACTCACTTGTTTTAAGTCACTCACGTGCACGTCACGCACACGCAGCCGGTGTGTACAGGCCTTAAACTTCTTTTTTTCACCCAGATGTATAAAGTCCCTGACACCCGGCCGCCTGGTGACTCAAGACTCCGCCAAGTTCAGAACGCGTTCCGCTAAGCGAATGCAGAAACCTCGGGAGCAGTTCCTAGACGCCATACAGAACATGAACTCACCCATACACTGCCTGGAGAGGCGGACGGACAGACGGAAAAAGGTATAACTATATAGCGGATAACTATTGTGAGCCTATGTCCGCTGGGCAAAGGCCTCTTCCATTCATCCCGGTTTTGAGCTATATCATAGAGAAATATAGTAAGACAAGAGTGCTCACTCCATACATCAGTTAGACTATTAATTTCAGTGTCTACATCTAGCATCGAGTAGCGGAACTATCAGTGCTGCTACTTGACAATAGATGTAGCAGCGACCGGAAAGTCTTATCTCAGCAGCATAAGACTTTCCGGTCGGTGCTACATCTATTGTCAAGTAGCAGTACTGATAGTTCCGCTACTCGATGCTAGATGCTAATAGTCTTTTTGATACTAAAACTGATGTATGATGTGAGCAATCTATGTATTTTATTCTCTATGACATAAGGCTGAATGTGCCAACAATGGGGTAGTTTAACCTACTTGGGATAAAGTTGACATCAAAGGAAATTCGTGGTAACTACTGGGAAATATTTTTCATAGTTGTCACCGCTGGGTATAACCCAACTATAGTTTGTCAAAGGACTGTCTCATTTCAAACATAGACAGAGAGAATCATACTATCTTTGTCTTACACTGGTACTAGCACCCAAAAAAAACAGGATGAGTATAGTTTTTTTTTGTTCTTATTTACTGACAATTTGGTTTGAGCAACTATAGTGGGAATAACCCATTATGTCCTCAATGATTGTGACTATGGGCCATTCTATAAAAAGTAAAGTGAGTCACTATTTTAATGTTTTTTAGGGTTCCGTACCTCAAGAGGAAAAAACGGACCCCTTACTCACTCGTGCGTCTGTCTGTCTGTCTGTCCGACCATTCCCCCCCCCCCCCCCCCTTTATCTCCGAAACTACTGGGTCTAAAATCACTACATCCCGCTGTCTGTTTGTCTGTATGTATGCTTAGATCTTTAAAACTACGCAACGGATTTTGCGGTTTTTTTTAAATAGATAGAGTGATTCAAAAGGAAGGTTTATGTATAATTTTTTAACCCGTGCGAAGCCGGGGCGGGTCGCTATAGTTTTGAATAAAATACACAAAATAGTTCTTTACCTATAGATGACAGGAAAACCTATTAGAAATGTGCAGTCAAGCGTGAGTCGGACTTAAACTTACGTATATACAGGATGATGTTTAAAGAAATGGCGACTCGCATTACTTTAGTCGCAGAATGGCCCTTATTATTCTGTCATAATATGTGACGTTATCTATGAAAAGGGACCTTATTGTCGATGGCGCTTACGCCATTATTAACGATGCGCCGATTTAAATGCAATGTCGCGCGACGCTGTGCGGCGTAAGCGCCATCGACAATAAGGTCCCTTTTCATAGATAATGCCCCATATGTCATAATAATAGTGACGATGTAAATAACAGAATAAAGTGCCTTTTGATGGTTTGGCTAAACGTTATAAAAAAAATTACCGTACCGTCGAATTGTACTAGACGTGTATACGTCAGTATGTCCGTGTCATCATGTCGCGCGCGAGATCGACTGTCTCTTTCTAATTAATACAATTAGATAAAGATGGCTAGTATGTGTCGCGCGCGCGTGTTGTTACGCATTTTAAAATCAGTTGATAATTTACTCGTAAAATTCGTACTAAAGAGAAAAGGGGACCCGCTCGCGCTTCTCCATACTAACGTAGTCCCCATTTTCCTCTCTGGGTATTAACGTTATGGAAAATACAAGGTCATTTTTGGACCGTTAGCCATATTGTGCGAGGTGATTAGGTAGGTCATACTGAACAACTTTTTCTATGGGACCAACCCCGAAATCACAAAAAAAAATTTGGCCTTCCCATAGAAAACGTCGACATCCACTCGACCAAAATGTATGAAATGGCTAAAAAAAATTGCGATTTCGGGGTTGGTCCCATAGAAAAAGTTGCTCAGTATGGTCTACCTAATCACCTCGCACAATATGGCTAACGGTCCAAAAATGACCCTGTATTTTTACATATTATGATTTCTGGATTAGAATCAGAATTAGGACCGAAAAACAAATTACATACAATTTTTTAAATGCTCCTAACTCTTACAATAATTAAAAATACGAAAAAAATCAAACGAAGATGTATAGGTGTATCTATTGTTGATAATGTTGATATACATACATCAAATTGTGTCAAAATATTTTCAATAATGTCATAGAGAAAAAAATACATAGATTGCTCACTCCATACATCAGTTTTAGTACCAAAAAGACTATTAGCATCTAGCATCGAGTAGCGGAACTATCAGTACTGCTACTTGACAATAGATGTAGCACCGACCGGAAAGTCTTATGCTGTTGAGATAAGACTTTCCGGTCGGTGCTACATCTATTGTCAAGTAGCAGTACTGATAGTTCCGCTACTCGATGCTAGATGTAGACACTGAAATTTATAGTCTAACTGATGTATGGAGTGAGCACTCTTGTCTTACTATATTTCTCTATGATAATGTTAATATCCAGAGAGGAAAATGATGACTAGTATGTTTGTATGAAAAGGCGCTTTCAAGAGGATGTCCACATAAAAAAAAAAGTTTTTTTCTCAAGTCTTCGTTGATTAGACTACGAAGCGAGCCCTTCTAACGAATTTAAAATGTATATTAAATTTATTATTAAATAAAAAAATGTCCTAACCAATCTTCCATGTTCTTCAATGTGATATTTATAATTTCGAATTAACTAAATATAGGTCTTGTTAGATTTAAGTGATTTATAATACTCTAATCAATAAGGTGATTGACTGCGTAAATTCTCTATCCGTCGATTCTTGCAAAATACGAAGGACTGGAGTATTTTTGTATTGTCCTTTTTGATTAGTTTTTGTATCAGCACATGTCAAAACTTCACAACTGCCCGATTCGACCTTAGATACGTCAAATATTACGTCTAGATACGATATGGATTAGATATGTCAGTGTAAGTGTCAGTGTTTGTTTGAAGAAACGTCACTTTTCACACTGAGCTAATCCATATCGTATCTAGGCGTAATATTTGACGTATCTTAAAGTTCGAATCGGGCCGTAAGTCCTCAACATTCGGTTCACTAATTTGACATTTCATGCAAAAACTCAAACTTCGTGATCATTTTTCCAAATTTATTATATAGGGTCAAGGAGGGAACAGTGGCTCACTTAACAGCAACACGAGAGAGGCGATATTTGGGCGACTGAGCCACTGTTCGAGCTGAGCCACTGTTTCCGCCTTGACCCTAAGTTAGATATGTGTTGATACAGTAAATAATTAAGTATGCCTCTTTGAATTGTAGGGCATGTATTAATTAGTAACGGTTATGGTAGTAATAATAAAGTTATTGAACATTATTATATTTAAACATTAATTTGTAGAACGTCCAGAAATCAGTTTTTAGGGTTCCGTACCCAAAGGGTAAAAACGGGACCCTATTATTAAGACTCCGCTGTCCGTCTAGACTGTATCTCATGATAGCTAGACGGTTGAAATTTTCACAGATGATGTATTTCTGTTGCCGCTATAACAACAGACACTAAAAACAGAATAAAATAAATATTTAAGTGGGGCTCCCATACAACATGTTATTTTTGCCGTTTTTTGCGCAATGGTACGGAACCCTTCGTGCGCGAGTCCCACTCGCACTTGGCAGGTTTTTTCACAATAATCCTTAAAAAATGACGCAGAAGCTTTATAATTATAGTGCTTAGTCCAAAATAACAAGCATATTGGGAAATTAGATATTTAAAAAAACCGGCCAAGTGCGAGTCGGACTCGCGCACGGAGGGTTCCGCACCATCAACAAAAAATAGAGCAAAACAAGCAAAAAAACGGTCACCCATCCAAGTACTGACCCCGCCCGACGTTGCTTAACTTCGGTCAAAAATCACGTTTGTTGTATGGGAGCCCCACTTAAATCTTTATTTTATTCTGTTTTTAGTATTTGTTGTTATAGCGGCAACAGAAATACATCATCTGTGAAAATTTCAACTGTCTAGCTATCACTGTTCGTGAGATACAGCCTGGTGACAGACGGACGGACGGACGGACAGCGGAGTCTTAGTAATAGGGTCCCGTTTTTACCCTTTGGGTACGGAACCCTAAAAAGAGTAACAGGTTTTTTAAATTTAAAAAAGGTGGACAACGCATATGTGACACCCCAATATAGCACTGGCGTTATAAGTCTACTTAAGCATGTCATAAATGTGTTTATTATTTTAAATCGCTTTTTTTTTTAGTTAGTAGGCAGCTTCAAAATCTGTAATATAATATATCAATCATTTATGTATAGATTTGTAAACTAATAAATGCTTATTAAAAAATAATTTTAAGTTAACTTACTTATATTATAATTAGAATCGAATATTTAATTAATTTTAACCGCGTATTTAACATTTTTTTTAGTATAATAAGTTGTAACGCTAATGGCGTATTTAACCATCCGCAACGTAGATATAAATCTAATAGTTATTTACGATACAAGTGCGAATATTCGCACGTGTATCGTACAAACAGCTACACTTTTCACTGTCCACCGATGGATAATAGTGTACGTTTTACAGTGGCTCTCTATTGTTTCCCAAATAGTTTTAAGCCATAATGTATTGTTTGCCCGAATTTTCGTTAGTCATAATTCATTTGGTTCAGAAACGCGTCACTTTTCAGGATTGCCATAAAACAAACCTAACCTAACCTATCTATAGGATAACCTAACGAAAATCCGTTTTATGACTAATGATAATATGACAAACAATACATTATGACTTAAAACTTTATGGGATACAACGGGACCCCTTTTACAGTACATATGGCCATTTAAATATCCGACATAGTTATGTAATGTGCTTATTTTAGTACACGGTGTCGTTATGTGGCACAATATGTACTGTAAAGTATATTATTTAGTCGCAATGAAACCACCTTTCAGTTAAAGTAATAATTATTAAAATATATGTGACGTTATCTATGAAAAGGGTCCTTATTGTCGATGGCGCTTACGCCATTATTAACGATGCTCCGATATAAATGCAATACCGCGCGACGCTGTGCGG
Organism: Cydia amplana; assembly: GCF_948474715.1. NCBI lineage: Eukaryota > Metazoa > Arthropoda > Insecta > Lepidoptera > Tortricidae > Cydia > Cydia amplana. Next base: position 1,183,671 of record NC_086095.1, on the reverse strand, counting down.
CGTAAGCGCCATCGACGATAAGGTCCCTTTTCATAGATAATGCCCCATATTTGTTATTAAGGTCTACCAATTACCACAGGCTATTGAAAGTCGCGCGGTGATTTTCTAGTAAAGTCAGGACGCTAAACACAAAGAATTTCGGACATGACCCGCAATGTCCTATCTCTATCGCACGCTCGTAACTATATTGCTGTCTCGCCCGCACAGTGGCATTGACCGCCGGTATTATGGGCGGAACAGCAATATAATTGGCTACTTTCCTATTAGTCAAATCAGCTTCTTTTTTAGAACTGCCAAAACGATTTTCTAATATGGAATTTATATGAAAACGTGTGTAGTGACGTCACGGTCAACTCACCTACTTTTTATATTTCAATCCAATTTATTAAATATAAATAGTATTTAAAAATAACTGCTATCTATGTTTCACTAATAGTTATCTGGTGCTTTATTTCGTGCACGGTGTGAAATAATTTATTTAAGGTAGAGGAAAGTACCCAATTATGCGCGTGCGATAGAGATAGGACATTGCGGGTCATGTGCGAAATTCTTTGTGTTTAGCGTCCTTAGTTTACTAGAAAATCCATGGCCGTAATAACTTACCAACCGCCTCACTTATACGGTAGACATATGTCACGTTTTCAAGTAAAAGGTACCACATTGTCGGTTGTCGATAAGGTTGATTTCAAATAAAAGCTATATGGAAATAGCGCCTTATTGGCAACCGCCAATAAGTACCCTTTTGGTTGAGAATGGCACATATGAAGACGCACATATAAACTATTATTTTTAACTAGTGATACCTATACTATGCCATATGCTGTAATTCTATAAAAAAACATTGAAGTAATATGTTACCATATTTATTTCCCACAACTATAATTATTGACAAAATTCAATTCAGATTTTTTTAGTAAATAATATCTAGATTTGATTTATATGTTATTTTGAAGTTACATATGATATATGGCATATTTGAAATACACTCCTTTTTACAAGCTTTTTATTAACTTGCAATGAACCTAACGTATTATATCAAATCTTGCAAGTTAAATTTGACCCACTTTCCGACTTCCAATGAAGCTGAAAATTTGCATACATATGTAAGTCGGGTGACAACGCAATATTATGGTACAATCGAACTGATCTGATGATGGAGACAGGAGGTGGCCATGGGAACTCTGATAAAACAACGCAACCCAATTGTGTTTCGGGTTTTTAGAATTGTCTCGATGAGTATTAGTTGCCTGTGGAAAGAAAAGTACAGTCAGCGATTAAAGCTTGTACCAAAAATATTTTTTTTTGTCAAAAACTTATTACCTAAAGTGTCATTCTATGGAACTTGCTAACTATGTAACTATGTAAACAAAAGTCACTAGTAAATTCATATTTTTTTACAGTTACAATATGGCGGTTTGTTTACATAATTAGCAAGTTCCATAGAATCACACTTTATATGAAGTTGGATTAAAATACAGCATTTTCGTTTAAGTGGTAACATATTACTTTAATTATTGAAGAATTTCTTTTTTAATTAAGTAATAAATTTAGACTACAGTTGCACTAGCAACGTAACATATTAATTATTAGTTTTTATAAGGGTTTGTTAAAAAGATAATAATTATTATAATAATTAATAATTTCCTACTTAGTGGGTGATAATTTTAGATGTCAGATCTCAATTTTCTTTATTATATACGAATTTGTGTCACGGCTGTAGATTTAGTGTCATGTTTGACATTTGACAAACTGTAGATTCTAACACTTTAAACTCTCGCGTTTTGTACACATATTTAATTACACAAACGGGTCTACCGCGATATAATTTAATTGTTTTTACCTTTAATTCCGACGTTTCAGCTGACTTGCACCACCAGGTCTTTCCGTGACCACAGCTGGTGCAACTCAGCTGAAACGTCGGAATTAAAGGTAAAAACAATTAAATTATATCGCGGTAGACCCGTTTGTGTAATTAAATACTGTAGATTCTGTATCCCTGCGTATCATGACGTGACTTACGCGTTTGCGTTAAGTGTCATTTTGTACGGTATTTTGAGTTTCCAAAACGTCCCGCTTGGCGCGCTGTTCAAAATCCCATACAAAAATAGACATAACGCAAACGCGAACGCTCGTGACGCTATCGAATGAAATTTACACTATGGGTTTTGTACATTTAAGTTACAATTGTCATGAAGTTTTTTATAAATAATTGGCGTAACATTGTAAATTTTGGTTGAAATTACTTGTTAAGGTGAAAATGTTTGAATTTTTAATAGTTGTTTTTTAAAAAATGGCTGTCGGTGGTTGACCAAAGGAAAGGATGGAGTATATGTGAATAAATGTATGTATATTTGCTATTATTATATGATTGTAATAAATGTGCTTGTTTCAATATTTCTGCTTTTTTATTTTGTGGCTACCGTCAACCGGGGTGAATAGGAAGCTGGGTAAATCGGGACAAAACTTAAAATGTAATATACCTGACAATTTTTTAAAAATTACCCACACTAATTGTATCATACTATTATTTTCAATCGAATGATGCAATATGTGTGGGTATTTATTTTACAATACGAGGGGAAGCTGAAATATTCGCGGCCACGACTAGAAAAAAAGAAAAAAAAACTATGCTACTTTATTCCCTTCTTTGGCAGTTTAAATATTGCCAGGCGTGGCTCACTCCGCGATTTCGTCGCTTTGCTACAGGTAGCTAAAAGTACATCCGTTCCGCCCCAATTTTGGGGAAAGCCATAAGCCGCGCGTGGCGCTGTCGCCACCTAGCGGCCATATCTGTGCAGATCGTAACAGACTCGTTTTGTTAGAGAGTGAGTCTTCTGTACTTAGTACTATTTATTCTGTGATATTGCAGCCATAGTAATGGCTGAAATATATGGCATCGTTAGTAAACGATTATTAAGGATGACTAATTAACATTTACTATCATTTTTTAGGGTTCCGTACCCAAAGGGTAAAAACGGGACCCTATTACTAAGACTCCGCTGTCCGTCCGTCCGTCCGTCTGTCACCAGGCTGTATCTCACGAACCGTGATAGCTAGACAGTTGAAATTTTCACAGATGATGTATTTCTGTTGCCGCTATAACAACAAATACTAAAAACAGAATAAAATAAAGATTTAAGTGGGGCTCCCATACAACAAACGTGATTTTTGACCGAAGTTAAGCAACGTCGGGCGGGGTCAGTACTTGGATGGGTGACCGTTTTGTTGCTTGTTTTGCTCTATTTTTTGTTGATGGTGCGGAACCCTCCATGCGCGAGTCCGACTCGCACTTGGCCGGTTTTTTTTTCTATGAACGCGAACTTTTCAGTCGCTCCTCGTATCTGGGAGACCGAGCTTTGCTCGTACAGGAACAGTTTAGCTATGTCAGCTCATATTCTAGTGCGCGTGCACCCCGATATGAGCTGACTAGCCAAAAGCTTCAGGTATAGCTTTACGGAGCAACGAGATACCAGTCCAGTCCCGCCTGAACCTTTGTACGATCAACTTGGTTATTTTAATATACGGAGTCAATATAAAAAGCTTGGAGGATACAACTAAACGGAGTAGCCATTAACAGGCTTTCCCATCTGTCGAAAATAGGCGGCCAACGGTCATACACAATGTATGGACTGACGTTTATCTGACATGGCTATTTTACGTTACGCATACATTTGACGTTCCCCTCCCCCGCAAAAATCGGCAGACTGTTTTGTACAGAAAATTACAGACATGGCGTCTCCGTTTGATTATATCCTCCAAGATAAAAAGTGATTAATATTCCATACTAACTTTAATAATATTCAATTAAAAATAGACTTTACAAACTATATAATTCTAAACAGTGAAATCGTGCTCAGTGAACTATGATTTAGGCGTACCAGCGTCAGCTGCCTGTCTAAAACGGAATAATAATAATCTCGCCTCTACACACACCGAAAAGATCAGTAAATATACTGATCTAATCCATATAGAGATTAAAACCCAATCTGCCCTCCTAAGGTAAAAGGCCGTATTTTCAAAGAACACTATATGAAAATACGGCCTTTTACCTTAGGAGGGCAGCAATGGCGAGTGAATACCTTAACCTTTTCCACGCCGTGTCAAACACAAAAGCTGTCACTCAGACGCCACATCATTGAAGTGTCAAAACTAAAGTTGAACTTTATGTATATGCAGGTCGATGTTGCTCTCTGGTCTGTGACCGATTAATCGGTCTTTGGCGTTGAACCTACGGTGCGGATATATCGGTCATTGGCGTCCAAAAGGTTAAAAACTATACCAATTATAATTTCATCCACTGGTGTTATCCCTCGTTCTCTGCACACCAGGAGGCGTGTCTCACTCCGCGATTTCGTCGCTTTGCTACAGGTAGCTAAAAGTACTTCCGTTCGGCCCCAATTTTGGGGAAAGCCATAAGCCGCGCGTGGCGCTGTCGCCACCTAGCGGCCATATCTGTGCTGATCGTAACAGACGCGAGACGCGTTTTGTTAGAGAGTGAGTCTTCTGTAAAGTGTCATTCAATAGAACTTGCTAACTATGTAAACAAACCGCCATACTAAAATTGACACTGAATGTCAATTTACTAGTAACTTTTGTTTACATAGTTTGCAAGTTCTATTGAATGACATTTTACTTAGTACTATTATTTATTCTGTGACACCAGCCTAAATACATACTCTCAATTTTCACCCACTCACATACCTATAGCATCCTGCAAAAAGCTGCTGTTATGAACACATGCTGGATAGTTCGTAAGTTCCTAACTCTAGAACTTATACTTTCTGTACTCGTTTGACGAAAAGCCCGCGAATATGGAAATAAAACTTCCTCCAATCGGACAGACAAATGTTAATATAAAAAGCTCGTATCTGGTAATGTCATGTCATCTTATGTTTCTTAATGTTTGCATAGTACATTGCTGCTCGGTAAATTTAATAACTTAATTACGGGGTCATAATTAAGTGTAACTTATAAAAACTTCTTAATTAATGATAAGACGGATAAATTATATATCTGGTTCATTTACTGCCCGTAATGGACTTACCCCACGAAACTATAGTAAGCAAAAGTCAAAGGAATTTAAAACTTCTCCTGAGCAGTTACAGTTCATATTTCAATAGCAACCGCCTGCGATTAGTTTTGACTTGGTTAAACAACGCCCTCTTGCGATAAAGCAAGGTACCATTTCGTTTCTAATACTTGTTCTTTTAATGATAATGCTACTCGACGACAGATGGCGCTAGTAACATAATAAAGCAGCCAGCAACTCGATCATAGATGTCGCTAAGCTTGGTTTCTATAGTCAATTATTTGGTGAATTGAACTCTGGGTCGCCATAGAACTATGTCACACTATGTCAAATTAACAAAGAGGAATTATTGAGTAATTTGATTAAAAAGGTACTCTTGAAATCGTTATGTAGTTTAGGTAAAACATAAATTAAAAAACCAAGATATAATATAAATATACATAAAACAAGTGAATGTTTTTAAGCCTTTTCCGTATTGAATGTTAGTAGAGAACATAATAATAATTATAATCCCTCCCTCTAATGGAGTTGCAGGGGTCCATCTGCCACGGTGACCGCTTAGCATCAGGCAGGCCGTATGCTTGTTTGCCATTGACGTAATTATTACATTGAACAACAACCGAAAATGCCACAAATTGGCCACTGGTCAGATCTGATATATTCAAAGATTTTAGACATATAATATACAATACGTACTTGCAAAAGTGAGTTTTTTGTTAACACGTCGTTGGCAACCAGTCCTAATTCTAGGGGTGTAACATTAGCGTTGCCAAAGAAATTTGAGTATGTTCAGCGCAAGGAAACGGCTATAGTTCGTTTTTTTAGCATTAGAAATAAGGTAAACAATCTTACTGTGTCTTTTAATTGAAAAACACATTTTAAAAATAAGTTACGGCAAATATACTTGGTCAACCAGATCTTGACAGTAGAAAAAGGCGGCAAATTTGAAAAATGTAGGCGCGAAGGGATATCGTCCCATAGAAAATTTGAAATTCGCGCCTTTTTTTACTGACAAGATTTGGTTGACCAGCTATATGTAACAATTATGAATCTAATACGATCATTTATATTCTTCTGCTTTCATAAGTAATAGTTACTGATTTTTAAAAAGCGTTTTTCAATTAAAAGACATGTCAAGATGGCTTACCTTCTTTCAAGTTCTTTCTAATGCTAAAAAAACGAACTATAGTGGACAGCTAATGCGATATTATTTAATTCGAAGCCCCAATTAGCAATAGTCATCTGCGCAATAATTAAATCAAGAAAAAGCGTGAACACATCATAACCATCAAACGTAATAAATTAATAACATCCCCCTAAATTCGGAACGCGACTTATGGAGGTGACAGTTGACAGCTAGCACGTGGCGCCATCTATTGTTCGATCCGCGACGCTCTGATGCCGCAACACAAACGTCAAAGCATTTTCAACTTTAATTTGTAACTTTAAGGTTTAAATTTGTGTGGATGTGTTTGTATGTTGCGGCGTTATGAAATTGCGAATTATGATTAGGCAAGGCGATTTGATTTTGTCATAATTGTATTATCTTTTTATTTATTGCTGAATGTTTTGATCTGGTTTAATTTAACTGTATTCAAATGCGTTACGGTTAGGATTTTATTCGTGGATAATTTTTGATTTAGTTTTTGGGATTTGGTATCGGATTAGTAAAAATTCATTGTAGAAACTGAAATATAAATACAAACTAAATATCGTCGCTATACTTACTCAACCTCATATCTACAACAATCATTTGATGGATGTCGCTTTTCTTTCATTCGGAATACGGGTGTTTTTGTCATCAAATGAGTGTTGCAGATACGAGGTTGAGTAAGTATAGCGGCGATATGTAAAAAAACACTAAGTACCTGAAAGTTTCAAATATTTGCAATTCCTAATAATCCTACCCTCTAGCCGCTTAGACGTCAAAACTTGACAATAAAAATGCAATGTTGACTTGTCAAAACAAAGATTCAAGTTAGAAAGGAACAGGTCGCGTAGCCAACATGCCAATCGCTTACGCTCCTTAACCTTTTCGACGCCGTGTCAAACACAAAAGCTGTCTCTCAGACGCCACGTCACCGAAGTGTCAAAACTGAAATTGAACTTTATGCATATGCTAGGTCTATGTGGCTCTGTGGTCTATGACCGATTAATACGTCTTTGACGTTGGTCCTGCGGTGCCTATATATCGGTCATTGGCGTCCAAAAGGTTAACGATCGAAACGCAAGAAGAGTGTTTAACTCGGGTGAAAGGCACCATTTCATCCCTTGGTTAACAATCTACTATTACGCAACCGGTTCCGTTGCGCCCCTTCCAAACTGTCCATAGCGAATTGCAGTAATTGCATAAATACGGGAATAATATCGTGGGTTTAGATAAATGCATTATTTTTAACCCTAATATGTCTGTCTGTCTGTATAACAGCTGCGGTGTAAACAAATAAATCGATCAGTTTTGAATAAATTTTTATGGTTATCAAAAACAAATCAGAATTTTATACCTATCGCATATTAGATTATGTGTTCTGCCGATTTTCTACGCGACAACATTCCATCTTTACTATAGTCGGTCAAACAACTTTGTCAGTAGAAAAAGGCGCGAAATTAAAATTTTATATGCGACGCGATTACCCTTCGTTCGCGCCTATTACATTTTTTAAAATTTCCGCTTTATTTTCTACTAACGGAAATGGCTTGACAGAATATACATATCTAGATGGTTAGCAGTCCTAATATTTTTATGAAATAGTAGGCAAACGAGCACACGAACCACCTTATGGTAAGAAACTACCGCAAATGTGTCTCTCTCCAGAAACTTCCTGCCTCGCACAGCTAAACTAGGGAATGAACTGTCGCCTGTGGTATTTCCGGACCGATACGACCTTCAAACCTTCAAAGAGCGTACTCCCATCTTAAAGGCCGGCAACGCACTTACAACCCCTCTGATATTGCAGGTGTCCATGGGTGACGGTAATCGCTTACCATCAGGCGATTCGTCTATTCGTTTGCCTCATAATAGGGATGTTGACATGAATCGAGAATATATAACATGTTATGTTTTTACCATAGCAGGGAATATTAGAAGGCGGAAAATCATATTTTGCAAGTGTAAATATGCGTAATAAATTAATTAAAAATAATCAAAAGTATTTTTTCTACTCCAGCACTTAAATGTGTCAATTAAATGACTGACAGTGATATCTAAAGCAATGTCATTTGAATGATTTGTCTATAAGCAGTCATCTTTTTTTTTTTTTTTTTTTTTTTTTTTTTTTTTTTTTTTTTTTTTTTTAATGGCGTTTATTACAGTAGCCAGTGTCATGTCGATATGTATATAAATCGAAAATTTAGGAATTATAATGAGATAATTAATAATAGTTGCTGATTTCAAAAATGGTATATATCAAAGTTTCAATTTATTAAGTTCACAGAAAGAAGCTAGAGCTAAAAATATAAATTTGTCTTTGGATTTAATCAATTGTATAATAGAAGTAGGTAAGGAAACTTTAAGGTGAAAAAGATCCGCATAAAGATAATCATGATTATATAAAGGGCATGCAAGAAAAATGTGATTTAAGTCACCTTCCTCCTGCCCACATTCGCACAGCGAGGAGTCTCGACTATGGATTTTTTTCAGATGGACAGGAGAACAGCAATGGCCCAGTCTCATTCGAATAATTATGGAACAGAACTGTTTTGGGATAAAAATCCTTGAGAACCAAGGTTTTCTTGGTACATCAGGTTGTACAAGGTAATAAGATTTGGTTCGGGATCGATTAGCGGCAGTCCACTTGGCCGACCAGGCTTGGAAAAGCCAACTAGAGGCCAGAGGGACTAAATCATAACAGTAGTTCCTGAAAGGCGTTTTGTCACCGCAAACCACGGCTTCCTTAGCTACCCGATCAGCTCGTTCATTCCCTGAGACCCCTGAGTGGCCCGGAACCCAGATCAAGGCAACCTCAAACCCCCTTTTTTTACAAATTAGAAGATTCTCCTTAATTTGGAGGATAATTGGGTTGTGGAATTTGGACGAAAACGGGTTAGATAGTAGTGCTTGTAGACAACTACGGGAATCTGAAAAGATGATAGCTTTCTTAAGTTTGAAAAGAATAATAAACTTCACACTCTCCAAAATGCCAATACATTCTCCAGTATATACAGACGTTTCAGGAGGGCATTTAATTTTTTGTACTATGTTATATTGAGAGTGGAAAACTCCTACTCCCACACAGCCAGTTGGTGATAATTTAGATGCATCACAGAATATAGTGTTCCAGTCATGCCATTCGCGCGTAAGGATCTGGCGGAGGTACTCATCTGCATGAGGATCATTATGACAAATGTCGAAGTTTAGAATAACGCGGGGCTGGTAAATGATAATCGCGTAGTTAAATTCATACAAAGGTAGTCGGCGGGTATGGTAAACTGGATCTTTGAGAGTTTGAAACTTTCTTAGGCTATTCACAAGACAGGGTAGGTCAAGATGATTAGGGGCAGACACTGCTTTAAGGTCATATAAACGGTGAATGATAGGATGATACGAGAATTGTAGCAATCGGAAAAAATAACTATCCGCTAAGAATTGACGGCGCAAAGCGAGGGGAGGCTCAACACACTCTACCTGCATAGCCTTGATTGGGCTAGACCTCATTGCACCCAAAATAATTCTTAGGGCTTTCGATTGGATTAGATCAAGTTTTTTCAATCCAGCTTTATTCCCTGGTACCAAGAGATGGGAGCCATAATCTAATATGCTTCGAACAGTAGCATTATAAATTAGTTTCAGGGAAGTAGGATGAGAACCCCACCAAACTCCCGCTAGGCATCTGAGAGTGTTAAGTCCACGTTCACATTTTTTAACTAAATATTCAAAGTGTAGGTCCCCGGTTAGTTTAGAATCTAAATTAATTCCTAAAAATTTGTAGGAGGGACGGAAGGGAATATTAGAATCGTTGATCGAAACATTCAAATTAGGCAGGGCTCTTTTACGAGAAAAAACGACTGCACAGCATTTAGAAGGAGACAGGGACAGACCATTAATAGAGAGCCAGTTATTTAAAGACTGAAGTGACATGTTGATAGACTCACTGGCAGAAACTAGGTTTTTATTTGAAGAGTAAATTAAAAGATCATCTGCATATTGGAGTACTTGGCAGTCAGAAATAGACCGCTCCAGGTCATGAGTGTAAAAATTGTACAGTAGGGGGCTCAGGACAGATCCCTGTGGTAATCCGCGCCAAACCAGTCTAGAAGGGTTGATGTGAGGGTCTTTGCCCCGGAATGTAACTTGCCTTTCGGAAAGTAGGTTACCCACAAGACAGGACAGTCTCGCAGGTATTCTCAAATTACGGAGCTTTTCTCGGAGAATGGAAAGTTGAACATTGTCGTAGGCAGCCTCGACGTCCAAGAATACCGCAAGAACCGAAGCTTGTTTTGAAAAAGCTAGTCTTATATCCGTTGTGAAAATAGCCAAGCTATCAATTGTACTTTTACCTTTTCTAAAGCCATATTGAGATTTTCCTAACAATTCGTGGTTTTCAAGAAACCATTCCAATCTGTTCTTGATAAGATGCTCTAAAATCTTAGTTAGAACGGACGATAAGGCTATAGGTCGGTATGATTGTGGGTCATTTGGGTCCTTACCTGGTTTAAGAATGGGCATTATCAGTTGAGATTTCCAGGACCGAGGGGGCCGGCCCGAAAGCAAAATAGAGTTAATTAGGCCAAGGAAGTAATTAAGGAATCGGTCACCAGCTTTAGCAATAAACGAATAGGGAATACCATCATGTCCTGGGGCAGAGTCTTTTACCGCTCCCAACACATTCCTGAGCTCCACAAGTGAGAACAACTGATCTAGGGGGTCAGATGAATGGTTATTCAGCAAACCTATAGTGGAGTCAAGAACCCCAGGAACATATGGAGGAGCTATTTTGGTTAGAAAAGATTCAGCCCATTGTAAAGAATTTGGGTAAGGGCATTTACAAGGGTTATATGATCTTCTAAATTTTCTGATATTATTCCAAACAATTGTATCCGGGGTAGAGGGACTTAAAGAGGAACAGAATGATTTCCACCCTTCAGACTTCTTATTCTTAAGCAAGATTTTGGTATCCGACATGGTTTTTTTCAGTGAATCAAAATTCTCATTTGACATATTTACAGCATACCCCCGCTCTGCTCTTTTTCTAGCCCTGATAGCCTTAGAGCAGTCACTGTCCCACCACGGGGGAGAAGCCAGTTTGCCAACAACTGTGTTTTTAAGGGGAAAGACATCCGCAGACGACTTAATGGCTGCAATTAAGGCGTCGGAACAAAGCTCTATAGAGTGTGGAGTGATGGGAGGAAGATGTAACGTCTCATACTCTAGACGTTTTTTGTAACTATCCCAGTCGGCGTTGTTGATATTATATATTAGAAGGGGATAGGTTATTGAGGGTCTTTTAGAGGAACCAAAAGGAAGACACAGTAAAATAGGGAAATGATCGCTTCCATAAGTGCTGTCCAGGACTTCCCAGGAAATTCGAGATGCAAGAGAAGGAGAGCAAAGGGATAAGTCAACTGCACTAGCTGATTGATTAGGCAGAGAGCGTCGGGTGGGTGAACCCGAGTTTAGTAGGCATAAGTTGCATTTGTCCAATATATCTAGTAGAAACTGTTCTCCTAGAGCGTCATCTTTTTTCTCACAACCCCATAAAGCATGGTGGATATTAAAATCCCCAAGAACAATAATAGGTTGGGGGAGGGGTTCTATTAACTTCCTAAGAGACTTTCGGATGTTAGAAGAAGGATCAGGAATATAAAGGGATAAAAATGTAATGCCTTCCACACGAGCACAAGCTGCGTGGAAATTAGGACTATTATTAGGCAGTGAAATAGGTAAGTAGGAAATATGGTCTCTAATGAAAAGGGCACTTCCAGCACAGCCATCAGCCCGGCAATCCATTAGAGAACAGTAACTGGGGATTTTGAAATTGGAGTTTTGCTTTAGCCATATTTCTGATATGGCCAAGATAGCTGGATTGTATTTATTGATAAGGTAAAGTAACTCTTGTTTTTTATTGTTGATACTGCGACTGTTCCACTGAAGTATTACTTGATCCATTATGCTTTAACAGAGATGAAATAAAAGGCGCTACGTGGGAAATCAAAGAAGGGTTAGCCAAAGGGCTGGCGGGAGAAAAAATTTTTACGAAGGAAGAAATCAACTTTATAATTTCTGAAACTATGAATTGTTCCTTAGGGGGTGGTTGATTAGGGAAGACCGGTCTGGATTCGACAACCGGGGCCCTTGTCAAAGCATCATGAGCTCTTTTATCATACCCTTTTTCGAGGTGAGGAGGCGTGCGGGGTTGACGGAAAATAGTTTTTCTATAAGACTGCGGTTGGGGAGAAGAAGAGCAAGAGGCCGCAACATTGGCGTAAGATTTGTGAGAGACTTTAGCATGACGATTTGAGGCTTCAATGTAGGAGATATTCTCCTCCCCCATGGTTTTTTTAATGTTTGCTTGTCTAACAAATTCCGGGCAAGATTTGCTGTTGGCTGTGTGACCTGCCCCCAACCCCTGAGGGCAGATACAACAGAATGGTTGAGGTTCACCATCGCCGTTACAATTGTCCCCCTGATGAGCACCTCCGCAGCGGAAGCATCTAGGGAGAGACCTACATTTATCTTTCGAATGACCATACCGGCAGCATTTGTAGCATTGGATAGTAGGGAGTTGATATTGTTCGACCACTAGAGAGTTCAGACATAAAAATACCCTCTCAGGGAGAGTTTGGCCGTCAAAAGTGACAATAACAGTTTCGGATGGAAGCCACGAGTAAGTGCCGTCTTGTTTGGTTTTTTTAAAATTGAGGCGTCTAATTTTAATGGGGACGGGGCCTCCCGAGTTTAAGGGGACCTTAAGATTTTCGAGCACCTCCTCAGGGGACCAGTCAGCAGGAATTCCTCGCACCAGTCCCAGTCTTGAGACATTAAAAGATGGCACAAAAGCCTTGTAGTGACTGTGTGTTAAAGTGGAAGATTCTAGGAAGTGATTGGCATCTTCAGCGGAGAGGAAGCAGATTGATACCCGATTTCGCCCAATTCTTTTAACCGACCCCTCAACAATATTGGGAAATTCCCTTTTTCGCGTTTGCAGGAAACGCCCAAAGGTCACTGGGTGTAGAGTAGTTCCCGAATCTAAAGCCGCTTCTATTTTTTGAACGTATATCAAAAAAGGACCTTGATCATTGGTTGTGTATTTAGTGCGTCCAATTGGGGTAAGAGGGGAGGAAGGGGACTGAGAGGGAGTTTTATTTTCTTGCGAGTCTATTAAATGAGCCGGCGGAGTAAACACTGAAGACTGCGCCATCGATAGTTGTCCTGGCGAGATTTGACTCTCCTCTGAGCTGCAGTGGGGCTGATTAAAATCCATACTCGAAACATCCGACCATCTATCAGGGGGGCTGCCGGACCTGGAGCGGGCCCCTTTATCTTTATTTGACATTTTGTCGTTACGATCCCTTTCATGAAGCTCCTTACGCTTCTCCCTTTCGCGCCTATGAATTCGTTCCAAAACGGGAGTAGAAGACTCAGACAGATGTGAATTCTCGAAATTCTCATGATGAGCTAAGCTAAAAGATAAAGAACGATTGGGTTCTCCATCTCTCGGACGGTTTAAAGTAACGTCCTCGTTCATGAGGTGTTACTATGGTTGCCATGGGCAACCACCCTACAAGATAAAAAAGAAAATTATATCGCTTTTTATGCACTAACTAATACGTCTTACCACAAGAATTGGAATAGCAACATATAATTAGTTAAATTTAGCACTTATTTCACCAGCTGGGTATAAAGATAACGCCAGAGATTTAAAATATTTTAAAATTCAAATCAACCGCGATCGACACTCAACTGACAACCCCACCAGCTTTTCTATTTTCAGCAGTCATCTTATGAGTATAATACAACTGCTTTATTTTTTTTTAAAGATACAAGTTCCGATCATCTTGATTGAAAGAGGTATGTTTTCATTTACAATAATAACTCTTTTTTTTTAAAATAATAACTCAATTTTTTTTAAATAATAACTCTTTTTTTTTAATTATAACTCTTTTTTTTAATAATAACTTTTTTTGCAGCTGTCATAGAAAAAGTAATGTATGCAACAGCTCATAATTGGTTCTTAAAATTCTCGGGTCTTTTTTTACAAAACTCGACTACGTCTCGTTTTGTAACTTCGACCCTTGAATTTTAAGAACCCTTATTATATCACTGTTGCATAAACTACTATAAAATAATGCCCAGTATCACGTGACTGCAAACGCCAATCGGAGCGCGTGACGTAATCACAGTGGAATCACCAAAGACAAGTTATAAAACCTACCTAAATGTCTACAGATTATCGTACCGAAACGCGATCTTGGTGCGGTGCGGCGCACGAATCGTAGTGTGTAAGGTGGTGCGTTGAGGACGCAGCTATAAGTTAGAGCGAGAAAGAAGGTCGCTGTCCGATGCGGTAGTGTCTTAAGGCTTTAAAAAAAATTGTCAGTTACCATATAAAGAAATTAAAAAATAGGCTGACAGCAGTTTGTTTAAAACGCCGTTACGTCATCAAGGTCACGTGACAGTTAGGAGCGTTTAGGCGCGAAATTTAAACACGAAACTTATTATACATGTTTTTTTATTCAAAATTAATGAATATATTTTTTTAATATTTTTTTCTGTAATTATTACGTGTCTATCTACAAAATGAAACCAGTTCCAAAAAATTGTCAACATCCCTATTAAACCTGTATATTCTTAAAATAATACGAATAAGCATTTTGTATGAAAACGCAAAATAAAACCATACCACGTTGTCTGCCGTAAAAATCAAACAAAAACGAACCGTAACTCTACGTAATAACAATATTTTAGCAGCAATCATAAGTTAGTAGCTCTCGGGGCCCCTAAATATCAGTAACTGTGTCAATCAATATGCAAAAATTATTCACCAAGCTGAAAAATACTGCCACAACAATTGCCATGCAAATGGACACTATGTGGCCACAGAAATAGAGCTCTAATCAGATTGGGAGAGTAATGTGGACTTACGTCATTTTAAACGGAGCATCGCAGCCAATAACAATATAGGGGGAGTGGCTAATTTCAAAATCCCAACGATTTCTTTCCGACAGCGGACGATTTTCTTTTGTGCCAGTCTTTAGTCTATGGATATGTTTTTTTTGGCGAGTTACCACAGAAATGTAATATGCCATGTGTATTTTGAAACTAAGTGTTTTTGGATTTATTATTTTAAGTAGGTACTCGACGTACTAGTACTTTGTTAATATAATGTATTTTTAGTATCATAACCACTACTAAAATGTAATATTCATAACTTAGTGTAGGTATGTACAGTCAGCAGCAGAAGTTGCTAAGCGGGCCAGGTGTTCAAAATGATCTTGACGCGACGTTAGTATTAAGAGAATAAGAGCGTGTCAAGATAATTTTGAACACCTCGCCCGCTTAGCAACTTCATGTGTATCTATTATACTCAGTTAATATCTGGGAGACCGAGCTTTGCTCGGAAAACATATAGAGTTAGACCAAGAAAAGTCTGCAGCGATTTTGATAGCCCACGCAGTACAAGTGTTATTTACACATCATAAATTCATAGAAGTTTGACGTTTAAAATGACACTTGCACTGCGTGGGCTATCAAAATCGCTGCAGACTTTTCTCGGTCTGACTGTAACAACTGAGAAATGCGAGTTTCCCAGAGATAAGACCTGCTAGATCGGTTTTTCGCCCCCGAAAAAGAATTGCTCGTTTGAAGATATACCTAAGATTCTATCACCAAAAAAATTTCTATAGGAATTGTTATAGGAATCATCAAAACAAAACAAAAATACACTTAAGTAAAATTTGTTTTTCGGTGTATTTCTAACAAAGTTCTTGCTTTCAACGATTTAAAAAAACAGTAAGGCGTTGGCATGAATCGAATGAAATGTACACTAGGGTACTGAAATCAATAGGCGTATTCTGATTTTAATAATAGGTTAAGAAGTAGATCTGGATTAGATATGGATCCCATTTTTAACCTGCATTCAAATCAGAACACTCCTGAAAGCAAGTTGTAACTAATCCGTAGGCGTTCTACGCCGTAGTAGACCATGCGTAGCTGCTATGACGCGTAGCACATGAATTTCAAATCCGGAGCGGTGTTCAGATTTATTTATAAAGTCTTATTATCACGTAACGTAAACATAACGTTTCTTCAAACAAAAACGTCACTTTTGACACTTGTTGACAGTGTTGACACTGACATATCCAATCCATATCGTTTCGATTCGATATCTAATATTTGACGTATCTTAAAGTTCGAATAGGGCTGTACCTATAGTCCTTGAGGCCAATTTAATCTCACATTTTGATGTCAAAATAATCGGCATGATTCGAACTTTAAGATACGTCAATTAATAGATCTAGAAACGATATGGATTATGATACAGTGCCAACTACTTAAATAGCCTCACCTATATATTGTGAGTATTATAATTATTTTTATCAATATATCTTAAATTTGAATTGTACGCCCTGACGTTTATCGAACGACACATTAACAAGTCCGAACTTGTCTGCGCGCGAAACGTTCGGACGCAAGAGCTAATACGGGCCGTCCACATGAATAGCCTCAGTGTAACATAATCGTCCAAACTGTGCATTTAAGTTTCGCTTTCAAATTTATTTTATTATGATTAGATAATACAGATGGCATTCTATTAAGTACCTGCAGTAACGCGATAAACACAGTGTTTTTGTGACTATGGGACGTGGTAAAAAACTTACAAGTTTAGAAATTGAAAAGGTTAATTTTTATTTAACTCTAAAATTATCCCATCGTGAGATAGCTAAAAAAATAGGTCGCAGCCCTAAAGTTATTAATAATTATGTTAAAAATAAGGAAAATTACGGCCACCAGTATAAAGGACGCACAAAATTTGCCACTACGGATCGAGAACGTCGACTTATTTTACGCTCTCCTTCAAATTCCACCAAGACCGCCAGGCAAATAGCTAGTGAAATAAATACTAGAGCATCTCTCTCTACAGTTCGACGGATTATTAGAACATCATCCCACCTCAAACGAAAAAAAATCATGAGTAAACCACCTTTGCGCGAACAACATGTGGCGGGTCGACTGTCTTTTGCTAAAAAATACATGTGCTGGAAAACCGAGTGGCGAAATGTGATTTTTAGTGATGAGAAAAAGTTTAATCTAGATGGTCCAGATGCATTTAAATATTATTTTCATGACCTAAGGAAAGAACCGAAAGTACTATCACGTCATCATTCAACTCTCGGATCGGTGATGGTTTGGGGAGCAATTTCTTACTATGGTACTGTTGATTTAATTGTGGTAGACGGAAGACTAAATGCTGAAAAGTATTTAAATTTATTAAAAGAAACAAAAAGTAAGATCAGAAAAGTAATAGATAGAAAAAAATGCTCCCATACACACGTCAGCCATAGTTACAAAGTGGTTTGAAGAAAACCAGATTGAAGTTCTAGATTGGCCTTCCTTGTCCCCTGATCTGAACATCATGGAAAATGCCTGGGGTTGGCTGTCTCGGCAAGTTTATTACAACAGAAGACAGTTTAGTAATAAAGAAGAACTGATTCAAGCTATTTACACTGTTTGGGATTCTGTGGACGTTAATTACATACATTCTTTATATGAATCACTACCTAATCGTATTTTCGAATTAATGAGGTATAATAGAAGGTATACGAAATATTAAATGAAAGAGTTTTAATAACTAAACAGTATCTTTTAGCATGTGAGGCTATTCAAGTGGAAGGGTCAATTATTTGTTTGACGTTATTTCTTAAAACGTTGATTAGATAACAATAAATATTTTATGTACTATTACAAGGCTTCTTGTTTTATTTCATATTTAATGTTTAATGTATATCTCCTTTTTATATTACTATGAGAAATATTAATTTTGGTGAGTGAGGCTATTCAAGTGGCTGGCACTGTATGTCCGTGTTAAATATGACGTTTCTTCAAACAAATACGTCACTTTTGACACTGACACATCTAATCCATATCGTTTGTAGATCTATTAATTGGCGTATCTTAAAGTTCGAATCGGGCAGTATATCATATTGAGTCTTGATTTAGTCAATCGTGAATATTTGGCGAAAAAGGTTAACCTGCCCAAAACAATATAATTAGCCCAAAGAATGATCTTATGTCAGTCTCCCATTCGAGGTTAATATAAAACAATTTTTGCCATGAATACCGCTTAACGAAATCTATAACAACACACTTACCCGTTCCTTATGAATAACCCCATACATACATAGACTGTCTAACACTAACATATAAAACAAACAAAAAATTACATCTTTATGCTTACACAATAAGGTTTAAATTCGCGTAACGACAACTACGGAGGAAAATTTGTAAGTTTGCAGCAGCCAGTATTAGCTGAACTCCGACTCTCCCTACGCTAACGGGAATCGCGAGGCGTTTTTGCAACTCCAAGGGGGCAAGGGGGGTCTCCGTAAAATGGACGCGTAATACAAAAGCGCGCCCAAAAACGCCCCTTTCATAACCACTCCTCTTTCGAGTTAGTAGCTTCTTGAATTCCAAATGCGGCGAACGTATTTGAAATTGGAACGCGCGACGTTCGATTTTTGAAATTTGAATTTTTGAGTGTCTTTTTTGTTGCGTTTTGTTTTTCCTATTTTTAAAGATGATATTAGGTTTCGTATAATGTACCCGAATGATAAAAATGGACAGTTGAAATTGAATCCGTTCGTGAATCAGAAATTGGACCACAATATGTTGAAAACTATACAGAACTTGTGTTACAAGTCAAATGCCCCTTTTAATATGACTTCGCCCTTCCTAGTGGACAATATCTTGCACCATCAGAAAGTGAACTTGCACAACCAATATCTGAACCAGCAAATAGAAAATTACGTAATGCAACGTAACTACGAGCGCTCGAGAGAGACCTCTCCAGATTTGGAAAAACCCGACGAAGAGCATAAACTAGAAAACGATAACGATTCCAAAACGGACGATGAGGAATTTTCAAAAACAGAACAGTATTACGACTATAAGAATGACGAGAAGGTGTTAAATATTCCAAATTTGACGCGCCGCTGCCAGAATTGTAACGGTTTCGAATGTTTACCGTTCGCTTGTAAAAAATCGGGTATTACTAGACTTGAGGAGCTTGAAAAGAGGTTTAATATGAGTTATCAGGACGCCTCAGATGAGGACGGGAAAGAGAAGGCGTATACGGATGATTTAGTAAGGTGTGAGGAGATGGAAAAGAAGCCTATGCTTAAATTTAGTGTTAGTGCCATTTTGGGGGACCGGGAGGAGGGTGGGGCGAAAAATAGTGTTAATGGTAAGTTTTTTTTTATTTTGTAACCCTAATTACTAAGAATTTTAAAGTAAAAAGTTAAACCAAAATAGCAAATACCTATCTCAATCTCTTTCGCTATCTACAAACATTTTTAAGTGGCGCGAACAGTTTTTTTTTGTAAATTCTTATTGGATTGTATCTACTATCTAATTGGAAATAAATTAAAAAAGAAACAGACTGGCTGAAAATAGGTACATATAGCCTTCTAAAAGGTTTCACTACAAATAAATAAAATGACAATACGGTATTTGAATGTATTTAAAATAAATTATTTTACAACATGCAAGAAATAAAGCACCAGAAAATGATTAGAGAAATGTAGAGAGCACAGCAGTAATTTTTAGATACAATTTCTATTTTAAAACCCGTATAAAACTATAATTTGATCATGACGTCACATGCTAGTGTTTCATATAAATTCCATAGTAGCAAATCGTTTAGACAGTTCGAAAAAGAAACTGATTTGACTTGACTAGAATTTAACCTAATTTAGACCAGACTTATCACTCCTCGTAAATATAACAAATCACCACCAAAAGTACAAATTTCGACACGTGTTTTGCCTCTACGGCTTCTACGAGGCATCATATTATTGAAAATAAGGGTTGACAAAAATACGTAGGTACCCTAAATTGGCTTTAGTATGTAAGTACTAGGACTATAGGTACCTATAAATAACCGCTTTAACTATAAGTACCTCGTTTTTTTAACATTAGAAATAATTTATCTTGACGCACTTTATTTATTGAAAAACACTTTTAAAAATATGAATATATTATAGAATAGGGTATTCTCTTACTAGTCAAATCAGCTTCTTTTTTAGAACTGTCAAAACGATTTGCTAATATGGAATTTATATAAAACATTACATCGTGACGTCACGGTGAACTCACCTACTTTTTATATTTCTATTCGATTTATTAAATAGGACTTAAAGGAAAATAACGGTACCTAATAGGGAATATTACGCGAAACTCTGCGTAGGGGGCCCCACTCCCACAATAAGTCACACTCTTAAGGGTCAAGAGTAGAAATTTTGTTTGCTGACCTCTCTATCACTCTTGCATATTCGAGCGATAAAGAGGCAGATAGCTGAGTTTCGATTTCCCGGTAGGCCATGTCATTTGATTGTCTGTGAAAACTTGTCACAAAACAGGTAGAGTATGTATAAGTTACTCTATGGTTTACGTTGGGTGCTAAGTGCTGCACTCTGGCGTAATACTCCCTATACCCTATTGCATTGGTAACGGGGTTTGGTTTGAGTTAATCAATGGCGAAGGGGCTGAAAAAGCCTGCAGCCCTTAAAGGGTAAAGAGTTGCTCTCACCAGTATGTTTGAGCACCCCTGGCTGAACACCTATAGAATAGGATACCTACTATAGTTCGTTTTTTTAGCATGTCTTTTAATTGAAAAACGCTTTTTAAAAATCAGTAACTATTACTTATGAAAGCTGAAGAATATAAATGATCGTATTAGATTCATAATAAAAAAATATCGTTTATTAAAAAAAAAGATAAAATAACATAACTAGCTCAGTGGTCCCACACTAGGCTAGGCCTGTGTCGTGGTGACCGCTCTACAGAATTGCTAAAAACATAAAATTTAGGGGTATCCTCTAAAACTAGACTTTTCTTTTACATCATGAAAAACTATGCTAAAAGAAGTACATGCGAAACTAAGACATGCTAACTAATACAATTTTTATTTATATTATATTTACAACTTCAACTGAGTACAACATAAACGTGGTGTGTGTCATGTGTGAGTATGATGTGTAGTGTTTGTGTCTGTTGTGATTGAGTAGGTACATGTATGAGCGAGCCTGGAAGATGTAATTATATCATTTGTAGAATTTAGACAACTCGTTTCACTATTTGCTCAGAGACTGAAAACCGGGTGAAAAGTTTTCTCTTTGCTTCGGGCAGGGATGCGTTCTTAATGTCACAATATTTAGTGACCACATTGTATATGTATGGATGGAGGTGACTGGGGAAACGTTTTGCAAAAATGGTATTTGTGCTAGGAACTGGAATTTTGTACACTCTTCTGGTTAACAGGTATGCAAAGTTTTGGGAAGCCATGGTGCTACGATGTACCATGAGAGTAACCCTTTGAAACATAAGTTGCCGAACTGACAATACCTTCCACTCTTTATACAGAGAAGCAGTAGGAAATTGCCGAGGCTTTCTGAGCATTACTTTTAAGATAAAACGTTGAGCTCTTTCTAATGTTATAAGGTATGAGCTAGCAGCTCCTCCCCAAACTGTAATACAGTACGCGACCACTGGTTGGCAAATGGCTGTGTACACTAGTTTAAGTATAGCGTTTCTGAGTAGTTTCATAATGTAAATTAACTTTCTAACCCTAGCGGACACGGAATTTATATGGGCTTTAAAATTAAGTTTTTCGTCAAGGGGTAATGCCTAAATATTTTATTGTGCGGGGGCATTTCACGAGAATGTCGCTTACGTAACGCTTTCGCCTTGTATGGCAGCTACCTTAATCAAATCCCTAAAGTTCTAGATTATAGGTACTGCCAATTTCTTAGCCAAGTCGTGAAATATTAACAGACCCAATATAGCTTACTCAGCATTTTCAGAAGTATTAGAATAATGTCGTTACGTAAGCGACATTCTCGTGGAATGCCCCTGCGGCAGTTGAGGAGTGTCTTTTCAAAAGGGTTTATTTTTTCTGGGAATCTATTTCCAAATTGGACCTTAAGTTTTCTTGAGCAAGGTTCTCTCTAGAAGTACCGCTAAGAAAAAAATAAACCCTTTTGAAAAGACACTCCTCAGTTAATGACACTATTATTATTCGTACTCCGCGGTAATTGTTACATATTTGCCATTATTTATTTTTAAAACGTGTTTTTCAATAAAAAGACACGTCAAGGCTGTTTACCTTATTTCTAATGCTGAAAAAACTAACTACTTATAGTCAAATCAGTTTCTTTTTTCGAACTGTCATAACGATTTTGCTACTATGGAATTTACATGAAACACTAGCATGTGACGTCACAATCAAACTACCTACTCTTTATAGTTTTATACGGGTTTTAAAAAAGATATTGTGTCTAAAAATAACTGCTGTCTACGCTTCTCTATTAATATTCTGGTGCTTTATTTCATGCATGGTGTAAAATAATTTGTTTTAAATACAGTCAAATACCCTATAAAGAATAGAGATGTTACGAATATTCGGCAACTATTCGGTATTCGGCCTATTCGGCCACTTTGCCGAATATTAAATTATAATTAATATCAATACAATTATTTTAGAATAACAATAATAACACCGATAAATTGCTGTGATACGAGTAATTAAGCTTAAGACGATTGACATATTTGTACATTAAATAACACCACTCCGAAGTATTTGTTGTTAATAGGCCTAGTTTAATACATATTATAAAAGAAAGTGTTTGTTGCTAGGCCTATAAGCTGTAGTGCATTATTTTCCATCGTATTTTCTCGGAAACGTTTATATTTGTCATGCTACTTCAGTCAACCTCAGTACTTTTGTACCGAGACTGACTGAAATAGCAAGACACGTCGTACGTTTCCTTGGAAATACGATGGAAAATAATTATGTACTTCTTCTGTACTTGAATAAAGAATATTTTGAATCTTAAATCCAACGCGGTGCGACGGGCGAAACGAAAAATAAGAAAAACAACCGTCGGCGTTTCCTGTTCCGCCGGAAGCAATCGCCACATTTTTCGATATTTGAGAATAGGGGAAGTCCCAGGTCAAATTAGTTACTGTTTAAAAGTCTCTTTTGGTTTTTTTACTGTATTTTTATCACTTAAATGCTAAACTTACAAAAAATGTACAAACATTTTACGTGACATATAAAAATTAATTGGCGGTCCTTAATGAAACATTTTTCATCACACTTGCTCGAAAAAGGTCTTATTTTAATGCAGGTGTACTGAAACCCTTCAGGTTAAAGGCCTATATTGTTTTCGCGGGAGTTAAAAAAACTACAAATCTCGCTTACCCCTCCCCCCCCCCCCCTCGTTTCACAATACTATTGGACATCTGACACGTTTAGCCTCTTGCTGCTGACTCTACCTATAGACAAAAGGCTGTAAAATCAAGTTATCACAGCATAGCACAATATGTCCTTCCAATAAAACATTAATCGCCATTTTCCTCCAATAACATCTTTATTAATAAAGATATATCCAACATCAATAATAAAATACTAAGAGCCAAGAAAAGACATATTAATTCCGTTCGGACACCCTCCACCCTCCGTCTCTCTCGCACTCCTGTGAAGCTGTATTAATCCGTCTCTCTCCAGCCCCTTGGCTTAAGTGTCGTAACAGATGTTGCCAGTTTTATTGAAAAAGTCGGCCATATTGCGCGTTTCTGTTAGTAAATTAAGATGTCGCTAGGGAGACGCCGTAATGGCGATAATGGTTAGTTCTCTTATTAACTTTTGGTTTTTATCTGGGCACAGATAAGATATTAGTGTTTTGTTATGGTCGGGCAGTTTAGTGCAGTAATTAACGCTCGTGTATTGTATTATGCCGGGGCCACACTAACGGGTAAAGGATGACTCACGTTAGACCGGGTCGTGTCTGGGTCGGAGCTTCCGGAGCTTACTTTTCTATGACAGATGACGGTGATCACGTGATGCTTTCCATAGAAAACGAAGCTCCGGAAGCTCCGACCCGAACACGGTCCGGTCTAACGTGAGTCATCTTTAACGCCGGGAAACTAACAACGTTAACAGTTCGCACTTCCTACAAACCCGAAGTTTGACAGCGATCTTATCTGTAGTCGTGCACGCAAAGGGACGTCAAGTTGTGCCAACCCTAATAATTGCTCGGAGCAATGCTGGCGGCCTAACCAAAATGACAATCGCTTTGTGACTCTCTATCACTCTTCCATATTAGTGTGACAGTGACATTTGCGTTTCGTTCGCTAAAAAAATCACGAAAGATCACGTTGGGGGAGGGGGGGTATAAGAAGACCTCATGTGCAGTATTTTTCTACAGTGAACGAAACTATGAAAAAATACCTACCACATCAAGATTAGATAGGTACTTTTTCTCGGTCTCGTTAAACAGAAATCTCACTCCGCACTTCAAAATAGCTCGCTATTATCTTATTTTACGAAATTTTGGAGCGCGTAACGTAAAATTAGGTCGAATGAAAAAAAATCGAAAAAATACACGTGTGGGGGGGAGGGGTAGCCAAAAACCTCACCAAATATCACCAAGGGGGAGGGGAGGGGGGGTTCAGAAAGTAGCCGAAAACACCTCGCGTGATTTGTGCATAACCCCTTTCACGTAAATATGTAGGTAATGAAAAGCTCAAGTTATATAAGTTTTATTGTAATAATTGTTTCCACAGACAATTTCATAAGAAACATATATCCATCCGCATAATGTTTTAAGAATACCCATTCGGGACTATGGGCGTGATCTCATGCAAAGCCACTCCTCACTCGACCCCCATGACTAGTGATGAGACCCTTATTCCCGGATTATCGGGAAAATTCCCGTGTTCTAACTAAAAAATCTGTAATATTATATTAACTTATTATTGTTATTAAACTTATTAATAATATTTTTATTTATAAGAATTATTGAATGACTTGTAAAATATACTTATTTTACAAATAAGGATCTGTATATTTGTTGATAGAAAAATTTTCAAAAAAATAATGATAAATTTGAACTCAATATTGTGTCTCTATAGTTTCGCTAAAAGTTTTAAGCCATAATGTATTGTTTGTCCGCATTTTCGTTAGTCATAATTTATTTGGTTCGAAACGCGTAACTTTTGAGGATTGCCATAAAAGAAACCTAACCTAATCTGCCTATAGGATAACCTTACGAAAATCCTGAAAAGTTAATGGTTTCAGTTTTAGGACTAATGATAATATGACAAACAATACATTATGAATTAAAACTTTATGTGAAACAAAGGAAAGGGCCCTTAATATTGCCTAGTTTTTCGGCTATGGAATCTATAATATGCTGAAGCCACACTAAAGAAAAGACAGCTGTTAAGCTGGTTTAGATCCTCTCAGTGAGTCGTATACAAAGTCTGGCAAATCAATCTAAGAAAAACGGGATGACACTACAGTGTTGCTACTTTTTAATTTCTACTCTTTTTTGTCAGACTATACTTCCAATGACAGATTCACGTAGGACACCCTTTGTAGTGTGGTATTAGAGAAAATTACCCGTCACGTACGTACATTCCCGCACGCGAATATTTCCTTGTCTTTCCCATCACTACCCATAACAATACGCCACCTGCATTCCACCATTTTCCTCAAACCTCCCTTTTATTTCACAAAAAGATTTCTCCAGAACGACATTTCCACTCTTTACGACTGGGAAAAAAATTCGTAATATAAAAATACCAACTTACAACGAACACTCTGCAAATACTCCACAGACCTTATTACCAAAAACTTACTGTCGATTTTCCTTTATCTAAGCATTTGACAACTGTAACACGATCCAATATTACACCTAATCGAGTCTTTTCCTTAATCTTATTGCTTAAGACTTAAGGTCGCGTTTCGGAGTGAATGTTCTTCGGCAATAGAAAACCCAAAGACCGTTGGAATCGGCTTAGATATTTGAATATTATCGCAATATGGCGTCGATGACATGTTAATATGGCTCGGGATCCGATATGCATAATTTTATAGTGCCAGTACGATTTTTGATTTTCTCGTTCATTTCGGTATGTTGGTACGTGACTTGTTTTCGGTGCGGAGTGTCGTGCCGGGAAAGTGTTTTGAATCTGTGGCAAGAATGGGAATTTGTGGAGCTTTGGACTCGCTTTTTCCGAGTTTTTTTTATGATAAGCGCTTGACACATCTTACTTAATGCGATATCATAAATCGTAAAGGTGTAACTGCGTTTAGTAAGCGAGCCTGCCGGCCTAGCCAAGGTGACAATCGCTATCGCTTCGACAGCGAAACGCTTTGTGTCTCTCTATCACTCTTCCATATTAGCGCGACAGTTGCGTTTCGATCGCTACGGAGCGTAAACGATTGGCATGTTGGCTACGCGGCCTGGGCTATAACCGCGAAAATCGAAGTTCGCAAATTGCGCTTTTTTCTCTGTCACTCTAATTACGCTTTCATTGGAGTAAAAGAGAAAGATCCCCGCAATTTGCGAAAACGGTTTTCGCAGTAGCCCCCCCGACTGCACTAAGTGCCAGTTGCCAGTTGCACCATCCGCATCCGCACTTGACAGACCGCGGCGGTTTACTATGAAACTTTCCATATAATAAAATTTAGCGAACTCTTTAACGATGACAAACAGTTTGGTGCAACCGACTCTAAATCACTATAATAGTTGGTCAAACCAATTTGTCAGCAAATAAAAACCAAAAGCACACTACTACTATACTCATCCTCTTCTTTTGGGTGCTAAAGTGTCATTCAACTTGTTAACTATGTAAACAAAAGTTACTAGTAAATTGACATTCAGTGTCAATTTTAGTATGGCAGTTTGTTTACATAGTTAGCAAGTTCTATTGAATGACACTTGAGTACTAGTGTACAAAGATAGTATGATTCTCTCTGTCTATGTTTGAAATGAGACAGTCCTTTGACAAACTTTAACTGGGAACACTTTCTAGGACAAATTAATTAAGTAAGGTGTATCAAGGCCTTTAATACAGAAACCTCATGTTAATGGCACCAAACTACTACCAACCTAACCGAACAACAGAAATAAGCATGCGTTAATACGGCAGTAATCCGCAGGTGTAACAACCGACGGTTTAGCGACCGCAACGCGCGCTGAATTTAAACGAGCGGCCGTTTCAGAGGCGAGGCGAGGATTTGCTTCAGTCTATACTCTATAGGGCCTTCCACACTCGTGCGTAAATCACAGCGCGAATGCTCAACGCGCTGCGATTCACACACATAGCCTGGAGGGGGCTTATAACCAATTTTATCTACACACATATCATAAACCCGTTATGATGCGTTCAATAACCGCAAATCACGGCCAGGTATCCGTGAAAATGTAATTATTGAGCAATAATAACGTCGATATTGATTTAATAATGTCATTAGAATTTCTTGGAGTTTAATTTGACCTCATTTCTATCAGTCCAGATGACGTTTTATTGAGCGCACTACCGCACCGCACCAAGGTCCCGGTGCGGTGCGGTAGTGTGTAACGGCTGTAGTATTGGTCTGATTGAGACGAATTCCCGTTAGCGATGTAAACGACAGGCGTGGAGTGTTCCAAATTCGAAATCTGAGGGCGACTCCATTTGCCGTCGGGCGATAGACGTGACCGTTTTTCTGGATGTTAAAAGATCGTTGGTTCGCGTTTTATTTGCTAGCTCTTCATATAAATAAATCTTTTATCATAAAATATTTAGGCCCTGCGTAACAGAGGCTCAGTATAATTTGCCAAACAAAGCTTTTTATAATTTAAAATTCAAATATTTATAATTTTAAATTCTCGTAATATCGTCATTTTAATTATGGCCAGCATAAGTTTCTGACATTTACAGGCCCCACGCTGTATACGTAAACAAGTATATCGCCCCAAAGGCCGGTGAATTTCAGAATTTAGAATTTAACACAACACCCGTCTTGCCTGTCAGAGGCACTCCCCACGTCATATATCAATTACTAAACAATAATCTGCTATTCGTAATTGTTTAAGACGAAAATGGACGACCGCCCCGAAACCGCCTTTTCATAAACGTAGTCCCCATTTTATATTAACACAACTAATAATTAAAAATATTCTTTAATGCACCACAGTTAAAACAAATTTAGAAACTTAAATATAAATACAAACTAAAAATATAAAAAATAACTACCTACTAACACCCGTCCCGGGCTGCCGACGCAAAGGTGCCCATCACACTCGCTGCGTTGCCGCTTTGGATTGCGATGGACAGCCTTTGCTCAACTAATTAGTTGAAGTCTATCAACCGTAATGTCAATTTTTTTAATAATCTACTAAAATAAGTAAAATTAATACCGCTGGGCAAAAAATATGCTGTCAATTTTTTTACTGCCTATTGTTGACAATTTTAACAAACGTTTGCATTAGGGTATTTGACTGTATTTTAAATAAATTATTTCACACCATGCATGAAATAAAGGATCAGATAATTATTATAAAAATATAGATAGCAGTTATTTTAAAACACAAGTTCTATTTAATAAATCGGATAGAAATATAAAAAGTAGGTGAGTTGACCGTGACGTCATTGTGTAAATGTTTCTTATTAGTTAGCAAATCGTTTTGACAGTTCTAAAAAAGAAACTGATTTGACTAGTAGGAGACCCTTTTGTGTATCAAAGCTAAACTAGAAAAATTTGAAGATAATACTTTTCGTTTTAGTTAAATCATTGTATTTAGTTTTTAATGACACTTTGTAAAACTGAAGTAAGAAAAATATTCCTAAAAATTTTTTGTCAACTTATTCAGCCACTATACCCTAATTACTCGCAGTTCAGGCCACACCCTGTAAGCGGCGCCCCTTCGGCCGGTTTTAGAATTTAACTCAACACCCGTCTTGGCTGTCACTTGCACGCCCGCGTTATATATCGTACGCCTTTGTCGCATTAATCACCGCTATATGTTTTTGAACGGCGATCGCGATCCGATGGCGGTTAAGAAACGATTTGCCTGCCGGCGCACGGTGTATATAGCGTATTGATTTAATTGCTGTGTCTTACGATTTCATTTGTGTTTGGATTAGTATAATACGATTTCAATCAAGTTCAATGTCCGTAATACATTCGCACATATACTCAAACCAATTTGTCAGTAAATAAGAACAAAATAAAACTATACTCATCCTTTTCTTTTGGGTGCTAGTACTAGCGTATGACAAAGATAGTATGATTCTCTGTCTATGTTTGAAATGACACAGTCCTTTGACAAACTATTTGAGTAGGTTGTAAACACGGTTTTTCTATTACGAAATGTATATCAAAATGAATCATTTTCTGATGAGATGATAAGACTGCCAATTTATAAAATACGTCCCTCAAAGGAATAAGTTCGCCTTTGTACTTCTTCCTAATTTATGTTATTTTTAATACCTATGTCTTTTTGTACAGTCAAGAGCTTACTACTACTAATACTACTACGTCCGAGCAAGGTGGCAAAGCAAAATAGGCTTTGTAATGTTTGTATTTTTTCTAAATAAAATACTTAGACTGCAAGGTTTTTTTTTTAATCGATAAATATGATAACTTAATAATTACCGAGAGGTACCAAGGATAATTTATCGATACACGCTCAGGAACGCGTGCCGTACAGCACTATTAGTTTCGCTATGTTGGCACTCGCGTTGCTTGACTCAATTTTGACGTTTGACGTGTGAGTGTGACTTATTATGCGTGTGTCACTAGACTTATGCTAAATTGATTTTATTGGGCAGTAAGAAGGTCCCGTCTCTTAAAACGTAGTGGTTAGAGTTAGAGTCAGGGCTATAACCGCGAAAATCGAAGTTCGCAAATTGCGGGCATTTTTCTCTGTCACTCTAATTACGCTTTCATTGGAGTAAAAGAGAAAGATCCCCGCAATTTGCGAAAAACGATTTTCGCGGTAGCCCCTCAGATCAAGACAAGTCTGCAACGATTTTGATATAATAGCACATCACGCAGTGCAAGTGTTATTTTAAACGTCAAACTTTTATGAAATTATTACGTATTAAACTGCGTGTGCTATCAAAATCGTTGCAGACTTATTTTGGTCCAACTCGTACCTGCCTATTCTGATATTCTCAAAGTCAAAGTCAAAGTCAAAATATACTTTATTCATGTAGGCCTAGCAACAAGCACTTATGAATCGTAACATACTTATAAATTATCTTAAGCTAATTATCAGAGCAATTTATTGATGTTATTATTCCATAAGAATATTGGATTATTATACAAATCAAATTAAACACAAATTAAATTAAATTAAGAATTTCACAAAAGGATCGTCAAACATGAAAAAAAAAATGTATCAAAAATACTAGTCTAGAATGTTTCTAGAATAAAATCTAAATGTCAAATAAATAAATAAAAACACAAAAGAAGTATGTACATCGGAATATCAATTTCCTCATCTCATCATTAATCAAATATACCTAAAAAAATAATCATTTCGAATAACAACTAATCCCACGTTGTTAAATCATTCATGTAGTCTTGTGTGGTATAATACGCTTTAGAAATAAGTTTACGCTTTACATAATTCTTAAATTTATTAATAGATAATTCAGTCTCTTTGCTTAATACTATTAAAAACACTGAATCGATACCTCGGAGCCAAATGACAAATGTCGAAGTTATAAAAATAACCAAATCTACTAGTTTTCGTCCACTTGATAGATTTGCAAATAATATATTTGATTTTTAATTTTCTACTTGCAAAATATAATTTTTATGTACCTAAATAGATATATTGTTTTGACATTAAGGATTGCAATAAGTACAAATTTGTGCACTAATGTAGGTTTATATTCAAATTTCGTCAAGTGGACGAAAACTAGAGATGGACGAAAACTAGCACAATGACCCTATCAAATGCGTGAAATCAAATCAAAAACCCGGCAATAAAGCGAACTTTTCTAATATAAAAACTCACTATTAAAAATCATAATTCCATCTTCCCGGGCTCGGGGGCGTTACCCCGGAACTCTTAACGACTCCCCCTAATTGTTTTAAGTGTTTTATCCCCGGGGTGCGATTAATATATTCTTAAGAATTGAGAAGTCATGTGGGGAGCTATGGGAGCTATGGGGAATGGCGGTGTGATTCGGTTTTGTAGGCATACATCAACATATTGCGTTTAAGAAATGGTTATTATTTTTCAGATTCAGGTATGTTTGGTTACGTAAAAAAAAACTTATAAAAAAAAATCACAGGCATTAGGTAAGTACTCTATTTGAAATGGACTGCTTTCTTTTGTCTTATATTTTATAGTTTGGCAAGCCATTTCCGTCAGTAGCAAAAGACGGGAAATTTAAAAAATGTAGGCGCGAAGGGTGGTCATCTAATAGAAAATTTGAATTTCGCGCCTTTTTATACTGACAAAGTAGGTTTGCCAGAGTATATTGTACTTAGATATACTTGGTCAACTAGATCTTGACAGTAGAAAAAGGCGGCAAATTTGAAAAATGTAGGCGCGAAGGGATATCGAAATGGATGGAGGATGGATGGATGGATGGATGGATGGATGGATGGATGGATTGCGATTAAATGATTATGATTATCGTCCCATAGAAAATTTGAATTTCGCGCCTTTTTTTACTGACAAGATTTGGTTGACCAGCTATATCTAGACAATATTCCTTATTGGAATCTCACATAAAATATGTTTCACACGAAGACTTTTTTGTATAAAAGATAAAATATATGTGCGACTGTCCTTTTTATCACGGTAGGCGTGAACATACCATTTATTGCCGTCTATTTTAACAATCCCACAGTTAATAAAACATAATAAAATATTGCTAATATTATTTTAATATAATCCCTTAACAAAGTGGGGTAAGTAAAAAACACATAAAAACGGCATTGTGCCGGGATCAACATAACTCCCATTTTTAACATTATCTGTGGCCGGATTATCTATTGTTGTGGCCCCATTGTAAAAGAAGCAAGTAAGGATTTCGTGTTTTTGTTTTCTCAAGTGTTCGATCTAATGTGTGCGTATTTATTAAAAATGCACTTGGGTCTTTTGTGGGTTTATTTTGCGTGTTTTTGTGATAGCCCTAAGAGAAGCGTACCTACTTATTAATTTTTCTATCAAATATTTTCTTGTAATAAAATTCCAGCATCTTCGGCATTTAGTTGCAAGCGCCATTATTAATTTATTTCTAGATTTGATTCTTTATTTGTCCAACGTAACTCTGCGCCGAATTTGAAAGAAAAAAGTGTGATTAAAAACATCATATTTTTATTAAAATTTGGTATTTATGATGACATACCACACTTTGTCATAGAAAAGTGTTGCAGTCTTACAATTCCTCAAAAATTAACATAAATAGGTAATGCTTGTCAAAGGACTGTCTCATTTCAAACATAGACACAGAGAATCATACTATCGTTATCGTTGTCTTACACTAGTACTAGCACCCAAAAGAAAAGGATGAGTATAGTTTTTTTTGTTCTTATTTACTGACAATTTGGTTTGACCAACTATTATCACTTGTTTTTAGCCGTGACTTTCGTGACATTCCCTACTGATATTCGTCGCTCTTATGCCTCTTATTGAAAAATTCTACAGTTATAAAAACATAAGCAGAGTAAAAAAAAGATTCAAACCATTTTGTCGAACTTCATTGAAAAACACCTCCAACTCCACAAGTACCAACATAACCAACTCCCAATGAACGGTCCCCCGAATCAATTACTCTCTCGCCCGGCGCGCAAAAATTGGCGCGAAACCAATAACGAACTTAATTAAATTGCGCTAGTCTGTGGCGACATCGAGAGTTACTTCAACAAGCTCGTATTACGGCCTGATGGTTGGGCGGATTTGAACTTTAACGTAGTGCTGTAAGGTTGTGTTTGGTTATGGAGTTGTTTTGAGACCGGAGATTATTGAAGCGATGCTCCCTTGAGTCGCGTTGTGATAATTTAACTTAAATGGTATTTAACTTATAGTATTGGGCCCAAAAGTTTAGATTACTTACCTATGTTACCTACCTACTACCTTTCGACGACCGGTCTGGCCTAGTGGGTAGTGACCCTGCCTGTGAAGCCGCGGTCCTGGGTTCGAATCCCAGTAAGGGCATTTATTTGTGCGATGAGCACAGATATTTGTTCCTGAGTTATGGTTGTTTTCTATGTATTTAAGTATTTGTATATTATATATATCGTTGTCCGAGTACCCACAACACAAGCTTTTTTGAGCTTACCGTGGGGCTTAGTCAATTTGTGTAATAATGTCCTATAATATTTATTTATTATTTATTATATTTATGTAATAGAACATTTTTTGCTACGAGCCACCATTTAAGAGATATTTACGAAAAACTATAAATGGACCTTAACCACCTTCCCATAGAAAATTTAAATTTACGCGTTTTTCTACTGACAAAGTGGGTTTGCCAGAGTATATTAAATATTTAGCTGGAAACGGCAAAATACTCAAAAATAAAGCCAACACCCCACACACACCCACACACGGCCCAAAACGAAGCTCGTGTGAATGAAAATGCAGATAATTCGAGGCTAATTCCGGGTCGCGGTCGCGCGTGCCGCTGACGTTATTATGTTTGTACACTACATTATTTCATAATAACGAAGAACGACGCTCATTTTTACATTTTGGTTATTTTTACAAAAGTAGACAATAATCAAAAAAATCCCTAAAAAATTGCTCGCGTAATTA
This sequence comes from Cydia amplana, assembly GCF_948474715.1. Classification (NCBI taxonomy): domain Eukaryota; kingdom Metazoa; phylum Arthropoda; class Insecta; order Lepidoptera; family Tortricidae; genus Cydia; species Cydia amplana. The sequence continues at coordinate 1,149,872 of NC_086095.1, read as the reverse complement.
ATGTACGACACCCCCTTATGAAAACATTGATAGAGTTAGACTAAGAAAAGTGAAAAGATATTAGTGGAATCCAGACGAGACAATTTTTCGCCAATCTGATGAAATTGTCCGATCGAATCAGGCCCGATCGACGCAAACGCCAATTTGATTCCCCGATCAAATCAGCAGGTGCAGACACAAAAATGCCAATTTTCGAAGTTAGTATCTATGGAATGCAAATTGGTGATTAAATTTGTGTACGTGTGGACGCTAGATGAGATTGGCGCCAATTATTTTCCTGATGTCATCCGGCGGACTGATAAATTAATTAGTGGGCCCCTTAACTCTAGTGGCGCTATCATACTTTGTCACCTCAAAGTCTTCTCAGTTTAACACATTCAGTGCCGAAAACCCAACTATCGGGTATTTTATGATTTCGTTTCCAGGCCGGACGATCCGATAGTCGGGATCGTGGTACAGTCAGCAGCAGAAGTTGCTAAGCGGGCCAGGTGTTCAAAATGATCTTGACGCGACTTTATTGTTCAGAGAATAAGAGCGTGTCAAGGTAATTTTGAGCATCTCGCCCGCGTAGCAACTTCTGCTGCTGACTGTATGATACTACACCTTTATTTATATGCAGAAATTTTTATGGTCTGGCGCGGATGTCTTGTTTGGCTGGGTGGCAATGAATGTGTTAAGAGATTGTTACACCTTCCTGAATTTTGTTACTAACAAGAGGGATACCGCAATAAGTAACAACCTCTTTCTTCTTCCTCGCGTTGTCCCAGAATTTTGGCCACGGCTCATTGGAGCCTGGGGTTCGCTTGGCAACTAATCCCAGTAATTGGCGTAGGCACTAGTTTTTACGAAAGCGACTGCCATCTGACCTTCCAACCCAGAGAGTAAACTAGGCCTTATTGGGATTAGTCCGGTTTCCTCACGATGTTTTCCTTCACCGAAAAGCGACTGGTAAATATCAAATAATATTTCGTACATAAGTTCTAAAAAACTCATTGGTACGAGCCGGGGTTTGAACCCGGGACCTCCGGATTGAAAGTCGCACGTTCTTACCGCTAGGCCACCAGCGCTTAAATGTTTTTTTTTCCACAGACTACCGGCAACCAATGATGGCGCCGTGGCCCATCGCGAAGCCCATCGCCAGCCGACCAATCCCCGTCCAGCACCAGCACTTACAGCATCTCCTGGCACACTGCCACCATCCCTACTTAGCTGGTGAGTGTACCTTATATTGGACAACAGGCAACCAATGGTTCCCAGCACTTACAGCAACTATTAATGGCACACTGCCACCACCCATTGCACCACCCATACTTAGTTGGTGAGTGTACCTTATATTGGACAACAGGCCACCAATGGTTCCCAGCCCTTACAGTAAGTATTATCTTCTAGCAAATCTAGCAAATTACCACCACCCCGACTTAGCTGGTGAGTGTAGGTACCTTATATTGGACAACCGCTGGTGAGTGTACCATATATTGGACAACAGGCAACCAATGGTTCCCAGCACTTACAGCAACTACTTGCACACTGGTGCTACTTAGTTGGTGAGTGTACCTTATATTGTACAATAGGCAACCAGTAGCAACCAATAGGCAACTAGTGAGCGTCCCATCTGTTAGATAACCGGCACTTCTATCATCATCATCACTTTTTAGCTAGTAAGTTATCCTCCTCTATTATAGTTTGGCACAGGACTGTCTCATTTCAAACATAGCCGGAGAGAATCATACTGTCTTTGTCTTAAACTAGTACTAGCACCCAAAAGAAAGAGTCGAGTATAGAGTCTTCCTGGTTCTTACTGACGGACAAGTTGTGTTTCCCAGACTATAGTGTATAACCCACTTTTTCTTCGTCCACATCTTCCTCTTCTCGTGAATCTTTTGACAGACAAGCGGAAATACCTAACTACCTCTACCTATGTCACCCGAAACTGTCAACATGTCTCAAAATGTCATATAACCTTAAAAAATCAAAATAAATACAATTATAACACAAATAAACCCGTGTTTTTTATACCAAGATCAATACAACAAAAAAGGCAATAACTTTTATTGATCTTCCAATATTTTTATTGCATTACAATACAATACAATACAATGCTAGGTTATAAACACGCTTGCGTTTGCAAAAAACGCCTTTGAAAAGAACCGTTGTCCATTTTGCCACCGTTTAATGTTAGAGTCTGTGCGGAAAGAGAAGAGTCGTGGAATGTATGGGGCCCAATACATTCCACGACTCTTCTCTTTCCGAACAGACTATATTGGATTAACATAAAAAGTAAACTGTGGTCTATGGCCAAAAAAAACTACTAGAGACCAATTGTCAAGTTTCAATAGTTATTCTATTATAGTTATTCTAAAATGAGCGTTTATATTGCGTAATTTAAAAATATAAAGATTATGTATTTAATTTCCTTCATCTAATATTTTTCTCTCTGATATTATATTAGTGATATAGTATTATTTACTACCGATGTTAAAAAGTGTAATGCCCATGGCACACTAGAAGAAAGTTATCTACACCTGGTTGCTTTTGAGTATCTCGCTACGCTTAAGATTCTAAATTATATTCTCTAATATTAAACACTATTCATCTTAAATATTAGCAAGGCACCAAAATCAACTTTTTTCTATTCTTGCGGAATGAATGAATACCTATCAAAGGAGGTTCTAAATTTCTAATGTTGTAATTGTGGCAAATGTGGTCACAGTAAAACAGAATAGTGTGTCATATTTTTAGTTTCCTGACTCAGTATTATAATTAAAATAAATGTAATGAACTCGAAATGTATATTCAAATACAACTTTATAACCCCCAAATGCCAATGTTTGCTTTAAAGATAAACTAAACGTATGTTTATGTATCAAATTGGGCAAATAATGCCCCTTTGTTGCGACAACAATGGCGAATAGAAAAGAATAGCTTTTTTAAACCGCTACGAGGTGGTCTTTTTAAATGTATCGCAAAAAGAGGGTTAACGCTATCTGTCTGTTAGCTTGTGCTGACGTATCTCCAAAAAATGTTTACTATCCAAAATGTGTATCTTATCTTATCTTATTATTTTCGGGGGCCCTTACGGATACACTTCGACCCATAGGGATCTTTTGTGCAATTACCCCCTGGAGAAGATCCGTCAGCTACTCAAGAGCTTTTCCCACCATATCCATGTGTCGGATGATGGAGCTCATGGGTAGCGTTTTAAAGTCCTTTGGTTCCAGATATCCTGCTCCAAAGTCCTTCATTCTTTGTCTGGCGAGGGCGTGACATTCACACATTAAGTGTTTCACTGTCTCTTCCTCTTCGCCACACATACGACAATCGGTGTTGTCAGAATGTCCCATCTTGGTCAGAATTCCCTTGACCCCGTAATGACCAGTGAACACCCCCGTTATGATTTGGAGTTGTCTTTTGCTAAGTTTCCAAAGCTTTTTGCTCCAGCCGGAGTCTACTCCTTGCATGAAGAGCTTTGCATGCTTTAGACCCGTCAGACTGTTCCATTCTTCCTGATGTTTGGTCTTGGCATGGTCTTTAATAGCCGTTGTGATGGTTCCCTGTGAGAGCCCCACGAATGGTTCCGGACCTATAAAGTTGCTTTCAGATCCGGTTCTGGCAAGTTCATCTGCATTTTCATTGCCTATGAATCCCTCGTGCCCTGGGATCCATACCAGTTGCACTCTGTTTTGCCTTCCAAGCTGGTTCAGAGCTTGGACGCCATTATATACCAGTCTAGAGTCCACTCTGTGCGATTCAAGCGCTTTGAGTGCCGCCTGACTGTCGCTGAGTATATAGATATTCTTCCCTTGGGTTTGCCTAACTATATTCTCATGCACGCAGGCAATTATAGCGAAAGTCTCAGCTTGGAAGACAGTGGCGTAATTGCCCATGCTTATACTACTACTAAAGTCATTTGCATAAATGCCTGCTCCCGTACCAGATTCTGTCTTAGACCCATCTGTGTACCATATGATGTCGTTTTCATCAGGGATTGGTGCTTCAAGACCTTCGGTCCATTCTGCCCTTGTTGGAATTTTAACGTTAAAATTCTTATGGAATACAAACTTGGGTTGCATTTTATCGCAGCCCATGTTCGTAATCCTTTTCACGAAATTGTCGCATTCCATGTTTGTGTGCTTGGTCTTTGGCTTGCTATCGCTCCAGAGGCCTGTTAGGGCCAACCTGTGTAACGATTTCCGCGCCTCAGATTGTATCACTAGGTGTAACGGTGGAAGGTCTAGCAGTACCTCCATCGCCGCGGTTGGCGTCGTTCTAAACGCACCAGTAATAGCCATGCATGCCGTTCTTTGTATTTTCATAAGGGCATCCCTGCATGTTCTCTTTAGTGTCCTTGGCCACCATGCCAGGCATCCGTACAAGATGATTGGTCTTACCATCATGGTATAGATCCATCTTAGTACCTTGGGGTTTAGACCCCACGTTTTGCCATAAGCCGATCTACACATTCCAAACACTCTAAGTGCCTTGGTGATTGTGAGTTCGACATGCTTTCTCCAGTTCAGTTCTTTATCAAGTGTTACGCCTAGATATTTCACTTCATTGGACATTTCCAGGACCCTTCCATAAAGCTTCAGCTGCTTCATGCCATTAAGGGTCTTTTTCCTGGTAAACGGTATTACCACTGTTTTGCCTGGGTTTATGGAGAGTTGATGACAGTTGCACCATCTCTCCACTTGCTTCAGTGCTTTATTCATGATTTCCGATACTGTTCCCGGGAATTTTCCGTTTACAAGAATCACTAAATCATCTGCATACCCTACCGTATGTATTGGGCCTTTGTTTAGTTCTTCCAACAGTGAGTTAACTACCAGACTCCAGAGAGTTGGTGAGAGAACCCCACCCTGTGGGCAACCTTTCGTAGCCGTAGCTAGTATTTCGTCTCCCATAAGGGAGGATGTTATTAGTCGGCTATTTAGCATAGTACCAATCCATCTACAGATTGTCTGCTCTATGCCATGTTTAGATGCTGCAATACTGATTGCCTGATACGTGGTGCGGTCGAATGCCCCCTCCACGTCTAGAAAAGTAGCCAGACATAGTTCTTTGTTTTCTATCGCCTGTTCCGCTCTGGTTGTCACCAGGTGTAGTGCCGTTTCAGTCGATTTACCCGGCTGGTACGCACACTGCAATTGGTGCAGTGGATGCCTCTTAAGAGGACCATCCCTTATGTGTCTGTCTACCAGTTTCTCCAGTGTTTTGAGGAAAAACGATGACAGACTTATCGGCCTGTATGATTTGGCTTCTGTGTAATCTGCTTTGCCTGGTTTAGGCAAATACGTTACTTTTACCATCCTCCATACACGCGGCACGTGTCCGAAGGCTATACACGCTCTGTACAATCTACCTAAGTGCGGTATTAGTACATTGGCGCCCTCTTGTAGTAGTATGGGGTAGATTCCATCTGGCCCCGGGGCTTTGTATGGTTGAAATGTGGATAGTGCCCATTGTATCTTATCGTGATCTACTACCTTTTTAGACGTGTCCCAGTTGTACCTGGTTGTGCTAATGGATTGTTCCATTGCACTGTTTACTACATCGTCCGTTACGCTCTGATGTATTATCGAGCCTGGGAAGTGTGTGTTACACATAACTTTAAGGGTTTCGAGCCCCGTTTCAGTCATTCCTCCGTCACTTCTTCTAATGGAAGTAAGTGGGACTGACTTCGTTGCGGCTAGTGCCTTTGTGAGTCTCATGCCTTCCGGTATGGACCTGATTTGATCGCAATGGTTCATCCATGCTTTCCTTTTTGCTTTCCTCACGGCTTTGCTGTATTCCGTGAGTTTCTGCGCGTAATGCTCAAAGTCATTGGTCCTTTTAGCATCATTGAAGACAGCCCTGGTTTCCCTCCGGAGTTTAGCAATCTCCGGGTTCCACCAAGGCGCCTTCTTCGCCAGGATTTTCTTTTCCGGGCAGTTGTTTGACCAAGCTGTGCAGACAGCTTGTACTATTCTGTCTGTTTCAAGTTCTATGTCAATAATAGAGTTTAACTTGCCTTTAGGGTCTCCCAGTTCCACCTTCAGGTCGCTTTTGAACGCTAACCAGTTGGTGTTTCTGGGATTCCGTTTGCGTATAGTTCCTAATTCGATTTTAGTCTTATACCTGAAGCATATATATCTGTGGTCCGATAAAGAAATCTCCCCAGAGACATGCCATGAGCTGATCTTATTACTCGCGTTGTTGGACGCTAGCGTTATATCAATAACCTCACCCCGCCTCGCATTGACGAATGTCGGTTCATTGCCTTTATTTAATATTTGTAAAGAGGAGCTTACCAGAAAATCCAGTACCTTCTCCCCTCTTCTGTTGACACCTGAGCTCCCCCAGATGACGTGGTGTGCATTTGCGTCGCAGCCGATGACCAGGTCGGTGTTCACCTGGCTGCCGTAGATAGCAAGATCCCTCAGTTGCCCAGTGATTGGATCCGCTGCCTCGTAGGGAAGGTAGGCTGATGAGATGATTAGCGCCTTGCCCCCCCCCTTGTTTTGGATCTTGACCGTGGTCAGATCCCTGGAACAGAAAGCATGTAGAAGCATAGCGTTAATGCCATTTTTAACATAGATACATGTCCTCATAGTACTCTCAGGACAAACATATAACAATGTCCCGCCAGTACCGTTTAAGCCTCTTATCTCGCCTTTGTAAATATATGGTTCTTGAATAAGAGCAATATCGAATTTATCGCTTTTTAGCTGCCTAGCCAGAAGGGCAGTGGCTGCTTTATTGTGCTGAAGATTTATCTGTACGCACCTTAAGCCCTCCATTGCGGCGTTTATTGTTTGGTGGTGCTGAGATCAGCAGCCACCTCCTGGACCGTGTCGTCGAAGGACATGGGTGACATGGTACTCTCCAGGTAGAGTTCCGCCAGACCACGCAGATCCTCTGAGCCCGCCATCGATGAAATCGGTGACGATGCTCGAGTCATGCACAGTCCGGCATGGTCCTCTCCCAGCTGCACCATGTCCCCCGCCTCCTCCGGCTGGTCCTTAGCCACCTCCACAGGTGCGTCACCGGCTGGTGGCGCCTCCCATCCCGGGGCCCCCCCTGTCGCCACAGCGACCGTAGCCTTCTGGGCTACCTCACCCCCCTCTCCCCCCACCCCACCCGGCTCGACCTCAGCCCCCCCAGGCCCCTGCTCCCGCGCTTCCTCCAGAAGCTTGAAGTGGCTGGTGTCGAGCCCCGAGTGCAGAACGTAGCCGGCCTCCTTGATGACGGCGGCCGACACCCGGTCCATCAGTACGATTCGCCTAGTGCTCGGCCCCGACCCCACGGTGTCGACTACCTTCCACTCGCATGTGCGCAGCCTAGGGTTCCTCCTCTGCAGCACCCTGAGGGCCCTCGCGATGTCCTGACTGCCATCGACCACCGTTTTCCAGGCCATCTTGACCGGTTTCGGCAGATCTTTGGCACTCACGACCTTTAGGCGCAGCCCGGCAATCTCCCCACCTCCGATTACCGTGCTGAGCCATGCCGCGGATTCCCTCCCCTTGCAGGTGACGTTGAGCGCGCCCCCCACGAGGTTGCCGAGTGTGATGTCGGGCATAGGCTCTGCGGCCTCATCCAGAAATAGGAGCAGAGCTCCTACGATGGCCGGCATATGCTCCTGCATCACTTTCTCGGCAGGGAAGGCCACTGGGACGATGGCCATCTTCTCGCTCGCCGTGACTTCCGCGAACGATCCCCCCACCCTCGTTCTCTTGCAGTCACCAGCGAGCAGAGATGAGTCGCCACTGGCCCCCAGTGACCTCTTATTCTGTGGCCTTCCCGCTCCACTTGTGGAGGGTCCAGCCACCGATTCCGCGTCCGTCTTTCCTCGCGCCTTCGCACGCCTCTTCTGCCTCCTGGACATAGCGGCTCCTCCACCCGACTGCACGTCCACGCCCGTAGGCATGGCCGTGCTGTCAGGGGCGCCCGGAGCAACGCCAGCAGGATTTGGAAGCGGTGCTCCCGTTCGCCTCTCGCAGTAGGCCATCGTTCCGCTGCCTACTCCTCCGGCACCTACGCTAGTCGGTCCCCCTAGGGAAACTTGCTGGGCGCATTCGCTTTTCGACCCTTGGGGAAAAGTTCGAGTGGTACCTTTGGAGTGGCCTGCACCACCATGGCCTCTGCCTTTCGCGCCGTGCGCGTCCTCCGTCCTCGCGGACCTCCACACCTTGCCACTACCTGCTCTCGCGTTCCTGTCAGGGACAGGCCCGCGAACCGCTGGAGCAGCAACCTTTGCGCTATGCGCCTTTGCCTCATCCCGTACGGGTCCGGCTTTTCCTCCTTCCGTCGTTTTTGGTAATATGTCATCCATAAAACCACCAGTGAAAATTTCAGCAGCTTGGCTCCCCACCCTCCACGGAGCCTCACATTTGGGATGCTTTGACACATCAGGGATACCAAGCTGATATAGCGTCCCAAAGTGCGTTGCCCATGAATCCGCACGGTGCCAAAACCCTAGTCAGCTCCACAGCCGACATGGGAATCGTGCTCCGCCGATTACAGACCCCTACACCCCAGGACACTCGCCATGCGGCCATCTGACTGGACACAACAGCCGATTGATCTTGACTGGCTAAGTCTAGACCTCCCGTGTGAGATGAATCCAGAGCCAAAGGAACTTCTTCTAACGGGGATAACGACAGCAGACCCCCGCTTCGCGCCCGCTCCCAGGATCTCCTTCTCCACCCGTACGGGTCCCCGCGCACGGCACAAACACGCGGGTGGCATTCTACCGCTAATCATCCTTCTTTGTGGATGAGAAGCCCGCTGCGACATGCCACATCATCGCTTACGGCTGATTATACGGGATATGGATCGTTATTTGGGGCCACCAATCTTCCCGCCTCTGTATGCTCGCCTCCGTTAAAAGAAGACGGACCAAAATGTGTAGGTACAAGATTTTGTACCTATAAATAGCGTATTTGACTGTATTAAAAAAATATTTTACACCAGCATGCATGAAATAAAGCACCAGAAGATTAATACAGAAACGTAGACAGTAGTTATTTTTAGACACAATTTCTATTTTAAAACGCGTATAAAACTATAAAAAGTAGGTTATTGGATTGTGACGTCACATGCAAGTGTTTCATATAAATTGTATAATGTATAGTAGCAAAATCGGTTTGACAGTTCGAAAAAAGAAACTGATTTGACTATAACAAATACCCTATTGTCATACTAGGCTAGGTAGCTAGAGTGTGGAAGGCCAAAGCAAAATTAATAAAAACTACAACTGTCAATGATGCCATATTTGTTTGTTGCAGTGAGACCGTCGCAGGCGCATACGCAAGTGTTTCCGCTGCCCGGCGCCTTCCCCTGGGCACACAGTTCGAGAGGTAGGAAAATACTGCTTTAACACAAAGTTTCGTTATTTTTTTTTAAAGAATACAAAGTAATTGTACATTGTAAAAAGTAACAGTGGACCGACGCCTTTGATGTTTGCGTAAATGCCGACACCGCACAAGAGCACAGTACCTACCTAGGGTTGTCACAGACTTTTACACAACTGTCCAAGATTTAAACTTGACTTACTATACATGACCGGTTGCAAGACCAGCAGATCGCGTCACGTTGCATTTATCCCGGTCGACTTTATCAGAAATTTAAGAACAGAGGGGCTACAAAAAATCGCAAATAGAATAGAATAGAATAGAAATGTTTATTTGCCAGAATACGTTACAATTAGGTCTTAATACAGTTTTAGCATCAGTATTCAGTCGATATAAAGCCAACATGCAAAATGCAATGTTATACAATTGCCGCGGATCCTTTTCTTTTACACCAATGAAGGCGTAATAGAGTGAGAGAAAAATGCCCGCATTTGCGAACTCCGATTCGCGACTGTATCGTCCTCGTGATCTGCAGTCTTCTCCGAGACGTCGGAGGTAATTTTAAAACGTATTTAATACGTGATAAGTCGCGTTTCCGTAAAGAATAATGTTTAAAGTTTAAATCAGTGTTTTGAAAAACTCATGAACAATCATCAGGTAAACCTCGTCGGGGTATGATGCGGCGCGCCGTGTTCTCGGACCTGCAGCGCAAGGGTCTGGAGAAACGGTTCCAGGTGCAGAAGTACATCTCCAAGCCAGACCGGAAGAAGCTGGCTGAGAAGCTGGGACTCAAGGATAGCCAGGTCAGTGCACATTTTAGATACTAATGTTCTTTTTATTCATGTTACCTGTCGTGATTGTTTCACCGGATGGTCTCATCAGAACATGCTGAGGTGAGACCATTTCGTGGCACTTTATCCTTTTATGTTTCTGCGGTCTAGCATGAGTTGCGTTCTCGCGCGCGAGTTCATACTTGAAGTCGCGCAAGATATATGGAGTCGCGCGCGAGAACGCAACTCATGCTAGACCGCCTGTTATGTATAATTTTCTATTTTGTGTTTGTGCTCACGAATAAAATTATTTTTATTCTATTCTATTCTAATATCTGGGAGACCGAGCTTTGCTCGGAAAACAAATAAAAAATTGTCACTTATATTTCAATAAAATAAAATAATACGTTTTTGCAAGATTTCTAAGTTTTATTAGCGAATTCAGCTCAGCAGCGCAAGATCTTCACTGGTTTATCTTCATCTTCAATAAAATCTGAACTCAAAAATGCGCTTTTTACCAGAGATAAGACCTAGCTAGATAGACTTTTGCCCCCGAAAACCCCCATATATACTAGAAATCGTTAGAACTATTTCCGAGATCCCGAAATATACAAGAATTGTTCGTTTAAAGATGTACCTATTTACTATTAAACAGACTACTCACGTAATACCTATTATTAAGACGATATTAGACTGCAATGTAAATTTTATTTTCTTTCTTTAAGGTATCATTGTATAGTCAGATAGGCCAAAAGCAATATTTTGTTAAGTATTTAGGGCTTAAGAAGAGTCTTTTAAACTTATTAAACATTGACTGAATAAAAAGCACCACACTGAAATTTCAATTGCTTTTAACACCCCAAAAACGCCTCTGAAAAGGCCCAATAATCCTTAATCAAACCTGCATCTAAATATCGCTTTCCTCCGTAATTGTTTTAAACCTTTCTCCCCCTAGCGTGTGCTTGACAGCCCCCTAGAGGGTAGCTTTTTTGTAACACCCAGACCCCTATGGGGTGACTTTCAGTATAACTGTATTTTTAGAATCTAAAGCGTTTTGAAGGCTTTAACTCGGGTGGTGTGCGTGATTGTTGGAATTTTGTGTATTGTATTTTTTAATTGGGTACTTTCCTGTACTTAAAATAAATGATTTCACACCGTTAGTTATTAGAAAAACATAGATAGCAGTTATTTTTAAACGCAAGTTCTGTTTAATACATCGGATTGAAATATAAAAAGGAGGTGAGTTGACCGTGACGTCACTATACACGTTTTCATATAAATTCCATATTAACAAATCGTTTGACAGTTCTAAAAAAGAAGCTGATTTGACTAATAGGAAAGTAGCCAATTACTAAAGATGACTTTGAGGTTTGTTCTTCGAAATAAAGATATTTATTAATTAGTATTGCTAAATGTTATAGTTATTTAAAGATATAAAGATATATATTAATTAGCAAATACTTCTAAAATTACCTTAAATGCAGGTAATTTTAGAAGTATTTGCTAATTAATCTGTAAAGTGTTAAAAAGTTATATGTATATTATCCGATTAGCATTTAAAAAAATGTACCTACCTATTTTTAAAAACGAAAGGAGGATGTACCCTCTAAAATACTCTTAATGATATCTAAAAAAATTATTCGCTCAGAACTTCGTGTTTAGATGATTTTGGATACTTTTGCCAGCGTCAGTCTTTTTAGGAGTGATTAATTTACATTTTATTTGCAAATATTTATTTTAGCTCATAAAACGATTTCGTTTTATGAGCTACGCCCGTAGACCCGCTACGACGTAGCGGCGTAGAGGTTATTAACCTTAACACATTTACTGCCAACGTTTTCGTAGCGCTACGCTCGTAGCCGATCCCAGGGTTTTCCCGCTTTGTAGAGGAAAGCGACTACAGAGAACCCGCCGAGCGGGTTCGCGGGCACTCAATGTGTTAAGCTAAAGGCGATTCGAATTTTGACATTTCGAGTAAAATACACCCGTTCATCTCGCTCGTATTTATTTGCTCGTTCATATATGTACATACCGCATATTCTAATCTTATTGTCTCCGATACCCAAAGGTTGTCTGGAAGAGATCGCTCTTAAGCGATAAGACCGCCTGTTGTTACCTCCATTGTCTTTGTTTATGTTACTGTACATTTATTGTAAACTACGAGTTTGGTGCGGTGAGCAATAAAGAATATTGTATTGTATTGTATTTTATATATATATTTACAATATTTACAAAGGTATTACATACATTTTAGACGAAACCTAATGTCACCTGGTATTGTATTGTATATGTATTGGTAGAGCTGTTGCTAAGAGTAATAACTTATCAATAACAGATTTTAAAGTTCCGAATTCTGTTCTAGTTAATTAAAGGCCTCTATTCGTCATGCAGTCAAAATCATATGTTAGTACATTAAGATTAATAAATATGTTAATATGACAATTTCTTAATATCGAAATTACGTGTTTTATTCTCTGGCAATTTATCAAAAGTAAGCAAATATAACAAAAATATTTAATCTTAAAAAAACTCAAAGACTTTTCCCCTTCCTCGTATCAATTTAAAAAACAAAAGACTGGGGTTGTTTATTTCCGCCCTTTGCCGGTTTTCAATTTTCATTTCCGGTATAAAATAAGGAGGATATTTTTATGACTACGGTCCCAGCACGATATTTAATTGTTTAATATTTTTGGTACAAAAATAATGTATCCTATATAATACGGACTTAATGCCTTAAAAACATACCTACCAACCATTCATCTAATACCTTTAAACGAGCAATTCTTGTATATTTATTTATATAGGGTAATAAAATAAAAAATAAAATTAAATTATAAAAGATTCATCGATTCCCAATAAGTTTAAAGATGATCGTCCTGGCCAAACATGGTTTCTTAACTTTTTGAAAAGAAACCCTGAAATTTCGTTCCGATCTGCCGAAGGTATCAATAAATCAAGAGCTGGAGTGAGTGAAGAATCCATCCGAAACTGGTTCCGAGATCTTGAGACGTACTTGGATGAGATCAATCAAAAGGATATTCTTAACCGTCCTTCGAGTATTTTCAACGCTGATGAAAGTGGATTTGCGATGTGCCCCAAGACAGGGTTGGGCAGTATTTCAATTACATGTATTTGAAATACGTATTTGAAATACAAATTAGTATTTTGTATTTGTATTTCAAATACTACCTCAAAAGTATTTTGTATTTGGTATTTCAAATACTGCACTCACATGTATTTAGTATTTTGTATTTCAAATACTTCAAGCTTCAAAATACATTTCTATAAATACATTTTATTAAATTCTATAATCCTAAAATGTCTAATCTCTCGCACAAGCTGTGAGCCGACCGCGAACCTCCGATCCAGCCGAGATACAATTTTCATTGGCTGGATACTGGATCTATATTAGGTCAACTTCTGCGTGGAACTTTTCGTTTAAATCTAGGGGATAGGGTCATTGCAGTAGTTTCCGTCCATGCACTAGTTTTCGACGACTTGACGGATTATCAAAAATATATTTCATTTTTAATTTACTACTTTTTGCGAAATCTTCATCTTCCTCGCGTTGTCCCGGCATTTTGCCACGGCTCATGGGAGCCTGGGGTCCGCTTGGAAACTAATCCCAGTAATTGGCGTTGGCACTAGTTTTTACGATAGCGACTGCCATCTGACCTTCCAACCCAGAGGGTAAACTAGGGCCGTAATTGGAATTAGTCCGGTTTCCTCACGATGTTTTTCTTCACCAACTCATTGGTTCGAGCCGGGGTTCGAACTCGCGACCTCCGGATTGCAAGTCGCACGCTCTTACCGCTAGGCCACCAGCGCTTCCTTTTTGCGAAATATCATTGTTATATGTAGACAGATATATTGCTTAGACGCCTTAGACATAAGGATTGAAATCAGTCCAAATTTGTAGGTATACTATATTCAAATTTCGTCAAGTGGACGTAAACTAGAGCTGGACGAAAACTAGCGCAATGACCCTATAAGTTTATATGAAAGGATATTCGTTAACGTTAAAACTAAATGCTAAACAAAAAAATAAATAAAGGTATATTTTGTAATTGAAATACATTATTTTAAACACTGTAATTTGTATTTTGTATTTCAAATACCCGTCACCAAAGTAGTTTGTATTTTGTATTTCAAATACTTTTAAAAATGTATTTTGTAATTTGTATTTCAAATACGTGGAAGCCAGTATTTTGCCCAACCCTGCCCCAAGACAGGTAAAGTACTGGGACCCAGAGGTATCCGAAATCTGTACCAAGTCAAACAAGGGAACGAAAAGGAAAACTTGACAGTCCTTGTTACATTCAATGCTAATGGAGATGTCTGTCCACCATGCGTGGTATTTCCCTACGTTACGAGGGGTGTTCAAAATATTCTCGGTATGAGAATGAAAACAAACAAGTACGAAAAGTTTGATATTTTTATTTTTCAATATACTCCCCCCCTATGTTCATACACTTAAAAGATCGATCAATTATTTTTTTTAATCCCTCGTAAAAATATTTTTTATCTTTCGTGTAAAAATGCTCCTCCACTGCCGCCTTCAATGCTTCATCGTCAGAAAATTTATTTCCACGCAGATCCTTTTTAAGATTGGGGAGCAAAAAGAAGTCGCTGGGGGCTAAGTCCGGACTATACGGTGGGTGAGTAACAGTTTTAAACCCACATTCAACAATAGCTGCCTTGGCAATATGAGCAGTATGGACGGGGGCGTTGTCATGCAGAAGCAGAATACCTTTGGTTAACTTTCCTCACCTCTTTTCTTTAATTACATCCTTTAATTGACGTAGAATGTTAGCGTAGTACTGTCCTGTGATATTTACACCTTTTTCTTTATAATCGATTAGTAATACTCCTTCACAATCCCAAAATATCGTGGCCATGACCTTTCCAGCTGAAGGGATGACCTTGAACTTCTTGGGATGAGCTGAACCCTTAATGTGCCACTGCATGGACTCTTGTTTACTCTCTGGGTCATAATGATGAACCCAGGTTTCATCTCCAGTAACTATTCTTTGCAGCACCTCATCAGGATTTTCACCGCACAGGTCAATAAAATCGGAACAACAAGCTACACGCATGTCTTTTTGAAGCCGAGTCAGCATTCGCGGAACCCATCTTGCACTTACTTTTGACATATTAAGATGGTCATGTATAATATCATGTACGGTACCAATAGAGAGATTAGTTACTTGTGCTATAGATTTTACCTTCACTCGACCATCTTCCAATATAAGTTTTTCCACTTTATCAATATTTTCTTGTGAAGTAGCTACTACAGGCCGGCCAGGTTTAGGGTCATCTTCAATACCCTCCCTTCCGCGTTTAAACTCGCTTGACCACTTTTGAATGGTAGATAAAGAAGGAGCAGACTCACGGTAAACACAATCCATTTCCTCTTTTATGGTTTTTTGATTTTTACCCTGTTTTGTCAAGAATTTTATCACGCATCGATGTTCTAATTTAGTTAACATTGTCAATTCGCACATGATGTTCATGTTTGTTCAGCAATTACAGAAAAACAAAAGACTATCTCGGTTCGAATTATACTTTTTTTTAATGTCAATGAATAAACCTTAGCGGCCAGTAACGAAAGAAATTTTAGAAGAGGTCGTAAGATATCAATACCGAGAATATTTTGAACGCCCCTCGTAAACCACCACCGGTAGTGGTAAAGAGCATGCCACCAGATTGGTGCTTAGGCAGATCTGAGACAGGATGGATGCGTGGTGACGTCTTTTTCGAATATATTACTAATGACTTTAACAACTGGCTTGAACGCAATAACATTGAAAAACCTGTCCTCCTGCTCGTAGACGGACACAAATCCCACATGTCCCTGATGCTTAGCACAGTATGCGAACAGATGAAAATAATACTATATGCTCTTCCACCTAACACGACGCATATTCTGCAACCTGCTGATGTCAGCGTCTTTGCTCCACTAAAAGCGAACTGGAAAAAAACAGTCAGAATTTTTTTAGGAAAGCCAGAAAACATAAACACTTCTGTAACCAAAACTAACTTTTGTAAGTTATTTGCCGATACCTTGAAGCAATCAAATCTCGCTACGTGCATCAAAAACGGGTTCAAACGATGTGGCCTGTACCCATTCGATGCGGATGCCCCCGACTACACAAAATGTGTCCTCGATACACTGCAAAATATTAACACAAGGCAGTTTGATACTGAACCAATCATAAGTAGAGCAGCCATCAAAACCACAAAAAAAGTGCTGAGCGTCATAAAAACTGAATTAGGAAACAAAAATATTAACTATAAAGTTTTAAATAAAGAACTAAACGCATTAAAAAATACACTGCCGATGGAGAAAACTATTTCTGAATTATCATTAGATACTGAATCCGACAGCACAATACAAAACATTTCAGCGGATTCTTCTGCAGCTGATACAAATGAAACTGTCCAAGAAATAAACGAAGACTGCAATTCAGAAAGATATCCAGAAGTTGGTTCAATTGTATCCCTTGATGACATTTTAATACTGCCCTTGAATGTCACAAATGAGACGCCAGAGACGTTGGATGTACGTGAAAACCTATCTAAGACAAAAACAGTCGACATTCACCCTAGCCCAGCCTTTTCTGTGCGTTCAATCCCACTTGAAGTACCAATGACAGCCACAGAAGACCTGGTTTCATCCGGCGACGACGCCACCGAAAAAGAAGCAGCGTCTTCTGTTGCATTAGCGACAGCTGAAATACTTACCAATGCAAAAACAGGTCATACAGAAACAGAGTGGAATGATTGTAACAATATAGATCCAACTGAATTTGCTTTAATAGATCAAGAGAATCAATTTTATTTTGAAAATGAGTTTGAAACACCATCATTTAATAGTCCCGAGCAACGCGCCAACTCGAAAATAATGGAATGTCCAACTGCAACATCAAATACCTCAACTAACGAGTCCATACTAATCGATCCTTTTGAGCGCCACTTATATTTACCAGACCATCGTGTATACCCTAAAAAGTCAACGAATAATAAAATTCCCGCTGCGATTTCCTCAGCTGCTTGGAGAGAGCATTATGAAATGCGTGAACGGATAAAAAATTTAAAACAAGAAGAAACCAGAAAGAGAAAATTAGAACGCGTCCAAAAACAACAACGAGCAAAAATATTAAAAGAAAGCAATTCCGAACATAAACGAGGATCAAAATCAAAAACAAGAAAACAAGATTACCAGCCACGAAATACGCCTAGAGTTCGAAAACAAAATCATATGACTCCAACAGCTGCATCTGGAAAAATAAGATGTTCGGAATGTGATAATGATTTAATTTCTGATGTAGAAGAAGACGAAGATAAAAACATTGGCTGTGACCTCTGTCCTCGGTGGTACCACCTTAAGTGCACAGTATTTCAAGGGCAGGCCTATCATGATATAAAAGATAAACCATACAAATGTAACTATTGTGGTTAATAGGTTGTGCTTGCTAAATAATAATTAGATTTATGTGTGGCTATCTAATTGTTATAGCTGTATTCTTTTAATATAGTTTTTAATTCAATGGCTTGTTAAAATGTATAACGCCTTTAGTGTTAGAAATTTTAATTTGTTTTATGCTGTTATTAACATTAATATTTTACATATTATTTATCATAAATTCATTATAAGGCACATACACGACACGAGCTGTTTTTCTAAAGAATTTCAGTGCCTAAATCTCTATGGTCACTTAATTAATTCAGAATGAACTCCCTGACGACTATGACCATACATAGAGATCTTTTCCTACAAAAAAATAAATTATTGAATGACCATGTATATTGAGACTCTGAATTTCTCAAATAATAATATTATCTAAAGTTGATAAATAGATTGTATTAGATTGTTAGTAATTTAAGAAAAACGAGTTAAATATCTGTAATTAATAAATTAAAAGTGGGTAGGTATTATAATTATAACTGGTGTTTATCTTAATAATGCATCTGCATTCGTTTTTCCTATACATAAATTAACACAAGAAAACAAATAACTATCATATATTTAAGTGGGTATTTCATGATAAATTTTACTGTCCAGCTACTCTGGCAGCTCCGATAAGTTGATGAAAACTAACGCAACGACCCTATATACAACAAAACTAAGTCGGTACTAGTAACGTACATAGCTTAAAAATAAATGATTCCTTATTATATTGATATTATATATTATAAATGCGAATGTAACACTGTTTGTCGGTGTGAGTCCTGAGGAAGGAAATATATATAAATATTTATCACGAAAATAACCATTCTACGCGATCGAAGTCACGGGCAGAAGCTAGTAACTAACTAAGAATTATCTATATAACATAAAAACAAAAAATAAAGATAGGTATAATTGATTTTCAATGCAATAATGCACCCTACAGTACTTTTTCATACAGTGGACGAAAACTGACTCATACGTGGACGAAAAGTAGCTCACAGGCGGACGGAAACTGAAATAACCCTACTTTTTCAAAATATATTTTTTATAAAATAAACCGTAAATATTATTTAAGGTCACGTAATATTAACCTAAAATAGACAATATGAGCAATACAAACAAATATAGCAAATTTAAGTAAGACTACTTAAATATTTTTTTTAGCATTTCAAAGTAGACATCTCCTATAATTGGACGGTATCTGACACAATTACCCTATATATATATAGTATATATATTTCGGGGATCTCGGAAACGGCTCTAACAATTTCGATAAATTTGGTATATGGGGGTTTTTGGGGGCGATAAATCGATCTAGCTAGGTCTTATCTCTGGGAAAACGCTAATTTTTGAGATTTTATATGTTTTCCGAGCGAAGCTCGGTCTCCCAGATATTAGATTAAAATATGACTATATAAAATTAAAAATGTAAAAAAAATCTACATTCACATGACGATAGATTAAGAATTTTCACAATCTTGGATTTTACTCAAATATTATAATTGTTAATTAAGAATTATTAGGTAGTAGGTATGTAGTAGTAATGCACCTTAGCAAAAGTAGTTCGTCTTAAAACCTCATGAATCTTATAAAAAACACATTAAAGTATATTTAACATTATGATTTAAATAAATATATAATATCCAACCAATAAACTGAAGCTTAATACAGCCATTTTGTATCGCATCGCAAAACGCGACCAAATAAATCTGTAGGGGAAACTGGGGAGGGTTGATCACCTCTTTTGTTTTTAGCATACATTTTCTTAACTATTTGTAGTATTGAAAAACTTTATAGACCATACGATTCAGAATTTATCTCTTCATTAATAGTTTGAATTAGAACAGATTTGTGCAATAAATTAGACCATTATTTAATGAAAACCCATACTGTTGACTTTTACCATGTGTCCCCTATGTAAGGGAGACTTGTTTACCCCTGGTCGGGAGCCTTGATCCTAGGGGGATCAAGTAACCCTGGTTCTTGGGACACATGGTAAACAGATTTTTACCATGTCTCCCCATACCAGATTCTCATTGATTATATAACTAGGATCGCTATTAGCAATGCATCTATAATTTGTAAAATACACAGCAAACATATTTAAATTGCATCTTCCATGCTTTGAAGTTGTATTTCCGGTAATCAGATGTCTAAGCCGAAGGGATCAAGTCTTCCAGATTTGGGGACACTTGGTAAAAAGATTTTAAGCGGCAATGTCATATTTCGAGGGTAGTATCTACATTAATTTATTCACTTTATCTACAGAAAATTAATATATGAAGATATCTAACACATATTAATCCATAATCTTATACTTTTAAAAAACAATGTAATCGTATTATCCATAAAACAACATAAAATAGGGAATCATTTTTTGAACCAAAAAAAAAGTTAAAAAAAAAACAAAAATCTAAGTTATTAACATAACATTTCTTGTAACAAGCTAAATTTTTTAAAGTTATTATGAAGGTATTTTTTAGCGTCAGATACCTACAGCAATTTTAAATTTTTTACCTATCTCTGGTCGTTATTGTTTACCATAATAAATAATTTTAGAAATTTACTGCTCACGTTTCGAGGACGGTGTTTGAGCTGCATAATCCTAAAATCCTTTCTATGGACCGTCGTATCTATAGTACATAAGGTCGGAAAGCCATTGAAATAGCATTTCATCCATAAAAACAAATATCGCCGGTTGAAAACCAAATATCGTTATAAGTGTTGTTTGTCGACCGAGTAACATCCCCTGTGTGTAAAACGTTTAACTTGATAAACAAGACCAAGTGCGGGTAGTTCGTAAAATGTTGATGTCAACTTTAGTTAGTCTTTTCAAAGGCCACGGGGATAATTCCGTTTTCGGAGTTCGGAGTCGGTTGTATAATTAAAAACTGAATTATACGCCATTAAATCCCGTTTTAATAAACAATAATCAGTCAAAAACCTTGAAAGTTTAAATCAGTGTTTCTCTGGTCGTACTGTTGCGGCATGATTTACTAAAGAAAAGAAAATATTTATGATAGCTCTATGAATCATTTTGTAAGTAAATTTATTACAATGTATATACTTGATCGCTTTGGGGGTGACATGATCCCGGAATCATATCTCCCCTGAAGAAAAAGACAAAGTCTCCCCATACATAGTAAGATTATAAAACGTGCCGTACTCGAAACGTGTGTTCGCGTATATCAATGTAATCCAAGTTAATCATCACTCCAATAAACAACAAATAAAATAAGCACACTCACTAACATCATTTCCATCTCATATTATAAAATAAATCCAGTTAAAGTTTACCGAAAATTTAATATAGTACGCAGAAAATCTTTCACCGCCCGCCATTTTTGAACCACTGACTTTTCCGATACAGTGCCATGACAGAATGTGAAGTTAGGAACGAATGAATGAGTGTTACCAGTGCAAAAAAATGTATCTCGTTTGGTTTGATTAAAAATGAAGTTTACAAAGTGTCCCCTAGGGATCGACCCTCCCCACCCTCACCTATCGTATCGGTATTGCAAACAAAATACTCCGTTCTTTATCCACCAACCAAGCATTAACAAAATCTGGCGGCAAATCGAGAAAATCACCCGCCAAAAGCACTCCCAACATAATAAAAAAAAAACTCGCCAACACTGACATAACAATAAAATATACAAACGTTCTTAAGACAAAAATACGCCTTTGCCCTCTACGAAAGAGAGCAACCTACAAATATCCCAAGTTAGAACGAGACCGCTATAACGTTAGAACGACGTCTTATACCCCGTTTCTATTGGCCGATTTGTATCGAATAAAATGTTCCCGCTTTTCTATTGGAGGGCGCGCGTTTGTTTTTTTTTTATGGCTGCGTTCAGTTTTTTTTGCCATTTCTGATGGTTATGGAGCGATCGTAAGCAGGTTTTCGGTTTATTGAATGTTTCCAAGTTATTAAGTTGCGTGTTGGGATTCGTTTAAAATTAGGGTCTGTTTTAGATTAGGTTAGTGGTTAGGGTGGTAACACACTACGTGTCACTGAAATGTTAGTATATTTTATTGAAATACAATTGTTTACCTATTTCTAAATGATGTAATGAAAGATTCGATAAAATATAGTACTACAATCGTATAAGGACAAACCTCGAAATTTCTGGAAAATTCCTGAAATTTAGTAAGTACGTTACGTATGTATGTTAATTGAATGCCCCTTTTTCATGTCCACACCATTTGACATTTGGGGACCTCGAGTAACCGCCGCCATCTTGGAAAATTAGAACCATCTTGGAGAAGTTGGCGTTTTACTCTGAATCTACGTAAATTTGGGCCTATACTAACTATCGAGCCAAGAAGCATCGCCTGAGTGCATACTCACTGCACTTTATAATAGCCTAATATCTGGGTGACCGAGCTTCGCTCGGAAAACATATAATAACTCGGAAATGCGCGTTTTCCCAGAGATAAGACCTAGCTAGATCGATTTTTCGCCCCCGAAAACCCCTATATACCAAATTTCATCGAAATCGTTAGAGCCGTTTCCGAGATCCCCGAAATATATATATATATATATATATATATATATATATAAATAAATAAATAAACAAGAATTGCTCGTTTAAAGGTATTAGATATACGAATTCAAGTTAAAAAAAAATCAAGCTCAAAATTTTTTTACCATACTTTTACTGACTTTACCGATTTTTGACAAAGTTGCGTTCGGCGCTCGAGGTCACAAACTTCGATTATTCATTGGGCCAACATCATAAACAAGTCTGCAAAAAAACAGAAGTACCGCATTTGACGCAAACTCTTGTATTTTAAGTTACTGGATTAATAGTCGAACAAAGGATGAAAATGCATGCTAGACCAGGCCGGGGCCGGGCCGGAGCTTCCGGCGCTTCGTTTTCTATGACATGTCGGACCCCTCGGTCTGGACACGGCCTCAATACATATTATAAAATAAAGTCCCCTGCCGCGTCTGTCTACCTGTATGTTCGCGATAAACTCAAAAACTGCTGAACGGATTTTCATGCGGTTTTCACCTATCAATAGAGTGATTCTTGAGGAAGGTTTAAGTGTATAATTTGTAAAGGTTTTGTTTAAATTGGTTGAACTACTCGTGCGAAGCCGGGGCGTGTCGCTAGTTCTTAAATACAACCTTCAATTGTCGATATAACCCTTCATTTTGAACATAGGTATTGTTATAACCGCGAACACGCGAGTAAACCCCAAACAAACCTATTAATTAAGCTCATAAACGACGAATTGCGCTATTCACGATCAAAATGGCGTAAGCTACTGACATACAGCGTGTTTTTGTTGGAAATAACTCGGAGAAAATAGAGTTCAGCCAAGAAAATTCATAAATATTAATATTATACTTATTTCACTGATTGGGAAAAGGTAACAAATACATTTATAATTAACTAAAACTGTAAAATTTACGAAAAAAGGGGAAGACTGCTTCTCCATACAAACGTAGGTCAAGTGCAAAAATATGGGTGCATACAAATACTCAAAAATATGTCCCATAGTTCTTTATTCGCTGACATGAGAGCTACGGGACATATTTTTGGGTACGATATATCGATGCGAGTGCGAGCCAGATGCATAGAAAGTAATTTAAGTTACGTTATCGATAGCGTTTTGTCATTATCAGTGTCAAACTGGTGGTAGCCACACTATTCAGTATAATGTGGAAGTTATCGAAGTTCAACAGAAACACGATGTATAAAGATACGGCGTTCTGTCTTCAAGAATAATCTTAATTGGTTGGCAAATTAATCGGCACTTCAAAGAGACAAAGAGATAAGACGGAGCGTGTCGTGTTCAGGTTTAATGCTCCTCATAAAACCCTGGTTTGCTCGTGATTTAGTGAATGTATACTCGAAAGTAATGAAATGGAAATTAACGTACATATCTACAATGTTAGCCATTTTTTATTTTTTTCAATGAAAATATATTAATTTATTGCACAATAAGTGTTATAAAATGAATATAAAACTAGAATTAAGTACAACTAATACTAAAGCTAAAAATTAAAAATACCTATCAAAATTTTGCGCCTTTGGTGAGGTGCCCATCACGCAGGCAGCGTTCCCGCGCTGGATTGCTATGGCCAATCTTTGCGCGAGAAAGCTGCCTGCGCGAGGGTCACCTGTGGCCTGCCTTAGGCGTTTGCTGAGCGCCTTGTGGAGCCCCCGAGCCCCCCTTCCCCACGGACCTAGTGTCTCGACGCCAAAGGCTACAAATTCGTAGTGTGCGCCGAGACAACTATATTTATTCGCCTTGAAGCGTTCTCGGGCGTCAGCCGCCGCCCCGCCCGCCATTTTTATTGTAGATGCGCTATTTAAGTAAAAACTAGATGATACAATAAAATCCGCATGGTCAAACCAATAATACTCATCCTTTTATTTTATTCGTTTTAATTTATTTAGTTTATACTTAATTTTAATAATAGTTTATAAGTTTTGTTTATGCAATAAATTATATTAGATTCCGAGGAGTGAAATGCAAATTTCTCCAAGATGGTATACCTACATTTTCCAAGATAGTGGCGGTTCCTCGAGGTCCCCAAATGTCAAATAGTGTGGACATGAAAGAGACCTTTTATTAACAATAACAACAATAACAATATTTTTATTCATAATAAAAGTTTAGCAGAAACGTTACGGTGAACCCCGCACTAGGCATGGCCTGTATCGCGGGGGTCATGATCAACACGAGTTACCAGAAATAAAATTTATAATTATACTAAACGTAAGAATAGGAATTATTTAGGAAAGAGAGAGGAGAGTGTAGGTACTTGTTTATGTGTAAGGTTGTTGTGAGGAGGTAGTGAAAAGTGTGTGAATGAAATCTAGGAATGTGTGAGTGTAAAAGTTTGTTAGATTTAAGTGTGTTCGAGCGTTAAGTATTAAAAACTGAAAATACTAAACTCAGGACTGTTCTAGAATTTTCGAGGCTAGTCCTAATCCGATTGTGCTAAACGTGTAGTTAGTCAACTACATTATTTTGGTTTCATAACTAATAGTTACCTAAAGTCTATTTTTTAATTCGGTAGACTAAAATGACGTTTCATAGTAGGTATGAAATGACATTTTATGTTCATACTATGAACTGTCATTTCAGTCTACCGAATAAAAAAATAGACTTTAGTTACTCTTTTTAATGGTTTTTCAATAAAAACGCACGTCAAGATTGCTTACCCTTTCTAATGGTAAAAAAACGAAGTTCTTACTACTGGGTCATAGTAAGCGGTTGGTCAATATAATAAGTCATAAACGAATTCCACTGTAATTTAATTAAATCATATCTTAAACCAATTATATCCTATAATAAGCACTCGAAACCGGAATCGTTTAGAAATAAAATCCCAATTGAGCCGCCATATAAATTCCCCCACAGTTTGGCCAACATTACAGATTATCTCAGTTTAATTTGTAAATCGAATGAGGGCGCGCGTTCACATTGCTTGCATACTCGTAGCGTAAGGGCGTCCGCTAGATGGCGCGGTGGTGCACGTAAGCAGGCGTGGCCCACTCCGCGATTTCGTTCGCTTTGCTACAGGTAGCTAAAAGTATATCTGTTCCGCCCCAATTTTGGTGGTTAGCCATGCCATAAGCCGCGCGTGGCGCTGTCGCCACCTAGCGGCCATATCTGTGCTGATCGTAACAGACGCGTTTTGTTAGAGAGTGAGTCTTCTGTACCTAGTACTATTATTTATTCTGTGACGCAAGGTAAAATCTGTCGCACGGGGTCCCTTTGTTTCCCTAAGTTTTAAGTCATAATGTATTGTTTGTCATATTATCATTGGTCATAAAACTGAAACCGTTAACTTTTCAGGATTTTCGTAAGGTTATCCTATAGATAGGTTAGGTTAGGTTTGTTTTATGGCAATCCTGAAAAGTGACGCGTTTCTGAACCAAATGAATTATGACTAACGAAAATGCGGGCAAACAATACATTATGACAAAACTTTATGGGAAACTAAGGAACCCCGTAAATTTCATTCAATAGCGTGACGTGACGTACGTCTACGCGTTAGCGTTAAGTGTCATTTTGAGTTTCCAAATCGTCCCGCTTGGCGCGTTGTTCAAAATCCCATACAAAAATAGACATTACGCAAACCGTTCGCGTCACTCTATCCTCTATCGAATGAAATTTACACTAGGGGTCCCGTTAGCGTTGCGTCGATGTACGATTGTCATCTTGACTAGCCCCCCAGGTCGCTCAAGTTCGCTAAGTGATTACAATCGTCCTAGGGTGCCCGTCTTGCCGGTTGCATTTGACGTGAAATAATTGTAGGGCGCCGCTTGCGATGGTAGACAGGACGGGGGTGATATATTGTGTTTTTATGTTTGCTGAATGAAAATATCAAAGTCAGATTTTTAAAGGGTCGACATCCACTGGAATTGTATCTTATCAGGCGGGCGGTATGCTTGGTTGCCACCAACGTTGTACTACAAAAAAGTCGTAGGTATGTGTTTAACTTTTAAATCTCGGGGAAATCATTGAATCCTGACCTGAATCACAGACTTAGATCATAATCATAATCATTTATTCGTATATAAAATATCATTTATCGACCTAGTTTAGTAGACAGGCTCAATCCCAGTAAAACTTACAAACCTAATGGCCATCATACTGGCCCACTAAAATGGACCAGCATGGTAGTGGTGTCGGATGGCTTATGGCGCGGCGGGATGGCGATGCGATGGCCGCGGTGTCGGTTTTTCGTCAACACATCAAAGGTAGTGGGCCAGAGATGGCGCGTACGCATCTACACGTGGCCCATTCCATAGTGCGTGCTCTCAACCATCGCATGCCCATCTCACTGGTCCAGCGCTGGACCATCATGTAGTAGAGTAAACTACCTACTACTGAAAGAGTAACTAACTAACTTCATTTGTTAAAAAAACCGCAAATTTTACAGTGGCGCCCAACGTGGGGCCTAAATAAAACCTTGAGTTCGCATATTTTTCCAATGTATAATGTATACTTCAGTAAAAAAATCATTTTATTGGAATAATTAGGTTGTCTCAAATAGACACTTGTACAATCATAGACATATATTTTACAAAAGAATATCTGTGTTTGAAAAATGTTGAAACTAGAAATTATTTCATTTGTATAATGGAATATCCGCGAATCCGGATCCAGATCCGGATAATTTCATACATTTCGGATCCGGATTGCAAACCTTAGTTGTGATTTATCTTTCTATAGTGATTGTTATAATATATATTTATATTTATTTATTTCATATTTATTTATTTAAATTTATTCTAAGCTTAATAGCATCATTGGCAGAAGTGTGTGCTTGGTAATAATTAATTCAAAATAAACGTTTTATATTGTCATGTCTATCCGTCTGTAACTCTGCACCGGGTCCCTGAAGGGTGATTTTTACTTCATGCCTCCAGATTAGCCCTAATCGGTGAGGGGAGCCCCATCCCTTAAGGCGAAGTGTTGGTACATACTAGAATATTCATTATAGGAAGCTCAGTTAAGGGGCTACCTGCGGTTTTCATCAATTTTTGACAAGTTTTGAATCGTATCTCCTACATTTGCACTACAGATAAATTTATAAGACAAATGGCTATCGGTTCTTCAATCTTTTATCTCCATTTTGGTCGACCTGATTTTGAAAGAAATGAATACTTATTTTTTTATGATTTTTTTAAACATTGTCTAAAAAAACACTTTTTTCGTAACTATATTGCTGTGAAGGATCTTAGATATACGAAATCTAAATATTTGGGTTCGTCATTAACGTCTCAAATAATGTGTCTAGACAGACTCTAGGATTTAAATTTTAAACTAATTAACTGAAAAGTGATGGCCGTAAAACCAGTTTTTTGGCCTAAAATTGTTTAACTTTGATGCCAGATATCTCGAAGACTTAACTCAGAACTTATCTTAGAGCTTTGAGGTAAATATGGGGAACCAGAGAGGAAAATGGGGCCTAAGTTTGTATCGAGAAGCGATCCACTATCCTCTTGCGGCGGTAATTTGATACAAATTGTCGACAAAAGATGTATCACAGTATCAGTAATTAATTCCAAGCGCCTCGCCCCTGTTAGGGGTGGGGCATATCGACATTTCACCGATATCCGACGACTAAGAACATATTGACGTTGCAATTTACTTACCGCACGAATGATGGTCCCCATTACAATGACAAAAGATAGGTTATACTCATACTTGAGGAGCACAAAAAATACTTCCATATTTATTTCTGTGCCTACGAAGAACTCTGTTATTTTTGATTAATTTTCTCATTCCATCCATTTTTGTCACACTCGTTGTTAAACATAAGGTCGTCTCTTTCTCTTTCGGTGTGCGGGAGCTCGTTAGCACGTGCACATTTCTTGTCCAGTTTCGACTAAAGGCAACTTGTCCAATTCGTCACAAGGTAAGCGCTTCAATTTTGGAACACCTATAACCTATCTTGAGTTATAAATCATTGCCCCATTACAGTTCTTTCAAGTCATAATCATAATCATTTTATTTGTCGCAATGTTTGTTTGGGTTTATTTTGAAAAATAATAGAAGAAATATGTTTGGCACCAATGGAAGGTTGCCACAAATCCTGTAAAATACCTAAGTATTTACCAGTTTTTAAACAACAACGTTTTAACACAAGTCATAATGCTGCTTATTTTTGCCGTTTCATTAGGTATTTTCTGTTTGTTTTAAAATAAATCGCGCCCATGACGAGAAAAAACATACCTATACTTGGTCCAGCAGATCTTGTCAGTAGAAAAAGGCGGCAAATTTGAAAAATGCAGGCGCGAAACGTTATCGTCCCATAGAAAATTTGAATTTCCCGCCTTTTTTACTGACAAGTTTTACATGACCAGCTATATATCATACCTACATATATAGATTTAATTTATTAATTATGTTGAAATCTTGGAGGATACAACTAAACGGAGTAGCCATTAATAACAGGCTTTCCCCTCTGTCGAAAATAGGCGGCCAACGGTCATACACAATGTATGGACTGACGTTTATCTGACATGGCTATTTTTACGTTACGCATACATTTGACGTTCCCCTCCCCCGCAAAAATCGGCAGACTGTTTTGTACAGAAAATTACAGACATGGCGTCTCCGTTTGATTATATCCTCCAAGGTTGAAACCAATTGCAGTTTATTTCATTAAGCACATCGAAAACAAAAGACGAATAGGACATTCGACTTTTAACGTGCAAAGCGGTAGATATTACACAGGTCTCGGTGAACTGTAGAAAAAAAAACCGGCCAAGTGCGAGTCGGACTCGCGCACGGAGGGTTCCGCACCATCAACAAAAAATAGAGCAAAACAAGCAAAAAAACGGTCACCCATCCAAGTATACTGACCTACTGACCCCGCCCGACGTTGCTTAACTTCGGTCAAAAAACACGTTTGTTGTATGGGAGCCCAACTTAAATCTTTATTTTATTCTGTTTTTAGTATTTGTTGTTATAGCGGCAACAGAAATACATCATCTGTGAAAATTTCAACTGTCTAGCTATCACGGTCCGTGAGATACAGCCTGGTGACAGACGGATGGACGGACGGACAGCGGATAGTCTTAGTAATAGGGTCCCGTTTTTACCCTTTGGGTACGGAACCCTAAAAAATCGCTTAGCAGCCATATTCGAACTTTAAGATAAGTCAAATAATAGATATGGAAACGATATGGATCGGATATGTCAGTGTCAAAAGTGACGCATTTGTTTGAAGAAACGTCACTTTTGACAATTGTTTGACACTGACATATGTATCCGATCCATATCGTTTCCATATCTATTATTTGACTTATCTTAAAGTTCGAATATGGCTGTTTTAGTGTCTCGTAATTAGTGTCGCACGTATATATCGCTAAATATTAACACTGTAATATAACTTTACCTTCAAGTATATTACTAAACAGTGTTTGTATAGTCGGTAATAGTTGTGTGGGACCCCAGGGTCCCAGGGGGACCCTAAAAAGGGCCGCGTCAGCTGCAGCACGCGTTGTCGCGCGGTCAGATGTAATTGATTACTGAGGACCCAATATTATAACATTATAACTACTAATAGATAGATATACATCACATACATTTTAGCAGAATTCAGAGACTCAGGAAGGTTTCCGTGACACAAATCAAACAATAATCTCATTCACATTTACTATATTGCAATTAAATATTCATATTAATATTAGTTAACAACTGTAGTGATTTCAGGCTTGGGGATATTAAATTTCACATTAATTAAATTAAATTAGGACGACTCAAAAATCTTACGTATTAGGCGGAAGAGCAAGGACTATATGGTCACCTAGCTTTTTATAGAAAGGAAGCATAGACAACGTAAAACAGTGTATTTTTCTAACAATACACGATATACACGATATGTTTACGTTTATGGAGATTCCTTTTATAGTCTATAATACTAACCATATATTTAAGTTTTATTTTAATAATTTGTAATAATGATCTCAGTTGGTCTTTGAATAAAATGAAATGGAAATTAAATATACCCACTCGTAACAAGCGAAAAAAATGTTTCCGATATCACGGATCACGGCAGCACACACCCACAATACGTTTATAGTTTATTATATACACCTACAAAAAGCGTAAAAGATTTCTATACTCTGGACAACCCACTTTCTTAGTAGAAAAAGGCGCGAAATTCAAATTTTCTATGGAACGATAACCCTTCACGTCTACATTTTTTTTTCTTTTGCCGCTCTTTTCTACTGACGGAAATGGCTTTACAGACTATATATATATATATATATATATATATATATATATATATATATATTAATCGGGTTACTTATCTCTAGATCTCTACCTGTATAGTATTATGCCATCTGTGGGCACCTTCTATAATCTATGCTGTGAAATAAGTACAGCAAAATAGGCATTAAATTCATGCCAATAAACACGAGATTCCATCACAGTCCACGCAACCAATAAATCTAATTTTCGGACGGTCTGGTTCGAAATTTGAAATATTCATATTTGGAATGAATATTCAAACGGAGCCTGTTTACATTCACGGCGTTCCAATTCCGAATGTTGAATTTATTTATTTTGCCGCGGTTTTTTGGCGGGAGTTTTTGCATCATGATTGACAGCCCGCCATGTTTTGTTTACCATAGTCAAATAGTTTATTTTTTTAATTTCTGACATTCAAATTCGCTGTGTAATTGTGTACATGTACAATCGTTTAAATTTAAATAGTTTTATTTGCGTAACCCTTCGGGCCTCGAAGATTTGGGTTGACTTTTATTCAAATGCTAATTTTTGTCATTGACACAACTTGCAAACATACACATTTTTTGTGCAACATTTAACTTACAAATTGGTGTTGTCTAAGAGACAATTATACAATAGTTTGTTTGTCATTCTAAATTTGTAACTATTTGGTTTTCTTACATATCATAATATTCATAATCAAAACATTTACTACGGTTTTTTTTTAAACTTCATGCCAGTTAGTATACCGGGGTACTTAATGATTTATTTTTAGAGTGATTAACTTTGCACCGACGTGAACAGGAAGTTAGGGATCGAGTGTCATAAGTAAAAAACGTCAAATTTTCAGAGATATTTGACATTAATGATGACATTTCTACGCTTCATCGTTACATATGTCATGTAGAGCTTGGTCCGAATCTAGGTACCTACATATTAATGTATATAAAAATCATAAATTTTATTAAATTAGGCAACTAAAGGCGCATGTTTCATTACGGTGTACTGCTCAGTGCTGATATTTATGATGATTTAATAATATTTGAAAGAAAGAAAATAATAATAATGTAATAATTGTAACAAATTCGGCCTCATTGAATATTTGAACATCAGCTGTGAAACTGAAAGTTCTAAACAAGAACTTCGGCAAAATATTGCCAAAGTTTGGGCTCATTATAATGTAAGATGCATGAATAATGGAGGGCAAACAATTTATTGAATAGGTATCTAACCGTTTTAAACGTTAAAATACTTAAAGTCTGGGCTATTACCGCAAAAATCGAAGTTCGCAAATTGCGGGCAATTTTCTCTGTTACTCTAATTACGCCTTCATTTGAGTAAAAGAGAAAGATCCCCGCAATTTGCGAATTTCGTTTTTCGCGGTAGCCCCTCTGTCAAGCTATTTCCGTCAGTAGAAAGAAGCGGCTAATTTAAATAATGTAGGCGCGAAAGGGTTATGTTCCCATGTAAAATTAGAATTTCGCGGCTTTTACTAGTGACAAAGTTGTTTGACCGGCTATAGTTTCAAATTTAAAATCGAATTCGAGTAAAGGGACCCGAATAACACTAAATTTAAGCACCACCCGAAACAATTATTTAATTTAATGATAACGAACGATGACTCGTCACGCTAGACTCTACTCTCAACCTAACTCTAATTAATCTAACTTTAGCCTCAGCCCGGGCAGGGTCCGGCCCGAGCTGAGGCCTCCGACATGTCATTTTCTATGGCGGCTGATCGGTGATCACGTCACGTGGTGCTTTCAATAGAAAAAGAAAGTCCCCGGAGAGGGGTTTCTCTGTGGAAAGCCACATTTTTTGAAGTGAAAACTTCTTTAGCGGCGCTGGGCACTTTTTGAGGTGGGGAAAAAATGATAAACTCGAGACAGCGTAAGGCGATCACGTGACCGTAAGGGGCGTAAGGCGATCACATGACCGTAAGCCCCGTAAGGTGGCCACTCATAATTTAAATGGCATTTAAATCAATAAAGAAAAACTCAATGTTATTTGACATTTATGTTGCGGACTCCTTTTCAAGACTCTTTACCTATTATGTTCAAATAATTTGACGTTGTCATGGCAGTATATAAACATGTCAATGAAAAAGTGTGATCTTATTTGAGAATGATAATAATATATAATAAATAAATAGAATACCTCCGCTAAACGTATGTATCGTGTTACCGGGCGTCGGTAACATAGTGAGGTGAGTTTTCACTTCTATCGGCACTCCCGGAGTGCAACCGTTGTTGCTTGTTTTTAAGTTCAGCCCATACAAAAGTTACTTGAAGGTATTGCCAGGACCATCATTCGACGCGAGAGGTATAGTAACACAAATCGTCAGTCTGGCCAGAGGGTCAGACTGACAATTTGACAGTAGCATGTTTCTGACAGGTGTAATTGGTGCGTCAGATCGCCGCCGGCTACTTTTCGACGGACGGATACTGCTGAGGGTTGTGTAAAATATTGTTATTTGATTTAACCCTTCTTGAGCGTTTAGCTGTAGTCTGTCAAGCCATTTACGTCAGTAGAAAAAGGCGGCAAATTTAAAAAAAAATAGGCGGGAACGACAATCGCCCATAGAAAATTTGAATTTCGCGCCTTTTTCTACTGACAAAATTGTTTGACCGGCAATATTATTAACTTACTGTAATAAATAATTATATGTACATATAATGATGTCACCGTAGGCGTAGATTAGGTAATGACTTGTAAAAGGTCCCTTAAGACCTACTTGCTGAATAACTTTTTTGAATTTTGTTTTGTAATTTTTATTTAAAATTGTAGGTATGACGGAATTATAATATGGGTACCTACATATTTACTACTTATAATTGTGAGATTGGTATCGTCTCTTAAGCTCAAAATTGCAAGCCGGCCTAAAAAAACTTACTAGAGTCTTAACAGCGAGTCGTGACACTAAAAAAACGCGGGAATTTCAATAAAAACCGCACCTGGCAATAAAATTACTATGAAATTAAATGACAGCTTGAAACTGACAGCTTATTTGATAGGAAAAAAAGTTGCCATATAAAAAGTTTTTAATAAATCTCAGTCTCAACTTTCATTAGCCAATCTCTAGGTATAATATTAATCACCATCAATGACATCTGTGCGAGTCGCATTATCGCGAATCCAACTAAAAAAATCACATTAACGTAAATCGAAATCCCATTTCGAAATACAAATAATGTATGGTGGCAAAAATCTAACAGTTTTTTGGAACAACACCGTGTCCACGCATTGTGTTGGTGACGGCGCGTTTATTGATGGCCGCTGGGCGTGGTCGCCTGTGCCCCGAAAAAAATACGTTTTGGCGGAATTGTCGTTGATTTATTTTAGAAAAATTCGGGTTTAATGGAAAATATATTGTTAAGGGTTAGAATGTGATTTATTTATGTCGTTGTATTGTATTAGTAATATTTGGGTTTATTGTTTAGGGAAGTTATTACCGTAATTTGTTTGATTACGTAGGATAATTATGTTTGTATAAATCCACGACTACTAGAGCCAAGCTCACTCTGAATGTCATTTGCTATGACAAAGTGTAACAATGTCATCACTATTGTCCTATGAAAATATGTAAGTATGAAGTTTATTAACTAAACTGGCAGCCGTTTGAAAATAATTTGAGGTACCTATAGTGAATATGTTAATACCTATTATCTAATACCTTTAAACGAGCAATTCTTGTTCATTTATTTATTTATATATATATATATATTTCGGGGATCTCGGAAACGGCTCTAACGATTTCGATGAAATTTGGTATATGGGGGTTTTCGGGGGCGAAAAATCGTTCTAGCTAGGTCTTATCTCTGGGAAAACGCGCATTTTCGAGTTTTTATATGTATTCCGAGCGAAGCTCGGTCACCCAGATATTGTTTATAAAGTAAGACACGCGAAAAATAAAGTAGATATACTTGGTCAACCAGATCTTGACAGTAGAAAAAGGCGGCAAATTTGAAAAATGTAGGCGCGAAGGGATATCGTCCCAAAGAAAACTTGAATTTCGCGCCTTTTTTTACTGTCAAGATTTGGTTGACCAAGTTTAACTTTAACCCCTTAACCTGTCGAATCCCACGATATGACGTCACCATAAGCGTTCTGGCTCATATATGAGCCGTGGGAGCTGACAGATTCGTAAAAATATGTTTTTACTTTTTTTATAAAAAAAAATATACCTACTGTACATCAAAGTATACTGGGTCAACCAAATCTTGTCAGTAAATAGGAACAAAAAAAACTATACTCATCCTTTTCTTTCGGGTGCTAGTACTAGTGTTAGACAAAGATAGTATGATTCTCTCTGTCTATGTTTGAAATCAAACAGACCTTTGACACACTATAGTAATCATCGCCACCGCGTAAGCGATCGCCTTAGCCAATAGACGTCGAATAATTTCAGAAAGTTTCAATAGCGTATTGTTGATTACTGCAAAAAAAAATTGATGAGACTACCCATATCATATCATTGCATATTTCCCTATAAAAATAATCCTTGAATTGAATTGAGTTGAAACAGTAAAATAAACACATACAATTATCTGTTTCATACTTCCATAGTTGCAATATCCAATAATGATAATATGATTTCATAGACAATCGTTTTATTCCCTGTCATCGAGATATTGTTGAAATTGCGGTCCATTCATGGGCAGATGCTTTCACGCCCGCGCGCAATGATGAATCACTGCACACACTATTAAATGACACGTCACTTTCGCCATAGACAAACCTTTTTTCATCGAAAACGGCGCGAAATCGTTAAAAAAACAAATTTGATTTCCGAATGACGAATAGTGCTCGCCGATTGGCGTAGCCAATCAGTTATTGATAGATGTTCGATATTTGAAATTTTGAGCCATTTGTCAGTTTTAAATATGGAACGATCGTGAAATCGCGTTTATAATTGATTTCCGGTGATCATTAGTGTTGATAAAGACGTTAAAAAAGCACGTTACACATACTAGCGAAAAGATGGATTGCATCTGATGAGTTAACGGTAACGGTCTTGGTTGTAAAAAGATTTGATTTAAGATTTTTTCCCAAGACGCTTTCAAAAAGAATAAAGAAAGAAACATAAGCATTTGTGACGTTTTCCTTGTTTAACTATAACATTTTTTTAAATATGAATGACTGAAATAATAAAAAATATTTTCTATTCATAAACGTTTTATCAAATAACGGTCAATATAGGGTAAACCCGGGATAGATGCACTAGCGCACTACTAATTGAAATGCCTCCTGATTGTAGTTTTTAGGGTTCCGTAGCCAAATGGCAAAAAACGGAACCCTTATAGATTCGTCATGTCTGTCTGTCTGTCTGTCTGTCTCTCTGTCCGTCTGTCCGTCTGTCCGTCTGTCTGTCCGTCCGTATGTCACAGCCACTTTTCTCCGAAACTATAAGAACTATACTGTTGAAACTTGGTAAGTAGATGTATTCTGTGAACCGCATTAAGATTTTCACACAAAAATAGAAAAAAAAACAATAAATTTTTGGGGTTCCCCATACTTCGAACTGAAACTCAAAATTTTTTTTTTCATCAAACCCATATGTGTGGGATATCTACGGATAGGTCTTCAAAAATGATATTGAGGTTTCTAATATCATTTTTTTCTAAACTGAATAGTTTGCGCGAGAGACACTTCCAAAGTGGTAAAATGTGTGTCCCCCCCCCTGTAACTTCTAAAATAAGAGAATGATAAAACTAAAAAAAATATATGATGTACATTACCATGTAAACTTCCACCGAAAATTGGTTTGAACGAGATCTAGTAAGTAGTTTTTTTTTATACGTCATAAATCGCCTAAATACGGAACCCTTCATGGGCGAGTCCGACTCGCACTTGGCCGCTTTTTTATATAATAAAACCTGTATCGTTGTAACTATCCCACTCTAAAAAAAAATACATTATTAGAGCAAGTGGTCCACCAAACACTTATAAGCATATAATACGATCCCGTTTCAGACACAAGACAAAAAATGTTCTTAACCATACGAATACCAATGACCAATAATAAATTTTGGCTGCCTCAGATTTTTACCATTTTTACAATCTTTTATTTGCAATATTTGTATGTATGTTCGGGCACAGAATAAATAATAGTACTAAGTACAGAAGACTCACTCTCTAACAAAACGCGTCTGTTACGATCAGCACAGATATGGCCGCTAGGTGGCGACAGCGCCACGCGCGGCTTATGGTTTTCCCCAAAATTGGGGCCGAATGGATGTACTTTTAGCTACCAGTAGCAAAGCGACGAAATCGCGGAGTGAGACACGCCTGGTTCGGGTCAGATCTTGCAAGCTAAATTAGACCCACTTCCCAGTATTCAATTGAACTGAAACTTCAAATAAATATGTAAATTAGGTTACAATGCAATATTATGGTAACATCGAGCTGATCTGATGATGGAACAACGCAACCGAATTGTTTTTGGGCTTGTTAGTATATAAAACTGTCTCGTATAGTTGCCTGTTAAATAAAATAAAAAAATATTATAAAATCACTTTATTTCAGACAAAAAGTCAATATAAAATTAAAATTGCTATAATATAAAAATATTACACTTAAACTAAGAAAAATACAGTCCGAAAAAAAAATGTATGTACCTACTTAAGTATCAAAAAAAAATTTTTTTTACAAATATTTTTTTTTTTCTCAGGTCAAAATCTGGTTCCAAAACCGGCGCATGAAATGGCGCAACTCCAAAGAGCGGGAGCTGCTGGCGTCCGGCGGGTCCAGAGAGCAGACGCTGCCGAACAAGAACAACCCCCACCCGGACCTGTCTGACGCTGAGGCGGACAAGCAGAAGATGTCCCCGGCGCCTGAGGATGAGGAAAAGAAGATGTTCGCCGGCACTTCCGGGGAGTTTAGAGGTGATTAATTTAATTGTTAGTCTGTACTGTCTGTAGCAGCAGAAGTTGCTAAGCGGGCTAGGTGTTCAATTTCGCAAAGTTATCCTATAGATAGGTGAGGTTATGTTGGGTTTGTTTTATGGCAATCCTGAATAGTGACGCGTTTCTGAACCAAATAAATTATGACTATCGAAAATGCGGGCAAACAATACATTATGACTTTTTTTGGGAAACAACAGAGACCCTCTAAAAATACTTTCGATGGTAAAGACGTCCCGAATCATTTCCCAGGTTAAAATGTTTATTCTCTATAGGATACGAAGACAAGATGGCCGCCCCGTTCTACCGCGAGCCGTTCCAACCTATGGACGAGGGCGAGGACTTTGACAGCGACAGCGCCAGCGACGAAGAAATCAATGTGACATGACGTGTTTACACGTAGCTGTATATAGGATAGGTTAGATCTATTCAATAATGTGATTGTTTAAAAGGATTAGGGTAACAATACAATACAATACAAATAGGTACTCTTTATTGCACACCTCATTACAGAAAACAGTACAAATAATATACAGGAAGAAGAGGTTAAACAACAGGCGGTCTCATCGCTATAAAGCGATCTCTTCCAGACAACCTTAGCACATCAACCTTAACATTCCATTCCTGACCGCAGCTGCACTACTGGTACTGAACGCGTCGCTGTTACTGTCAATTTCCATAGTAAAATTAACAGTAGTGCAGCTGCGATTGGAAATGGACTCTCACCTTAATACATCACTTGCAAGTCTTGCAACCTTTGTAAATGACAGTTGGATTTCATACAGAGCTATAACCGCGAAAATCGAAGTTCGCAATTTTTTGCGGGCATATTTCTCTGCCACTTTAATTACGCCTTCATTACAAAAATTAACTGAGGTTGACTGAAGTAGCATGACAAATACAACGTTTCCGAGAAAATATGATGAAAAACAATTATGCACTACCTACATCTGTAGCAAGGACCATTCTGGTTACTCGTGATGTCATCACTACATAGTATAAACCAAAGTCCCTTCCGCTGTCTGTCTGTCCCTATGATGCTTAGATCTTTAAAACTACCCAACGGATTTTGATGCGGTTTTTTTTTAAATAGAGTGATTCAAGAGGAAGGTATATGTATAATTTGTTAACCCGTGCGAAGCGGAGCGGGTCGCTAGTTAAACCTAAATATTACCAACATAGTGATTAAGCCCTTTTAAATAATCACATTAATATATCATATTGACTTTAATAGTTTTAAGCTGATGTAAGTACCTATTGTAGACTTAATTTAAAAACTTTGTCATTGGATAACTTAATAAATAATGCACGAAATATAACGCAATCACAAAGATAATGATACAAAGATAGGGCATTGGTACTTAAATAGTAAAAAATAGTGTACAGTCAGCAGCAGAAGTTGCTAAGCGGGCGAGGTGTTCAAATTCCTTGACGCGCTCTTATTCTCTTAACAATAAAGTCGCGTCAAGATCATTTTGAACACCTCGCCCGCTTAGCGACTTCTACTGCTGACTGTACTTAGTGAACGCCTTGGTCGCTCCCATATATTATATCTGATGGCGTATGTACGTCGAATCGGTGGAAATTATATTTCGTCAACTATAATAGCACTTAATAAACAAATTTATTGGGCAGGTATCCCTAGTAGACCCGATTTACTAACTGACCTTCAGAGGGCCTACCGAAAACCACGTTCGACGTGTTGCCTCCCTGTCACACTTACGTACGAATTTACAAGTGCGACAGATAAGAGAGGCAACAAGTCGAATGTAGTTCGCGGTAGACCCTCAGACCAGGGATGTTGCGGATGCCGATTTTTTGACATCCGTGGATACGGATGCGGATACGGATTTTTAAAGGCTCACATCCGCGGATGCGCATGCGGATGTCAAGATAGGTACATAAAAAACGCTAAATATTACATTTTAGTAATTTTTACTTTAAAAAACCGGCCAAGTGCGAGTCGGACTCTTGGAGGGTTCCGCACATTAAGTCCCACTCACGCTTGACTGCTCATTTCTAATAGATTTTTTTGGCTAATGACTAGATTACCTAGCAGTCTAGCACTTACGCCGATGCTAAAACGTTCCTGTACCGACCTGTTCCACATCCGCATCTGCATTAAACTCCGCATCGATTTTATACGGATGCTGATGCAGATGCGGATGTTGAAAATAATGCGGAAGTTCCGCGGTTGCGGATGCGGATGCGGATATTCGCAACATCCCTGCCTTAGATCTCATTGTCATTGGATATTAGTGATCTCAAAACCCGCCCGTGTGTATTTAATAAAAACATAGTTAGGTATATAAGTAGCGTAATTTGATACGATGCACCAATTGTACATAGTAGCATGTAAACCAGTGATCTCTCAATATGTAAGCTTGGAGCGTTATGTAATATGTCTTAATTATGTGGAAATAAAAATATGGTAAAATTAAAAAGTATTTTATTCGATAAACATTTTTAATGTACCTTGTGCCAAAGAGAATTTTCATACATTGCAAAGTTCTCACCTAAAACACAAAGCATTTATGCAATGCCTTTGCTACACTATTTAAACATACTTTAATACACGAGTGTCACCCTTCGATTGAGGGAGTATGGCGGTGACAGTACTTATATTAAATGCAGATGGGGAGTCTGTTGGTAAGTGCTCCGAACCGCATCGAAACAGGGCCGTTAAATGATATGAACAAAAACACATTACATTTGGACAGTTAATTACTGAGAGCTGATTTTAATCATTTTTATTTACATTTTTACCTAAGCGTCACATTGTGTTTAAAAAACATTTAATATAGGAATTGACCGAGCCCCGCGGTAAGCTCAAGAAGGCTTGTGCTGTGCGTAATGTATATGTGGTGTGGGTAGACAACGATATATATAATATAATGTATAAATACATAGAAAACACCCATAGGAACAAATGTCCGTGCTCATCACACAAACAAATGCCCTTACCGGGATTTGAACCCAGAACCATCACCTTCATGGACAAGGTCACTCACTACCCATTATAGGTCAAAAATATACAACATAAAATAAATTAAGTACTTTAAATTGTACCACCATGTCCTGGTATCAAATTGGAAGGAAATCACGATTTAATTTAAACATTTTGAGCTTTTTAAAAAAAAATGGGATCATAACTCACGTCTATAAAAAATCTAAAACAATGACTTTAAACACCCACGAAAAAATAATAAAAGGAAAATTCAAACCGAAAATGGAACGCTTACCCATTGATACCAACCGAAGAGCATAAACAATATTTTTTTAAAGGCGAGGGTGCGGCTTGAAATTCCGTCTGATCGCTTGCCGAGCGAATAGAAATCTTAAAAACCAGCGTATTTTGACATCAAAAACCGTAATAACTATATGATTTCAGGAAACACATATAAACTGGTTGGTGGTTTTAAGTAATGCTTTTATTCGGTATGCGTTTTCGAACGAATCCCCAGTGGGCGGGCGATATAAATATAAAGGTGTGAGCACACGTCATCCGCAGGACGCCGGGTCGCGTTTATTTTGTTGTCACCTCATGTGTGGACGTCTTTACTTGTATTTTTTGGACCACGATTTTCTGACCTAAACGTTATTTTATTTATATTCAGTTGACGCTATTTTTGTGTTTTATTTTAAAACTAGAATCATATTTTTGAACTTTTCACCTAATACAAAAGAATGAAATCTTATAATAAGGCCCTCACACTGCTGACTGTACCTACCTAATTTCATGCTGTTGTTACCTCGTATGGGTTTTACTTAAATCGAACTAATTCGATAGGTACCTACTGTAATAAAAACTTCTTCATAGAATAAAAGTTAAAATATTCCTTTTAAAAATTTGAACAAGCAATTAAAATAAACAACCGGTCATAACTTGCTAAAAGGCGTTATCATCCACTTATTTAAACTTCAAAATCACGGCACTTTGATCTCAAAATCCCAGATTACACAAATCAATACCAACCAGATGTTGACACGGCACACTCCCGCCAAAACTAACGTCAAACGCACGCGGTCCAAACGAATGACGCGCCACCCTTAAAAGCGCAGCACAAACTTACACGTACAGCTACCGTGGCGCTAGTGTCGCAAACGAAACGGATACTTACTATGGCGGAATTTTAGTTCCAATTTTCGCCGCGCAAATGGCAAGTTGGTCCAAATGGTCATTACAACGATTTGCTGCGATTAAGATTAGGGAGTCCGTTTTGAGGGGCGATGTTAAGTGTTTACTTATTTATAGAATTACGAATATGTTTTTAGTGGTTATCGTTTATCAGATTATTCTATCGCCTTTTTAAAAGAAGAATACGAAGTTCAATCCTAGAATTAGGAAAAAGGATCCAGAAATAGGTAACGGTGTATAAAATAGTGGTGGCAAACAACGTATTTCATACACATATGGTGTAATAGTACATTACATACCTAGGGAGGTGAATTCGTGAATGCTCTAGATCGCAGGTGTTTGTGGCCCGAACCGAAGGTGAGGGCCATAAATATGCGATCCGGGGCTTTACGAATTACCGCCCGTGGTTTGTCTAAAGTTTTACGTATTGCATTGGCTAGGAAGTGAGATTTAGAATCCCACTTACGGGCCTGTACACTTGTGCCTTGTACCCGTATAAAACTATACAGACGGGTAATTTGATTGTGACGTCACATGCTAGTGTTTCATGTAAATTCCATAGTAGCAAAATCGTTTTGACATTTCGAAAAAAGAAAAAGATTTGATTTGAGTACTCAAATACCTTATTGAAAGAGATTTCAATATCACTAGTTACTGCTCTTATGCTAAACACGGCAGTGTGTAGAGGTATTGCCTGCAGTGGGTACCCACATATGCTTCCCCATTTTTAAGCTACAACCTCAAACCCGTTACACGCATGCAGATCAAAGGGCTGCGAGTGACGCACCCTCGAGAATCGGCATATCTTTACTTCAAAAGATTGGAATCAAGATGTGTTCAAATGGAGAACAATTCGATTATGGCGCATCTATTCTATATGTGTGGCTTTCCATTGGAGAAGGGTCCTTATTATGCTTCATCTGCAACAAGGACGTTTCTATCAGAATTGCACTCTCGCGTTTTGTACATAATTTCATTGTTTTTACCTTAAATTCTCCGTTGACATTTGCTGGGACGTCAGTCTTTCCGTGACCACAGCTGGTGCAACTCGTCTAAAGCGTGGAATTTAAGGTAAAATAAAAACAATGAAATTATATCGCAGTGGACCAGTTTGTGTAATTAAATTTTTATATCAGAATTTCTGGTGATATTTCAGATGAAAACGTCCTTATTGTACTTGAAGCATAAGGACCCTTTTGTTATGGTCAGCCACATGTAGGTACTGTTCCATTCCACAGGTAAAGCAGGCAACACATTTATTCTCCATACCTCCATACGAACGTAGACCCCATTTTCCTCTCGGGATAATACCTACCAGAGTTCTTGTCCTATTTTATATGCCGGTAGATTCGGTAGAACCATTGACCTAGTCAATATTATGCATTTGGTTCGTTAATTCCTAAAAAGCAATTTGTCCATATAATTCCCTCTATCCAAATCAATGTCAGCCACCACTGTCTCATCCATCTGCCACCAGTTATCCCAAGTCCAATTGACAAATTAAAAACAAAACCTCCCCTCTCGCTCTAACACATATGCTTCTCGCACGCCGTGTGTCGGAAACGTGGCGTTTGTTAATAATGTTTTACGCGTTAATGCCTTTATTTTATTGGTTTTGGTTTGATGCGAGTGTTTTTAATATTTTCATCGGTTGGTAGAGTCTGTGCGGAAAGAGAACAGTCGTGAAAAGGCCCCATACATTTTACGACTCTTCTCTTTCCGCACAGACTCTTAGTACATGAATGGATGAACTAACCGGTCGGGCATCGAGCAACACCGGCTTCCGATACGTCGGAATGGAGGAGCCAAAGCGATATCTTACCGTACAAATCGTTCTGCATTTTTTGCGGAAGAAACGTGCACACATTCACACTCACTACATTCAAAATCTA
This sequence comes from Cydia amplana, assembly GCF_948474715.1. Taxonomy (NCBI): domain Eukaryota; kingdom Metazoa; phylum Arthropoda; class Insecta; order Lepidoptera; family Tortricidae; genus Cydia; species Cydia amplana. The sequence continues at coordinate 1,106,671 of NC_086095.1, read as the reverse complement.
ATTTGTAATGACGACACAAATACATAGAAAATGACACACGTCAAAGACAAATCTTGCGCACCTCTATCTTTTGCACCCAAGGCTCGGAACCGGTTTTTTCTTCATACAAAAAATATCGGTATTTAACGTTCTTTTCCGTTCTTTGGTTTATTATTTCATTTTAATGGAACAATCTAATAATACGAAGTTGTTACCTAAATACATGATTCAGTGCTACGTAAAGAGCATAAAATAATTAAAAATATTGGGCTATTTTGGGTTTTACAAAAAATTGGTTCCGAGCCCTGCTTGCACCGCTATAGTTAGTTTTTCTTAGCATTAGAAATAAGGTAAACAATTTTGATGTGTCTTTTAATTGAAAAACACATTTTAAAAATAAGTTACGGTAAATATGTAACAATTATGAATCTAATACGATCTTTTATAGTCTTCTGCTTTCATAAGTAATAGTTATTGATTTTTAAAAAGTGTTTTTCAATTAAAAGACACTTCAAGATTGTTTACCAAATTTCTAATCCTAAAAAAACGAAGTATAAAAGTTGGTAGCGGTTTCCGGATCTGAACTATCTCTTCGACCGTTTCCCATAAGGCATAGTACTAACATACAAAATCCAATCTGTAATGACGACACAAATACATAGAAAATAAGTTTTTGGCAAAAATTTCATTTTTGGTACAAGCTTTTGTCGCATTGTACTTTTCTTACGACAGACAACTATATAACAATTTGACGGTGCGGAGCGATCCGCACGGACGGTCCGCGTGACACTAAAACCAGTTCCTATGGCCACCTCCTGTCTCCATCATCAGATCAGCTCTATGTCATAATAATATTGCATTGTCATCCGATTTATACATGCATGCAAAATTTCAGCTCAATCGGAAACCGGGAAGTGGATCAAATTTAACTTGCAAGATTTGATTACAGACAACGGGACAGATGAAACTAAATAAAATCTTGTAATAATGACACACGGCAAAGTCAAATCTTGCACACCTCGATCTCTTGCAGCGCTAGTTGTATGCATGCCCAGCAAGGTTTGTATGGAAAATAAATAAATGGTGAGTGTCGTGGAACACTCGGTGACGTGTTCATGTTCATGCTGATGTTATGTTATGTTGTGTTGTTCTTCGTGTCCGTGTCCGTGTCCGTCATCCTCATCCTCATTACAAGCTTTTATTTAGTTTCACCTGTCCCGTTGTCTGTCTGTCGGTCTGTAATCAAATCTTGCAAGTTAAATTTGACCCACTTCCCGGTTTCCGATGAAGCTGAAACTTTGCATACGTGTGTAGGTCGGGTGACAATGCAATATTATGGTACCATGGAGCTGATCTGATGATGGAGACAGGAGATAGTCATAGGAACTCTGTGATAAAACAACGGAACCTAATTGTGTTTGGGGTTTTTAGAATTGTCTCGATGAGTATTAGTTGTCTGTGGGAAAAAAGTACAGTCAGCGATAAAAGCTTGCACCAAAAATGAAATTTTTGCCAAAAACTTATTTTTATCCTCATTAAACTCCGAGTCGTAATTAGATTCCAAAAAAAGTAAGACAATGTTGCCACTTTTTACTAGCGCGTCTTGTATTTATCAAAGAGTATTAAATCACTACGTTTTAGTATTTATGTAAAAATAAGTAAATAAAAGTACTTTTTTAAATCGTAGGAGTAAAATTACGAATAAAAAAATTATCTTTAGCGTGTTTATTTATAAAAAGGAATTTACTATTTTACAATCAAATTATTGCAGTGGCAACATTCTCTTACTTTTTTTGGAATCTAATTACGACTCGGAGATTAGTCTCATCGCAATAGTATGCCTGTGACGGCAAAATCTACATTTTTTCCGCCAACCATCCGATAAGGAACTTCGTTGCAATAAACGGTTGCCTTTCCTCTAATGGAAACCGCGCAACCAACCGCCTGATTTACGAACTCGTAATTATTCACATAGGTAAGTGAATCCATGTTAACTAGTACGGGAAGCGGGCCGCCATGTCGAACGAGTGACAACCATGAGTGATGTCAACCACCTGTTGTGTCATTTCGGTGAATTTGCGTGTATTTAGTGCGTTGCGGACACAGATTGCACAGACAACGCATTATTAACAATTATATTAACCCTTAAATGCATAGTGATGCCTTTATACACACAACATAAACATCAAATTTTATGCATAATTATTAAATAAACAAATTCTATTTGTTCCTGTAGGTATATTATTTCAATAGTAAAACTAATCCATTTCCGAATTATTACATATATAGTCCGTCAACCAAATCTTGTCAGTAGCAATGTAAAGCAAACTAAAGTAGGGCAACACTCAAAGAGCAGTATTGCGTTAAGAAAAGCAGCAATGTACATCGAACCAACAGATTTTTTTTTCCGCTGAGCGCGCCCTGCGTACGTCAATTCAAATTGTCACTCGCGGTTTATTGAAAAAAATCATAAAAAAATTGAAACATGGACGGGCAATTTAAAAGCGATGTTAAAACAATGTTAATTAAAATGATGAACAAATTTGAAGATATCAAAAACAACTGCTTATATTCTCTTTGTTCCCTATGTCTTCTAAGTTTACTAAAATAAAATCATATCAAAATGCAGATAATTAGATAGTGCATATATTTGTTATTTACAATATAATATGCCACTTGTTAATGTAAATTAGTGTACTGTTCTGGATGAATATGACATACCTGTGTAATTTTTTTGATTGGTATATATTGTACAATATACATATTAAAAATAAAACAACTGATATTTAGGTGTTTATTTAATTTAAAGGTAAATAAGATAAGGGTCACTTTTCGACTTGGTTGCGTTGTACACGTATATAAACCGCCATAGGTAAGTATTGTCTGAAAAGATACTACCTACTACGAACGCCTTATATTGGGCAAGATTTAATCCTGCAACAAACATGTATAGATTAGGTAGATATTGAGAAAGAACGGCGATATAATAATGGCTCTTAATACTGTTTAAAAGGTTTACCTTTGTAAATAGTCACAACTGATTGCTGAAAATATTTGACATGTGGGCCTATGGACGGTTTCCAGGACACAATTTATGGTCTTGTTGGATAGATTTAGGCATACGTTTTAATTTTATTTATGCCTTTTAACCCTAAAACAAAAAAACTGAACATAATCTTAAAAGTTCGAAAGAGTTCTTCCAATACTTGTCATAACCTCAATTTTTAGTAATGTTTACCATCAACGAGCATGATTGTACATTGTAGGCCCCTTAGCTTTGCTTAATCTTATTTAATGTATTGGTATTTAATGGTGACAGCAGAAATATCTCTTGAAACAGAAACGATTCAGAATGAAAACCAAATGAAAACAAATAAGGTGACGGCTGTCATTCACGATCCACATTCCACAGATAAAACACAGATGACACGCGTTTTGGAATTATTTGAACACAGTGTTGCTAACCCGCGATTTTTCAAATTTGCCGCCTTTTACTACTGACAAGATTTGGTTGACGGACTTTATTTACGCAGTATTTTAATTTATAAAAATTACATTTGTTTAAAGACGAAATGTCGGAAAACTTGGAAGATTTTTAGTATGTGATTTTGGGCAGATTTTTCGGGGTTTGTAATTATTTTATATTTACAAACTTTATCAAAGGAATATCACAAATAGTGTACCTTTCTGATGGCAGTAAGATTTTTCCTATACCCCTTACTAACAGTTATATATTTACAAAAATATGATTTAGCCTATGCAACTTCTAACACTGAAATCGCAGTGAAAATCGATGATATATTTTTTTTACTATTTTTCTTAGAATCGGCAAACATATTAATGTCGTGATACGTATATTAATGTCGGGCAAAAATAAAAAATCATGCATCATGCATTTAAGGGTTAATAGTTTGCCTAAGGACTGTCTCATTTTAAACATAGAGAGAATCATAAGTACCTAACTGTCTTTGTCATCCAAAAGAAAAGGGGTAGGTAAGTATAGTTTTCTTTGTTCTTATTTACTGTAATTTTTTGAAATCATTGTGTTAAAGGCGTACCAAAACGTATTTTACAGTACCTAAATTATATTCTCTTTGAATGGGGCTAGGATAGTTTTTACCTGTCAGGCCTAAAACGCTTCACACACATTCAGTCGTCCTAATCCTAAGTACCTAATTGACATCCTAGGATCCTAAAAAAAATATTCCTTGTTAGTGCAGTCAGACTGACACTGGTGACCTCGATTGTCTCATTCGCCGTCTAGTGGAGGTGGTCTGTGGTTGCGAACAAATTATAGTTTTGTTTTGTTGAAATCTGAATGCGTTTGACGTGTTTCAATACTCGTTTGGTAATTGTTTCAAGTATAGGTAATGTGATTTTAGTTCTTAATTTGTTTTAATGTGTCTGTTTTAATTTGGTTATTGTAAAGTCTATTTTTTTATTCGGTAGACTAAAATGACATTTCATAGTATGAAATGACACATGATGTTCATACTATGAAATGTCATTTTAGTCCACCGAATAAAAAAATTGACTTTAGAAACTTAAATATAAATACAAACTAAATATGTAAACAATAACTAAGTATGCCGTACCGGGCTGCCTCCGACGCAAAGGTGCCCATTACGCTCGCTGCGTTGCCGCGTTGGATTGCGATGGACAGCCTTTCCTTTTAATTTTTGATATTTTTTTACGCTTAACTGGCTCCTGTGGTGTTTATTATGTCCATGGGCGACGAAGACCGCTTCCCATCAGGTAGCCCGTCTGCTCGTTTGCTATCACTAGGGATTGCAATCCGGACTGGTTTTGAATCCGGCTGGATTTTGGCCTCAATCCGGCCGGCCGGATTGGTATTGCGGATGAAAAATCCGAGACCGGATCCGGAAAATTTTGCCGGATCCGGTAGCTTAAAATTTTTACCGGATCCGCCGGACCGGATTGCAATCTCTAGCAGGGATGTTGCGAACATCCGCATCCGCATCCGCAACCGCGGAACATCCGCATTATTTTCAACATCCGCATCCGCATCCGCATCCGCATAAAATCGATGCGGAGCTTATGCGGATGCGGATGTTGAACAAGTCGGTACAGGAACGTCTTAGCGGCGGCGTAAGTGCTAGGTAATTTCGTCATTACCTATAACGAAATCGTCTAGATCCAGAAAAGTCGGCGAAGTTACTGTTTATTAAATATAACACACCTATATTCTTGCTCAAATACTAAACGTTTGGTTTTTTTAATAAAAACCGGCCAAGTGCGAGTCGGACTCGCGCACGGAGGGTTCCGCACCATCAACAAAAAATAGAGCAAAAAAAAAAGAAAAAAAAAACAAGCAAAAAAACGGTCACCCATCCAAGTATTGACCCCGCCCGACGTTGCTTAACTTTGGTCAAAAATCACGTTTGTTGTATGGGAGCCCCACTTAAATCTTTATTTTATTCTGTTTTTAGTATTTGTTGTTATAGCGGCAACAGACATACATCATCTGTGAAAATTTCAACTGTCTAGCTATCACGGTTCGTGAGATACAGCCTGGTGACAGACGGACGGACGGACAGCGGAGTCTTAGTAATAGGGTCCCGTTTTTACCCTTTGGGTACGGAACCCTAAAAAAATACTAAAAATGTAATATTTGACGTTTTCTAAGTACCTAATCTTGACATCCGCATCCGCATCCGCATCCGCGGATGTGAGCCTTTAAAAATCCGCATCCGCATCCGCATCCGCGGATGTCAAAAAATCTGCATCCGCAACATCCCTGATCTCTAGCTATCACATAAAAAGAAAACTCAGCCTCCTTCGAACACATACTCCCTCTACCCTCGTCGTATCGGCCCTGGCCCTGCCCTCGACGTATAGCGTTACAGAGCAATTTGTGAACATCCGATACTTTTCGCTCGTGTAGTTTACTTTACTTCCTCTTCAAAATGTAGCCATCTTTTATTACTACACACAATACACGTTCTTATGTTTTTTTTATTATGATTAATAAATTCTTAATGTTTATGATCGGTAGGAATTAAAACCTTCTGCGGTTTAGTTTATTAATTTTCTAGATTTAAACAATGACTTATGAAAAAACGCGTCGCTGCGCAGTTGCGCCAACGTTGCGTCGAGCAGCAGCCATACAGTCACAGGGCGGACACGCCATGCATCAAAAATCATTTGCGTTTATATGTGTGCACGGCACGTCTGTACACGCGTCATTGTGTATGTGTGGGTAAGTCGCTTTACTGAGAGCACGCCAGAAGTCCGCCAGATTCATGTCGCGGGGCGAGGTAATACAAATCGGGGCGGGGCGGTGCGTGGCCGTTCTGTATGATAGTACACTTATTCTGTGATACAGTTGACTAGACAAGTGTTGTAAACAATGTAATAAGGTTGAATATGTACTGTGTGAGATAAGTATATTAGCTTCTCGCTCTACCTCTTCTTGTGTCATGGCGCTGCTAAGCAGCACGTATTGTGATCTGTGTTAGAAAGTCAATAAATTTTATTAATTAATTTAAACCTATATTTCATTCTTATTTTATCTGGTTATGGGCCCAGCACGCTTCCACTGTGCGAATGTTTGAAAACGTGCCGAGAAAAGACATGCACTGCCTTTAGCCCTTTGTCTCGTCTTGGCGGGGGCACGGCTGTGCCCCCAGATAAGATACAGTAGAGGCCGACGGCCGGGCCGGCAGACACTAGTGTGGGGTGGTCCCTGACACTAGTGACACTGACTGTACCCAGACATTGTGTTAGTGATGAGTCAAACCGCTAAATTTTCAAACCGGACAAGTCGACTCCGATTTAGACCCAAACCGGTTTGCAAACCGGTTTGGCCAAATCGAATTAACTTCTATAGTTTTTAAGTATCATTAGTTCAAACCGCACCGTGTATGGCGTGTAGTCACTAAAGTCACTTGGTTTTGAGTCGACCAAATCGATTTGTCAATTTTACGGTTTGTTCGATCCTTGTCCATCCTAACGTCCCTACGTTAGGATGGACAATCAGAACTTAAAATTTTTTGGTTAATGCTATTCCATTATCGTTGTGAAAAAGAGATTTAAAAGCGAATGGTACCTACAAGTTTTTTTTTAATGGTCCGTAATGTCTGGAAAACCAGTTTGTTTGTCAGTAAAAAATGGCGAGAAACCTAAGTCGCGCCTAGAATTTCTATACAGACAATTATACGAAAAAGCACATCTTTTACACGACAACAAAAACTTTGACTCAAAATAATTCTTAGAAACATTTGTACCTAATAATTTAGCTGCGTTGCGCGGTAGATCACAATTTCATTCATTGCTAAAGCTAAAACGGGAAAGCAGTATAACAGTAAGCAAGAAAGAGCGTGAGGTCTCGTGCGGTTCTGTCAGTTATCGGCGCGAATTCGTACATTTCCGTAAGCCGCGCGCAAAGCGACGCGGCGCGAAACCGACAAACCGAACCGAAGTTTACCGTCAAGTCGATCTCTTTAATTAAGCCCATGCGAAAGTGAACCTTAAAACTCATGTAATAAGTTTCATTTTACTTTACCTGTTCGTACCAAGTTTTGACTTAACTCTATGAGAGTTAGACTCGACTCAATAATGGCGGCAATGTGCATGGCAACATTTTTCTTAGGGGTTTGGAATTGATTCGCGTTAGTACAATACAAACATCTCTTTCCTCAATATGTCAAACGAAAGTGACGCAGCAACAAATCGAAAAGTCGACTTACGGTACACTCACGTCGGTTTAGTCGACTTCAGGCCTAACTCGGTTTGAACCGGTTTGTGAAGTCGAACCGTAACATCGCTACATTGTGTAGAAGTTGATGCTGACTGTACCCAGTAAAGTCGATTCTATAGAAAAGCGGTCGGCAACCTGCGGCCCGTGAACCTATCACTTGCGGCCCGCGAGCCTCCCTGGCTATTTTGTATGTAATATTGACAAACGACAATGTCTGATAAAGTCATAAATATTAACAAAGTACGGCCCGCGTCAACTTCGTTAACTACTATGTGGCCAAAAATCGTCAGGTGAACAAGTCTGCCGTGGCTGAGCATTTACTGGAGTCAGGACCAAACCACTGGATTGAGCTGCATAACCCTAAAATCCTGTCCACGGATCGTCATTTCTACAGCAGGAAAGTACGGGAAGCCATTGAAATCAAAAAACATAGTAATTTCAATCGGGACGACGGTTTCAAGATCTCATCCACATGGAATCCAGTCATTAGTAAATGTAAGCGTAAACGAATATCGACAGTCGATAAATCGAATATCGTTAGTGTTGTGTGTCGACAGAGTGACATCCCTAGTGCGCAAAACGTTCAAGCGGATAAACAAGACCAAGTGCGGGTAGTTCGAAAAACTCGCGCGGTTAGACGATGCTGATGTCAACTTAAGCCAGTCTTCTCCGAGACCACGGGGACAACGCCGTCCTCGAAACGTCGGAGGTAAATCTTAAAACTTAGATACGCGATTAAGTCCCGTTGTATAATTTAATAATGTGTAAAAATCGTGAAAGTTTAAATCAGTGTTACTATGTGGCCCTTGGCTGCTAAAAGGTTACCGACCGACAGAACAATCGGTCAGTTCTCATCCATCAATGTTTTTCGCAACCGGACACCGCAAAGTGTTCCGCAAACAGGGGCGCCATGTTTGTCGAGATGTTAGTGAATTTAACAGGGATCACTCGCTATTTACTGTGTAAAGTAAAAGAGAATTAGAGAAAGCAGTGGTGGCCGAGTGGATATGACGTCCGACTTTCAATCAGGAGGTCGCGGGTTCAAATCCTGGCTCGTACCAATGAGTTTTTCGGAACTTATGTACGAAATATCATTTGATATTTACCACTAGCTTGTCGGTGAAGGAAAACATCGTGAGGAAACCTGCATCTGCGAAGAAATTCAAAGGTGTATGTAAAGTCCCCAATCCGCATTGGGCTATAGCCCAAGCCCTCTCGCGCATGAGAGGAGGCCTGTGCCCAGCAGTGGGACGTATATAGGCTCAAATTATTATTATATATATACAAATCAAATTTAACACTAAGAATTTCACAAAAGGATCGTCATTAAAAAAATGAACACAATTCTAGGGATTGACAGGGCAAGCTATGATGGCGCCATCTGCTAAATACTTCGACCGACCAACCCCATTAGACTAAGTCATCTTGGCAGCGATTTTGATAGCACAGACTGTGCAAGTGTTATTTACCTAAACCTCATAATTTCATGGAATTTTGACGTTTAAAATATGGTCTAACTCTACAAAGCAGAACAAGCCTTATTGAACTGGTCTAGGTCGATCTGTGTGAAATGTAATCTGTATTTGACGTGTGTGTTATGACTCGTTTAGTTTAGGTGTAGCTTAAACTAAACGAAGTCTAACTAAACTAGTTTTAAGTCAGTACCTACCCACTAAAAATCTGCGTCATGGCTTGCCGTGGCATTATGCTGAGTGGGGATCCTGTTCACTGATCAGCATCTAGTTTGTGTAATTTGTGTTGTATGTGTTATATTTATACTCAATTATGATGTTAAATAAATGTATAAGAAATACACTTCTTCTTAAATTGTCCTGTATATTCATTTATTTATTTTCTACAGTAGCGGTAAACAATAGCTCGACTCGTTTGAGGGTAAGCCGAGGATCGAGGAGTCACTTTGTGGTGTTAGCACTCAATTCCCACGCCCACGGCAAACACGTGCAAAACACCCAGGATCCACTTAAAAAAAACAACATTCTTCAACGGATACAACTTAATCCAAAAAGGCCACACGCAGTTTAAAAAAAAAGTATAAACATTGCCCTCACCCCTTCGAATTAAAAAAGTAAAAAATACGCTTGAACGCACCCAAAAGACACAATAGGTGACAATCGTAAAAATGGCGACTGATTTGACGTTTAAAAACGCGCCAATTTCATTGTCACGTAATTTATTGATGTTGTGATGACAAAATGTGTTTTATTAATGATATTTTCTCGTTCTTTAGAAAGTTTACACCATAAATAATGCTTTCAAGTTAACGCTACAGTTGGTTTTTAAACTAATGTTTACAAATTGCCTTGTTGGGAACTGGTTTGAGTTTTTGACGTCCTAATTAAACATTATTACGGTACATAAACTTCTTGAGAGTGCTCTTTCATTAATAACATTAGTTCAGCGTTGGTTTTGGCCGCTAATTTGCTATAGGTGCCTAATACTGTAACCATACACATTTCATGTAAAGTTAGATCAGAAAAGAAAAGTCTGCAACGATTTTGATAGCATATCTAGGCAGTGCAAGTGTTATTTTATTAGGTACGTCATAATTTTATAGAAGTTTGACGTTTAAAACGGTCTAACGCTATATATACCTACTTTAACCATACATATTTACTTAATGTATCTATTTTGTAATGAACCATTGGGTGCTATTTTTACTATTCCGTTTTATAAATCCGATTATTCTGATTTATAAAACCATTACATAAAAAAGTAATTGATTATGAATAAAAATATTTTGCACCTTTTTGAAATTATTAAATTAATTTGAAAACTGATTATTACGTAGGTATTTGTATTAAATGATTTAACAACAATGGTATGAAAACTTACCTACACTCTAGTTAGCCTATATTCATTCTATGCTTTTAGTTTAGATTTCCCCGTTACCGTTTCTTTTCTTCATTTTAAAACACTATTTACCTTCCATACCGAAATTGTTATTTCATTCGCGAACCGTATTTCATGAACACAAAACTTTTCGCCGCACGTCATCGTCAGTTAGAAAATTGAACTTTGAATTTCGAATTTAGAGTTCTCAATCATAACGGATGCGGCGGGCAGCTGCCACTCCGTTGCTTAGGTTTAAAAAGTTTGGAACAGTTTAGAAAAAAAAGTATTGCAGCACAGGTATTCTGTTTTGCCAAATATGAACGCTATATTTTGTTTACAATTTGTATCGTTGATATTTTTTCTATATTTATGCTACATTTATTTCACAGACCTAATTTTCGCGAATTAATTATAATGTAGGTATTCATAGTGAAGATAGTTATATTTTTTAACAGTAGTTACCTATCGAATTTTATCTTATAGCATCAGTGACTATAATAGGTTATTTAAGGTCTAATAATTACTTATAAAATATTTAAAAGGGTACCTATTAGGAATTAATAATCTTTATTGTATTATACAAAAGGTTAATGGTATATAAAAAATCATACAAAAATAACTTAAATATGTCTAAATATTAAAATATTTTAATAAATCGGATAAAATATTTAAAAACCAATTTTATTACAAGCAACACTCATTAATCAAAATAGAAAGAACAGCGTATTGTCATTACAGCTTATTGAAAGGGGTCGCTATTTTACGAGATATTAATGTTGCCATATGCGGGGTCGTAACTAACGCGATTCAATATCTGTTTAATAAATATATGCCAACATTTCACGGGTCATTAGATCGGATTGATTTTTTGATTTATTATGTTTTATAAGAATAAGTTAAGTTTCAATAAGTTAGAGAAAGGGTTAACACCTACAGTGAAATTTGGATTTTCGATTATTCAAAACGTTAACAAATTAGGGTGACTGCTAGTGGCGGATTTGCCCTAACAGCTCGGCCACGACATTGAGCGACTTGCGACGGCGGCAGCGATAACCATAGGTTGGAGCGAAACACAGCGATCGGACCTTTCGTTCCCACCTATGGTTGTCGCTGCCGCCGTCGCGAGTCGCGCAATGTCGTGGCCGAGCCGTAAGGCCGAGTAGGCGCGGGCCTAGGACGGCCAGGTATTTGGGGCGACAGTCTATACTATACGATAGGTGCTGAGAAAGGGGTGTCTAGTGCTTACTACTAGGCCTGGGGCCTATGGCGGTAAAGACTGTAAATGCGCCACTGGTGACTGTTATAAGTAGTTATTGCCCAGTATAATTATACTAATTGTGCCTCCTTATGTGTGTTCCACCGCTTGTATAATGGGCTGTGCTCTGAAAATTGTTTGACACGATGCCAACGGCTGCTTTCTATCACCGCACCGCTCGCCATCGGCAGGGTGTTCATCCACACACCCTAGAACCTAAATGGTCGCGTATTGTGCGGTTTAAGAGGAATTTCCTCCCGCGGACGCTCCGGCTGTGGAATGAACTCCCTTCCGAGGTTTTCCCGAGGGTCTACAGTAGGTATGGGGTTCTTCAAAAAAGGTTTTTATAAGGTCGGCAACGCGCATGTAACACCTCTGGAGTTGCAGGCGTCCATAGGCTACGGTGACTGCTTACCATCAGGCAGCCCGTATGCATGTTTGCCACCGATGTGGTATAAAAACAATGGCCACTCCTTACAAATCTAAAAAAAAAACAAGCCAATTGAAACCTTATTATTAAGAGCGGCCAATTACTATATGTATACTGGCCAATAACTGTAGCACTCACCCTAGATACTTAACCCTTCCTCAAGAATGATGACTATTGATAGGTGAAAACTGCATGAAAATCCGTTCAGTTGATTTTGAGTTTCTCGCGAACATACATACATACAGACAGACGCGGATAAGGTGTAGTGATATTGCATTACATTAAATTACATTTATGTAAAAAACAAACCTTAAGTCAATAATTAGGTAGTTATGAAAACTATAAAATTCTTCACATTCAAATTAAACCTAGTCTATGACCTAAGCAATAAAACATGTTCTTTTCTCTATACCTATTTACAGACGTGAAAATTAAAAAACCAAACTGTCAAAATCAAATGGACCGCGCTCTCGCGAAACAATTACGGTTGATTGACACGGCCCGCGGCGCTGGTAACACTGATTGGCGTTCGGGCATTTCGAAAATGGAATTTTAATTGTTTGCCCAGTGTTCCTGTTTTACAGTCTGTGGAAATTTATACTCTGTCAAGCCATTTCCGTCAGTAGACATGAGCGGCAAAATTAAAAAAATGTAGGCGAGGAGGATTCTCTTCGCAGTTCGCACAGAAAATGTGAATTTCGCGCCTTTTCTACTGACAAACTTATTTGACCGGCTATACTGTACTCGCGTATAGTATAATATGCTGTCTACCGGTATCATCTTATACCTTTAAACGAGCAATTCTTGTATATTTATTTACTTATATATAGGTATAGGTATATTGAGGCTCTCGGAAACGGCTCTAACGATTTCGATGAAATTGGCTATATGGGGGTTTTCGGGGGCGAAAAGTCGATCTAGCTAGGTCTTACCTCTGGGAAAACGCGGATTTTTGAGTTTTTGTATGTTTTCCGATCAAAGCTCGATCTCTCAGATATTTAATTAACCTTAATGTGTCTTACTATTTTATTTATAAGATCTAATTGTTACATATTCTAGTAAATATAATTAATCTAATTTAATTGGATTTGCTAATCTAATTAGATCTAAAACTTCCCCAATTTGAATAGTTTTTGCATTAAATTGTTCGTTCACATTTGTCGGTCGTGGCGTCGATCCTAACTCTGGCTCAGCTCTAGCTCTATTCATTATTGGAATTATAGCTGGTCAACCAAATCTTGTCAGTAAAAAAAGGCGCGAAATTCAAATTTTCTATGGGACGATATCCCTTCGCGCCAACATTTTTCAAATTTGCCGCCTTTTTCTACTGTCAAGATCTGGTTGACCAAGTATAATTACTAAGTTATAGATAAATCGTATTTGGTGAACCAGGATCTATTGAGGGTGCGCCATGTTGCGGAATTTCACTGGAACTAATTTTTTCATACTACACTGAATTGTCACCCTATACATGAGAATAACAGCGCCCTCTTGACAATTATCATATATTACTGGTCAGGCTATATAGGTTTTGATAAGTCAAATTTCCAATAGTAGATTTTAATTTGTATTGTGTTTTTGTTTAATCATAAAAACCAAATGAAATAAAGTATTTAGCTACTGTCAGGAGTAGGTTACCGGCGCTTTATCTGAAAGTAAGGTGCAACTGGTGCAAGTAAACGTAAATGAGACGTCAACCCCTACGATTTCAAGCTAATTTTAGTAAAATCCTATATATAATATCCCACAGCGGCGCACAGCACAGCGACTGTGAAAGTGTTATGTTAAACGTCAAACTTCTGTGAAATTATGACGTTAAAATAACACTTGCACAGTTGTGCTATCAAAATCGCTGCAGAGTTAGCTTGGTTTGACTCTAACTTTATTTTTATGGAATTATTATTTTGCTACGAAACGAAACATTAATTAAAAACAATAACCTCCTTGCTGAAACCGTCGCAATAACGTCTCCCAGATGCCTGTGAAATTAAAAAAAAAGTTGCTAGCACTGCCCTCTATCGCTGAGTAGACTAATTAAATTAAGCGTAACTGCCATCTATGGTACAGTAGTTTAACTAGACAATGTGGTACGACGAAATGTTTTTCTGTAATAAGAGATGGCGCTAATAGTACAATTCAACCGTGCATTCATCTATGTTGAGAGTGTTGAGACAGAGTTGAGTGAATCTTCTGTATGTAGCTAGTAATATTTTTATTCTGTGGTATGGAGTAGTCACAGATATGTAGTCTATCCTTACTTATTTCTCTAAGTACGATCGTACTATGTGTGGAAAGGGTTACAAAATTCTTAAAACTTAAAAGCTTTTCAGGGATGTTATTAAAATAAAACACATAAATCACTTTGGTAAGCGGCATGTTATAAAAAAATACCTTAAAAAGATTACACAAAAATATCACTAAAAAAACTTAATTATTTTTATCTGTTCACAACACTAGCGCCCTCTTGTTTTTGTTCCATTTAAATCCGATACTAAAAACGTACTATAGGTACTGTTGTTTAGCGTTTTCTAAAACATTAAATTGTCTGTTTTCAAAAAAAAAATGCTGTTATCTTTGAAGAGTGACGCCTTTAGTGAAAAGAACATTGTGATGACACGCTACTATTACCATAGAGAAATACATATAAGTAAAGAAAGAGTGGTAACTCCACACATCAGTTTTCTTACCAAAACGCGAGTTATTTCGTAGTCGACATCTAGCGTCAAGTAGCGGACATTATCAGTTCTGCTAGTTGACAATAGATGTCGCGGCAAACAAAAACTCTAATGCTCGACAATTTTTAGCCAATATTATAACCGGAACTCTATTTTCAACCCTTTCTGCTTATAACATTAGTTAGTACATAGTACATTTTTCGCCAGTAGCGAAACTTATGACATCTGGTGTCAAGTAGCAGTACTGATAGTTCCACTATCTTGACGTTAGATGTCGACTACGAAATAACTCGCGGTTTGTTAAGAAAACTGATGTATGGAGTTACCACTCTTTCTTTACTTATATTTCTCTATGGTATTAAAATCTCTTGGTAACATAATTACGATATACAAATACATCACAGCCCGCGTTTTCGAGGCCAAAATTAAGGCTTGTCGGCTCAATGAGAAATACGCAAAGGTAAGAACAGATGGCGCTGCAGTCGTTGCGATTCCATCTAGTTTCTCTAGCTTCAGAGGGCCTACCAGCAACATCGAAAATCGATTGCCACTCTATTGCTTTTGATAACAATAAATTACCATTTGCGTGCAAACAGAAAAATAAGTAAAAAACCGGCCAAGTGCGAGTCGGACTCGCGCATGGAGGGTTCCGCACCATTAACAAAAAATAGACCAAAAAAATCGTGTTTGTTGTATGGGAGCCCCCCTTAAATATTTATTTTATTTTTAGTATTTAAAAAAAAAAAAAAAGTAATAGGGTCCCGTTTTTTACCCTTGGGTACGGAACCCTAAAGAGTGGTAACTCCATACATCAGGTTTCTTACCGAAAAAAAAAACGCGAGTTATTTCGTAGTCGACATCTAACGTCAAGTAGTGGAACTATCAGTACCGCTACTTGACACCATACTACCACTGATGTATGGAGTTACCACTCTTTCTTTACTTATATTTCTCTATGGCGCAAAGCGGCACATTTTTGTTGTAAGACCTTCCATTTTTCCCCAATAGACACCACAAGCCTTAAAAAAATTATGAAAAATAGAAAAATTAACCGATGTACCGTAACCGCCCCGCAGTTTCATCTTCGGAATATTTCAGTTTTTACGGTATCATCTTGGGTGGTCCCATTAGTTTTTCGTCAAGTTCTTAAATTAGTCCTATTCTGCTTTCGTCACTCATTCTACATTGAAAGCCACCGACGATTGTGACGAATGTAGAATGAGTGACGAAAGCAGAATAGGACTAATTTAAGAACTTGACGAAAAACGAATGGGACGACCCAAGATGATACCGTTTTTACGTACCTACTTAATTCAAGAAATTATCGATTTTTGGAGTATGGATCCAGAGGCCGTGAGTTCAAGTCTCATCCAAGACAGAAAACGCTCAGAGCGGGACCAGGCTAACTATGCAGAAACTTTACAGCGACAGATTGTTTAAGCTTAAAATTATCTCTCAATTTATTAACAATATTAGGAACAAAGAATCAAGGTTTGATACTTAATCCATTATCGCTATATCACAAAAATAGTACTGTACAGTCGAGGTGCTCAAAAATATCTGAACACGCACTAACGCCTTGACAATAAAGGAGTGTTCAGATATTTGTGAGCACCTTGGCCGCCCCGATATATCTGATAGATACATGATACATACATACATACATACAAATATATTATCGCTTCACATAACATTATCGACACTCAAAATCTATTTAGTAATTCGTTGTAAAAAAGCGTTCGTGTGACACATTCATTAAAGCGGTCGGCAACCTTTTAGCAGCCAAGGGCCACATAGTAGTTAACGAGTGCTCACTCCATCCATCAGTTAGACTATTAATTTCAGTGTCTACATCTAGCATCGAGTAGCGGAACTATCAGTACTGCTACTTGACAATAGATGTAGCACCAACCGGAAAGTCTTATCTCAACAGCATAAGACTTTCCGGTCGGTGCTACATCTATTGTCAAGTAGCAGTACTGATAGTTCCGCTACTCGATGCTAGATGCTAATAGTCTTTTTGGTACTAAAACTGATGTATGGAGTGAGCACTCTATGTATTTTTTTCTCTATGCTTCTATTAAACATAATTTTATCTTTACATTTCATTCAAGATATAGAAAACTGTGTTTTTGGGCTGAATTCAACGATTCAACTTAAACTTAATTTGCACTGCAAACTAACTACCAATGTGTCATACTAAGTCAAAAGGATCCTAAAAGCTTAAGTCCCTTCAAATTCACAGAATCAAACACCCCAGTATAATTTAAAAAAAGTAAACCACTTAGGGCCACTTGCTGCATCCCAATAACCCAAGGTTAAGCGGTTAAACCGTTAACTCAGTGTCAAATTCTACTGGTAACCATGGTAACCATGGTAACTCAGGGTAAACTCTGTTAACCCAGGGTTAGTGGAATGGTGCAAGTGGCACTTAATATGTCTAATTATTAATTAGTACCTGATTTTGGTTACGTTTTCGCCTACGTTCAAAAGGGGCCGTCCATTGATTACGTCACACAAAATTTCGATGTTTTAAACCCTCCCTTCACAGGAAAAAGATAAGTCTTTAATACGTACCGTCACACTTGATATTACACGCCCCCCCCCCCCCCCCCCCTATGCTGTAACGTAATAAGTGGATGGACCCAAAGGTGTATTTTTATAAACTGGAATGTATAATTCAACCAAAAACTTACATATTTACAAATTACAAATTCCTATAGCAAACTATCAAATGTCTAGTAAATCACAATGCGAAAACTAGGTGGCGCTGTCAAATTATAATATGTGACGTTATCTCTGAAAAGGGACCTTATTGTCCGCTTACGCCGCACAGCGTCGCGCGGCGTTGCATTTATATCGGAGCATCGTTAATAATGGCGTAAGCGCACACAATCGACAATAAGGTCCCTTTTCATAGATAACGTCACATATTTCAAAAACGGAAAACCTCAACCTCCCTGTGTGACTACCACCAGTTTGGCACTGACATAAACGCTAGCGTGAACGTAACTTACTTTCTATGCATCTCGCTCGTACTGACATAAGTGCGAGCGAGATGTATAGAAAGTAAATTAGGTAGACGTTGGCATATACATATGTCAGTGTTGAAACTGTCAGTGACTCATGGTATGGGTACTGTATGTTATTTGAGTAAAGGCATATTTTTTGTTGAGACTTATAAATAGAATCACTCATAAGAAATCTGATCTAACATATCCCCCTAAGGCCCACGGTCCTACCTATAGTACATATTCAGTTCGATGTAATTGAAACCATGTTCAATTGGAACAGTCGCTTGTGCTTTGTTTCGTTCAATTTTCAAACAACGCAAAATCAACTCTATTTCCTACAATTTAGGTTCAAATTTCAGTGGCAAATTTTGGATGTACCGTTTGTATGGCTGGCCCTTAGGAGGATATAAGTTTGTAAAATATAAGACAGTTAATTTGTGTTTGATCTTAATAACAATAATGCAACTTGGACAACTGCGCACATACATATGTCAGTCAGAGAAACATACATACATACACAAATATATCCGTACTCTCTGTCACAGTTGAGTAAAAAATAAAATAATAATAGTAACACATGATTTAGGAAACAAAATATTATGCATAGTCCTTTTTTTCTCAAAATCGGGTTGGCAACTGTCAAAGATTTGCATAGATGGCGCCATCATAGCCTGCCCCGTTTTTGTTTTAAAATTTGTCTTAAAAGGCTGGCATCCAGGCCATAAAAAAAAAGAATTTGACACTAGGGTATTTGACTACTAGTCAAATCAGTTTCTTTTTTCGAACTGTCAAAACGATTTTGCTACTATGCAATGTATATGAAACACTAGCATGTGACGTCACAATCAAATTACCTACTCTTTATAGTTTTATACGGGTTTTAAAACAGAAATTGTGTCTGAAAATAACTGCTGTCTACATTTCTCTGTTAATCTGGTGCTTTATTTCATGCATGGTGTAACATAATTTATTTTAAATACAGTCAAATACCCTATTCCAGGGATTGACAGCAAGCTATGCTGTCGCCATCTGTTGAATACATCGGCCAACCCTATTAGTTGTGAGGCGCCACTTAGTTTTAATTCTAACCTATAGTAAACACACTTCCATTTTATCTTGGCACTCAAAATCTTTTTTCACACTCAAATTCTGTATCTCACTTTCACTAGCCTGCGTTTCCACATTGAAATTTTGCACCGCACCGTGTTTGAACTCGATATGTTTATCCAAACTAGATTTCTGTACACACTTGTACGGACACTGCGGACATTTAACAGATTTCTGCCTCGGCCTGTAAGGCTTCGTCTGACTTTTCAAATCCACCTTCTCACCGTTCTTCTCATTCAAATGTCTCTGTTTATGTTTAGTTAAGTTAGTTTTCTGCACACAGCGATAACTGCATTGATCGCAGGAGAATGGTTTCTGATCTGTATGTAGATACATATGTTTCACCAAGTTAGGTTTCTGAACGGTTCGGTAATCGCAGTAAGGGCAAGCAAACGGCTTGTACCCTGTATGTGTTCGTTCATGAACGACTAAGTTATTTTTCTGCGCACACCTATATTCACAATACTGGCATCGGAAAGGCTTTTCCTTCATATGTACTAAAATATGTTTGGCCACATTATTCTTCTGTCCCGACTTGTAATCGCAGAAAGTACATGAGAACGGTTTTTCACCGGTGTGAGTGCGTTCGTGAATTTTCAAAATGGCGGGCGACTGACACCGGTACGGACATTGGGAGCAGACGAACTTTCCAAGCTTTTCCATGGGGTCATTCACCTCTGTACAAGTTTTCGCGTGTTGTTTCAAACCTCTTTTAGTCGAAAAAACATCGTTACATTTATAGCAAGAATACTCCCCTTTAATATTCATAGACAACTCTTCGGTTATTTTATTTTGAGCCTCGTTCTCATTTTTCGTGTCAAAATCGTTCTGATAATTTGAAAATAGAATCTTATTCGTGTCCGGTTTCTGGTTTTCTTTGGGGTCCTCGGTTTTTTCTTGTCTTTTTTTTAATTCCTCTGCGTACGGACTGGCGTTCTCGAATTGTCTATGGACGACTAGGTTCTCGGGGTTGTCTCTGACATTGTTTACGTAGCTTACGTAGTTTTGGGGTCTGGGGTAGAGGTCTATGGAGTTTAAAGCGGGGACCCCAACGTGACTGTTGTATATATACATTTGGTCTTGTTGTATGGTTTGGGGATGCTCTGTGTGAACGGGGATATGACCTGAAAATAAAAGTATTTAGAATAAAATAAATCAATTAAGGTCAACCGAGGTAAATGCGTCTCTTGTGGTAAATGCGTCATTTGAAGATATCTTCGAAACGCAACATATTATAACTTAGTATAGCCGTCAGCATTAAAAGTTCAGTGACCATACTTCAAACAGAGAGGGTTGCAATAGTTCTAAAAAGTTCCGTCTAGTAGAAATCTTTAAAAGACGCATTTACCTCAAGTGACGCATTTACCTCGGTTGACACTGTATTTTGTCTGAACACTGTAAAAACGTAACATTTATTTTATGCCGAGGGTCCCGGGATCAAATCCTGGTAAGGGCATTTGTGTGATAAGCACGAATCGCGGAATTATCAGTACCGCTACTCGACACTAGATGTCACGTGTCGCGACTGACGAAAAGTGTTTTGCTCAACAATTTATAACTAATATGATAAGCAGGAGTTGAAAATAGAGTTCCGGTTATAGTATTAGCTGAAAATTGTCGAGCATTAGAGTTTTTGTTTGCCGCTACATCTATTGTCAACTAGCAGAACTGATAATGTCCGCTACTTGACGCTAGATGTCGACTACGAAATAACTCGAGTTTTGGTAAGAAAACTGATGTATGGAGTTACCACTCTTTCTTTACTAATATTTCTCTATGGTACCACATACGACGGAGGCGCGGACGGGCAGGTGGCGTATGACGACAGCGAGGGAAGTGACGAGGTAGTTACCTATAACTATTTTATCGCTTTAAAGGACTTTAGTGCGTATCCGCCATATGTATTATCAATAAAGGTTAACGAAAGAAACATAAATATGGAAATTGATACAGGTAGCTGTATTTCTTGCATCAGTTATGATTGTTACATAAAAACTTTAGGGAATTTTAAATTACAGCCGAGTGATGTCTCAATGCGATATTATACCGGGGAAAGGGTAATACCCGTAGGTAAATTATGCGTGAATGTACAATATGGTAAAGTGAACAAAGAATTAGATCTGTATGTAATTAAAAGGGGCATGACGAGTTTGTTAGGTCGACAATGGATTCATGAACTCGGGGTAACTTTGCCCATTTCAGTGCCATGTAACAAATTGGACAGGGAAAATATTGGTAAAAAATTTGATGAAAATGTGTTCAGTTCCAGGTTTAAAGAAGTTTTTGAAGACGGTTTGGGGCGGTTCACGGGCGGCAAGGTCGGGTTCGCGCTGCGCGAGGGGGCGCGTCCGGTGTTCCTGCGCGCGCGCCCGCTGCCGTACGCGCTGCGCGAGCCGGTGGAGCGCGCGCTCGATCAGCTGGTGCGCGACGGCATCGTCACGCCCGTGCCCACCTCCGACTGGGCCACTCCAGTCGTACCGGTAATGAAAAAAGATGGGACTATTCGTTTGTGTGGGGATTTCAAATTGACACTAAATAAATGTTTGCAAGTGGATCATTTTCCAGTACCTCGAGTAGACGATTTGTTGACAAAATTGCATAAGGGGGATAAATTTTCGAAAATTGACTTATCCCAAGCGTACGCGCAATTCGAATTAGACGACTCAAAACAATACACCGTAATTAATACCCACAAAGGCTTGTTTATGTATAATCGTTTAATTTATGGCTTATCTTCTAGCCCCGGTATATTTCAAAGGAAGCTAGAGCAGTTGTTTGCGGACTTGCCGACGGTAGGCGTTTTCTTGGATGACATTATTATAACTGGTTCCGACGATCGGGCTCATTTAGAAACCCTCACAGAGGTATTTGAGAGATTACGGAAATATGGGTTAAAGGTAAAAAAAGAAAAATGCTCTTTTTTTGCACCGTCGGTGACGTATTTAGGTTTTGTCATTAGCAAAAAAGGTGTGCACACGTGTCCTGAGAAAATAACGGCCATTAAAGAAGTAGGAGAACCAAGTAATGTGCCGGAGCTTCGCTCGTTTTTGGGTCTCATTATGTATTACGCCAAATTTGTACCTAACGTGAGTACTATTTTAGCACCACTATACAGGCTTTTACAAAAAAATGTTAATTTTGCATGGGACGAAAATTGTAGGTCAGCGTTCAACAAAATCAAACAAATGTTAATTTCAAGTGCCGTCTTAGCTCATTACTCGCCACATTTGAGCCTGGTTCTTACCACAGATGCTAGCAGCGTAGGGGTAGGCGCTGTGATCTCCCATTTGACGCCAGAGGGCGAACGGCCGATTGCGTATGCATCACGGGTTTTGAATTCGGCGGAAAAGGCGTATTCCCAGATTGAACGCGAAGCTTTGTCAATAATATATGGTATTAAAAAATTCCATCAATATCTCTATGGTAGAAGGTTCACATTAAGAACGGATCATAAACCTTTAGTCTCCATTTTTGGCGATAAGTCAGGCATACCGGTAATGGCAGCGAGTAGGATGCAGCGTTGGGCGGTCATCCTCGCGGGTTACGATTATGACATCGAATACGTGCGTAGCGAGAAAAACGCGGCCGACGCACTATCTCGTTTACCAGTAGGATTACGTTCCGAACAGGAAAACGATAAAGGTAATACACGCGAAATCACTTATTTGAATTTTGTTCAAAATTTCATGCCAATTACAAGGAAGACTTTGTGTCAAGAAATTAGTAAGGACGACGTTCTTAGGAAAGTAATGTTGTTTATACAATCCGGCTGGCCAACAGTTTGTAACGATGAGCAGATTAAACCTTATTTTTTACGACGTAACGAATTATACATCGATGCAGGGTGTATAGTATGGGGTTATAGATTAGTTATTCCAAAAAAATTGCAGGATTCGTTGTTGAAAGAGGTGCACAGCGGACACATGGGGATAGTTAAGATGAAGAGTATCGCGCGGAGCATTGTGTGGTGGCCGGGCATCGATGCCGCAATTGAAAGCGTCTGTAAAGCGTGTACCGCGTGTACAGCAGAGAGTACGTCTCCGGCTAGGGCGGTGCCACAACCCTGGCCATACGAGTCAGAGGTTTGGTCACGGCTACATCTCGATTTCATGGGTCCTATTCAAGGTACCTCATTTTTGGTGTTAATTGATTCGACCTCGAAATGGATTGAAGTTTTTAAAATGTATAAAACTACTGCCGCTGAAGTTATTCGCGTGTTACGGGAAACATTTGCGCGTTTTGGGCTACCAAAAGAGATTGTATCAGATAACGGGCCCCCGTTTTCAAGTAAGGAGTATGAGCGTTTTATGACTTTTAACGGTGTTAAAATGACATTTGCACCAGTATACCATCCTTCGTCGAATGGGGCCGCAGAGGGGGCGGTTAAACTGTGCAAACGAGTAGTTCGGAAAGCTTTGCGCGACGGCGTTGATGTAGACGCAGCGTTACAGTCATATTTATTGTCTTACCGAAATGTAGACCACAGTACAACCGGTACGTCACCAGCGGTTCTTTTACAGCGTAGAACATTAAGGTCTCGTCTTGATCTATTGAAATGTAGGAGGCAAGTAGAAGATAAGGTTATTCAGAGTCAACGTAAGCAAGTCGAGTATGCGGGAGGTACGTCTAGACAGTTGGATATCGGAGAGAAGGTGTGGGCACGTAATTATACAGGAGGGGAAAAATGGATAGGAGGGAAAATTGAACAAAAAGTAGGATCTCGCAACTATATTGTTGGTAGGGAAAATGGTCCACCAATCAAACGACATATCGATCAGCTTAAAACTAAGTGGGCTAGCACGATTGATGTGCCAGTACCAAACTCTCCGATTGCGGTAGAACCACCAAACGAATTTCCTACAGATATGACGGTGGGAGAGGTGCCAGAACCGGTAACAAGCAATTCGGAGTTAAGGGCCGTGAATGCTCCACCGTTGCCGGTTGCATCGGCCGCGCCCCCTACATTGCCGGCTCCCGTGGAGGGCCCCAAACCGACCCGCAGTAGGAAACCCGTTAAAAGATACGGGTTCGACTTCGATTAGTATTTAATGATTTAATTCTTATTAAGCTAGTACGCATAACTGTAACTATAGTATTGATTAAGTGGGGGGGTGTGACATATGTGGGTAGATTAAGTAATCAGGCGCCGACTGAATGTGGGTAGGTGTATTTCTGTCTCTTCAATAAATCCTATACCGAACGGACGTGTTTCCTTGGTCTCATCAGCTCAGATCCATATCCTGGCCTGAAGGCATATTTAACAATCTTGTAAAACGATACGGCTATTTTCATCCATGAGTATAATCATTAGGTATTCCAAGACCATCTGGTAGTACTGCGGATGCCGATTTTTTGACATCCCCGGATGCGGATGCGGATGTCAAGATTAGGTACTTAGAAAACGTCAAATATTACATTTTTAGTATTTTTTTATTGAAAAAAAAAGAAACGTTTAGTATTTGAGCAAGAATATAGGTGCGTTATATTTAATAAACAGTAACTTGGCCGACTTTTCTGGATCTAGACGATTTCGTTATAGGTAATGACGAAATTACCTAGCACTTACGCCGCCGCTAAGACGTTCCTGTACCGACTTGTTCGACATCCGCATCCGCAGAAGCTCCGCATCGATTTTATGCGGATGCGGACGCAGATACGGATGTTGAAAATAATGCGGAAGTTCCGCGGTTGCGGATGCGGATGTTCGCAACATCCCTGGTTAAGATGGTCCATTAAAAATCTACCCCGAAAAGTGCACATTTTCAACACCCCTGATTCCCCTGACTTAGTGCCAGTTGCACCATCCGCACTTGACAGAGTGATCAACGTCACCCGGCGCGCCGCGGCGGTTTACTATGAAACTTTTCATACAATAAAATTTAGCGAACTCTTTCAACGATGACAGTTTGGTGCAACCATAGAGAAATATAGTAAGACAAGAGTGCTCACTCCATACATCAGTTCAGACTATTAATTTCAGTGTCTACATCTAGCATCGAGTAGCGGAACTATCAGTACTGCTACTTGACAATAGATGTAGCACCGACCGGAAAGTCTTATCTCAACAGCATAAGACTTTCCGGTCGGTGCTACATCTATTGTCAAGTAGCAGTACTGATAGTTCCGCTACTCGATGCTAGATGCTAATAGTCTTTTTGGTACTAAAACTGATGTATGGAGTGAGCACTCTATGTATTTTTTTCTCTATGGTGCAACTGACTCTTACTTACCCATTCCGTTGACGTTGATCGCTTGGTTAACCTGGTTGACATTCTCGTAGAAATACTCCTCGTCCTGTTCCAACTTGATGTGGAACGGCAGCGGGATCTGGTGCTGGTGATCCACCTGCCTAGGCTCTTCTAGCACCATCCTTTAAAAAAAAATAAGTTTTAGACAATCACTACATATGGGGCATTATCTATGAAAAGGGGCCTTATTGTCGATGGTGCCATAGAGAAAAAAATACATAGATTGCTCACTCCATACATCAGTTTTAGTACGAAAAAGACTATTAGCATCTAGCATCGAGTAGCGGAACTATCAGTACTGCTACTTGACAATAGATGTAGCACCGACCGGAAAGTCTTATGCTGTTGAGATAAGACTTTCCGGTCGGTGCTACATCTATTGTCAAGTAGCAGTACTGATAGTTCCGCTACTCGATGCTAGATGTAAACACTGAAATTAATTGTCTAACTGATGTATGGAGTGAGCACTATTGTCTTACTATATTTCTCTATGATGGTGCTTACGCCGCACAGCGTCGCGCGGCATTGTATTTATATCGGAGCATCGTTTAATGGCACCATCGACAATAAGGTCCCTTTTCATAGATAACGTCACATATTATAATACAACTAGCGACCCGCCCCGGCCACAGAATAAATAATAGTACTAGGTAGAGAAGATTAACTCTCTAACAAAACGCGTCTATTACGACAGATGTGACCGCTAGGTGGCGCAAGCGCGAGCAGGCGTCCATTCCGTAGCGGTGCGCGGCAACTACTATGGCTAGTTGGCTAGACACCAAAATTGGTGTGGGCCGCGTGTACTTATAGCGAGGCGACGATATCGCGGAGTGAGCCACGCCTGTCCCCCGGTCGTTAGTTATACTAAAATCAGTGTATCATAACCTCTATAGTCGGATAATGAAAAGCTTGTATAACAAAATTAATCGTTACCTCGTCTCCATGATTCCATCTATCTGCCTATCATCCATGTGTGTCATCAAATCATGTCCCAGCTCTATGCCCCGTCCTAGATTCTGAGGTAACTCCAACCTCAAGTCCTGGTTGAGCCGGGACAGCTCCTGATCGTTGAGCTGAAGATTCTGGGCCGCCTGCAGCTCTAGCTCATTCAACCTCAAATTCTGATTGATTATATCCTCGTTCCTCATTTGAGTTAGATCGTTTAAGTTCTGCACTAGGTCTACCTGTAGACAAAAATGATGTGATAGAAACTAAATATAATTATGTATATCTTAAAAACTAATAAAAAACACATGTTATGGCTGCAATGCTGTTACAGGAAACTCAGGAAGCCAAACAGGTTAAGAACAAAGGTCCCATTTTAGGCCGGCAAGACAATAGGCTACATGACTAATTTTCATTTATGGTATCAATCGATCGGGTTTGTTTTTAGGATCAAATGTCTATATGGGACCCATGGCATTAAAGCAAAATAAAAGTCGGAAATTATAGTCAAAGTCCGACAGTCGCACTTCACTCGCGAAACGCCCCTCACAAAAGGATAAGTGAACGTGACGTCAAGCTCACTGAGATCCCATCTTGTAGTATGGACATACCAAGAAAATTGCGTTTTTGTCCGTGAACTACAGCGTTTATGTATATAGTTGCTATACAATATTTTTTTGGATAAAATGTAAGTAATCGAATGGTACCCTTACTTTTATCGTTTGTGGTAGTTAAAAAAAAACTTAAATAAAATTATAAAATTCGACATGTGTCATCATCCCTATTACGACCCTTCTGGTACTGCGGGTGTCCATGGGCGGCAGTAGCATTTACCATCAGGCGATCCGTGTGCTCATTTGCCTATATCATAAAATAAGGCATATACCTCTAAGTTCCTCGGCAGATGAGCAGGTATCAGCTGGAAGTTCTGGGCTATGGTGGTGTTGATGGAGGTCTGTATTTGTAGACCTCTGGTGCCGATAACTATATTACTACTAGGGTGAATCAACTTTTTCTTGTCACTCGTTGCCATGGTTACGTTCTCCTGGGTCACTCTTTAAAACCTGATTTTTAGGCATTTAAATTCACCAAACACGCTTTGTTGTGATACTTATAATATAAACCCTTTCCATAGAAGGTCGTCTACCAAGCGTGTCAGAAGAAGGTGGTGTACAATGTCTTCTAACAAACTATGCTACTATTGTCTCTTGGCTGACCGGACAGAATAACAACAAGAAATAGTTGATCCACCCACTAGCACTCGACTTATAGGTCTAAAGAAGCGACTAATATTACCACTAACGGCTATCACTGCCACCACCACTAACGTATCGTATCTGTCACATTAGTACAGTAAGCTGGTGGCCTAGCCAAGGTGACAATAGCTTGCGCTTCCCCATCGAATCGCTTTGTCTCACTATCGCTCTTCCATGTGACAGTGACAGTTGCGTTAGTAGAGTAGTGTTAGCGATTGGCATGTTGTCTACGGGGCCTGCAGAGCTGACCCAGTTTAGAAACTTGTTTGCAGTGGGTCAGTTATCTCCGCAGCTGACAGATCTCTATCTATCTATCTATCTATTAAGCCCTTATGTTCTGAGTTAGAGTATGTCTCTAAGCTCAGTGTGCCGCTTGGCAAAGGCCTCTAGCTCTTTCCATTGGGGTCTGTCGTGGGCCACTCTTGTCACAAAATAGATACAGTACAGAAGTCAATCACATGTATGTACTTCACTTTTCATACCTACGCTCGGCGGTCGCTCTAGGGTTGTCAACTATGATTTATGAACAAAAAACTATCGTGGTAGTGGCACTCGTATCTAGTAGTGGCCGGGGCGGGGTGCTTACCTACCTACCTAACTGTTTTGTTTAACGTTAAAACGAACCATCGATATACAAGCAGATACCTACTTACCTCTCTGAAACCACTGGTAGCTTAAAAAACGGCAATTCACCATTTAATGTTGAATTTAAACAACCATCCACTGAACAGTTATAATAACTTTTTTGTTTCTCCATTATTGCACAAAAAAGTTGACAGACGCGTGCCTCAAGCGGATGGCACTCGCGCTCGCACTGGTCCCAACCGGTCCGAGATATCGTGTCCGTGAGCAGTGTCTATGTGTGCGTTGCTCGAGCGCACTTTGTATGTAGATTGATTTCTGTACTGTATCTATTTTGTGCCGCTGTGAGATTGAGTTCATCCTCCCATCTTGTTCGAGGTTTCTTCTGTCTCCGTGTGCAACCTCTTGGGTACCAATCCGTTACGATCTTACTCCATTTTTCCTGCTTGTCTCTCAACATGTTGAGACTTGAGAGCTGACAGATACGTTGGCCAAATAAGGTTTAACCTTACCTCTAAGTTCCTCGGCAGATGAGCAGGTATCTGGTTGAAATGGTTGGTCTTCAGCATCAGCGTGGAGATCTGCCGGGGCGACAGCGGGAGCTGGAAGTTGTGGGCTATGGTGGTGTTGATGGAGGTCTGTATCTGATGTAGCTGCTCCATTGAGAGCGCGTGCTGGTACTCTGTCTCCATGTGGGTTTTCTGAGCCTGGAACAAGTCATACTAAAGTTTTTAGTACAGTCGCCATCATATATATCGGAGCGGCCAAGGCTCTAACGCCCTGATGATAGAGGCGTGTTCAGATATTTGTAAGCGCCTTGACTGCTCCGATATATCTGATGGCGACTGTACCTACTTTTTTTTAATCTATTTTTTAATGGGGTTTTCACACAGACACACAGTGATGATGTCACCCCTGTAATGAGATCTATTGCTAGTTAAATACTGATTTATTATAGGTATGTTGAAGTCCATGAAAAAGTAATGGACACATGTTTTGTTATTTCGAGTCAAACTCATATTACACAAAAAAAATTTTACGTCAAACCGGTCTCTGAGAAAAACACATTTAATCGATTTGCAAGACCAAAGTGATCCCATAAGTGTTCCGTGAACAAAGTTATGTACGGAACACTAAAAACACAATTCAAAGATTCATACTTCTCACAGTTTGGAATTTTGGCTAGATTTGGTATCTAAAGCCCCGTCTCCATATCGCGCGGCAAACTATCGAACATTGGCTCGCGCGGCAGTTTGTTCGATAGTTTGCCGCGCGATATGGAGACGGAGCTTAAAAGGAAGAAATGTTTAATTGTAAGTATTGTATCCCCTCTGGTATTAAAAAAAGATTTTGTTTCCTTGTAGATAAGATAAATAACTGGGATAATAATAAAGTTATCTACAAGGAAGATAGGCATGTTTAATTTTATGTTTTTTGATTGAGTTGTGCTTGTAAAAAAAAACTATAGTCTATAGGACAAGTTTTACAAAAATATGTTTATTACATTCTGTATATTGATATTAAAGCTTGGTCAATGTGATAGGGTACTTAGTTCAAACTATTGTGTTATATTGGAAAATTTGTTAAATTAACATGAGAGAGTAGTTTAACCAGAACGTGACGTTGAATTTACTTTTCGAAAATGCCACCAATATTATAATAATTGCAAAACTGACATAATGTTTACGTTTTGTAGAAAACAAAAAAAAAACCTACACCCCGCAGCGTGAATGATATAACGAAACAAAACCGTTGGGATAAATTCAGTGCTAAATTCTCTTTCATTGTTTAAATTTACAACTAAATACTTACATTCTCCACGTAAAGCTTATAGTGTTGTTGCAGTTCATCGTCGATTAATGCTTGGTCTTCTCGTTTCACGAAATCCATGCCTTTTAGCCGAGAAACAAAGGGAACTGTGATAAAAAACTGTTTTTTTCCTAACGAACAAAAACTAACCTCTCCAACATTCAGTTAGAAATTCAAGACTATACAAATTATTTATTTACTAAGGATGTATTCAAGAAATACATAATATAAAAACACGTTATTTGGAAACGTTTTTGATTGAATTGAAAACAGTGATTTTATAAATTCACTGTTGAATAAAAAATTACCGAGTGAAAGAAAGGAAGCAAAGCACATAGACAATATAGATTTTGTATCAACGAACATCTGTCGGCTTGGCTAATGTGCTGCCAGACCGTTAACTATTATTTCCCAAGATCTGTCAGAAATTTTAACAGACGTTAGTAAACAAGCGTTCTAATATAAATATCACAATTCATATGCAAGTACAATACAGTATATTGCTTATTTGATTATCAAGATTTAGTTTTTGTTTACCAGAATTTATATAAATGATAAAATAATTTGCATTACAAGGAAGGAAACTTCTATCACCTGACAACACTTTATCATAGACAAGTAGTGGTATCGTTCAGAAACCGTCAAACTAAATGAATTTTGTTGAAGTTTTTACATAACTTATGAAATTTGACATAATGTTACATGGATTTTTAACTTCTACTAATTTACTGAATATATTATTCATATGAGATATAATTATTATATTTCTATATTAAGTCAGGGTCAAGGTTGTAATATGATTGCATAAGTTGCATAACATATCGCCCAAGCCTCAGCCGATGCTCAGCCGGCATATTATTTTTGTTTTGACCTTTAAAAAGTTACAACTGTCAAATATTAATGTATTTAGCCCGGAAAGTTCTTTCGCAAACATCACCTATCTTAACAAAGTTTGTGGCAAATAAGCAAGCACCTATTATTTCAAGTGGACTTAGCATCTTCGAGAAAAGGTATAGTATTAGCGTAGCGCTGTTAGTTCATTTCTTGTAGATTCATTGTGAGAACAGTTGTTCTCTCGAGGTGCTATCCTATACCGGTATCTAGAAAATTATTCATCTAGTATTTCTTCTAATTATTATCAATATACCTTTCGTTATTAATAATCACTACCTACATAGTATAAAACAAAGTCGCCTCCCGCTGTCTGTCTGTATACTTAGATCTTTAAAACTACGCAACGGATTTTGGTGCATTATTTTTTTAATAGATAACCCGGCCACCCCGCTCACGTTCGGAGACGCCCGTGACTTGGACTGTCCGAAGAGCTTCTTAACACCGCCCACGTCTCGAAGATAGAGTGATTCAAGAGGAAGGTTTATGTATAATTTGTTAACCCGTGCGAAGCCGGGGCGGGTCGCTAGTTGCTTATAAATCTTATAATTTCAAATATCAACATTATTGTGAGACAACAGCAGAACCAGAAGTAAGCTAAGGTTTTCAAAATCCGGACACAATTTAATATTTAAGGGCCACTTGCACCATCTCACTGACCCGAGGTTAAGCGGTTAAACCATTAACCCAGTGTCAAACTGTACTGGTGACCATGGTAACTCCAGGTTTAACAGGTTAACCCTGGGTTAGAGGAATGGTGCAAGTGGCGCTAAGAATACCAAAGTGTCAATCTGTGTAAGAATGTCCCACAGAACATATTAAAGAGGTTAGAATGGCGCAGTTAGTATCGGAACCGGTGTCGCCGCTTGTTCCTCTCCACATTTACTAACACTCTCGCAACGGTAGTAAAAACTTGTGTGCGTGGTGAATGGATACGCCTCCTTTAGACAGATTTGATGTCTGGCTTCTTAATCTGAAGGTTATTGTTGCGCAAAAGGCATGTTTACTTGTCTGGAAGTGTGTAGATCATTTCGAACACCACCTGCTACTTCTGCTGTTGACTGTTTGTTAACGTTAAGTTAAATATTGGATTGCTTACACCTTTAATAATATTATTTTCCCCGGGGGAAAAAATGCGATTTACGCTAAATATCCGGGATTTTTTTAGTCTATGTTCGCGTTCCGCAAATTTAGAGTTGACAGCCCTACCCCTGATCACTCAGTAAAACATGTTTCCGCAGGTTCTCTCGCAACATGTCGAAGACAGCCCTAGTGATCCTGGCGCAGGGAGCCGAGGAGATGGAAACCGTTATCACTGTTGACATGCTCAGGAGGGGCGGTGTAAGTTATTCAAGTGTCTCCTCAAGCAATCTATCTATCAGGGATGTTACGGAGCTCCGTTTCCGTTAAGTCGGAACTTCCGTTTGGTATTACACATCCGTTTCTGTTCCGGTTCCTTTACTTTTGAAACGGAAGTTATATCGGATGTCAATGCTTAGCGCGGCAGCGGGACATGAGCGGTGTACATCAAAAACAAACAGGTTTATACCAGTCATTCGCCATAGCCCCGCTTGCCACGTGCTGCAGTAATTAGATGTTCTGGTTTATCCGTGTTTTTGAATTTAAAGTACGTGTTCGTATGTGTTGTGTTGTGTATGTATACCTACTGATAGTACTGACTCAGGCTCCAGTTCTGGTTCCGTTTTCGGTTCCGATTCCGTTTCTGGTTCCGATAAACTAAATTTAAAACATCTGGTTCCGCTTTCGGTTCCGATAAAACCACATCCGTTACATCCCTGCTATCTATCTATATAGCCTTTTATTCCGATCCTTGGGTACAGCGGTAATTAAGTAGATTTTATTATTTTTACTACAATATGTCCCGCAGTTCGGTGTGCCTCTTGGCATAGGCCTCCTCCAACCTTCTCCACTGTACTGTCCTCTGCAACTCTGGACCAGTAAGGCCCCAGGGTTAAGCGGATTTCATCTACCCATCTTGTTTTTGGATGTTTTTGTTTTCTACTTCCGTCTCTTGGGTGCCATAGGGTGACTTGTTTGCTCCATTTATTTAATTTGCATCTCAGCATGTGTCCTGTCCACCCCCACTTTAGATGGTCCTCAAGCAATACTATAAATAAATATTATAGGACATTCTTACATAGATCGACTAAGTTCCACAGTAAGGGGCTATTCATAAATTACGTCATTTCAAATTGGGGGGGGGGGGTCTGGACATCGGATGATGGTAGCATGACGTACGAGGAAACGGGGTCTGTCTTTCGAAGCATAATTTTTGGATGATTTTAGGGGGGAGGTCAAAACTCGTCAAAATAAGCCCTTTTATTCTGAGTTAGAGTATGTCTCTTAACTTAGTGTGCCGCTTGGTAAAGGCCTCCTCCAGCTCTTTCCATTGGGTTCTGTTGTGGGTCACTCTTCTCCAGTTCGGGCCTGCTGTGAGTTTGAGTTCATCCTCCCATCTTGTTCGACGTTTCTACCAGGGATGTTGCGAAAATCCGCATCCGCAACCGCGGAACTTCCGCATTATTTTCAACATCCGCATCTGCATCCGCATCCGCATAAAATCAATGCAGAGTTTAATGCGGATGCGGATGTGGAACAGGTCGGTACAAGAACATCTTAGCATCGGCGTAAGTGCTAGACTGCTAGGTAATTTAGTCATTCGCCAAAATAACCTGTAACGGTTTGCTATAAAACCTCGTTTGCGCTAAGCGTTTTGTGCTGGCCGGTTGCAAAAAAACATTACATTTTAAAATTTCCTTCAGGAATCTTGTGAATCTGTCACATGAATGAAAAATATGGTGTTGTATTCATTGATTGCTCACATATTTTCGCTAATAATCTT
This sequence comes from Cydia amplana, assembly GCF_948474715.1. Lineage (NCBI taxonomy): Eukaryota > Metazoa > Arthropoda > Insecta > Lepidoptera > Tortricidae > Cydia > Cydia amplana. Next base: position 1,073,044 of record NC_086095.1, on the reverse strand, counting down.
CGATATTTAATGTAAAATAATACTAACCTTGATTTAATATAGATCGCAAACTGCCGTTAGTTTTTATTATGCTGTGTACATTTCCCCGGATCGGGTAAGTGTTGTGAATCTCTAATCTAAGTTTCTTATGGGAATAATGTTACGTTGCATTCTTTTATACTGTTAACTAATCTGTTCTTTCCTGACTGCTTCATCCGTGAACACTAAAGAAATGCTAAAAGGTTAACTTTCCTGATATTTCTTTCCTTGCGGGCCGGATGACTCTTTGAATGAAAGAAAAAACACAGGCTTTTCCAGAGTACTTTAGCTTTGCTAAGTCAGAAGTCAGATTACGATCGCAATGAACCAATTTGGTCTCAGGTTCAGAGGTAGGCCCTGTATTAATGTTTGAAACCGAAGTAGAAGCAGGCTTCAGACTTAACATTTCTTGAGATTGGTTGTTAAATAAGGCGCATAGCGCTTTGTGCTGGTCAACCAACGCAGAGCCAACATTAGATATGCGTCTTAATCTGTGGTAAATATGATGTAGTAGATTTTCTGTCCGCAAGAATACGGTTTTGTCGAATTTAGTTTTTAAGGATGACAGCATAGTCTGAGACTTAGCAAGACTATCCTTGACACCATCTAGATCAATCGCAGGCTCTAAGTGAGATTCTAAAATATCCTCAGGTGGTATGTTTAATTTTACAATCTGGCTTCGAAGATCTTGTACTAAGCCAGCTGATCCACCTCTGAGAACGACCTCGTATTCAAGTTCAGCTTTTTGTAGAGACAAAAATTTAATAGGGTGAGCCATGATTAAGTCACACGAATAGGGTAGGTGTTGCGATTACACAGTAGGTTGAGAAACAGTTTTAGTTTCTTAGTATGTGGTTTTAAAACTTATTAGAATAGTAGAAGCTACAGTAGAAAGATAAAGGCTATAGAAGTGGTAACCTTGACAATAATTAACAGAAATATAGAACCACGTACCAAGGAACTGCTCTAATCAAACTTAAACTAAATATGACAGTACAAAAATGACTTAAAAATTAGAATGACAAATGAAGCTACATCAGTGAAAACTAAAAAAAGATGCTAAAGACCTGTTTCGGTAGTGCTCAGCTCAGTTAAACCTAGTATGGGCGCCAATGTGACGTTTAGCGTCGCATTTAGAGTTGGAAAGAGGTAGGAAGGAAATGAAAGTTGGATAGAGGTAGGAAGGAAATGAAAGTTGGAAAGAGGTAGGAAGGAAATGAAAGTTTAATTTAGAAAAGTTAATTAATATTAGGTATTTAGAATTACAATAAGTTAGCTAGGGCCGTGAGTCCTTATAACTGAGCCGGCAAGAATGAAATAATGAAACAAGTCTTTAATAGGAGGCACTTTCCTGAGACTCTACTTTGCAGGCGGGCAGTTGTAGATGGCTCCGCTGAACAAAGCAAGCATCGCAGTCGCAGGTCCAGAGTATTCTAAGAAGGCTCCGCACTGTGGTCCAGGATCCTCAGCTCGGAATGGAAACCTTCCAGATTGTGGAGCATGCGCATAGCGCAACCCGGGGTAGTGCAGGCTAGTGGGCTTTCAGAGTCAACCCCAGACTTGATCCCTAGCAATATTGGTCTTATTAGAATATGCACACAACGGTGACTGCGATGCTTGCTTTGTTCAGCGGAGCCATCTACAACTGCCCGCCTGCAAAGTAGAGTCTCAGGAAAGTGCCTCCTATTAAAGACTTGTTTCATTATTTCATTCTTGCCGGCTCAGTTATAAGGACTCACGGCCCTAGCTAACTTATTGTAATTCTAAATACCTAATATTAATTAACTTTTCTAAATTAAACTTTCATTTCCTTCCTACCTCTTTCCAACTCTAAATGCGACGCTAAACGTCACAAACCTATTAGAAATGAGCAGTCAAGCGTGAGTGGGACTTAATGTACTTGGAATGCGAGTCCAACTCGCACTACCGGTTTTTTGAAATATTAAATTACTAAAATGTATAATTTGACGTTTTTTATGTACCTATCTTGACATCCGCATCCGCGGCCGCGGCCTTTAAAAATCCGCATTGGCATGTCAAAAAATCGGCATCCGCAACATCCCTGGTTCTACCTATACATTCCCATCTATTCTTAAACTTTAAAAGCTCACGATTACGGGGTAAAATATTACACTCTATCGTACCGAAAACGATGATATTCCAAAAAAATGTGGTCGGAATGGCCCCAAGAATATTTAATAAAATACCACAAGACATTCAATTACTAGAGCTCAATCAGTTTAAAAAAGCCTTGAAACTGCTACTGATTCGAAAGAGTTACTACTCAATAAAAGATTTTTTAGATGATAAGGACTTGTAAATAATTTATGTAAATACCTATTATATTTTGACATGCATGCTCTCAAAATTTGTATGCCGTAAGGCGCCACATAGTGAAACTGACTGAACTGTAACACCCTATTACCTATGTTGGACAAATAAATAATTTTGTATTTTGTTGTATTTCCAGGTGACCGTCACAATAGCTGGTCTCGATGGAAGCGCCCCCGTGCTGTGCTCTCGCCAAGTGACTCTCGTCCCGGATAAGGCTTTAGCTGATGCTTTGGCCGACACTCCTCAATATGATGCGGTATGGTTATGATCTCTATCTGTCATTTGATACGAAAAATGTTGACCTGCGGTTTTCATAGATTTTTGACAAGTTTTGAATCGTATCTCCTACTTTTGCACCACAGATAGAATTATAAGACAAACGGCTATCAGCTCTTCAATCTTTTATCTCCATTTTTGTCGACCGGATTTTGAAAGAAATGAATGCGTATTTTTTATGATTTTTTCAAAAAACACTCATAGTCTTAAAAAAACACTTTTATCGTATTTAGTTTGCTGTGAAGGATCTTAGATATACGAAACCTCCATATTTGGGTTCGTCTTTGACGTCTCGAAAAACGTGTCGTAGATTTTAATTTTAAACTAATTAACACAAAAGTTATGGCCAGAATACCAGTTTTTTGGCCTAAAATTGTTCAACTTTGATGCCAACTATCTCGAAGACTATGAACTTTGAAGTAAATATGGGATACTGTATTGCTTAAAGCCGTTGCTGTTAATATGATAAGCTACAAAAAAGATTAGAAAACTAAGGGATTCAGATCGAAGGTCATTGACGTGGGGATCCCCATAAAATCCAAAGCAAGTTAATAAAATAAAAAAAGGTAAGGTATCATCTTCCTCGCGTTGTCCCGGCATTTTGCCACGGCTCATGGGAGCCTGGGGTCCGCTTGGCAACTAATCCCAGTAATTGGCGTGGGCACTAGTTTTTACGAAAGCGACTGCCATCTGGCCTTCCAACCCAGAGGGTAAACTAGGCCCGTATTGGGATTAGTCCGGTTTCCTCACGATGTTTTCCTTCACCGAAAAGCGACTGGTAAATATCAAATGATATTTCGTACATAAGTTCCGAAAAACTCATTGGTACGAGCCGGGGTTCGAACCCGCGACCTCCGGATTGCAAGTCGCACGCTCTTACCGCTAGGCCACCAGCGCTTCGAAAAAAAAAAGGTAAAGTATAGTTTGTAGCTTTCTAATAGACCCCGAAGGCTAATCCTATTGTCTATTGTTCAGTAAAACCGCACGTGCTACTTACCTGTAAAAAAGGGTCTTCATTATTCTATTAGGCACCTGAGCGCGGGCTAGTCCAACGCTCAAAAAACCAGTGTAGGTGCGCTCTCCGATAACGCGCCTTTGTTACGCATCTCGATGACACATTTTAGACTGGTTCTGTAGCGTTCGACTCGCCGGCACTCAGTAACCGAAGTACCGATTTTTTATGCAGGTGGTTGTGGCACGTGGCACGAGCGGTTTTTCTTAACAATAGACAATAGGATTAGTCTTCGGGGTCTATTAGAAAGCTACAAACTATATATAAAGGTAGGTAGGTAATTGAATAAATTTCGCGTTAGAACCGTCTATAAATGTGAGTTAATATGTGTTCAAATCGCGAAGGTTTTAAATATTATAAGTTAATAAAAGCTTGTAAACAACAGTTGCCTTCTGAATTTGCAGGTGATCCTTCCCGGAGGTCTCGAAGGGTCCGACCGGCTCTCCAAGTCCTCAGTCGTGGGGACCCTGCTCAAGGAGCACGAGAAAGCTGGGAAAATCGTCGCTGCCATCTGCGCTGGTACTGTCAGCAATAGTTGCTAAGCGGGCGAGGTGTTCAAAATTATCTAGACGCGACCAGGCGTGGCTCCGCGATTTCGTCGCGTCGCTACAAGGACCTACAAGTGCGACCAATTTTGGCCTGCTCGCGCTTGCGCCACCTAGCGGTCATATCTGTCGTAATAGACGCGTTTTGTTAGAGAGGGAATCTTCTGTACCTAGTACTATTATTTATTCTGTGACGCGACTTTGTTGTTAAGAGAATAAGAGCGTGTCAAGGTAGTTTTGAACACCTCGCCCGCTTAGCAACTTCTGCTGACTGTACAAAAACTATCTATTCAAGCAAAATATTCCGACCTGTCAATCGTTAGTCTAATGAAAAATAAGAGAGTTTTGTTTCTCATAGAAGTGTAATACGCTTACGGTAGATGTCGCTAAGCGCGTCCTTAAGGTGCATATAAAATAAATAAATCAATATTATAGGGACATTCTTACACAGATTGACTATAAGCCCCACGGTAAGCTCAAGAAGGCTTGTGTTGTGGGTACTCAGACCACGATATATATAATATACAAATACTTAAATACATAGAAAACACCCAAGACTCAGGAACAAATATATATGTGTTCATCACACAAATAAATGCCCTTACCAGGATTCGAACCCAGGACCAACTTCACAGGCAGGGTCACTACCCACTAGGCCAGACCAGTCGTAAGTAGTAGTAGTAGGAGTAAAACACTATTGTACAAAAAGAAATATAAAACAAGAAAAAACATACATCATTTGTACAAAGGCGTACGTATCCCTTCAGGGATCTCCAGTTAACCTTATATTATCGATACATAGTATATATAAAACAGTCGCTTCCCGCTGTCTGTCCCTATGTATGCTTAGATCTTTAAAACTACGCAACGGATTTTGATGCGATATTTTTTAAGAGATAGAGTGATTCAAGAGGAAGGTTTACGTATAATTTGTTAACCCGTGCGAAGCCGGGGCGGGTCGCTAGTTAACCTTATATTTATTTATTTCTAAGGCGCACTTGCACCATCCTACCAACCCGGGTTTAAGCGGTTAAACCGTTAACCTAGGCCCGCTTGCACCATCCCTAAACCCAGGGATAAGTGGTTAAACTGTTAGCCTAGTGTCAAATTATACTGGTAACCATGGTAACTTCAGGTTTAACCGTTTAACCCCGGGTTAGTGGAATGGTGCAAGTGGGCCCTAGTGTCAAATTGTACTGGTAACCATGGTGACTCTGGTAACCAGTTAACCCTGGGTTAGTGGAATGGTGCAAGAGGGCCTAAGCTAAGTATTTCCATTCCCAGCTCCAACAGCGTTCGTGGCTCATGGCATTGGTCACGGAAAACGCGTGACGTCATACCCCACGACCAAAGACAAGATCACCGGAGACTACACCTACGTAGAGGGGGAGAGAGTGGTCGTAGACGGCAACCTGGTTACCAGCAGGGTAAGTAATAAGCACAGACAAGACATCCTCTAGACTGAGCATAGTAACGCTACCCCCTCTGCCACTTAAGCTTTGGATTCCTCCGAAAGCGGTGCCGTCATATAGCGGCCGCAAAAGACGGCCGTCTTTACGGTGGCGACAGGTGGAAAGTACCACGGCGTCATAACACACCGTCATCCACCAAGGTCAAAGCGGCAAATTTGAAAAATGTAGGCGCGAAGGGATATCATCCCATAGAAAATTTGAATTTCGCGCCTTTTTTTACTGACAAGATTTGGTTGACTAGCTATAATAAGCACAGACAAGACATCCTCTAGACCATAGAGAAATATAGTAAGACAAGAGTGCTCACTCCATACATCAGTTAGACTATTAATTTCAGTGTCTACATCTAGCATCGAGTAGCGGAACTATCAGTACTGCTACTTGACTATAGATGTAGCACCGACCGGAAAGTCTTATCTCAACAGCATAAGACTTTCCGGTCGGTGCTACATCTATTGTCAAGTAGCGGTACTGATAGTTCCGCTACTCGATGCTAGATGCTAATAGTCTTTTTGGTACTATAACTGATGTATGGAGTGAGCAATCTATGTCTAGACCATAGAGAAAAAAATACATACAGTGCTCACTCCATACATCAGTTCAGACTATTAATTTCAGTGCCTACATCTAGCATCGAGTAGCGGAACTATCAGTACTGCTACTTGACAATAGATGTAGCACCGACCGGAAAGTCTTATCTCAACACCATAAGACTTTCCGGTCGGTGGCGACATCTATTGTCACGTAGCAGTACTGATAGTTCCGCTACTCGATGCTAGATGCTAATAGTCTTTTTGGTATTAAAACTGATGTATGGAGTGAGCACTCTATGTATTTTTTTCTCTATGGTCTAGACTGAGCATAGTAACGCTACCCCCTCTGCCACTTATACGGTAGTTTTATTCCATCTTCGAGTCAATCCCGTGCCGTGATTGGTCCGTGTCTTTGAACGGACCAATCACGGCACGGGACTCGCTCACCTCGTCCCCCGCACCCCAGTATTTTTGGCACCATCGGTTTCATGAAATAATTGCTCTAAACTCCGTCTAGAGGATTCCTAGTCTATGGTAATAAGTTTTTGGCAAAAAAATCAGTTTTGGTACAAGCTTTTATCGCTGACTGTACTTTTCTTTCACAGGCAACTAATACCATAGAGAAATATAAGTAAAGAGTGGTAACTCCATACATCAGTTTTTTTACCAAAACGCGAGTTATTTCGTAGTCGACATCTAACGTCATGTAGCGGACATTATCAGTTCTGCTAGTTGACAATAGATGTCGCGGCAAACAAACTCTGAAACGCTTGCAGAACGCAACTCATGCTAGACCGCCTGGTGTCAAGTGGCGGTACTGATAGTTGGGCGTTTTTTTTTTGTTGTCCCTTACACTTTTTTTTTCAAATTTGTGATTTTTTATGTTATTTCTACTCAGAATCACGAGCTCTGTCTATCCTAATAGGAGAAAAAGTGTCCCAAAATTTCCATACATTTTTCGATCTTTCCATTCCGCGACCGCCATACAAAGTCTATGAAAAATGGTGACGTAATGGAAATAAAATTGTGGAGACGGGTCTGTTTAAGCTAACACGAATATATTTAGTAACTCTATTTTTTAATTTAATTGCAGTGAGACGCCTCATTCGGTTCTCGTATGTTTCTTTTCTCGTAATGTGTTAATCATACAGGATTCTGACTCTTGGAGACCCTATACATCTCTAAGGATAATTTGATAAACTATGTTATTTTTTAGTTCTGACACTTAAGAGACATTTACACCTCTAAATACGTTTAGATTTTTTTCCATGTATCTGTTTTGTTTTTATTTTAATATTATTATTATAGTTTTTTTATGTAATTCGACATTAAGAGACCTTATACATCTCTAAGTAATTGTATTACGTTAGTTTAATTTGGTAGTTGTAGTTGTATTTAATAATTGTTGATGTATTATTATTATTATTTTGCTTGTATGTAAATTCAATGTTGACGTGTAAAAGTGCCCGTGTGGCCTATTTGCTGAATAAATGTTGAAGTTGAAGTTGAAAAACCTTAGGACACTTTTTTTCTCCTATTAGGATAGAAAGAGCTCGTGATTCTGAGTAGAAATAACATAAAAATCACAAATTTGAAAAAAAAAGTGTAGGCGACAACAAAAAAAAACGCCCAGTTCCACTACTTGACGTTAGATGTCGACTACGAAATAACTCGCGTTTTGGTAAGAAAACTGATGTATGGAGTTACCACTCTTTCTTTACTTATATTTCTCTATGGTATTGGCTGAAGGTCCTTAAAATAAAATTGTCCACGTCTTTCAGGGTCCCGGCACAGCCTATTGGTTTGGTTTGTCTCTGATCGAGCTGCTGGTCGGTAAAGAAAAGGCAGACCAAGTGGAAAAAGGCATGGTCATCAGCTCTTACTAAACAAGCATACTCGTAATGTACCGCAGTCATAGAGAAAAAAATACATAGAGTGCTCACTCCATACATCAGTTTTAGTACCAAAAAGACTATTAGCATCTAGCATCGAGTAGCGGAACTATCAGTACTGCTACTTGACAATAGATGTAGCACCGACCGGAAAGTCTTATGCTGTTGAGATAAGACTTTCCGGTCGGTGCTACATCTATTGTCAAGTAGCAGTACTGATAGTTCCGCTACTCGATGCTAGATGTAGGCACTGAAATTAATAGTCTAACTGATGTATGGAGTGAGCACTCTTGTCTTACGATATTTCTCTATGCCGCAGTGTAATGCTTTGGTTTCCTCCGATAGCGGTGCCGTCATATAGCGGCCGTCTCCATACAAATACTACGACACCCATATTTAGCCGTATTATTTAGTATGGAGACGGCCGCTATATGACGGCACCGCTATCGGAGGAAACCAAAGCTTTAGGGCTGTAGTGCTAGGTGCACGACTGGTGCTGCCCTCATTTTGTCGGATTTTCTACGTTAAATCTTATGGAGTAAAATTAGTTCAAGCGGCTGCCGCTAGTACTAATGTTGGACATTCCATAAGATTACCTGTGTTTGTGACGATCAGCGCCACTTCCCCCTCCACCGATACGTCACACACATGATAACTATAGCTGGTCAACCAAATCTTGTCAGTAAAAAAAGGCGTGAAATTCAAATTTTCTATGGGACGATATCCCTTCGCGCCTACATTTTTTAAATTTGCCGGCTTTTTCTACTGTCAAGATCTGGTTGACCAAGTATATTAAATGTACGATTTAAAAAAGACACTCATTATGCCATAAAAAACTACATATTTTTTAACTTCATACCTCCTTATATTTACAGTCAACCAATATTTCCATGTGCATTTTTCTTAAAACGCAAGAACTATTCAGTGTGAAAGTACTATTCGAAAGATTGGTTAATAATAAGTGTTATTCAAATAAATATTTGAAATTATAAACATGTCTTTTATTTGAATTAATGGGGTTGGCCGGTCGAAGCATTTTGTAGATGGCGCCAGCATAGCTTGCCCTGTCAATCCCTTGAATTGTGTCAAATTCTTTTTTTAGACGTATCCGTCATTGGCATCAAAAAGGTTAAACCCAAAAACATAAATAAAACAGTTCGTAAGATATGTGACCACATTTAATCTCTGTGACTTAATTAATACCTACTTATTAAATTACATCTATCAATTTAACACTTATACAAAAAAATCTACAAGTAATATTCGATAGTTCCGACTTTATGAATACATATTTACATTTCATCAAAAACAAGACGCGTACAGTCAGCAGCAATAGTTGCTAAGCGGGCGAGGTGTTCAAAATGATCATGACGCGACTTTATTGTTAAGAGAATAAGAGCGCGTCAAGGTAATTATGAACACCTCGCCCGCTTAGCAACTTATGCTGCTGACTGTACTTAACAAATCAAGAATAATAATATAGCAAAATACAATAACTCAAAGAAAATACCTTCATGCTTTCAAATAGGGTTCATATTGGCTCGCCTGTGTCCGTGATGTTGGCATGTGAGTAACATTTTTGATTATAAAATACATTAAATGCATTAATAACTTCCTGTAGCAGAACTCATATAGCACTTCTAATAGTACATTACGATACACGTGCGAAAAGTAGGAACTTCGCACGTGTATTGAACGTTTTATAGTACATATAGCTCTTTAAATTTTCGACATATGCACGTATTGTGCCAATTACCGCACTAGGGCGGTAAAGTAGCACCATATGTACTGTAAAAATTGCCAATGACTGGTTCATTGAAAATGACTTATAAAAATATCAAATACAAGAATTCAACGAAAAATAAAAAATATATTCAAATATACATAAAAATACAATGAAACAACAACTAGCACTATACAAATAGACCGTATTATTTAGAAAAAAGTCGAGATTTACTACATTTTCAAATATAACATTAATAACTATGATTCAAAAACGATTTTATATTACATTTAATACTAGATAGGTGTTATTTTTTGTCATTATAACTATGAAAATTATGATTATGAAAAACTGTGTTTTTACATCCCAGATATACTAAAACAATAGTTTGATCGGCCAAACCAATTTTGATGGAAAGTTATTTAATGTACATAAAATTATATAAAAAAAGGTATATTAAAAGATAAAGATAAAAATAACTTTATTCAAGTAGGATCCATTGGATCGCTTTTGCATCGTCAATGTCTAAATAAGAATTAATACATTACAATTTGGAAAATTAATACATTACTACTTAATACTGAACTAAAAAAAAAAGATAATAATAATAAAATAAAATAAAAATTAAATTAGAACATGCAAAAGTGCGATTACCTAATGGTAGTTATGTCATTGTATATTTACAATAATTTTTAATTTCATGCATCATCAAAATATATACAAATTATAAATTATACCTACCTAGTTAATGGCTGAATCAGCATTTTGCATCGTCAAAACAGGCGGTCTAATCGTTTAAAAGAAATCTATCACATATAATATAGGCTGAAGAATTAACGATAAGTTTTGTCATTGATTTAATTTCGCCTTTTATACCACGCTTTACGTAAATCGGCCGATGCTGACGATTTTTGAGATTTCTTATTATGAATTAATTCGTTTTACCTTACTTACAGATTTCATATATTTACCTACATTTATATACATCTTTCCATATGGACAAATCCACTTACTTTGCCAAGGTCTAATCGTAAAAATATAAACAGGCGGTCTAATCGCTTAAAAGAAATCTATCACATATAATATAGGCTGAAGAATTAACGATAAGTTTTGTCATTGATTTAATTTCGCCTTTTATACCACGCTTTACGTAAATCGGCCGATGCTGACGATTTTTGAGATTTCTTATTATGAATTAATTCGTTTTACCTTACTTACAGATTTCATATATTTACCTACATTTATATACATCTTTCCATATGGACAAATCTACTACTTTGCCAATGTCGGCTAAATACTATACGAAATTCGACACTGTTAGATAAAATGTACTTTTAATGTCAGTATAAAAAAAATTACATGGACATTTTCAGAGATACATTTTTGTAATTCTTCGGATTCCCCCGAATACTATGCCTAAGTAGGTATTTCAAAGAATATAAGTTAATGTCATATTAATTTGAATATCTGGATCTTCTGGAAGACCGAACTTTGCTCAGAAAACATATAAAAACTCAAAAATGCGCTTTTTCCCAGAGATAAGACCTAGCTAGATCGATTTTTCGCCCCCGAGAACCCCCATATAGCAAATTTCGTCGAAATCGTTAGAGCCGTTTCCGAGATCCCCGAAATATAGCGGTCAGCCATGACCGAAACCCTAGAAAATGACTAACATGGCGAGTGTAAGAATAGCTTTCGATTAACATGATCACTTACTACAGTGTTTTTTTACCCTATTTCTCTTCTATCTCTCTCTTCCCTATGCCACAGAATAAATAATAGTACTAAGTACAGAAGACTCACTCTAACAAAACGCGTCTGTGACGATCAGCACAGATATGGCCGCTAGGTGGCGACAGCGCCACGCGCGGCTTATGGCTTTCCCCAAAAGTGGGGCCGAACGGATGTACTTTTAGCTACCTGTAGCAAAGCGACGAAATCGCGGAGTGAGACACCTCTGCCTATGCGTCTTTTCTATGTCTCTTAAAGGAGCTCCTTTAACGCACTGTATTGTCTCGGACACGGCGTGCACTTATGAGGGTGTTAACTGACTATCCACCTTATTGCAAAGACATAAGGTATATTTATGGTCAGCCATGTTAGGCCGAAAACCTAGAAAATGACTAACATGGCGACTGTCAGAATAGCTTTCGACTAACGTCTAACATGATCACTTACTACAGTGTTTTTTTTTATATGTCTCAGCAGCTCCTTTAGGGCACTACTACTGGTGAGGGTGTTAATTGACTATCCACCTTATTGCAAAGACATAAGGTATATTTGAGGAGTGTCTTTTCAAAAGGGTTTATTTTTTCTGGGAATCTATTTCTAAATTGGACCTTAAGTTTTCTTGAGCAAGGTTCTCTCTAGAAGTACCGCTAAGAAAAAAATAAACCCTTTTAAAAAGACACTCCTCATTTATGGTTAGCCATATTATGCCGAAAACCTAGAAAATGACTAACATGACTACATTTTAGTGTTTTTTTTTTTACCCTATTTCTCTTCTATCTCTCTCTTCCCTATGTTTCTGTAGCTCCATTAGCGCGCTGTACTGTCTCGGGCAGAGCGTGCACTTGTGATGGTGTTAACTGATTATCCACCTTATTGCAAAGACATAAGGTATATGTTAGGCCGAAAACCTAGAAAATGACTAACATGGCGAGTGTAAGAATAGCCTTTTTTACCCTATTTCTCCCCTATCTCTTTCTTCCTTATGCGTCTTCCCTATATGTCTCTGCAGCTCCTTTAGGGCACTATACTGCCTCGGGCAGAGCGTGCACTTGTGGGGGAAGGCGGAGGCGTCGCCGTGCGCGCGGGCCGTGTGCCGCGCGCGAGTTGTGCTAGACGCGAAGCTCCGGTGGCATGTTTCGCAGGTGTAGGGTTTTGAGGTACTGTGAGACTAAAAGTGAAGGTTTATTAGCTTTATCCTTAACCCTTTAACCGCCAGAGTCTGATATATGAGCGTTTTCCAAAAAAAGTGTACATTTCATTCATGTCTTCAAAATATTGACTTCTTGGGCTCATTTTACTCAGAATCATTAGTACATTCACGCCTCATACATAAAAAAATGTGTCCAAAAAATTCCTTTCCAGATCGTCACATTCTTGTATGAATTATTTTTTTATTTGTATGAACGTGACGCACTGGAAAGAAATTTTTTCATACAAAATTTTGGGACACATTTTTTCATGTATGAGGCGTGAATGTACAAATGATTCTGAGTAAAATGAGCCCAAGAAGTCAATATTTTGAAGACATGAATGAAATGTACACTTTTTTTGGAAAACGCTCATATAAGACATTACATGTCCAGCTCAATTCGCCACAGTCTGATAAATAAGACAAAGATCTGATTTGGTTTTTACAGCACATTTATAACTCCCGTAACTATGCCAACCTTACTCTGCGTGGTACAATTACTGTCGGTGGCGACACAAGCACGCTCGATCAAAATTTGCTAGCGGTTAAAAGGTTAATAGTAATATGTTATTAGGTATGTACACTGGGGCATAGAGAAAAAAATACATAGAGTGCTCACTCCATACATCAGTTTTAGTACAAAAAGACTATTAGCATCTAGCATCGAGTAGCGGAACTATCAGTACTGCTACTTGACAATAGATGTAGCACCGACCGGAAAGTCTTATGCTGTTGAGATAAGACTTTCCGGTCGGTGCTACATCTATTGTCAAGTAGCAGTACTGATAGTTCCGCTACTCGATGCTAGATGCTAATAGTCTTTTTGGTACTATAACTGATGTATGGAGTGAGCAATCTATGTATTTTTTTCTCTATGTCTCGCTCGGTACAAAAAGTGCTGAGGTTGACTGAAGTAGCATGACAAATACAAATGTTTCCGAGAAAATACGATGGAAAACAACAGGGTATTTGACTACTAGTCAAATCAGTTTCTTTTTTCGAACTGTCAGAACGATTACGCTACTATGGAATTTATATGAAACACTAGCATGTGACGTCACAATCAAATTACCTACTCTTTATAGTTTTATACGGGTTTTAAAATAGGTGTCGTGTAAAATAGGTGTAGATGTGGTGTCTAAAAATAACTGCTGTCCACGTTTCTCTATTAATCTTCTGGTGCTTTATTTCATGCATGGTGTAATAGTTATTTTCGATACAAGTGCGAATAAGAGGAAATTCGAAACGAGTGGCGATAAATTAAAACACGACTGAAGGGAGTGTTTTAAATCGACACGAGTTGCGAATTACCTATTCGCACGTGTATCGAACAACGTTTTACAGTACATATGGCACTTTAAAGTTTCGACATACGCACGAAAAGTGCTATTTTACGCACTAGTGCGGAAAAGTAGCCCCATATGTACTGTAAAATAATTTATTTTAAATACAGTCAAATACAATTTATATTAGAATATAGGCTAAAGGTTTTAATTATTTACTTGGGTTATAATTGAACCATAATTTACTTTCCTGTACATAGTGTTCGTTTGTCTGTCATTTTCATTTGTCTACTCTCAATTGCTCAAAGGTTGACTGGAAGAGATCCCTTATAGGGATAAGTTCGCCTTTGTAAATTGTATACTTTCTTTTACTTGTATCTTAACCTATCTTATGTACAATAAAGTGTTTACATACGTATGAAACCAACGCCTGCAAGCACTGCAAACCAAAATTGGGTATTGTATAATACCCAACTTTGGTTTGCAGTGCTTGCAGGCGTATGGTTTCCAGGTATAGTAAACGTTTACTCACCACTTTAATGTGCCGCTTGAGACTAGAATTGGTTCCGAAGCTGGTCTTGCAGATATCGCAGGTGAAGGGGCGTTCGTTGCGATGTGTTCTTTCGTGCACCTGACAAATGTACAGTTAAATATTTGTCAAACCCAGGGGGGCTACCGCGAATACCGCAAATTCGCAAATTGCGGGGATCTTTCTCTTTTACTCCAATGAAGGCGTAATTAGAGAGACAGAGACGGGTGCCCGCAATTTGCGAACTTCGATTTTCGCGGTTATAGCCCAGGCTGAATTTAGATTTGTAAGTTACTAACGTAAGATTGTAAGTAGCTATGCGAATATGTATGAATAAATTCTTACATTTGTAAGTTATAACATAAGACTGTAAGTGACATTTCTTAAAAAAACGTAACTTTTGACACTTGTTTGACACTGACATATCTTGGTGATGTCTAATAAATAAATAGGACATTCTTACACAGATTGACTAAGTCCCTAAGTGTGGGTACTCAGACAACGATATTTATAATATACAAATACATAAATACATAGAAAACACCCAAGACTCAGGAACAAATATCTGTTGCTCATCACACAAATAAATGCCCTTACTGGGATTCGAACCCAGGACCGCGGCTTAACAGGCAGAGTCACTACCCACTAGGCCAGACCAGTCGTCAGACTAATAGTTCAAAATCCGAATCGGGCCCATAGTCCTTTAGCTATTAAGTACCTGCAAGTTGTAGCTCTCGAAAAAGCCTTTTCCGCAGTAAGTGCACCTGTAGGTGGCGCCCCTGGCGGCCCGCTCATGGCACTTCATATGCATCTTCAGTAGCGCCTGCGACCCGAATTTCTTCGAGCATTGCTCGCAGCTATGTGTTTTTTCCTGCAAAAGTCGTACGTAGTGAAAAATTCTAGAGACCACGTCATAAACGCGTCTTAGGATGACTCACGTTAGACCGGGCCGTGTCCGGGCCGGAACTTCCGGCGCCTACTTTTCTATGACAGATGACAGGTGATCACGTGATGCTTTTAACAGAAAATTAAGTGCTGGAAGTTCCGGCCCGGGCACGGACCGGTCTAACATGAGTCATCCTTACGCTGAAAAGCGTATTAACCGCGAAAAAATATAACACAACTTGAAGAGACCAAGCTGGTTTCATTGTTGTACATAAATACCTACAGAATTCTGTGCTATAGAACCGATATAGGTAATACAATACAGTATGTTTAAAAAAAAGTTTTAATTTATTTTACGACATTTATGGTCACCCTCTTTGTTTTATCCATAATGTTGCGAACGCAACCTTTATATTTGTATAAAATCTCAATACCTATATTCCTAATGCAGTAGCTAAACGCGGCCGTCGGGCTCGGCTAGTATTCGGAAGCTTTTCTTAAGCGCCAATAGGAGCGCTCCACATACTATGTATCGCGGCCAATTAGAGGCACCTAAATTTAAACCACCTTTTGTACTATTCAAATTATGAAAATGACTCTCTCATCAGCCTTCATACAATATCCACCACTTCTACATTTAACCGTTTTGGCAAGAACCCTTGTAAACCAGTACTTGGAAAATTATATCAGTTCACTATAAGAATTGAAGCTTTTTATTTGAGTCGTCGAGCTCCTGACCTGCACGGCGGCTACACATAACAAGTGCCAAATTGAATGTCATCGGAGACTGGTTACTTTTGAAAAATCGTATCTCACTAAAGTGTGACATTTTATTTTCTTCATGCTCAATGTGCTGTCATAACGGTTAAAAAGGTTTTATCTTTGTTAATTAAATGTTGTAGGGTATCCATGATTGTAGATAATTAAATTTGTCCTTACCAAAAAGTATAATAACAGAAAAAAGCGTGTTTGTTTTACTTAATTATTGTGGTGAACGATTCGTTTACATTTACTGATTGTGTAGGCTTAGTTCTGCTCACGTCTCATGAATCACCCTGTATATGTACATCCTCTTTATTACTCAACCACAAACAAAATTTACAATAAAAGACACATACCTAATTGGTATAATATAATACATAAAGCCAGATTTAAATGACATGCGGTCTTATCGCTAGAGAGCATAGAGAAATATAAGTAAAGAAAGAGTGGTAACTCCATACATCAGTTTTCTTAACAAAACGCAAGTTATTTCGTAGTCGACATCTAGCGTCAAGTAGCGGAATTATCAGTACCGCTACTTGACACCAGATGGCATAAAGTTTCGCTACTGACGAAAAATGTACTACTAAAACAATTTACAACTAATATTATAAGCAGAAGGAGTTGAAAATAGACTTCCGGTGCATCCGGTTATAATATTAGCTGAAAATTGTCGAGCATTAAAGTTTTACTTTGCCACGACATCTATTGTCAACTAGCAGAACTGATAATGTCCGATACTTGACGCTAGATGTCGACTTCGAAATAACTCGCATTTTGGTAAGAAAACTGGTGTATAGAGTTACTACGTGCTCTTTCTTTTTTCATGTAAGTGAATTACTGTTATTCTTTTTGAGAAAATAAAATATCTTTAAACCGAACTCGCGTTTTGGCAAGAAAACTGATGTATAGAATGGAGTTACCACTTTTTCTATACTTATATTTCTCTATGCTACAAATACAGGGAAAAATCTCAAAACTATAAATTTGAGGGTTATTTTTGGACCGTTAGCCATATTGTGCGAGGTGATTAGGTAGGCCATACTGAACAAGTTTTTCTATGGGACCAACTCCGAAATCACAAAAAAAAAATTGCCGTTTCATACATTTTGGTCGAGTGGATGTCGACGTTTTCTATGGGAAGGCCAAATTATTTTTTGGAATTTCGGTGTTGGTCCCATAGAAAAAGTTGTTCAGTATGACCTACCTAATCACCTCGCACAATATCGCTAACGGTCCAATAATGACTCTGTATAAAATAAGTTAAATTTGTACGGAACCCTCGGTGGGTGAGTCCGATTCGCACGTGTCCTGTGTATGTCTTACCCACAGACAATCCAACCTCTAGACATAGCATAGTCGCGCTACCCCCTCTGCCACACATACGGTAGCGTTACTCCATCTTCGAGTCAATCCCGTGCCGTGATTGGTCCGTGTCTTTGAACGGACCAATCACGGCACGGGATTCGCTCACCTCGTCCCCCCGCACCCCCGTATTTTTGGCAGCATTGGTTTCATGAAAGAATTGGCCTAAGCTCAGTCTAGAGGTTGGATTGTCAGTGGTCTTACCAGATGTGTGTCCCTGTGTTTGGCGAGCGAGTGCGCGTACTTGAACCGCTTGGGGCACTCGGGGCACGCGTGCCCCGGCGCCGCCCCGGCCGCGTGCGCCGCCACGTGCGCGCGCAGCGCCATCCACCCCGTCACCGACGCCTTGCATATTTTGCACTCGCGCACTCTAGTCGGGTGATATCTGGGGCAGATATTGAGTTATTATTACTTCGTATATAGGTGTAATACCAAGCAATGAAATAGGGTATTTGACACATGTTGAATTTTATAACTAAATCAAGTTAAATAGATAGAAAATGAGCAATTTATCACAATACATTGGAGATTTAAAAAAAATATCTGGGTGACCGAGCTTCCTCGGAAAACATATAAACACTCGAAAATGCGCGTTTTCCCAGAGATAAGACCTAGCTAGATCGATTTTTCGCCCCCGAAAACCCCCATATAGCAAATTTCATCGAAATCGTTAGAGCCGTTTCCGAGATTGCCGAAATATATATATAAATAAATAAATAAACAAGAATTGCTCGTTTAAAGGTATTAGATTAGATAGATAGATTAGATATACGGGGATAATCAAGACCTTAAAGTTAAAAAAAAAACTTCCAAATAGATAAAAATTATGGTACCATTCGATTCCCTACCATAAAATATTGTATGCCAACAATATACATAAACGCAATATTTCACCGACATAATCGCAATTTCCTTGTTTTCCGTACATCGTAACGGCTTCTAACGTTACATAGTGACGTCACAATATATTACCACTAGCTTTCGCCCGCGACTTCGTCTGCGTGGAGTTAGTAATTTGGACAGCTTATTTTTACCCAATCTGTTTTTAATCAATTTCCCATACAAATTTCCACCTCCCTTTTCACCCCCATAAACGGTGATTTCTAAGATAAAAACTAGCCTATGTCCTTCCCTGAGACCCAAACTATCTCCATACCAAATTACAATCGGTTCAGCGGTTTAAGCGTGAAGAGGTAACAGACAGACACACTTTCGCATTTATAATATTATTAGTATGGATTTTGTATGGACATTTTGTACTTTTTATACGTATGGAGAATTGGGGAATCATTAAAATAATTGGGTAATAGATACTTACTTCTGCCGGTGGTTTTTGAGGCTGCTTTTAACTGAAAACACCTTGTCGCAGTCCTTACACGGGTGCGCTTCGCCCTCGGCGCCATCTTTCACTTCTTTGGCGTTCAATCTAAAAAAAAAACCGGCCAAGTGCGAGTCGGACTCGCGCACGGAGGGTTCCGCACCATCAACAAAAAATAGAGCAAAACAAGCAAAAAAACGGTCACCCATCCAAATACTGACCCCGCCCGACGTTGCTTAACTTCGGACAAAAATCACGTTTGTTGTATGGGAGCCCCACTTAAATCTTTATTTTATTCCGTTTTTAGTATTTGTTGATATATTATAGCGGCAACAGAAATACATCATCTGTGAAAATTTCAACTGTCTAGCTATCACGGTTCGTGAGATACAGCCTGGTGACAGACGGACGGACGGACGGACGGACGGACGGACGGATGGATGGACGGACGGACGGACGGACAGCGGAGTCTTAGTAATAGGGTCCCGTTTTTACCCTTTGGGTACGGAACCCTAAAAGTTATCAATCAATCAATCATTTATTTATTTCTTGAATGTGGTACAATAAACATGTTATAAAACGATTTCTGAACAGCACATACTGCCTGAATAGGCATAGAAATACTGAGTATTACCTATTATGACTAGATTCTTATGACCTATCATGCAGTATGCAAAAATAAGACATTTACGACCTTATACTAAATTTAATAAAATTTAATAAAGCGGCATATAGTCTGAAAATTCTTTCAATGAGTAAAAAGCATTCTATACCAAAAAATTCCAACAAATATTTCCTAAATAGACGCATTTCGGATTCTATAGGTACTCTGGAAAACCCACTTCGTTCGGGAGGACCTTTCGCGCCTACATTTTTAAAAATTTCCGCCTGTTTCTTATACCATGTCCAAAGAGAATTAAGCAGACATAGAGTGCTCCATAATTACATCAGTTTTGTTACCATTACGTCTGTTATTTTATAATTCTGCTACTCGATGCTAGATGTCGACTATGAAAATAATAATCGTTTTGGTAACAAAACTGATGTATGTAGTGAGCATTCTTGTCTATGGTTTTGCGTAATATTCCTTATCAATTAAGAAATAGAGCGCGGTGCGCCAAACTGGTTACTCCAGTTTAGCGCATTTATAGGTAACATTGTAATTGTTTTATACAGGGATGTTGCGGATGCCGATTTTTTGACATCCGCGGATGCGGATTTTTAAAGGCTCACATCCGCGGACGCGGATGCGGATGTCAAGATAGGTACATAAAAAACGTCAAATATTACATTTTAGTAATTTTTATTTCAGTAAACCGGCCAAGTGCGAGTCGGACTCGCGTTCCAAGGGTTCCGTACATTAAGTCCCACTCACGCTTGACTGCTAATTTCTAATAGGTTTTTTGGCTAATGACTAAATTACCTAGCAGTCTAGCACTTACGCCGATGCTAAGACGTTCCTGTACCGACCTGTTCCACATCTGCATCCGCATTCAATGCGCATCGATTTTATGCGGATGCGGATGCAGATGCGGATGTTGAAAATAATGCGGAAGTTCCGCGGTTGCGGATACGGATATTCGCAACATCCCTGGTTTTATATATGAATAAATGAATGAATACATAATAAAATAAAGCACATAATTTACCTTTCAACGATCCTAGCTTCTCTCTTCATACTCTTCTTGAGCTCTCTCTCTTTCTCCATTCTGTGTCTCGTCTCGCTGGTCAATCCGAACGTGTGCCATCTCGTGTGGACCAGGAACCGCTTCGGGTGTCTAAAGACGACCCCACAGTGTGAGCATTCGAAGTAGGTCTTTGGATTTGAGCCTGGAATAGAATAGGCCGTATTCCATAGACTAGGAATCCTCTAGACGGAGTTTAGAGCAATCATGAAACCGATGCTGCCAAAAATGGTGGGGTGCGGGGGACGAGGTGAGCGAGTCCCGTGCCGTGATTGGTCCGTTCAAACCATAGAGAAAAAAATACATAGAGTGCTCACTCCATACATCAGTTTTAGTACCAAAAAGACTATTAGCATCTAGCATCGAGTAGCGGAACTATCAGTACTGCTACTTGACAATAGATGTAGCACCGACCGGAAAGTCTTATGCTGTTGAGATAAGACTTTCCGGTTGGTGCTACATCTATTGTCAAGTAGCAGTACTGATAGTTCCGCTACTCGATGTTAGATGTAGACACTGAAATTAATAGTCTGAACTGATGTATGGAGTGAGCACTCTTGTCTTACTATATTTCTCTTACTGGTTCAAACACACGGACGTCACACAAAGACACTTTGACTCGAAGATGGAGTAAAACTACTGTATATTTGTGGCAGAGGGGGTAGCGCTACTATGCTCAGTCTAGAGGATGTCTTGTCTGTGTATTACTGCAATGTTCTGCCGCCAGAGTGCAGCACTAGTGCCCATCGTAAACCATAGGCCATAGAGTAACTTACTTACTGTGCCGTAAATTGTTTTTTGACAAGTTTTCACAGACAATAAAATATGACATTGATACATCAAGGCGGTTTGTTTACAAAGGGCCTACCGGGAAACGCGAAAAGTGAAACTCGGCTATCTGCTTCTTTATCACTCGAATATGCAAGTGATAGAGAGGTTAGATAACAAAATTTCGTCTCTCTCGTCTGCGGTAGACCCTCAGATTGTGATGGATTGTGGTAGTGGCGTCCCTTATGCAGAGTTTCATAAAAAATATAAATAATAATTCTGTAAGCGTAGGTAGTTATTTAAGCGCAAAAGTTTCTTATAGGCGATTTGTACATTGTGGTTACTTTTTTTATTTGAATTATTTTAAAATCCTTAACTGAATAAAATGAACAGATTTTAATAAAAACATTTCTAAGAACCACCGCTCAAAAACTTGTTTATAAACAAAAAAAATAGTAGCAACTGCTTTACAAATATAGTTTGGCAAAGGACTGTCTCATTTCAACTGTGTCTTTGTCTTACACTAGTACTAAGGTCATACTGAAAGTTCCTGGACTGGCCACTTAGAAAAAATAAGTTTTCTCATATATCAGAATCCAGAAACTTTCAGTATGACCATAGAGAAAAAAATACATAGAGTGCTCACTCCATACATCAGTTCAGACTATTAATTTCAGTGTCTGCATCTAGCATCGAGTAGCGGAACTACCAGTACTGCTACTTGACAATAGATGTAGCACCGACCGGAAAGTCTTATCTCAACAGCATAAGACTTTCCGGTTGGTGGCGACATCTATTGTCAAGTAGCAGTATTGATAGTTCCGCTACTCGATGCTAGATGCTAATAGTCTTTTTGGTACTAAAACTGATGTATGGAGTGAGCACTCTATGTATTTTTTTCTCTATGGTATGACCCACGTACTAGCACCCAAAAGAAAAGGATGAGTATAGTTTTTTTGTTCTTATTTACTGACAATTTGGTTTGACCAACTATAATTATTAAAAACCGCATATAAATTTAATACACACACACACACACACACACACACACACACACACACACACACACACAAACACATACACGCACGCACGCACCTACACTAATCTTCAAATCAAGGGTGAACAGGCACCTTCTGGGCGGGCTCGCTCCATTGTAGGCCACGTCTTCGCCTCGGCTAGTCTGTGGTCATGAGTAAGCCCATTTATAATTTATAAAAAAAAATCATACCCTTTTTCGCAGCCTCCTTAGCTACTGCCACATTATTCTCATCAATTATAACTGCATCAGCGTCTATAACATCTCTCGGTATAGCGTTACTGTCTTTTAGGAATGGTCGACTCTGGCTTTTGTTGCATTCCACCAGCTCCATCTATAAGTAAGAAAGAGTTGTTTATTTTTGGCTAGTGCAGTGGTTCCTAACCTTTTCAGTCCGGTCACCCCTATGACTAGGGAACCTGATTTTCCCCCTCCTCCCAATGGTAATAAAAAATAAAATGTGTACGTTTGTTGTATTGTTATATTAGGTTAGCTTATTACCCCCGTAAAATACCAGTTTTACCCCCACGGGGGTAATTACCCCCAGGTTAGGAACCACTCTAGTGTCTAGTGACATGAGATAAAAATTCTGCTGCGAGTCTATTATTTGAAATAAAGATATTTTCAAAACTCTTTCCAATTAGATTTTTTTTGTATTAATAATCAGTAACATATTAATTATTTAATTCATGCCACCAGTGGCATCCAGATTCCAAAATAAATCTTCCCATAAATCAGCCCAAAAAGAGATTAACAATGTTCAATGATCACGCATGAGAAGTTGAAAACTTACATAAAGTGTCATTCAATAGAACTTGCTATGTAAACAAAAGTTACTAGTAAATTGATATTCAGTGTCAACCCTTTGATCGCCTAAGACGCGCGCAGCTACAGCCCAATATCAACCTTCGTGCATTCCGACAAGGTTCACAATGACGCGCCGCGCACAATAAGTGTGGTGTTCAAAGAGTTAAAAAAATAGAAGAAAAAGAGTACCTTTACGTGGACAACATCTTCAATAATCTCATTCTTAATGTCAACTTCTGCTATTAAGTCTTCTTTCTCTGAAACAGACCCATCCTCTCTCTGTCTTTCCTCTTTTTCCGTCTGGTTATTATTTATAAGACTCCGTCTTAAAGGTTTGCATTGAATTTCGCTCTGTATTTTAGTTATTTCATTGTCAGTTTTACTAAAATCATCGGGCAATTCATTAATGACCGTTTTCTTTGTTTTAGTATGATCTTGTTCCAGATTTTGTAGTTTTGTATTTAAATCAATAGATTTGGTTGGGGAGTTATTACTGGTCAAATTTAAACCATGGATTTCAGATTTTGTATCTTTAATTTCCAATATTTTTCTTAGCAAATCGGTATTGGAATTAGAGTCATGTGTGCTTATATTATGACTTAAATTAACATTTGTGCTTTGTAACTCTTCGTCTATTCTATGTAATTTCGTGTTTCTCATATCCAAACTAGATTTGTTTAATGTGTTATTTAAAATAGATTCAGTATTCACATTTTTTAACTTATCTTTAGGTGTACTATTTATAAGTATATCTTCAATAAGTTTCACAGTATTCTCTAAGCTTTTTCTTCTATTAGCGTCAATCAAAGATTTTTCTGGTACTTTTATTGAATTGTAGAATGGATTTTCTTGTACTGTATTATACTGAGCATGATTTGTCTCCAGTCCTTGATGTTTTTGGTACGCTTTAGTATGTGATTGAGGTATATTTATTGGTACCTTCCGACTGAGACTCTCAATGTAATGCAAGTTGTTTACATCGAACTTTTTGCTTTCCGAATTGTGGTAATTCATCAAACTAGGCCCGTGTTCGCTGTGTGTATTCAAATTCATGGGCAGAATGTTGTTTTCAAGACTGCTTGGCGTCGTATTATGTGGCAAATTAGGATTTGGATGGACATAGTTTGTTTCAAAGTTCAGGTGATGATAATTTGGAAAAGGGCTCATGGGATGCCCCATATTGAACGGCGGGTGACCGAATGATCGATAATCCGGTATATCGTAAACAGGGGCTGCAGTTTCAGGTGCTTGTTGAGGCATTTTGGGCAAGTTACTCAAGTTTTGCCCTAAATTCATTGGATTTGACATTTGAGCCATATTCACAGGCATTCCCATATTTATAGGTACATCGTTCGGCCCGTAAGGCCCACTGTTGTGTAACATAACTAGTTCAACACTCAAATAAACACACTATTTAGATTTAAAGTCCATTTTGTGAGTTAAAATCGTAAAGTAAACACGAACGCAAACAGTGTAGAAAGCCATTTTGACATATTTCTCGTCCACCCAAAAACCGGTGATAAATAAGTGATAAGGATTGACTTTGTACATGGATTCCGGTTTATTAAAATCGATCGATTGGTTGATTCGGCATTTTTTATGATTAAATATCATTCAAAATCTTAGTACTACTTAGATTGAGTAATATGCTAAACGTTATTTATGATGAAAACACAAAGTAAAAACTGAATGCGCATAAATAAATAATGGGAATACGATATGTCGTTTACCTCAAACCGGTAATGCGTAGCACTGATGCATCACTAGAACAATGTTGTTCTCATTGATTTTTTTACCGGTTTTCAGTCATTGTCGCTTTGGCATTTGTCAAAGATGGCTGTATTCGTAGTTTGTGTACTTTAAATGAATTATTTACGCGTGAATCACTAACTGGATTTACAAACATCCTTTAATTACTCAATTAAACTGATTAAAAATGGCGTTGAGCGCCAAAGCGGAAGATTACTTCCGTACAATGAACCCGCTGGCTGCAAAAATGTACGAAGACATTAGCGAGGCCAAAAACTCTTATGAAAACATCTGGGATACGCTCACTGAGAAGGAAAAGGTATGTATATATGCTTCCTTGTTTACCGTTTTCTATTATTTAACCGCTGTTTGCATTCTAAAGTAAGATTTATGTAAGAATCTTGCACCGATGCAGTATTTTCATATACATCAGGCCATTGCCCCGTAATTATAAATAACTGCCTCTTCGAGTGATAGTGTGGTATTAAACTCACGTTAGTGAACATTAAATAGCGGGGAAACGCATGCCACTCAGTTTTAATTATCACTTATGATCTTAGAGATAACAGTATTTGAGCTTTTTATTTAAATCCTCTAAAATTAGTAGTATAGTAAGTGATTAAAAATAGATTTATGTCCGTTTTTGTACACGTTGTACAACATTCTAACCCCGCCTGTGAAGTCGATGGTCCTGGGTTCGAATCCCGGTAAGGGCTTTTATTTGTGCGATGAATACAAATATTTGTTCTCGAGTCATGGGTGTTTTCTATGTAAGTATGTATTTATCTATATAAGTATGTATATCGTCGCCTAGCACCCATAGTACAAGCTTTGCTTAGTTTGAGGCTAGGTTGATCTGTGTAAGATGTCTCCTAATATTTATTTATTTGTTTATTTATTAATTGTGCTAATATTGTCCCCTGGCTGGCTGGATGGTGATGACACAGGATAACAACAATAAGTAGTTGATTAAATTTTTAATTTTTTACAAGCAGAAACGTCTGCGACTGATGCTATTAAGTTTAGAATAAATTTAAAAGTGGAAAAATTACTGTCTAGGGTGAGACTTGAACTCCAGAGTCAGTGTCTTATCCAGAGGCCGTGAATTCAAGTCTCACCCAAGACAGTAATTTTTCCACTTTTAAATTTATTCTGAACTTAATAAGTAGTTGATTGACCCTTATATTTGTTTACTTCTCTTTTAGTTAATATTATGTATCTGATTCCCCTGAATTAGAATTAGTTTGTAATATTTCCGCTAAATTGTAAAACATGCTGTGTACACTTGTTTTGGATCTCGTGCTAGATTTAAGCCATAATGTACAATTGTATTACCCATGATATTGTACGATGTCTGTTTAGTGTACCTAATAAAGTAAAATAAAATAAAATAAAAAATTACTTTTGTTCCAGACTGAAATAATAAACGAATCAATCATAAAACCCGAAATCTCTCTAAAATACGCTCTACTTGACACGCTAGAGTTCGATTTAGACAACCCGCCGGTCCGCAAAGATGACCTCATGTCGTTCTTCGGGCGAGACCACGGGCAGAGGATGATTCAGGATGAGAATAGTTCGTATAGGGACGAGCATTCTGCTCCGTTCCTGTATCAGACTAAGAGCCAGCTAAATCTTTGTGTTTTGAGTGAACACAGGTATGTTTATCTATTAAGCCCTTTTGTTCTGAGTTAAGAGTATGTCTCTTAACTCAGTGTGCGCTTGGCAAAGTCCTCTAGCTCTTTCCATTGGGGTCTGTCGTGGGCCACTGTTCTCCAGTTCGGGCCGCTGTGAGTTTGAGTTCATCCTCCCATTTTGTTTAGGTATGTTAAGTACATATTAATATTATAAATGCGAAAGTGTTTGTCTGTCTGTCTGTTACCTCTTCACGTTTAAACTGCTGAACCAATTTAGTTGAAATAATGACTCGCCTAATTAATTACCTGGTGGACGAAAACTAGAGCCTGGTAGAAACTAAACTGCTTACTAACTTATTGTCAAATTTGCCAGGCCTCCAAAAGAGCCGCCCACATCGCCGCCCCCCGTCATGTCAGAACTAGCGATGTCCCACTCGAAGGTAGTCAGCGAACTGAAGAACGCCCTGAAGTCACACGACATCCTGAAGTATAAGGAGCCTCAGGAGAAGGACTCGCCTGGATTCATTACCAAATTTATGGGTGAGACAGTTTTTATTTGCGTCTTGTCCTTTATAAAGGACATGTGGTTTTCACAAGACATGTCGCATCAGTGTACGGAACGGAAGTCAAAAAATGGTGTTTGGAGACCCTTATTCGTTTTGAAAGACCTATCCAACGATACCCCACACAATTTTTTTTTACTTTGTCATATCTTTGTTGTGTTGACGTTAGAGGTCGACTATGAAACAACTCGCGTTTTAGTAAGAAAACTGATGTATGGAGTTACCACTCTTTCTTTACTTATATTTCTCTATGATCTGTCTGTACATATCAATTTTAGGTAACTTCAAAGCCAAAGACGAGGAGCGCGAGTGCCTAGTGGGAGGCGCGGCGGCGCAGATAGTAGCCTCTAGTGAGAACTTCTTCCGGACCAACTTCAAGAGTCCGCACTCGGAGAACAAGTTTGAGAACTATAGGAGTAGCATTGCGAAGAGCAGCAGCGGTGAGTACTAGTGCTACATTTATAACCTTGTAAATCCCGATGTCCTTTTAAAAGGACAAAATTCAAAACAGCAAAAATGACTGGGAGTTGAGAGGATAGTGGTGTCTAGCGGGAACTTCTTCCGCACCAACTTCAAGAGTCCGCACTCGCAGAAAACAAGTTTGAGAACTATAGGAGTAGTATTGCGAAAAGCAGTAGCGGTAAGTACTACTACTACTAGTACTACATTTATAACCTTCTAAATCCGAATGTCCTTTTAAAAGGACACAATTCAAAACTGCAAAAATGACTGGGAGTTGACAGGATAGTGGTGTCTAGCGGGAACTTCTTCCGCACCAACTTCAAGAGTCCGCACTCGGAGAGAACAAGTTTGAGAACTATAGGAGTAGTATTGCGAAAAGCAGTAGCGGTAAGTACTACTACTACTAGTACTACATTTATAACCTTCTAAATCCGAATGTCCTTTTAAAAGGACACAATTCAAAACTGCAAAAATGACTCTGGGACTTGGGAGGATAGGTCTAGTGAGAACTTCTTCCGGACCAACTTCAAGAGCCCGCACTCTGAGACCAAGTTCGAGAACTATGGGAGTAGCATTGCGAAGAGCAGCAGTGGTGAGTACCCACTATATTTACCCTTTGAAGTCCTAATGTCCTTTTAAAAGGACAAGTTCAAATCTAATTTTGAACTATAATAGAATAAAAGGTTCCCAATAAAAAAATGAATATGATTGAACATTAAATTATAGAAACATCTTTATAATAATAATTATATTATTAGTAGGATAGGTACACTTGCCTTACGCATAGGTATTTCTTGGTAACGGTTTCAACACACCACATTGAATATGAGTTGATAAAACACGTACCTAATATAATATGTTACTCATAACATATAATATGTTAGCTTAGGCATTATGCCAATGCGTTAGGTCATCCATGTAGCTACTAACTGTATAAACTATGTGCTTCTAGCCTATTTATCACATTAAGCGTTTATTGTGACCTTTTTTGCCACTTTTTGAAAATGAAAATGAAGAATGATTTATTTAGGTATCAAAAATGCATCTTTTTACATTGTTATTTCTACTCAGAATCACGAGCTATTTCGATCCTAATGGGATAAAAAAATGTCCCAGAGCTTATTTCCTATTGTGTTACCATTTCCCCATATACTTTGTATGGCGGCAACAAAAAGGAAAGTGAATAATTTTAGGACGATTTTTATCTCCTATAAGGATGAAAAGGGCTCGGGATCCTGACTAGAAATAACACAAAAGTGGCAAAAAAGGTCATAATACATAAAAATGGAAAAAAAAAGAAACGCTAATTTAATCCTCAGTCAAAGTGTAAAAGTAACATTGGACCGACGCCTTTGATGTTTGCGTAAATGCCGACACCGCACAAGAACACAGTAGCACAGAATAAGTAATAGTAGTATTATCATACAGAACGGCCACGCACCGCCCCGCCCAGACTCGCATTACCTCACCCCGCGACATGAATCTGGCGGACTTCTGGCGTGCTCCCAGTAAAGCGACTTACCCACACATACACAATGACGCGTGTACAGACGTGCCGCGCACACATATAAACTGTGACAGTAGGGTTGTCATTGTCACAGACTTTTACGCAGCTGCCCAAGACTTATACTTGACTTACTATAAGGGCTCATTTAAACGGCGCGCGAACTCGCATGCGATTTTAATTACATTGCGGACCATTGAGGTTACATCAATTCAGCCGACCGATCAAATAACGCAATGTAATGAAACTCGCATGCGAGTTCTCGCACCGTCTAAATGAGCCCTACGACACGCTAGCCCTGAGGGTAGTACCGAGCTACTAACAATGGGGATGTATGCAGCTCGGGTGCGCGCGATCTTCGCCTCCCGCACGATTTCCCTGTCAGACGGCTTCGTCGAATGACTATTGTTTTATATACTGTGCCTAGCTAGTGCCTCACTAAACACTAGGTATCTGGATTCTTGTGATTCATATCAGTTATCTAATTAGTATGGATGAGACATACCTATTTAAGCATGTAGATAAGCTAATGAGTTATACGAATAACAAAGGAACAGGCCACTAGATTAATAATTAAACAAAGTATACTATATTATGTATGGCTGTACTGAGTCATAATGCGATCTACTCTACAGCAATGAGCTAAAGTCACACCAAGATACGTCTGCAACGATTTATAGCACACGCAGTGCAAGTGTTATTTTAAACGTCAAACTTCTATGAAATTATCACTACATAGTATAAAAGTCGCTTCCCGCTGTCTGTCTGTCCCTGTGTATGCTTAGATCTTTAAAACTACGCAACGGATTTTGATGCGTTTTTAATAGATAGAGTGATTCAAGAGGAAGGTTTATGAATAATTTGTTAACCCGTGCGAAGCCGGGGCGGGTCGCTAGTGACGTATAAATAACACTGCGTCATTCTAGTCATGTCTAGACAGGGCAATCGTGCGGAGTGCGAGGGGTGGGTCGCGCGCACCCGAGCTGCATACATCGCCATTGTTAGTAGCTCGGTACTACTTCAATATCTGTGCTCATCACACAAATAAATGCCCTCACCGAAATTGGAACCAAGGCTCGGAACCGGTTTTTTCTTCATACAAAAAAATACCGGTATTATTACGTTCTTTGGTTTATTATTTCATTTTTATTGGGACAATCTAATAATACGAAGTTGTGACCTAAATACATGATTCAGTCCTACGTAAAGAGCATAACATAATTAAATATATTGGGCTATTTTGGGTTTTACAAAAAAACCGGTTCCGAGCCCTGATTGGAACCCAGGGCCATCGGCTTCACAGGCAGATTCACTACCCACTAGGCCAGACTCGTCAAACAAGTATGTTTGACAACTTTTTTATCTGTTCCAGATCTTTCCGAAGAGAACCGCGGCCTCCTTTCCTCGAGCCAAGCTTCCTCGGGCACGGATTTCCAGTCCACGGAGACCTTAACCGAATCCGTGCCAAAGACGGGCTACGATTTCCTGGACAACTGGTAACGGCCCGGTCAACGTCAGGTCTACATTTCGTGACGCGATTGCCTTTTAGCAGGGGTCACCGATTAGTTTCTTCAGGGGTCCGGTTCTTAAAATAAAATTACCATCGGTCTGTTTCTCCTTGAGTTTATTAAATACTAGCGACCCGCCCCGGCTTCGCACGGGTTAACAAATTATACATAAACCTATAAGCATACATAGGGATAGATAGACAGTGGGAAGCGACTTTGTTTTATACTATGTAGTGATAACTTTAAACAAGCAATTCTTGTGTTTATGTATTTATAGTATAGAGTCTGTGTGACTCTATACCAAAGCTCGGAACCGGTTTTTTCTTCATACAAAAAATACCGGTATTATTTCGTTCTTTTTCGTTCTTTGGATTATAATTTCATTTTTAATGGGACAATCTAATAATACGAAGGTGTTACCTAAATACATGATTCATGACTACGTAAAGAGCATAAAATAATTAAAAATACTGGGCTATTTTGGGTTTTACAGAAAAAACCGGTTCCGAGCCCTGCTCTATACTACTAAATAAACAAGTTGGCCCATTATAAAACAAATAACTATTATTAATTATAAGTTCTAAAATATAAAAGAATCTCAAGTGGACAATGTTGTTCAAAACGTTAGGGTTTAAAAAGTACATTTTATATTATTAATTACATATTGCTTGTGTTGCAAAATTAAATACTAGAGTATTACCTCTTTTCCAAAATGTATGTACCTACCTAATATCCTGAAGAAAAAACTGTGTCGGTTAACAGTTTTAAACTTTTTACAGTACATCTGGATTTTTTATTTATTTTTTACTTGTATGTACATCTGGTGATCCATTACGATACCCTGTGCTATGCTATAATAAGCACATTACGTAACTACAACTACGTCGAAAATTTGTACTGTAAAACATTGTACGATATACGAGTGCGAAATGCCTTATTTTCGCACTTGTATCGTAAATAAATAATTAACTATTATGTATATGACAATTAGCTATGTATAATGCTGACAATTTTGTACTTTATGTTAATATTATGGATTATAACATATACTTATTTTGCATCAATTGCGTTAGTATTATCGCTTGCCAAATATTAAAATTAGTTATACTAATCAGTGGAAGGCCTGTAGCTTAACCCTTTCGACGCTGTGTCAAACACAAAAGCCGTCACTCAGGCGCAAGGCTCGGAACCGGTTAAAAAAATTGCGGTAAATACAGGTTTATTTCGGTTTTACACCGAACTTTCATAAGAACGCGAACGTTTTAAGATCATTATTTTAATCTAAGTAAACCGGTTTATTCGACGAGCGACGAGACGGCCGGCCGGCCCGGCTGTGTGCCGCGTAAACATAGAAACGAATATAGGAAGAAACCGGTTTTATTGTTCTAAACCGGTTAATCAGACAAGAGCTTTGGAAATTTTCTTCTAAAAACCGGTAAACCGAAATTAAAAGGTTTTGCGCCAAGTACATGATAACGGTTTGGAAAAATAACCGGTTTCCGAACGTTGTTCGGACGCCACGTCACCGAAACGTCAAAACTGAAATTGAACTTTATGCATATGCACGTAGGTCTATGTTGCTCTGTGGTCTGCGACGGATTAATCCGTCTTTGACGTTCACCTGCGGTGCGGATATATCCGTCGTTGGCGTCGAAAAGGTTAACACCTAGTGTATGTGAGAATTAATTTCTCCTAGTCTCTATGAAATGTCACTAGAGTGGTCCAGTTAGATACTCATATTTTAATTACTACATACATGTGTAAGTTTTTTTATGTAATATTATTACTTACTGGTTATGTAATTATTGTATAGGCTCTAAAATGAATGTCAAGTGGAGGAAACATCTTCCAATAATAAACCTTAACTTAGTGCGTTAAAGGTTGCTATTTCAATGACAAACCATGGTTTCTTATATCTTTTTGATTAAGGACTATGGCTCACGAATGAAATTGCCCATAGCCAAGGAAATTTATGATTGAACATAGACAACAATCAGAGCCATAGACATACATATAAATCTGTCATACTCTACCTTTTATTATGAGGGCCATAAAGACTATTTTGCCTTGTAGCCCCGGACCGCAAGATGAATTTGCTTAAAGGTGATAGTCGGATGGCAAGGTTATGTATCTATACCAGCGGCGGTAGCACGGTCGCATTTTTATCGCTTGTCACCATGTCGCGTTCTAACAAGTATGTAAGGCGATGAAAATGGAACCATGCTGCGCCCGCAGAATCACCTGGCGGGCCACCTAATAGCCCAGCAGGCCGCAGGTTGAGTACCGCTGATCTAAATGTATTCTTGAATTGTGAGTTTAGATCATAAATTCATAAGCAGTGTCAGGGTTAAAGATTTTATTTGCATTTACGAATCTCGGTAAAGTCTGATTTTATTATAATTTATGCTAGTTATGTCATAGAGAAATAAGTAAGCACAGAGTGCTCGCTCCATATATCAGTTTTCTTATTAAAACGCTTATTATTTTCGTAGTCGACCTCTAGCGTCAAGTAGCGGATTTATCAGTACTGCTACTTGACAATAGATGTCGCGACGATCGAAAAGTCAAATGCTCAACAATTTTCAGCTAATATTATAAATATAACTCTATTTTCAACTCCTGCTTATAATATTAGTTGTAAATTGTTGAGCAATACACTTTTCGTCAGTCGCGACATCTAGTCTTTTTAAGTTAAGATTAGTAGTTAAGTTTAGTATGTAATACAATGTCTTTTTACTGAAATAAACAGTTTAAATTTTAAATTTTTTTTTTAGTGCCAAGTAGCGGTACTGATAAATTCGCTACTTGACGCTAGATGTCGACTAGATGTTTTGGTAACAAAACTTATGTATGGAGTTACCACTCTTTCTTTACTTAACCTTTTGAACGCCACAGACGGCATATGACGTCAACGCAAAATCGTGACAACGACGCCAAAGACGGCATTTGACGTCGATCGTTTTTTGATGAAAATCTACTGAAAAACACCCCACTTTTAGGTTGGCATTATTTATTCACAAAACTAAATTTTACCCCCGTGGCGTCCGTGGCACGGCAAATGGATGTGCCGTTTGGCGTTCAAAAGATTAAGTATATTTCTCTATGGTTATGTATAGAAATTGGTGTGCTCTCAAAATTGTTCTAGTATTTGTTGTTTATGCTTTGTTTTGAAACGATATTTATTATGTTGTAAATCCAAATATATGATAGTTCTCTTATTGGTTGTTTTATTGTAATAATAGCGTCTCGCCCCGGCTTCGCACGGGTTACACAAAACCTTAAGAGCCCATCAACGTGCACACTAGCGCCACTGCTAAATAATCGTGATCATTTAAATTTAACGAAATATATTTAAAAAAGGGGGCCGTTACGTACTGTATCTTGTATCAAAGTACCTTTTGAATAAATCAAACTAGTTTCTATGTTGCTGGATTCGTCAATCTATGAACTGAAAACAAAAACGGCCGTTTTAACTTTGGACGCATAGATTGACGAATCCAGCAACATAGAAACTAGTTTGATGTATTCAAAAGGTACTTTAATACAAGATACAGTACGTAGCGGCCCCCTTTTTTAAATATATTTCATTAAATTTAAATAATCACGATTATTCAGCAGTGGCGCTAGTGTGCACGTTGATGGGCTCTTAACAAATCTTCCTTTCTTCCTCAAGAATCACTCTATTGATAGGTGAAAACCGCATGAAAATCCGTTCAGTAGTTTTTGAGTTTATCGCGCACATACATACACACAGCAGACGCGGCGGTGTTACTAGCCCACAAAAAGGATATTTATATAAGTACCGGTATTAAAAGAAAACAAAACAATATCTCGAAAACTTTTAATCTTACATTAATACTTAAAGTACCATTAAACTTAAAAATAGAATCAACATACTCATGTACTATTAAAGTAATTCAGTTACAATGAAATATCTTTTACAAACAATTTGTAATTATAAAAAGACTGTAGAACTGTCATCTCCATTTATTACAAGAAATTCAGATTAAATTATTAATAATGATTTTAATCGTATAATAATAATCACAAGTGCGGAGCTGCGGAATTGTGAAAAAATGCGTTCAAAAATTGTCACTTGTATAAATGCGTGATTAGAACATTTAGAACCATTATTGATAATTTAATAATATCACCGAGAAATATAAGTAAAGAAAGTGCTAACTCCATACATCAGTTTTCTTACCAAAACGCGAGTTATTTCGTAGTCGACATCTAGCGTCAAGTAGCGGATTTATCAGTACCGCTACTTGACACTAGATGTCACGACTGTCGCGACTGACGAAAAGTGTATCGCTCAACAATTTACAACTAATATTACAAGCAGAAGAGTTCCGGTTAATCCGGCTATAATATTAGCTAAAAATTGTTGACCATTAGACTTTTCGTTCGCCGCGACATCTATTGTCATGTTATCATGTAGCAGTACTGATAAATTCGCTACTTGACGCTAGATGTCGACTACGAAAATAATAAGCGTTCTAGTAAGAAAATTGATGTATGGAGTGAGCACTGTATGCTTACTTATTTCTCTATGGCTGATCTTAGAAATTTCTAAAGATTTTGTACAAGATTTGTGGTACATAGAAAACTTCAATCACACACACAATTGCAGTTCAATACAAAATTTACATTAGAGCATACTGCTACTTGACAATAGATGTAGCACCGACCGGAAAGTCTTATGCTGTTGAGATAAGACTTTCCGGTCGGTGCTACATCTATTTTCAAGTAGCAGTACTGATAGTTCCGCTACTCGATGCTAGATGTAGACACTAAAATTAATAGTCTGAACTGATGTATGGAGTGAGCACTCTTGTCTTACTATATTTCTCTATGATTAGAGTAAGGACCCGCTGTCAATGTACAAAATTCTACGTGTTTTGCGTCCTGACTTTAGTAAGTTACTTAAATTTAAAATTACTGTGGAGATGACAATGCTTTTTTAATTTTTTGTAGTAAGCTTAATCTAGATGTCAAAGAGAATTTAATGTGTTAAAGGGTGTTTAAAAGGTACACTTAAATTGAAAAAAAAAAAAAAAAACGGGTTGCACTCCGGGAGTGCCGGCAGAAGTGAAAACTCAATGACATTGTAACAGTTTGTCGATCAGGTCACGTGTCCGTCTTACGAATTTTCAATCTGTCGGTCACGTGACCTGTCGCGAGTTTAACATTTTTTTCCCCACCTCAAAAAGTGCCAGCGCCGCTAAAGAAGTTTTCACTTGAAAAAAAAAGTACGCCAGCATCTCATGGATAAAGACATACTTCAGTGACAGTGTGGTAGTGTCACCATAAACGTAAAATTACTATGAAAGCATGAAGTTTAATAGCACTTGCACACTTTGTTTGCACCGGCATACTTAAATGTAAGATCAGTACGGATATGATGGTCGTTCTTGTCTACGTGACAGCGTGATAAAACGGTGTCCGTCACTTTCTTTCCCACGGTGTTAAACAGTGACAGTTATTTTATCACGTGGATAAAGATGGATAAAGCTATCCATAATAGGCTGGCAGGGGCCCGTTTCTCAAAAGCTTGTAACTTGTAATACAAGCGGATGTCACTTTTTGACAGCTTTTGTTAGAAAGGGCCTTCCACTTGTATTACAAGTTACAAGTTTTTGAGAAACGGGCACCTGAAATTATACTACTAATTTGTTCTCGTACATGTACATGGGAAAATTATGAAATTCAGTTAAACATAGAAACATGACAAAAGTTACTGCAGTATTTTTTTTACTGGGCAAGATTTTTCAGTTAAGAATTTCAGTGACATATACATATACATATATAGTCTGTTAAACAACTTTGTCAGTAGAAAAAGGCGCGACATTCAAATTTTTTATGGGATGAAATCCTTCGCGCCTACGTTTTTTAAATTTGCCGCTTTTTTTCTACTGACGGAAATGGCTTGACAGACTATAGCAACATTTATTTTAGAAACACCCTTTGAACTTGTTTATTTTATATTATGATTCACAATATAAAATAAACTCTTACTTATTAAAATAAAGGTCCCTATAATCCACAGTATATCTACATTAGCATTAATGCCACTTTACTAAGCGGTAGACATAGCACAAGTGCACCGCGACTGTCGCGCGAGTAATAGACTACCTGTCTTTTTTAACTGTATTAATTAGAAAGGGCCGGGCACTCTTAAGCTAAGCTATTTCTCACTTGTATGAAAACACAGTGCATCTTTAGCTGAAATGCAGCATTAATAAGGTATTTTATCTACACACATATAACCTCTATATAGAGTTCATAAACCGCAAATTACGGCCATCATAAAGATAAACTGTCTTGGTACAAATTTCTTATCTGTGAAAATGTTATTATTGCGTAATATAGTTGGTCAAACAAATTTGTCAGTAGATAAGAACAAAAAAAACAAACACTAAAGTCTATTTTTTTATTCGGTAGACTGAAATGACAGCTAATTGTATGAACATGAAATGTCATTTCATACTATTAACTGTCATTTCAGTCTACCGAATAAAAAAATAGACTTTACTCAACCTTTTATTTTACTTCGTTTTTTTTAGGATTAGAAATTTGGTAAACAATCTTGATGTGTCTTTTAATTGAAAAACATATTTTTAAAATAAGTTACGGTAAATATGTAACAATTATGAATCTAATACGATCTTTTATAATCTTCTGTTTTCATAAGTAATAGTTATTGATTTTTAAAAAGTGTTTTTCAATTAAAAGACACATCAAGATTGTTTACCAAATTTCTAATCCTAAAAAAAACGAAGAAGGTAGTATGATTCTCTCTGTCTGTTTGAAATGAGAGTCTTTTGACAAACTATAATAACGTCGACATCGATTTAATAATGACATTCAAATTTCGAACATCTCTGAAAAAAAGGAATTTGATTTTTCACCATTTGTAGTGTCACTCGAGATGACGTTTTATTGAGTGTGTGATCAAATGCCGCAACGGCGGTCGTAACATGCGGTTCCTGAACACATTATAGAGCTTATATTTGTATAGATAAAGCAGAGCATATAATTGTACATAAAAAACTCATGTGGTATTTTTATGAAACTCGCCTGTAGCTCGTTTCATAAACCCACACGTTTTTTAACATTTCATTATGTAGCAGTCACATAATTTATTAACAGTATTTATTTATCTCTGGTATCTATCGCAATTGCAAATATAATACTAATGTAAATTTAATGTAGATTATAGGGAGCATTGGGTATGGTCATTATACAAATGATTATTTTAATACTTTGTCTCTTGCATTGCTATAGGATCAGCAAATCATACATTGCAGAAGTCCGTTAATCCGTTAATCGTTAATTAACGAAGTTAAGTTTTCGAGTAACGGATTAACTTTTAAGTTAACTTTAAAAACCTGTAACGGACTTGTTAACTTCCGTTAACTTTCCTTAAGTCCGTTAATATAATACCTAAGTACCTACTCACACCAAGGCCGCGCCGCGCCGACCACGTTCCGACTAGTTTGCGTTAGGTTTGTATGCAGTGCAACTTTACATAGCCCGAATTTGTACTACTGACTAAGAGTCTAATATTGCTTACCCCGTGCGCCGTATTTAATTTGTTATTACGAGAGTATGACAGTGTCGATCGCGGCAACC
Organism: Cydia amplana; assembly: GCF_948474715.1. Lineage (NCBI taxonomy): Eukaryota > Metazoa > Arthropoda > Insecta > Lepidoptera > Tortricidae > Cydia > Cydia amplana. Next base: position 1,034,823 of record NC_086095.1, on the reverse strand, counting down.
TGATATAAGACACACGGGTGCGAGCGAGACAAATATAATAACTTACTTACTATTCAAGACCGAGCGGTCACACGACACGACGACACAACAATGGGATGAGTTTTATTTCCTATTGCGTATATTTGTATATTTACGATTTACCTTACCGTACCTTGTCTGAGTGACAAGAGGTATGAGGGTATTAGGTCCCTGACGATTTTCATTGATTGTCACTGTGACAAGGTACGAAACGGTACAGAAATTAAATTCTTACCATTACCAAATCTTACTATGGCGAGCATACTTCTTGTCTGTGTATGATATCCGTATCAAGATCCATCTTTTTAATTTTTTTTTTGAGATTGGCAGGAACTCATCTCAGATCATGAAATGTGAATATGTTTTGACGAGCCGCCTGATGGGAAGCGGTCATCGTCGCCCATGGACATCACAGGAGCCAATTAAGCATTGCGTAAAGACAAAGTAGTACAATAATCACAGTTTAAACGCTTCAGTCGCTCTGCCCGGCAGCTTGGCGCAGCAACACGTATATCTTCTCCTTGATCCAATCCTTGTTGTACGGTGCGTATGTGTTGGTGGATTTTTGGTACACTAGACAGCTGAGATCGGCAAGCTGAAATGGAATATAGCTTTTATTATACTCTGGAAACAAATACGTATGCGAATTTTCAGCTTCATCAGAAATCGGTAAGCGGTCCAAATTTATCTTGCAAGATTTGACCCGTACAAACATAGTTACATACATAGTTAAACAGGTACGTTGCAAGTTAAATAAAAGCTTGTAGCATTAGAAAATTTTCACAAATATACAAAAAGTTAAAACTTCAACAACTGAAAAATGAAGTATGCCATCTACCAGACTAATGAAAGATCTGTGTCCATCATTGGCCTTTATGTCTATTGCAGACGATTTATGGTGTAACACCATAGAGACACCGTTTTTGGTGGGTGAATAGACCGATGCGAGACAAGACAGACAAGATCGGTGTTAAGCAGATCATCATTAAAAACCGGCCAAATGCGAGTCGGACTCGCGCACGGAGGGTTCCGCACCATCAACAAAATATAGAGCAAAAAAATCGTGTTTGTTGTATGGGAGCCCCCCTTAAATATTTATTTTATTTTTAGTATTTGTTGTTATAGCGGCAACAGAGATACATCATTTGTGAAAATTTCAGCTATCGCGGTTCATGAGATACAGCCTGGTGACAGACGGACGGACGGACGGATGGACAGCGAAGTCTTAGTAATAGGGTCCCGTTTATTACCCTTTGGGTACGGAACCCTAAAAAGCAATAAACTAAAAGAGGTGTACTCATTATTCTCATTAAGTTATTATTCCGAACAATATTTTAGCATAAAATCAATGACCACAACCCTTTACCGCATACGGAGCCATATATGATAGATATGAGATTCATCTCTATTGACAGCTATTAAAGTTCAAATTTAAACAAATATTTTTTGACGACTGGTCTGGCCTAGTGGGTAGTGACCCTGCCTGTTAAGCCGGGGTGCTGGGTTCGAATCCTGGTAAGAGATTTATTTGTGTGATTAACACAGATATTTGTTCCTGAGTCTTGGGTGTTTTCTATGTATTTATGTATTTGTATATTATATATATAGTTGTCTGAGTACCCACAACACAAGCCTTCTTGAGCTTACTGTGGGACTTAGTCAATCTGTGTAAGAAAGTCCTATAATATTTATATTTATTTATTTTTATTACATGCCGTAAGGGTTAACTATTTGTGTTGCTTTTACCTGATCAACAAAGTCGAATAGTTGCGAAATGTCGTAAGTGATAGTCGGCGTATTAGGGTTTCGTCGTTTTAGGTGCTCTTCATAAATCTTGCACACACCCTCCATGCAGTCATTTACGCTCTCGTAGTCTGAGTACGTCCTGGTCTCAGGCCTGGGCCCCGGTTGAACCAGCAATATTGTGTGAGACTGAAACGAGAAACATAACCTCACTTGCCGCCATTTTTTCCGTTGAAATATTTTATTTTGTCTGTAAAAAGTAAGTGTTACTTACCATTTCTGAGTTGTATTGTGTTTAGAGCTATATAATGCCGTGGAAGCTTGTCCCGCAAGTAGTTATTGGAGATGAAAATAAGATTGGTTTATGCCCGCTTTCCAGAAAAAAATGTTTGCACAAAATCGTGTACTTCTATAAGATTCGTTCAGAAACTGAGAAAAAAATGCAATAAAAATAGAATGGTAACACATCACACTTGAATTTGTAAATAATATAAAATAAGTATTCATTAATGTTTCTTAATGTTTAATGTTTTGTTTGTTTGTTTGTTTAATGTTTAATTAAGTAACGGAAGCGAAAGAGGTATGTCAGGATCGTAGCAAGTGGAAATCAGTGGTCTCTGCTTACCCCTCCGGGAAATAGGCGTGATTATATGTATGTATGTAAAGTTTCTTGGATTAAGTTTTTCCTTGCAATTTTTATGAAAGAATGTAATAATTTACTTAATGTTTAATTAATCTGAATAAAACAATCAGTGTACGCATTTCCAATGCATTTCTGAACGAAATAAAGGCAATCCATTCTACGCATACTTATTCTTGGCCAAAGAGTGAGTATTGAGTGGGCCAAAGCGATTAGGTTTATGTTAAGAGTGTTTATGAACTTTTAATTTCATTTAAGCCAGTAATTTATTGTTTTTGTTATAAGTTACAATTTACAATAACAAGATCAGCATTTTAGGACCAACTATCATGAGTAGGAACGTTAAAAATCTAAATGGCGGGATCAATTCTTCATTTGACACCATTTTACCCAATCATCGCAAGCGAAATCGAAGAACCTTATCTTCTATTGGTTGTTTTCCGAGATTATGTCAAACTCCCATGAACTAAATTTTTATATAAAAATAAATGTCAAAAAGTATGCAAAAAGTCAAAACAATGCTGAATTCTAAGATTTCCCAGATAATATTCCTAAATATTACAATAAATAGAAAGTAGTTTTGTTATAAAGTAACCAAAGTGAGATTTTGTATTAAATGCATGCATGTATATTTAGTTTATTCACTGTATAAGCAACCATACTTAAGTTACTTTAAACACGGCTAAAAATGGATCAAATCTCGCAAAATATCAACAACTTTGAATCTTTACTCAAGAACCGATTACCTAATAAGCGTCTAGCACTGTACGTTGGCAGTGAACACATAAATACTACTGAAACTAGTAAAATATCTGCCAAAGAAGTATTAGAGAATGTAAGAAGACAGGTAAAACTTATGCAGAATGCCGACATAGCGGACTACAAGCGAGTTGGTAATACTCTTAATAAGTACAAGAAGAGAGAGTTCGTGGCTCTTAACGAGATACCAGTTTATAAGGAGGTAAGTAAAATCTTCAAATAAATCTACTCCGCTTAAGTTCTCTTAGGATTGTGTTGAGGCTACTCATGACTAAACTGTGTTTTTACAAGCTTTTATTTAACTTGCTCTGTTAGTATGTATGTTAGTGTGAGTCAAAGCTTGTATTTTATATAAGACGACAATCCAATGACAAGGCAATATTATGCTGAACTGATGAGACAGGATGTGACCATGGGAACTCTGTAATAAAACACAAACTAATTATGTTTTGGATGGAATTAAAATGGAGGTGGGCTGGACATTTGGCTAGATACAAAGACAAAAGGTGGACTATTCAAACAACCAAATGGAAAGGCCCACTGGGCAAACGAAACTCAGGAAAACAAAGAAAACGATGGGTTGACGACATCATAGCAATTGCAGGAAAGACTTGGGAGAATAATGCTACCGACAAAGAGAAATGGAAAAAGATGGAGGAGGCTTTTACCCTTAAGGGATCACACATCGTGTAAACATAACAAAAGAACAGTCAATTTTTAAAACAGATGTGCGAGAAATGAAGCTATAATAATAATAAAAAAAAATTATGTTTTGGGTTGTTAGAATTGCCTTGATGAGCATAAGTTGTCTGTGGAAAGAAAAGTACAGTCAGCAAAAAATTATATCTCAGATACTAAAATCACAAACAACTAAGGTTAACTGGAAGAGATCCCTCAAAGGGATAAGTTCGCCTTTGTACTTCTTGCTATTATTTTTTTGTTATTTTTAATGTCTTTTTGTACAATAAAGAGTTTACTACTACTACTACTTCTACTAAAATGACAGTGCAATTTGAGAATAGCCAACTTGAAAAGAAATTACCAATTTAGCTAGGACCATAAATGGCGTAGTAATCGTGGAGCGTGATGGTACATGGAAGTCATATTAGATTTTCCATAAAATAAAAATCACAACTAAGTTCCTGTTTATTTATTTAAACTTGATTGCACAAAACACAAAAATAATGTACAAATGTGACATCCCACGGGTAAAGGTACCTTATGGCGGTCGCCGCCTACGCTATTTTTAACGCCGCTCCAATACAATTGCTGTGCTATGCGACGTAAGCGCCAAGTGCCATAAGGTACCTTTTCCCGTGGAACGTCACAAATGGTGGACTTAATGCCTAATGGCGTTTATTTCTTACGAGAGAGAGGGAGATCAATTATTTGTTTATTTTATCTATTTTAAACTAAATTAATTACATTTCTTAGGTACCCCAAAAACACCCTGCAAGATTTGAAACAGAATGTGTCTCTGACACGCAACTGATCAATGTTGCGGAAAATGCGGAAATGATTGACAAACACAGAGGCGTTACTCAGGAATTTGACAAATCATTTTGTCAAAAAACTGACCATGATAGTGATAAACCTGATGATGGCAGCTTAAAATCTAAAACAATAATAGATGCAGAAAAATGTGACAGCAAAATTGATATTAGTCAAGACAAAAATGATGTTAATAACAAACTTAAATTAAAGATTCAAGATAGTAGAATGTTTGAGGATTCTGATCTCACTTGTGCCATGGACACTGTAACATGTTGCGAAACTGATGTGCCAATTGATTTGAATGATGTAAATTTGAATACAAGTCAAGAGACCCAAGGCTTTAATAAATGTGTAGAAATCTTTGATGTCTCTGAAGTTGACGCAGAAAGGTCTGCAAGCCCTGTACTAAATACTATAAAAAGAAGTGCCACACCACCATTAGTTGTGGATTTGTATACATTTGAAAAATTTGAAGATCTAGCCCTTCCCATTATAGAAGAACACGGAGACCTTAAATTAGCTAAAAACATGATAAATTCCCAAATTATAGGCAGAGAAATATGCATACCAGATCATTTTAACGAACAAGTTGACAGAGACAGTCCTGTTTTAAGTAAAATTGAATGTATAACTACTAATATTAGTAAAGATGTTGAAAAGATATGTTCATGTAGCAATAAATGTGTAGATAGAGATGTACAATATACAAATGAATCAAATGACGAAGATGACAATTTGGGTAGTCGCAACAAGAAAACAGAATCTAAAGTTAAAACAGAAATTAAGGACGAGATCCTATTTAGTAGTGATGAGGAATATGAATATTTACATAAAAATGTCCAAGAATTACCATTAACATGTGCCTTGGAAACATCTTTTTATGATAGATCAGATGTGTTAGATAAAACTATGTATGTAGGATTTCAAACTGCCAGCAACAAGTCTATTCAAATAAATACAGATTCGTTTACAAAAGCCAAAAGCATATTAAGTGATATTGATAATGAAGAAACGGGAAAGTCTATCAGTGATTTAGTAGAGATATTTGATACTGGTAAAGCTGTAAGCGCAAATGAAGAATGTGATAAGTTAAATAGCAATAAGCTGGAACATGATACTAACAAAGTTGAAAAAGAAGGAAATAAGGATTTAACAACGCCATCTACAAGTGCCAATGAATTTCAGAAAAGCAAAGACGACTCGCAAACATTTTTAACTTTTGAACGAGACGAGGAAGTTAAAGATGATATTGTTATGAGTCAAATTATACAATGTAAAAATATATCAAGATGTGATAAACTAAATAACAGTATTAATTCTGATTGGAAAATGAGTGACACAGTGAGTTCATCCCCATTAGAACCAAATAAAGAGAATGATGACGACATTATCATGAGTCAAGTCATACAATTTAAAAGTATATCAAGAACACCTAACATACATAATTTAAGTACTGCAAGTATTGGTCAAGAATCTTTACTTCCAAATGAAGGCATTGCAAAACGAAAATTGGAAGGTTTTAAAACAGCCAGTAATAAAAAGATCAAACTATCAGATAAAGCATTAGCTCGATGTAAAAAAGTATTTCAAGATATTGATTTAGGAGATTCTGAATATGTAAGCTGTAAATCTGACATTGTCGAAAAAGAAGAGAATTTTCTTGATGATCTCAAGTCTCAGGATTTTAATGTTTCTTATGATGATGACTTAAAAACAAATTTTGTAATAGATCCAACAAGAATAGCACATTTATCTGAAAGCGTATCTGATGGTGCTACTACAAAAATAAATACAGATGTAAATAATGGTGATTCTAAAATAGACGTAAGTATTAAAGAAGAACAGCTTGGAGTTAAGGAAGTTGATTTGCAAATAAACGATAAAATTATATTACAAGAATTTGAAGACAACGAAATGCCCTTTGAAGAAACTAATAACAACGCTTTCGTAGGTTTTAAAACTGCTAGCAATAAAAACATCGATGTTTCTGTTGACGCTGTGGCAATAACTAAACTTATATTTCAAGATATTATAACTATCCCTACAGAAAATGATTGTGCAATGAAAACCGCTAGAAATGTAATTGATGACACCGATGATGATAAAACTGAGCACGTATTCAAAAAGCCTGCAGATTTCAGGAAGCCAACTACAAAGCAAACCAAACCGTTGGTAAACACTTTAGATAAACTCAAAAATAACGATCGTGAAAGATGTAACAGTGAAAGGCCTCTGTCTAATGAATTCGTTGGTTTTAAAACAGCTTCCGAAAAGGAAATTATTATATCAAAACAAGCTATGGAAAAATCAAAAGATGTCTTTAAAGATATTGATGAAGAAGTAATCGATAATAAAGACAAAATTAATTTAAACACCGAGAAGAAACCTATTGATAATTTAGCAGACGATTTTAATTGCGGAATAGACACTCAAGATTTTCTCGCAGAAGAATTAACTCGTATTGAAGATTTATTGAAAGACAATATTATGGAAAACCAAAAATCTACTAGTCCCACATTCCGAGGCTTTCAGACAGCAAATCACAAGCCTATAGATATTTCAGAGGACGCTTTAGAAAAGAGCAAAAAACTATTAGAAGTTATCACTAAAACAGAAATCGATATTAAATGTCTTTCAATAGAAAACAAAGTTGATATCGACCACAATGCAATCGAGAAAGGCACAGCTACGTGTATTGATAATGCGAACAATGATACAGGTAAATTCAATGGTACAAAAAATAAAGCACCAATTTTTACGGGTTTTCGTACTGCCAGTAATAAAAAAGTCGTGGTATCGAATAAAGCCATAGAAGCTAGCAGAACATTACTTCAAGATATAGTGTTGTCTCAACAGGAGACCATAGGACAAAACGAAGAAGGAACTGAGATTTGTGATTCTGAAATTACCAACAATATAATCAGAAATTTGGAATCAAAAATACCAGAATCTGATAGTAAAGCAATTCAAATACCAGAAACAGCTTTACAGAACCGAAAAAATATTACTGATGGTTCAACAGACACTTATACGGAACCTCCTACTTTTGTAGGATTTCGAACAGCTAGTGCTAAACCTATACAAATATCTGCTAATGCTATGGAGAAAACGAAAAAGTTACTCAGTGAATTTGAACTTAAAGATGGCGCTATAATGTTCGACAACGTGTACGGGCAAAAAGATGCATCCAGTATATTTGTTGGTTTACAAACTGCCGGTGATAAGAAAATTACTATATATGCCAAAGCTCTGGCTAGCAGTAAACAAATCTTAAACGACGTTAAATTGAGAGACTTTCACGATGAAAATATAGCTGAACATTCTGTAAATACTGAAGCCAAAAACAATCTACAAGGAAATGACATAACCGGCGATTCTTACAAAAAATCAACTAGTAAATTTATTGGTTTCCAAACAGCAAGTAATAAAGAAGTCAAAATTTCAAAAGAAGCTTTAGCTAGAAGCAAACAACTATTTCAAGATGTTGATCTTGATGATAAAGAATGTGACATTGTTGAAAAATATTCTCGACAAGAAGAAAAGAAAAGTCCAGTACTCAAAGACTTTAAAACGGCTAGCAACAAGATAGTAAGTATTTCAGAGAAGGCATTGGAGAAAAACGCAGAACTTTTCCGCAATATGAATAATGATTTTACTAAAACAAACATGGATGCTCTATTGTTCAAAGGATTTCAAACCGCGAGTAATAAGAAAGTAGAAATATCAGAAAGAGTGCTAGCAAATAGCAAAAAAATGTTTGAAGATCTACATTTGAGTCAGCTAGACAAAGATTCTAAATCAATATTAGACATGCATGAAAACAATTTTAGTGGATTCCAGACAGATAATAAGTTAATCGAAATATCGGAACAAAAGTCAGAAAGATATAATGTATGTAAGATTGCGCATGACGAACATGAAGACGATAGTCTTTCAACTGACAGATTCCCAGCGTTTAAAGGTTTTCAAACCGCCAGTAAAAAGAGGGTACCAATATCAGAAGTAGCGCTAGCGAAGAGCAAAAGCTTGTTTGAAGATATGAATATCAGTCAGCTAACTAAAGACGTAAAAACAACTGAAGATATACATGAACACAATTTTGTAGGTTTTGAGACAGCTAACAACAAAAGAGTCAAAGTATCAGAACAAGCATTAGCAAAAACTAAAGATATATTTAAAGATAATCTTGAAAAAGAGAAAGAAAATGTAACGAAAGATACTACTCCAGTTTTTAAAGGGTTTCAAACAGCAAGTAATAAAAAAGTGGAAATATCAGAAAAAGCGCTAGCTAGAAGTAAACACCTCTTTGAAGATTTAAACTTAAGTCAGTTAAATAAAGACCAAAACATGACAGTACGTGAAGATAATTTTGAAGGCTTTCAAACGGCTAATAACAAAAAAGTTGCAATATCAGCCCAAGCATTAGCGAAAACCAAGGAAATATTTGAAGAATTAAATTCAGAAAACGATAATGATAGTAATGAAGCAACTAAAAACGTAAAATATGAAGAAGTGTTTAAAGGTTTCCAAACAGCAAGTAATAAGAAAGTATTTATATCAGAAAATGCACTGTCTAAATGTAAACAGCTGTTTGAAGACATGAATTTAAGTCAACTTAACGAGAATCCGGAAACTATTGTAGGTTCATCTAAATTACCAAGTACAACAGCTAAAAAAGTATATGAACCAATTAATAACCATAAAAATAAAATCGGTGACTTTCAAACTGGTAGTAATAAGAGAGTTAAAGCATCTGAACAAGCTGTGCTGAAAAGTAAAAATGTATTCAAAGACATACAAATACATGCACAAAATGAAAACGAGGTCCAATATAAAAATCAAGAAATTAGAACTCCAGAAAACAAAATGTACTCAACAAACAAAAATTTGAATGATGTAATAGACACACAAGTATTAAATGATTTTCAAGAAACTTTGAACACAGAAGATTTCTGCAAAAGCACACCAACGTCCAAAAGATCTGGAAGCCCTATCCTTTCATGTCCCAGAGCTAAGAAAAGAAAATTTGAAACACCATATAGAACAAGTAAGAAAACAGAACCAAAAAATCCTTTCGTACCACCAAAGTTAGCTAAAACATATATTTTCAATGACAATTATAAGAAAGAAAAGAAATACACATTGAAAGATATAGAAAATCTTGAAAAGGTACATACAAAAACAAAGATAGACCCATATATAGGAGAATTTAACTTTGATAATTTACTTAAATTCAAATTTATAGATGAACGAAATGATTATACAGCTGATAAAATTACTCTAGAAGATCTGAAAAAGATCTTTCTTGGTTCAGTAAATAAGAAAATTGTACCAGAGGGCTGGTTAGATAATCATATACAATTGATTATATGGAAACTACTTTCATATGAAGTTAAATTTCCAAATATCATGGAAAACACATGCACAGTTAAAAATGTGCTAGAACAGCTAAAATATAGATATGATAGGGAATTATATAATGTGCAAAGACCAGTTTTGAGAAAGATTCTGGAAAAAGATGAAGTTGCTTCTAAAACTATGGTGCTGTGTGTTGCCGCTATATATGTGGACAACGTTAGTGTTGCCAGGTATTTATTACAATTTTTCCTTTTTTTTATTCTTACAAGCTTATTATTAACTTGCAATGTATCTATAGTTGATCAAACCAATTTGTCAGTCAGTAAGAACCAGGAAAACTATACTCAGCCTTTTCTTTTGGGTGCTAGTACTAGTGCAAGACAAATATAGTATGATTCTCTCTGTCCATGTTTGAAATGAGACAGTCCTTTGACTAACTACATATTATGTTTGTACGGGTCAAATCTTGCAATTTAAATTTGACCCACTTTCCGACTTCCAATGAAGCTGAAAATTTGCATACATATGTAAGTCGGGTGACAATGCAATATTATGGTACCATCGAGCCGATCTGATGATGGAGACAGGAGGTGGCCATAGGAACTCTGTCATAAAACAACGCAACCTAATTGTGTTTAGAGTTGTTAGAATTCTCTCGACGAGTATTAGTTGCCTGTGGAAAGAAAAGTACAGTCAGCGATAAAAACTTGTACCAAAAATGTTTTTTTTTTTTTTGTATTTTAGTGTTAACCCATCATCAGTGAATGTGGAATTGCTTCTGACTGACGGGTGGTACTGTGTCAGAGCCTGCTTGGATCGCATGCTGGTGCGAATGGTGACCACTGGCGCTATTGCGGTGGGCACAAAGGTACGTAACTTCTTTTACGTCACCCTAGGCCCGTAAGTGGGATTTTCTCCCCGCTACGCGAGGAGAAAATCTCACTTCCTGGCCAAGAGACGTAAAGCTTTAATAGACAAACCACGGGCGGTAATTCGTAAAGCCCCAGATCGCATATTTATGGTCCTCACCTTCGGTTCGGGCCACAAACACCTGCGATCTGGAGCATTCACGAATTCACCTCCCTAGGTATGTAATATACTATTAGTCTATTACAGTACATATGGTGCAACTTTACCGCCCTAGGGCGGATTTAGGACAATACGTGCCCATGTCAAAAATTTAAAGGGCCATAATTATACAGGGTGATTCAGGAGACGTGAGCAGGATCAAGCCTACGCATACAGTAAGTTATAAACAACTGTTTCGTACCAGTATTTGTGAAATTAACTTAAATTTATTTTATACTGTTTAAAAAAAAAGTTTAAATTTATTTACGACATTAATTTATGGTCACCCTCTTTGTTTTATCCATAACAAGTGCCAAATCGAATGTCATCGGAGTCTGGTACTTTTGAAAAATCGTATCTCACTCAGTGTGACATTTTATTTTCTTCATACTCAAAGCGCTGTCGTAAAGGTTAAAAAGGTTTTATCTTTGTTAGTTAAATGTTGTAGGGTATCCATGATTGTAGATAATTAAATTTGTCCTTACCAAAAAGTGTAACAAAAGAAAAAAAGCGTGATTGTTTTACTTAAATATTGTGGTGAACGATTCTTTTACATTTACTGATTGTGTAGGCTTAGTCCTGCTCACGTCTCATGAATCACCCTGTATATGTACTGTAAAACGTTGTACAATACACGTGTGAAAAGGTAATGTACTATTATTCTCTTCAGTGATGGGAATTGATACCACTTTCTTGTCGACAGATGGCAGTGTGTGGCGCTGAGCTAATAAACTGCGAGCAAGGCGTAGCACCCTGGGAGGTATCTTTTATATAATTTTTTTATTTAAATAATTATTTATTTTGTAGTAAAACATATAGAAATAATGAAATTAACAAACTTAATTACAAAAACCGTCCAAGTGCGAGTCGTCTCGCGCACGGAGGGTTCCGCACCATCAACAAAAAATAGAGCAAAACAAGCAAAAAAACGGTCACCCATCCAAGTACTGACCCCGCCCGACGTTGCTTAACTTCGGTCAAAAATCACGTTTGTTGTATGGGAGCCCCACTTAAATCTTTATTTTATTTTGTTTTTAGTATTTGTTGTTATAGCGGCAACAGAAATACATCATCTGTGAAAATTTCAACTGTCTAGCTATCACGATTCGTGAGATACAGCCTGGTGACAGACGGACGGACGGACGGACAGACGGACGGACGGACAGCGGAGTCTTAGTAATAGGGTCCCGTTTTTACCCTTTGGGTACGGAACCCTAAAAATTAAAACTATAAATTGAAAAAGACAAACCCCGTTCCCGGTGCAAAGTTGCCCATGATGCTCGCCGCATTTCCACGCTGGATCACCACGGACAGTCTTTGCACAAGGAACGACGAATTTTTAATTAGTCTCCGCCTTTGACTTTGTCCGCTTCTCAGTCGTATAACTATCTATATATTTACAGGACACATCATCAGTCCGTCTAAAACTCCACGGCAACAGCACTCGTCGAGCACGCTGGTTTACCCGCCTGGGTCCTCGCACGGACCTCATCCAATGTCCCATAGGTAAGTTTCGTTATACCCTTTATAGGGCACAGTTCTGTGGGGCACACTTTGATATACAGGATGGCTAAAAAATTACTGCATTCCCGTTGCCAGGGAGTTTTTTGGGATAACCATAGAGAAATAAGTAAGACAAGAGTGCTCACTCCATACATCAGTTCAGACTATTAATTTCAGTGTCTACATCTAGCATCGAGTAGCGGAACTATCAGTACTGCTACTTGACAATAGATGTAGCACCGACCGGAAAGTCTTATCTCAACAGCATAAGACTTTCCGGTCGGTGCTACATCTATTGTCAAGTAGCAGTACTGATAGTTCCGCTACTCGATGCTAGATGCTAATAGTCTTTTTGGTGCTAAAACTGATGTATGGAGTGAGCACTCTATGTATTTTTTTCTCTATGGGGATAACACTGAATAAATAATAGTACTAGCATAGAGAAATATAAGTAAAGAAAGAGTGGTAACTCCATACATCAGTTTTCTTACCAAAACGCGAGTTATTTCGTAGTCGACATCTAGCGTCAAGTAGCGGACATTATCAGTACTGCTAGTTGACAATAGATGTCGCGGCAAACAAAAACTCTAATGCTCGACAATTTTTAGCTAATATTATAACCGGGTTAACCGGAAGTCTGTTTTCAACTCCTGCTTATAATATTAGTAAAGTTGTAAATTGTTTTAGTAGTACATTTTTCGTCGGTAGCGACACTTGTGACATCTGGTGTCAAGTAGCGGTACTGATAGTTCCGCTACTTGACGCTAGATGTCGACTACGAAATAACTCGAGTTTTGGTAAGAAAACTGATGTATGGAGTTACCACTCTTTCTTTACTCTTTTTTTTTTCTTTTTTCGTTTTTCCTTTGTATGTGAATATGAGCAAATTAGCTTGAAATAAATGTTTTTTTTAACAAGCTTTTATTAGGTCGACCTGTATGTAACTATGTAATGGAATCTAAGGTAACTAATTTGACCATCTTCCAAGGATCGTAGTGTCATGAAAATTGGCAGCTGTATGTAGTTCTGATGACAATACAGTAATATGGTACTGTCGAACTGATCTGATGATGGAGACAGGAGGTGGCCATAGGAACTCTGTCATAAAACAACGCAACCTAATTGTGTTTGGGGTTTTTAGAATTGTCTCGATGAGTATTAGTTGTCTGTCGTAAGAAAAGTAGTCAGCGATAAAAGCTTGTACCAAAAATTAAATTTTTGCCAAAAACTTATTTTTAACTTATATTTTTCTATGGTATAACATCCTTTTTTTGCAGGTGCAGCTAAAGCAGACGGGGGTAAAATGGCCGCCACAAGGGTAGTAGTGACGAGGGTGTATCCCCCGCTCTACGTTGAGAAAATGGACGATGGGAGCACGGGTAAGACAAACACAAATTTTGTATGTATTTATATTTATACCCTTTATCTTTTTGGTACCTTGTTGTACATTTTGCTGCATTCGTCACCCTCTTTTCACTTTCTCTTCTCATCTACTCAAAGGTTAACTGGAAGAGATCCCTCGTAGGGATAAGTTCGCCTTTGTACTTCTCACTAGTTGTATGTTATTTTTAATATGTCTTTTTGTACAATAAAGAGTTTACTACTACTACTAAACACCTAACTGGAGTTGCGGGCGTCCATAGGCTACGGTGACTGCTTATCGGGCGGGCCGTATGCTTGTTTACCACCGATGCGGTGTAAACTTTCTCAACTCAAGGGAATATGGTCATTGCGTACGTAAAAGTTGACTGCGAAATTATTGTGACGACACGCAGGCAATGGATTTTTAGGGTTCCGTACCTCAAAAGGAAATAAACGGAACCCTTATAGAATCACTCGTCTGTCTGTCTGTCCGACCATTCCTCCTCGTTTATCTCCGAAAGTACTAAGTCTAAAATGTTGAAAAAAGTACACAAAATAGTTCTTTACCTATAGATGACAAGAAAACCTATTAGAAATGTGCAGTCAAGCGTGAGTCGGACTTAATAGACGGAACCCTTGGAACGCGAGTACCACTCACAAAATTCTCAAACGCTCACGTGATTAATGGACGCCCCCTTTATTTTTACAGTGACCCTATCAGAGAGATTGGAGCAAATTCGTCAAATGAAATACGAGTCAGAGCGGCAAATTATTATGGAAAAGCTTTATGAAGAAGTGGAAAAGGAGATGTCTGATCAAGTAAGTGCATTTTAAATTATTGTGAAACCATAGCACAGAATAAATAATAGTACTAAGTACAGAAGACTCACTCTCTAACAAAACGCGTCTGTCACGATCTGCACAGATATGGCCGCTAGGTGGCGACAGCGCCACGCGCGGCTTATGGCTTTCCTCAAAATTGGGGCCGAACGGATGTACTTTTAGCTACCTGTAGCAAAGCGACGAAATCGCGGAGTGAGACACGCCTGACCATAGAGAAATAAATAAAATAAATAAATATTATAGGACATTCTTACACAGATTGACTAAGTCCCACAGTAAGCTCAAGAAGGCTTGTGTTGTGGGTACTCAGACAACGATATATATAATATACAAATACTTAAATACATAGAAAACACCCAAGACTCGGGAACAAATATCTGTGCTCACACAAATAAATGCCCTTACCGGGATTTGAACCCAGGACCGCGGCTTAACAGGCAGGGTCACTACCCACTAGGGGGCTATTCATAAATTCTGGACATTGGATGATGGTAGCATGACGTAAACGGAAACGGGGTCATTCGAAGCATGATTTTTTGATGATTTTAGGGGGGGGGGGGGGGTGGAAATCGTCAAAAATAGATGTAATTTATGAACAGCCCCTAGGCCAGACCAGTCGTCAAACACTATACACAATAGATGACTAATACCATAGAGAAATAAGTAAGACAAGAGTGCTCACTCCATACATCAGTTCAGACTATTAATTTCAGTGTCTACATCTAGCATCGAGTAGCGGAACTATCAGTACTGCTACTTGACAATAGATGTAGCACCGACCGGAAAGTCTTATCTCAACAGCATAAGACTTTCCGGTCGGTGCTACATCTATTGTCAAGTAGCAGTACTGATAGTTCCGCTACTCGATGCTAGATGCTAATAGTCTTTTTGGTACTAAAACTGATGTATGGATGGAGTGAGCACTCTATGTATTTTTTTCTCTATGCTAATACGTATATATATATAATGATGATAGATGATGAATAGACAATAGATGTCGCGGCAAAGTACGTAAAACTGTAATGCTCGACAATTTTCAGTTAATATTATAACGGGAATAACCGGAATTCTATTTTCAACTCCTTCTGCTTATAATATTAGTTGTAAATTGTTTTAGTAGTACATTTTTCGTCAGTAGCGACACTTGTGACATCTGGTGTCAAGTAGCGGAACTGATAGTTCCACTACTTGACGCTAGATGTCGACTATGAAATAACTCGCGTTTTGATAAGAAAACTTATGTATGGAGTTACCACTGTTTCTTTACTTATATTTTTCTATGGTATAAGATAAATGTTGGAGTTTGAAAATTAAAACATCAGCAAAAAAATGTAAATACATTATTTCAGGATTCTCAAGACTCTGAAGGGTATTCTAACGAAAATTGTATGGATAGCGGCTCGCAGATATCCAGAAATATGAAGAAAAGCAAAGACCCCGATGAATATAGAGTAAGTACTTGTTGTTTGTTGTTGTTAGAGTAAGTGTTGTTGTGTTGTGTTGTTGTTGTTTGTTGTTGTTGTTGTTGTGTGTCCGTTGACATTTGTTGGGACGTCAGTCTTTCCGTGACCACAGCTGGTGCAACTCAGCTGAAACGTCGGAATTAAAGGTAAAAACAATTAAATTATATCGCGGTAGACCCGTTTGTGTAATTAAATATAAGTACTTGTTTTTCGTCGTTTATGTAAATCGTACCATCACGCTCCGTGATAGTTACGCCATTTAGGGTTCTAGCTAAATTGGACATTCCATAGCGTAAGTATAGAACAACCAATTTAGCTAGGACCCTAAATGGCGTAAAAATCCCGTGTGGTGACTGTACATGTTTAATATTTTGCTACATTATCGCATTGGGTTCAGCCTGTAATAATAATTGTATGTGTGAAAAAAAAAGTATTCTGAAAATGTATGCCGCTTGTCACAACAATAACTTTCACATCACCTATTCGGAAAGGGCTTTTTCTTCCCTGCTAGGAGGGATCAAAGTAACACTTTTCTGTTCTAGGACACTATTATAACATTTTTTTTACAACAAAATCCTTCGCTTCGTCATAGAGAAAAAAATACATAGAGTGCTCACTCCATACATCAGTTTTAGCACCAAAAAGACTATTAGCATCTAGCATCGAGTAGCGGAACTATCAGTACTGCTACTTGACAATAGATGTAGCACCGACCGGAAAGTCTTATGCTGTTGAGATAAGATTTTCCGGTCGGTGCTACATCTATTGTCAAGCAGCAGTACTGATAGTTCCGCTACTCGATGCTAGATGTAGACACTGAAATTAATAGTCTGAACTGATGTATGGAGTGAGCACTCTTGTCTTACTATATTTCTCTATGGCTTCGTTTAGGATTCAATATACGCCCGAGCCGTAAATGTAATTTTACTCCCTCGTGACACAATCTACAATTCCCAGTCCCACCTAACGACATCCCAGACCCGTCTGTTAGAAGACCACGCCGCGAGACAGAGAGAGAAGCTGGTGGAGCGAGTGAGAGGCAAGTTCCAGCAGAAGTTGGACAAGCATGGCTTGAATACTGACAGAAACGTGGTGCCTCTGCTCAAGCTGAGGGTGGCCGGGGTGACAGAAAAGGCGGGGACAGTTGAAACAAGCAAAGGTAATTATAATTATAATCTGTTATTTGTTACAACTATGAACAAGCGCTGGTGGCCTAGCGGTAAGAGCGTGCGACTTGCAATCCGGAGGTCGCGGGTTCGATCCCCGGCTCGTACCAATGAGTTTTTCGGAACTTATGTACGAAATATCATTTGATATTTACCAGTCGCTTTTCGGTGAAGGAAAACATCGTGAGGAAACCGGACTAATCCCAATACGGGCCTAGTTTACCCTCTGGGTTGGAAGGTCAGATGGCAGTCGCTTTCGTAAAAACTAGCGCCCACGCCAATTACTGGGATTAGTTGCCAAGCGGACCCCAGGCTCCCATGAGCCGTGGCAAAATGCCGGGACAACGCGAGGAAGATGATGACGGTAATTATGTTCTTAAAATTAGGTAAGGTCAATCATAGAGAAATATAAGTTCGTAAACGGCCATTCTGTCTGCTTTAGCTGCACCTGCAAAAAAAACGATTATACCATAGAGAAATTATATAAGTAAAGAAAGAGTGGTAACTCCATACATCAGTTTTCCTTCCAAAACGCGAGTTATTCCGTAGTCGACATCTAACGTCAAGTAGCGGAACTATCAGTACCGACTGATAGTTCCGCTACTTGACGCTAGATGTCGACTACGGAATAACTCGCGTTTTGGAAAGAAAACTGATGTACGGAACGTGTACATTTTCAGAATATGATGTATGTGATGTAGCGGTCTACTTGACACCAGATGGCATAAGTTTCGCTACTCACGAAAAATAAACTCGCGTTTTGGTAAGAAAACTGATGTATGGAGTTACCACTCTTTCTTTAAGTACTTACTTATATTTTTCTATGGTTAGAAAGGGACTTTCATTTGTATTACAAGTTTCAAGATGGCCCTGGTGTGGTGAAAACGGTTTTTTTAAATACAATCTTCCGGTTTCAGGCTACTTGTCAATATGGAAACCATCAGCTGCCGTCTTAGAGCTGGTTATAGAGGGCGCCTGGATCGAAATCCTGAACGTCATCCCTACTGGGATAAGGTATGTCAATGTTCTGCCGTCAGAGTCCAGTACTAGCACCCATCGTAAACCATAGAGTAACTTATACTATGCTTAAACCATGGTATAATAATATACTCCGCCTGGTACTCTCTTCCGACCACGTGACCATAGAGAAAAAAATACATAGAGTGCTCACTCCATACATCAGTTCAGACTATTAATTTCAGTGTCTACATCTAGCATCGAGTAGCGGAACTATCAGTACTGCTACTTGACAATAGATGTAGCACCGACCGGAAAGTCTTATCTCAACAGCATAAGACTTTCCGGTCGGTGCTACATCTATTGTCAAGTAGCAGTACTGATAGTTCCGCTACTCGATGCTAGATTCTAATAGTCTTTTTGGTACTAAAACTGATGTATGGAGTGAGCACTCTATGTATTTTTTTCTCTATGACGTGACTGACACAAGCCTACGTCATTATGCGACAGCGCTATATGATAATATGCGATAGCGCTATATAAAGTGGCAATGTTATTGTGACGTAGGCTCGTGTCACTCTGGGAAAAGACCATGTTTTATTAGACCATGGCTTAAACTGTTTGTTGACAAATTTTCACAGACAAAATATGACATTAATACATCAAGGCGGTTTGTTTACAAAGGGTCTACTGGGAAACGCGAAAATCGAAACTCAGCTATCTGTCTCTGTATCGCTCGAATATGCAAGAGCATAGAGAAAAAAATACATAGAGTGCTCACTCCATACATCAGTTTTAGAACCAAAAAGACTATTAGCATCTAGCATCGAGTAGCGGAACTATCAGTACTGCTACTTGACAATAGATGTAGCACCGACCGGAAAGTCTTATGCTGTTGAGATAAGACTTTCCGGTCGGTGCTACATCTATTGTCAAGTAGCAGTACTGATAGTTCCGCTACTCGATGCTAGATGTAGGCACTGAAATTAATAGTCTGAACTGATGTATGGAGTGAGCACTCTTGTCTTTATTTCTCTATGTCATCACAGGCCTTTCCGTCTAATGCAGACAATTTATGCATTGCTGTTTAGACAACGGGTTTAGTGACTGTGGAGGCCGATGCGTGAACGTGAGATTAAATAATAAAATTTCGACTCTCGTTTGCGGTAGACCCTCAGTGGTAATTGTGGCGCCCCCTACGCAAAGTTTCGCGTAATGTTCCCTATTGACAATAGGAAAATTTTGTATGGTGGGCCTTTGTGTAAGGCCTGAGTGGACGCTCTTGTTGTGCGTGCAGCGGGGCGGGGCGTGCGGCGTGCATGTTAAACAAATGCGCACGTATAGGAGCGGCCTTAGTGCACGCTGCTCAAATACCTTACACTCAGGCCTTACACTTAGGAGGCATAATAGGCAGTACCTTTGATACCCTGACAGGAAGTTCATTCCAAGACCATAAAAGTTATTCAAGGGTCTCCCAACTATTTCCAGTGGAAAGGAAAAAGTTTAGAGACCCCTGAACTATTTTTTTTTCGCCATCATTGTGATAATAAAATGTAATCCTTATTTGTTACAGGAATTCAGAAATTCAGCTTTCAGCGGGCCGACATACAGTATTCAACCCACACAAACAGACAAACGACAAATTTAAACAATACACAAACACATTACAGCGGAAGTGCTATGAAATCAAAGAAATAACCCAAAATCCTTCAATGGCCACAGATAATAACGAAATAGACACCGTCGGCATCATATTCTGCATAGAGCCATCGACTAAAGACTTCAAGGAGCAAAGCTTCCAAAATGTCTACCTAGCAGACGCCGACAAGAATATTATCTGTGCCAATTTCTGGGGCGGATTAAAAAAATTCGGCTTCGAAAATGTTCTAGACACAGGCCAGATTGTAACTTGCGTGAATTTGCAGAAAAGAGCTGGCAACACCAGGAAAAGTATACCGCAGTATAGGGTGACGGAGTTTAGCTATTTCACAAAAACGCCTAAGAGCAAAAAGGCATTGGAAATCACGAATGAACTGACAAGCAAACTGTCAAAAGTTAAAGACAAATTCTGTGAAGATTGTCTTGTTTTAAAAAATAATTATTCCATTTTCAAAAGGAACAGTGAAAATGTAACGCCATATAGATTTGGCTATAACTTACCTAAAAATATGGTGTCTCCGTTGAAAAATTGTGATACGAATTTAAATCTTACCGGCCTGGATTTTGAGTCCAGTTTCAATTCGCAAGAAATTTCGCCACAACTGTTGCTTAGGAAAAAGAAAGTCAACGAGAAAATTGAAAAAATAAGATTGAACTACGGCGAGCCGCCTCCTTTGAGCTCTATACATATTATAAACAAATCGAAAAACGCCTCTGCGACGTATAAGAGCCCGTTAATTTCAAATTTGGAACGTTCCAAAATGGCGGAAAGCCCCGGCTTACAAAGTGTTGCCAGCCCAGTGACAGTGAACAGAACTTTTGTGAAAAATGTGAATCCTGTAAAATTGAATTTTTCTAGTGAAAATATGGACGAGAGTGTCGATCATTTTGCGGAAGATTTCGACGCCAGTCCGCCATTAAGCCTTGATTCTGATATTTTAAATTAATTATATTTTTATTAATAATGTAAAACTGCAGTTAATATCGTACCACAGAGGTCGTATAACAGGTTGTCATACCATTCAAATCATACATCATTTTAAATTTTACTTTAGAAATTAGTGACAAAAAGTTACAAATTAAAAAGCTAAAGTTGTTGTTTCTTTCTTTTTAATTTAAGACAATTCCTTCCTCTTATAACTGAATAAAGATATTTGTATTATTATAGAATTTAATAAGAACATTATGGTTTAATAGTAGTAGAAATGTTTATGAGTACTTCATTGACCGCATTCTCTGTTGTAAAGCTTTTTTTTAAATAATAAAAACAAATGTGATAAAATAAAATCATAGTGCCTAGACTCAACATGTTATGTAACTATAGAGACATTTAATTCTGTGTGTTATTGTTAAAGATTTTGAAATAATTGTATAAAGCCGATTAATATTTGTGTAAGTGTCCTGGGGCCCGTTTCTCAAAAGCTTGTAACTTGTAATATAAGTGGAAGTCCCTTTCTGACAAAAGCTGTCAAAAAGTGACATCCGCTTGTATTACAAGTTACAAGCTTTTGAGAAACGGGCCCCTGAAGTTACCAGTAATCACTATTTGTTTTGTTATTGAGAAAAGTTTGTATATAGCCTGAGCGATGGCGTCAAATTTTATTAAAGTATGTTATTGTTGAGTTTTTGTTTTTATTTTATAAAACATACTAGACTATCAGCCTTATTTATAAAAAAATAGAGCATAGATTAGATAGCACACTTTAGGTATGGATCAAAATAACAAATAACCTGAGAGATCTGCAAACTATAGTTTGTCAAAGGACTGTCTCATTTCAAACATAGAGGGAATCATACTTTCTTTGTTTGTACTAGCACCCAAAAGAAAAGGATGAGCATAGTTTTTTTTTGTTCTTATTTACTGACAAATTGGTTTGACCAACTATAGTTTACGTCTCGTGTTACAGTCGCCATCAGATCGGCCGAGCTGTAAATTAGCAATTTTGCGTCCTCAGCTTCTGATTGTAAATTATAAACGAATGAATAAACAATAATTTGCTCGATCACAAACTTATAATATAATCAGGTGGGTTTGGCGAGCCAATTTAATTTTTGCGTCCACTCCACATTGGCATTTTAATCTGATTGTGTAAAAAATTGTCCTGTCTGGATTGCCCTTTAGAAAAAAAGATCAACGCAAAGTTAAAGATCATGAAAAACGCTCCAACGCTGTCACATCAAGGTGACCTTCAAGTAAAACCAGTTTGACGTTTGCTAACCTATAAAAACTATTTTCATTTGGATATTCTACCCGCGAAGTCATGTATCCCGCACCCGAATTTACGTAAATAAATTCCGTAATACCTCTTACAGTGCCAACTCGCATCCTTCCACGTTTTACTTAGTGTTTTAAGTGATAAAACTGTGAACAGTACACTTTTTGTTATCGGTGATAACTCGCGTGTTTTTAATAGGTAAGTTGGAGATATATATGAGATGTAACGCCGCACAACGACGCTGCTTTTCATTCACGCGGCATGGTTAAAAATAGTTTTAAATACCTTCCGGTTTTACGACGTAATTTGTAAAACAAAACAGTACTTCGATTTACATTTCGAAGTTTTCTGTCGGTCAATATTTAAGATTACGTATTTTTTTACGTGCGTTATAGTTATCAGACTAGTTTCAGCGTACAATATTCTCGACAGTATCTGTTTTATTGTTATTGTTAAATTTTTATTTGATTTATTATCAATTTATCAATCATCAAGTAAAATTTGTTGTTTATTCAAATTATATTCATATTCATATCTTTATTTATAAAGGTAATTACACGTCAAGATTTGTTACATACTATTGGATTACATTTAGCTAAATTTAAATTTATTTTATTAAATAACATAGGTTAGAGGTAATTGTACATAAAATAAACTAACTTAACTAAATAAAACTAAATTAAAACTAAAAATTAATACTAAATAAAATTAAAATAAATGTAAATTATCACCATGGGCGTTAATAACCCGAAAGATTTAAACCAACGATTTTAGAGCCTAATTAGAGTATATGTACGAGTATAATCAGTTCAATGCAAATGTCAATCATGTGAGCTATTTACCTTATAATTTGACATGTCTTACATCATATGTGTATTTTTTTCCTTATTTTCTCGTAATGCATGTTAATTATAAGATGATTTTTTTTTTTAAAAGATGTGTCTCGCCTAGTTTGTTGCTGGTCCCATATTGGGATACCCTCCTCCGATTGAGGGGGGATTTAAATCTTCTCGGGGCAGAGGTGTAAGGTTGGAGTTGGTGCATGTAGCTTTATTTCGTCAAATAAAGCTACATGCACCGACAGCGCATTTCAGCGCAATTCATAAGCGCATTGTAATTATGCCTACTTGAATAAACTATCTTTTTAACCGACTTCCAAATCTAAAAGGAGGAGGTTATCAACAGGCATCGGAGTTTTTGTCGCATGGTAAGACTAATAGCAAGCTATGGAGTCGACATTTGCCATAAATGTAAACTCTTATTCATACTCATACTCATGATTCATTTTATTTAATATGAGAACAGATTACTAAATAGGTAACTATTTTTATTACGTATACGAGTTTAATTTATTATTAATTTTGAGCTGAGTGATAGAAAAATCACAAACAGTACATTGTATAACGGACCGGTCGGGATCATATATTATAGTTCCTCGTGGTTTTCTATCCAGTTCTGTATAAAGCTTGAAGTTCCAGTGGATTTCGTTTGATGAAGAATACTGTTGATATGTTTAAAAAAAAATGTATGTTTTAATTGGGTGAGTTGTACTTCACAACTCAAGCACAATATAGCAGATTTTTCATAGTCATATTGTAAATCGTTGTATGGCTCTATTCATGCCGAAATTGCAGCTATTTCTGGGTTAGGCATTAGGCATAATAATTAATTATGTATTCCACAACGTATTTACCACTTACAGATATAAATAACTACTACGCTTGCAATCACCAGTGATTGACACATGACAAATACTAATCAAATTTATCAGCGGTCAGTAGTTTGTATAGTTGTATGTTAGCAGCGATGTAGTTTGTATAGTTGTATGTTAAAATAGTTGAAGTTATGAATTCATAATGTAATAGAAAAATATTTTTTATATAATTTGACTAAGATAATATACACGACCGACCGCTCTAAAGGCATTTTAAGATAAATTAAATAAATGAGTATGAGTATGAATAAGAGTTTACATTTATGGCAAATGTCGACTCCATAGCTTGCTATTAGTCTTACCATGCGACAAAAACTCCGATGCCTGGTTATCAATTCGGTTGTATGTTTTTTTTTATTTTTTATCATATCTTATTATAAGGAAAATAGCTCACCCCCGCAGAACTCTGATCATAATTCATTATTTACAAGTTTATTAGTAAATTTTTGGGTGATTTGTATTTTGTTGTATAGATAGAGTCAGAAATAGAATAGGGATATTCTGTACTATATAATGGACCTATTGTTTTTGTTCTTTCTATTTCAATAATTCTATTTATTTTAAAATGCCGTGAGCAGTATATAATAAGCAAAAGAAAAACCGGCCAAGTGCGAGTCGGACTCGCGCACGGAGGGTTCCGCACCATCAACAAAAAATAGAGCAAAAAAAATCGTGTTATATATACTTAAATATATATTTTATTTTATTTTTAGTATTTGTTGTTATAGCGGCAACAGAGATACACCATTTGTGAAAATTTCAACTGCTATCGCGGTTCATGAGATACAGCCTGGTGACAGACGGACGGACGGACAGCGAAGTCTTAGTAATAGGGTCCCGTTTTTTACCCTTTGGGTACGGAACCCTAAAAATGAAGTCAGTGAAATAAGTAGTCAATAAAAAGAGAAAGTCAATAAAAGACATTCTCTTCAGATCATTAATTCTTGTACCTGTAAATAAAAACCTTGCTAATAAAATATGCAATGAAATGTACTTTCTCTGCTCTGTTTGCGTAACTTTTTTTATGTTATTTGCATACGTTGGAATGAAACCAAAATAAAAAGTTTTTAAATTCTGTTCGTCTAACTTTGCATTAACTAAGTGTGGCAGTGCCGCAATGCCATAAATGGTTTTGACTGTACATGATAAATAAACATATCAAATAAAATATATTTTTTTTTAAGTTTTTATCCCCCAAGTACCGGGCGCAACACATTGGCTCACCGGGGTCTCTCCCAGTAGTCGTCGGCAATGTCAAGGCTTCCTGGTAGAGTTGGGTTGGCAACAGGGATGTTGCGAATATCCGCATCCGCATCCGCAACCGCGGAACTTCCGCATTATTTTCAACATCCGCATCTGCATCCGCATCCGCATAAAATCCATGCGGATTTAATGCGGATGCGGATGTGGAACAGGTCGGTACAGGAACGTCTTAGCATCGGCGTAAGTGCTAGACTGCTAGGTAATTTAGTCATTAGCCAAAAAACCCTATTAGAAATGAGCAGTCAAGCGTGAGTGGGACTTAATGTACGGAACCCTTGGAACGTGAGTCCGACTCACACTTGTCCGGTTTTTTGAAATAAAAATGACTAAAATGTAATATTTGACGTTTTTATGTACCTATCTTGACATCCGCATCCGCGGATGTGAGCCTTTAAAAATCCGCATCCGCATCCGCGGATGTCAAAAAATCGGCATCCGCAACATCCCTGGTTGGCAAGAATAGCGCCGCCAACCCATCACGCAAAATAGGCGCAATAATAAGACGTCGAGTTGCGGAAACCGAGCCCGCGAGAACCTATACTATAACCTGGGGGGCGATTTTTGAATTTCGTCACTCGAAAATCGGTGGAAAACGGCGAAAAGCTGATCTTTGAAATACGAGCGATAGAAATTTGGAATCTAGTGGTATTGACCACTCGATTTCAATTTTATTAGTAGAATTTAAATCCCTAACAGTGGAGATATTATTGAACGAAATACACGAAATCGATTTTGTCACTCGAAAATCGGTGGAAAACGGCGAAATGGTCATTTTTGAAATTCGAGCGATAGAAATTGGGAATCTAGTGGTATTGACCACTCGTTTTCAATTCTATTAGTAGAATTTACACGCCTAGTAGTGGAGATATTACTGAACGAAATACACGAAATCGAGCGGTCGAATTTCAAAACTCGGTCCCCTGTCCCCCTTGCAAATAAATACGCATGGTTTTGGATAACTATTCTGTAGTTATTCCGTTTATCTCTTTAATAACGGCAGATAAGGCAGAGTTATATGCCTTTACATAATCAAAAACAAGATAATAGAATTGAAAGTGAATTGAGTACTGATAACATAGCATTTATTGTAAAAGTGTGTAAAGGTTAACCAACTTTACGTACCTAGATGCTTAATATTATCTAGCACTAGCGACCCGCCCCGGCTTCGCACGGGTTACACAAAACCTTAACAAATTATACACGTAAACCTTCCTCAAGAATCACTCTATTGATAGGTGAAAACCGCATGAAAATCCGTTCAGTCGTTTTTGAGTATATCGCGAACAAACATACAGACGCGGCGGGGGACTTTGTTTTATAAGGTGTAGTGATAGAGCGGTGAAAATACTATAATATTTTACGTTAAGATAAAATATCGCCAATTATTTAATCATCAAACTTGCTCACAAAATTTCACGAGAATCGGTTAAGAATTGCGACTGAAAACATTTTTGCCCAAGCTAAAAAGGATTCGCTAACTTAGGTCAATAAAATATTACTTACAAATATATATTTTTTACTTATATAATAATATTTCATAAATATTTTTTACATATACCACAGAATAAAATAATAATACTATATATAAGTACAGAAGACTCACTCTCTAACAAAACGCGACTGTTACGATCAGCACAGATATGGCCGCTAGGTGGCGACAGCGCCACGCGCGGCTTATGGCTTTCCCCAAAATTGGGGCCGAACGGATGTACTTTTAGCTACCTGTAGCAAAGCGACGAAATCGCGTCGCGAAGTGAGACACGCCTGCTTATACCTACTTAAACTCTTTAGTATTCATGCTACAACGGTTACTCTTATACTATCACGCGATCAACGGTAACGCACGTTTTACGGCCGCGATAAAGCGAGAGCCGCAAATGATATGAGATTGTATACACATACAGAATTACAGATGCATTCAGTTTACGTCAACATTCACGTAGTGGTTGCCGTTCGTAGTCGTTAACGTCATTTCTAAAACTAAAGGCCTCGTGACACCCTATTATATTGACGTATATTATATCTCAGGAGTCAGGACTGGCCTTACGGGCAGTAAGAATGGGGCATGAATGGGGCCAGTACAGCGGTGTGACACCGCTACAACGCGATTGGTTGATGAGTTCGAAGCAATCGCATCACGCGCGCGATTGGTCGCAACTAGTTGCGTTGGAATGCACGATTGGCTCGAATTCGTGAGTGACACCGCTGAACTAGTACCATAGTGCCCAGTGCCCGTAAGGCCCGTCCTGGGATATACGTTTATGCCTATTAAGTACAAATATTTGGCTTTCCATTATTCCTTTCCATGCGGTCTAGCATGAGTTGCGTTCTCGCGCGCGACTCCATACATCTAGCTAGCGCGACTTCAAGTATGGACTCGCGCGCGAGAACGCAAGTCATGCTAGACCGTCAGCTGTTCTATAAAGCCAGTTACCATTTTAGTTTTTCGTTTATAAATTATTTCCATTCCGCCATTGATAAAATATTCGCATAACAATTCCCACAAAGAGTATAATAATATATTGGTTTGCGAGTGTGATCTACGCTCTACACATGCGTGACCGCATGTTTGCACGAATGTCAACGATTGGAATTACGTTTGTTTATTCAAAGACCTAAACGTGCTATAGGCGTAGCGTAGGCGCCGTGTGATATGATAACTATGATAAGAAAGCATACTCGTTGGACAAACACGCATGTTTTGCGTATATCTACATAATATAATAGCTTATCTATAATTATATAATACGTAAACACGATATTTGGTGTTAATGAACACGCGTTTACAAGTTTTAAACATGATAATCTTGCACGCATCATGCTGTGATGTTGTGCGAATGTATAGGAAGTGTTGGAGGTGTGTCACATATATAAACAACTTTATACACATATACCTATACAAATATACCGTTTGACCTTATACATTATATAAGATAAGACCGTATACAGGCTGATTTCTGGGTCCTTATCCAAAACCACTTTACCTGACTTTGTAAATGATCCACGTTATCATAATAATGTGGTAGTATTTGATCAAAAGATAATTAGTTTTTTTTCCAGTAAAATTGATATTATATACTAAGTAATCATGGTCACCCTCTTTGTCATACGCTGTATATTATATGGAAAGTGACGAGACGTCACATTGACTAGGGTGACCAAATTGTATGCAGAAATGTTTTTTTTTCTTGTCATCTGAAAAATAACCATCATTATGGGTGATAAACAATAATTAACAACATCATTAGGCTCATCTTTTAATCGTGTATGATGTCTTGTTCTCTTGCTACACGACACGACCCCGACATCATTATAAATCAAATCAAATCAAAATTGTTTTTTTTTGTAAGAATAAGAATACAGAAAAAATTATAAATTAAACAAGTACGAGTCGGACTCGCGCACGGAGGGTTCCGCACCATCAACAAAAAATAGAGCAAAACAAGCAAAAAAAAACAAGCAAAAAAACGGTCACCCATCCAAGTACTGACCCCGCCCGACGTTGCTTAACTTCGGTCAAAAATAACGTTTGTTGTATGGGAGCCCCAATTAAATCTTTATTTTATTCTGGTTTTAGTATTTGTTGTTATAGCGGCAACAGAAATACATCATCTGTGAAAATTTCAACTGTCTAGCTATCACGGTTCGTGAGATACAGCCTGGTGACAGACAGACGGACGGACGGACGGACAGCGGAGTCTTAGTAATAGGGTCCCGTTTTTACCCTTTGGGTACGGAACCCTAAAAAAGAATTGTTGCCATTCGGTGTGCAAACTAACAATTATTCGTAAAAGTTCATTTAAAATACTTGCATGGAAAACCAACATTTTTCTTTTGTCAAGGCTGTATCTACTGTCACTAGTTTTTTCTTTTTGTATTGAAGTGGTAGACGTTAATAACCACATTTTGGATATTTGCCAGATCCAGCCACTGCTATGATATGATTTACAAGCACTCTCACGACGTTGTAGGTACCAGGGATGTTGCGGATGCAGATTTTTTGACATCCGCGGATGCGGATGCGGATATTTAAAGGCTCACATCCGCGTATGCGGATGCGGATGCGGATGTCAAGATTAGGTACTTAGAAAACGTCAAATATTACATTTTTAGTATTTTTTTATTTAAAAAAAACGAAACGTTTAGTATTTGAGCAAGAATAAGTATACTCGTAGGTGCGTTATATTTAATAAACAGTAACTTGGCCGACTTTTCTGGATCTAGACGATTTCGTTATAGGTCATGACGAAATTACCTAGCACTTACGCCGCCGCTAAGACGTTCCTGTACCGACTTGTTCGACATCCGCATCCGCATAAGCTCCGCATCGATTTTATGCGGATGCGGATGCAGATGCGGATGTTGAAAATAATGCGGAAGTTCCGCGGTTGCGGATGCGGATGTTCGCAACATCCCTGGTAGGTACTACTATAATTCCAACCCTCATTTCACCCCGTTGGGAGATGAATTTCGGGATAAAATGTAGCCTACGTCTTATTTTATCTGTAATATTATTTATACCTGAATATTATTTATCTGTGAGCCGAGTTTGATCTAAATCCGTACAGCCAAATGTCCAAAAATATAAAACTAGTAGAGTTCGGCCCAACAGAGAGTAGTAGGACTCATATATCGGGGTGATTAGAGATAAAACCGGGAATGACATATGTGTGATATTTTCTAAAAATACGCGAGACTTGAAGGGTGGTAGATAATCTATACAGGGACGGTGTAGAAATTGATTGAGGGCGCCACTTCCTACATAACTGTCACATTTTTGGCGGCAACATTTTAGGATCTTTTTAGTTCCATTTTATTTAATGTCTACTATTTTATGTCGCACTATATGAACGGCCTTGATTTGCCGCGCGCCGCTTGCGTACAGTCCACAGCCTAACGGGGCTTCTACACAACAAACTAAACCTTATTCCTTCTCCCACAGAGCACAATGTCGCGCGACAGGACCTCTCGCCGCTTCTACCGCTCAGAGTCCACGCACGACCTGCTGTCCTACATGGACAAGGGGCAGGCGGCTAGCGACGAGAACCGATGGACTTTCGAGACGGCCTGGGAGGCCGCTAACAAAGGTAAGTGCCAACACAAACATTGACATATATCTCAGTACGGGCCTTACGGGCACTAAAGGTTATATAGAACAAAAAGTTGACAGTTCCGAACAACTGACAGGCCGATATCGTCCGGCGGACTGATAATCAGTGGGTCCCTTAAAAATGGTAGGTAGGTAGGTACTAGTTCAGCGGTGTCACTTACGAATTCGAGCCAATCGTGCATTCTAACGCAACTAGTTACGACCAATCCAGTTGCGTATTGACACAAAGCATTAACCATTAGTAGGTACTTATTTAACTTTGACATTTAAAAATAAACCTAGATATGTGTTTGTATAATATTAATAACCTTGGTAACCGAAAATGACATTTAATACAGAATTTAATTTCTCGAACATTATTTTAAGTGTTAAGTTAAATTAGATATGCATGCATTATAATTGGTATACTCACTAGAATAAAATACATATATATAAGTAGGAAATTGGGTACCTCATAAGTACTAACATTATGCGCCCTACCCGGGTGTCATGTACTGACTACATTCTACTAACATCTTCTGTAATGCACATGACTTTTAATGTTAAATAAATGAAATGAAATGAAATGAAATAAATCGCGCGCGTGATGCGAACTGGATGCTGATAAGCAATAATGTGTCAACCCGCAAAAATTTTAAAAATGAGATTTTAATGCCATATTGTAGCTGGTCAGCTCGACTTCATTTTGCAAAAATGCCCTTAGTGATTTGAAATTTATAAATATTCCAAAAGAAGGAAAAAAGGTTAACACAAATCCGTTAACGTGTGTTGTCTATTTAGCATTAATGCGTTTAGTGCCTTAACTTATTGCAGTAATGGCCAGACCGCTTACTAAAATGTCAATAATGTCTTAAGAGAGGTTAACTCATTATTGCGGAAATCACATTCCATTAGTTCTGTTTTACCAGAAGCACTATGAAGGTAAATGTTGCTAAAAATGGTGTTTATAATAAGTAATTTTACAAATTTAGTGCACAAATATGTTAATTGTTGCGGTTTTAAAGAGATAAATACTAATGCCGATCGAAATAAGGTATTTACAAAGCGTAATCATATTCGTTTGAAGGGTTTTGTTTTTGAGGAAAGTTCGCCGAATTAAACTAAACAAAACGGCAAAGTGCTGTAGTTTTCCTAAGCAATTCATTTTTAATGCCAATTTGAATGTATGTGCTCTTGTAAAATAATGTCATTTTTATCATTATAGTGATTTTAAATAACTTATTACACTTGAATCATTTTTGCAAATTGATAAAAATATCATATCTATGCATTATGAGGTTTGATTGATTATTGTAAAACAAAATTTACGATATTTTAGTATTTAACCACAACAAGTTATGTGCTATAACATGTTGATTATAAGTTCAAAGGCAGATTTACACAATTAGCAAAACTGTGTTAAGTATAATGACACGTTCTTGAGAAAGTTTGGCGTCATGTTGCAATTCGCAATAAACAAAAAGGGGATTATTGCGACAAATTTAAATTTATTACGAAAATTATTAGTATGAATCAATAGTATTAATTGTATTTAAACTGACAAATACAACAGTTTAATCAAAATCTTTAATTTTTAGAACAAACACTCAAAAACCGCGAAAAAATCTTTAGATGCCATTTTCTCAAAATGGTGCTTATGTGGGTAAACACATTATTGCTTATCATCATCCAACTCATTAACCAATCGCGATGTAGCTATGTCACACCGCTGTACTGGCCCCATTCATGCCCCATTCGTATTGCCCGTAAGACCAGTCCTGAGATATATATCAATGGTAAGAAAGAGTGGTAATTCCATACATCAGTTTTCTTACCAAAACGCGAGTAATTTCGTAGTCGAGTCGTGTCAAGTAGCGGACATTATCAGTTCTGCTAATTGACAATAGATGTAGCGGCAAACAAAAACTTTAATGCTCGACAATTTTTAGCTAATATTGTAACCGGATTAACCGAGCGCGGATAGGTAAATGAAGTGATTCTATTGATTTATAATTCATAACAAGCGTATCTCTGGTGGAAACGCAGCCTACCTATTTCACCGACTGTACATTTTCTTATCCTACCTAGTTTGTATGTCCTGTTACGTTCTATTACCCTTACGAGACATCTCAGTAACTTAATACGCGCATTGTGCTTGCTCACGACCCTTCACAAAGACGGAGTGAACCTGTTTGTGTTTAGGATTGTCTTACTACTACCTAAAGTCTCGTTCGTTTGTGCTTACGAATAAGTACTTACTTAGAGCGTAGAGAATTATAGTAAGACAAGAGTGCTCACTCCATACATCAGTTAGACTATTAATTTCAGTGTCTAATCTAGCATCGAGTAGCGGAACTATCAGTACTGCTACTTGACAATAGATGTAGCAGCGACCGGAAAGTCTTATCTCAACAGCATAAGACTTTCCGGTCGGTGCTACATCTATTGTCAAGTAGCAGTACTGATAGTTCCGCTACTCGATGCTAGATGCTAATAGTCTTTTTGGTACTAAAACTGATGTATGGAGTGAGCAATCTATGTATTTTTTTCTCTATGCTTAGAGTCTGTGCGGAAAGAGAAGAGTCGTAGAATGTATTGGTTACCATATAATTCACGACTCTTTTCTTTACGCACAGACTGTAGAAGTCTAGATTTTAATAATCGACCTTTAATGTAATATATTTGGTGTTAAATAAAATTTATCTTTCTCTCTCTCTCTCATATTCTGTTCTATTCTTACAGTTGGTGGCATCTACACTGTGATCCGGTCGAAGGCCTATGTGTCCGTCGAGGAAATGGGAGAAAACTACTGTTTGCTAGGTAACTAATAGCACAGAATAAATAATAGTACTAGGTACAGAAGACTCACTCTAACAAAACGCGTCTGTCACGATCAGCACAGATATGGCCGCTAGGTGGCGACAGCGCCACGCGCGGCTTATGGCTTTCCCCAAAATTGGGGCGGAACGGGTGTACTTTTAGCTACCTGGAGCAAAGCGACGAAATCGCGGAGTGAGCCACGCCTGACTTGGGTCTTAGGTTAGGGCATAGAGAAAAAATACATAGAGTGCTCACTCCATACATCAGTTTTAGTACCAAAAAGACTATTAGCATCTAGCATCGAGTAGCGGAACTATCAGTACTGCTACTTGACAATAGATGTAGCACCGACCGGAAAGTCTTATGCTGTTGAGATAAGACTTTCCGGTCGGTGCTACATCTATTGTCAAGTAGCAGTACTGATAGTTCCGCTACTCGATGCTAGATGTAGACACTGAAATTAATAGTCTGAACTGATGTATGGAGTGAGCACTCTTGTCTTACTTATTTCTCTATGACGTAGCCCTATTCTCTGAAGTCTCCCAGCGGTCTCTATTAAAGATACACCCAGATAAAGAAATAAATCAATATTGTAGGATAGATCGACCTTTTTTTTTTTCATAGCCCAACCTAGTCCCACGGTAAGTTCAATAAGGCTTAGGTTGTGGGTCCTAGTCGGCCTAGACGACGATTATACAGGGTGGCCTTAGCCATTGGACAAACCCTGAAATCTCAGGAATGCTCTAACGTTAATATGTTTTTAATTAGAACAAAAGATAAAAAAAATTCAAACAAAAGTTATTTCCAATAATCGACAACAAAAAGAAACATACTGTATTCATAATTGGCAGTACTTTTGACAATTTTTCGAAAATGTGCGGCAATGATGACATTTGTCAAGTCATCTTATTAGTGACATAAATAAAAAAGAGAATGAAAAAGGTCGAGGAAGGTTTCATACTATTTATTACCTCAGGCGGTCTAGCATGAGTTGCGTTCTCGCGCGCGACTCCATACATCTTGTGCGACTTCAAGTAATGCATAATATGTATGTTTAATTCTAGAGATAGTTCGAAAAGTGGATAATATGTGTAATACAAGTGTACTAATTTTATGATACTGACTACATACATATGTATTAACAGTATAAGTGTCTTGGCTATAGCTGTAAACTTATACTTAGTGTTTACCTGAATAAAGAATAAAGAACTCATGCTAGACCGTCAGGAGCTACAACACATACAGGCTGCTCCAAAGTAAAAAATCGTAATTTGTTAATTTCTTCGTACACCGATTGTTATGATACTTTGTATACTAGCTCTAAATACCCTAATGCATATGTACATTTCGACTTTGTCCGATGACTAGGGTCGCCCTGTATAATGTGTAGTTATACAGTGTGAAAAGATAAGTCGGGTCCTGGAGGGAAACTACCTTAAATCCTTAAGCTGGCTCATTTTACTTAATGGAGACATTCCTTTATTTTTTAAAAGAAACAAAACTGCATTCAAAGTATTTTTCTTTTTTTCTTCAATTTGGCTTGTCTAAAAAAATCTTGTGTACTAAATATTACATTTTATGGATATTTTGTACGACAGACGAGTTTAAGACCTAATGTTTCTTGAAAAAATGTTATCATTAACATTAACTGTATCGACTAGTAGAATAAAATTGCGAGTTTTTATTTTTTGGAATTTTTAGTCGGTTCGAGTCCCGGGCGAGGCAAGCGAGTTTTAGAAAATCTTTCAATGCAGTTTTGTTTCTTTTAAAAAATAAAGGAATGCCTCCTTTAAGTAAAATGAGCCAGCTTAAGGATTTAAGGTAGTTTCCCTCCAGGGCCCGACTTATCTTTCCACACTGTATATAATTAAATATATCTGATTGATCTGACTGATTAATTTGTCTATATTTCTATTGTATAGTTGCTTTATATCTTTCTAATTCTTTCCAATTTTTAGTGTATTTTCCCCATTCCTTTTTGTGTAATATATGTATGTTTATCCTATACATTTTGTATGTATTTATATCCTTTATCTTTCTGGTATCTTGTTGTACATTTTGCTGCATTTGTCACCCTCTTTTCACTTTCTCCTCTCATCTACTCAAAGGTTAACTGGAAGAGATCCCTCAAAGGGATAAGTTCGCCTTTGTACTTCTTGCTAATTGTATGTTATTTTTAATATGTCTTTTTGTACAATAAAGAGTTTACTACTACTACTACTACTATATTGAAGGACATTGTCGCTACAGGTCCGTACAAGGAGCATTGTGCTCGTCAGGAGGTTGAGGAGCAGGACTTCCCCCCCAACTCCCCCCTCGCGGTCGCCGTCAACGCCATGAGGAGCCAGGGCTACAAGGTACACATATACATACACATTAACATATTCCCAATAGTAGTTTGTGTTACAAGGGATCAAAATGATATATTTCCGTCAAGGGCGTACATTGAATCTTGAGCGTAATGAGGGATTCAAGTGTTAACGCCCAAGACGAAATAATTTTGATACCGTGTGACACACTACTTTTCACATCAACTATGAGGAAAATAAAAAAAATCTTAGTGTTGACACAATCTGATGCTTAAACAGATTATTTAACCTAAATAAATAATGTGCAAAAAAATGTAAAAATAGTGTGCTTGAACAGAAAAGTGCCACTTTGATCCCTCCTAGCAGGGAGGAAAAAGCTCTTTTCTGAATAGGAGGTGTGAAAAAAGTATTTCTTTTTAGGTACTACACCCATAGAGAATTAAATAAGCATAGAGTGCTCACTCCATACATCAGTTTTGTTACCGAATTGACTATTATTTTCGTAGTCGACATCTAGCGTCGAGTAGTGGAATCATCAGTACCGCTACTCGACAATAGATGTCGCGGCGACCGGAAAGTCTAATGCTCAACAATTTTCAGCTAATATCATAACCGGATTAACCGGAACTCAATTTTCAACTCCTTCTGCTTGTAATATTAGTTCTAAATTGTTGAGAAATACACTTTTCGTCAGTCGCGACACACGTGACATCTATAGTGTGTCAAAGGTCTGTTTGATTTCAAACATTGACAGAGAGAATCATACTATCTTTGTCTTACACTAGTACTAGCACCCAAAAGAAAAGGATGAGAATAGTTTTTAGGGTTCCGTAGCCAAATGGCAAAAAACGGAACCCTTATAGATTCGTCATGTCTGTCTGTCTGTCCGTCTGTCTGTCCGTCTGTCTGTCCGTCCGTATGTCACAGCCACTTTTCTCCGAAACTATAAGAACTATACTGTTGAAACTTGGTAAGTAGATGTATTCTGTGAACCGCATTAAGATTTTCACACAAAAATAGAAAAAAAAACAATAAATTTTTGGGGTTCCCTATACTTCGAACTGAAACTCAAAATTTTTTTTTTCATCAAACCCATACGTGTGGGGTATCTATGGATAGGTCTTCAAAAATGATATTGAGGTTTCTAATATCATTTTTTTCTAAACTGAATAGTTTGCGCGAGAGACACTTCCAAAGTGGTAAAATGTGTGTCCCCCCCCCCCTGTAACTTCTAAAATAAAAGAATGATAAAACTAAAAAAAATATATGATGTACATTGCCATGTAAACTTCCACCGAAAATTGGTTTGAACGAGATCTAGTAAGTAGTTTTTTTTTTATACGTCATAAATCGCCTAAATACGGAACCCTTCATGGGCGAGTCCGACTCGCACTTGGCCGCTTTTTTATGTTCCTATTTACTGACAAGATTTGGTTGACCCAGTATAGTGTCGAGTAGCAGTACTGATAATTCCGCTACTTGACGCTAGATGTCGACTACGAAAATAATAGTCGTTTAAACAAAACTGATGTATGTTGTGAGCACTCTATGTTTACTTATTTATCTATGGTAAACCCTAAAAACATGCAATGAATTTGTGACTCGCGTTTTAGTGGATTTTGATTTCGCATATATTGTTATTACTAGCGATCCGCCCCGGCTTTGCACGGGTTAACAAATTATACATAAACCTTCCTCTTGAATCACTCTAAATCCGCATCAAAATCCGTTGCGTAGTTTTAAAGATCTAAGCATACAGACAGACAGCGGGAAGCGACTTTGTTTTATACTATGTAGTGATAATGACCAGTGTAGGTACTGGGTGTTGTGCATCCTGTATGTAAAGACGGTCCCTGTCATAAAGGGACCCGTCTGAAAATCGGCGCTGGGTATATATCTAGAGTCAGACCAAGAATAGTCTGCAGCGGATTTGATAGCCCACGCAGTGCAAGTGTTATTTTAAACGTCAAACTTCTATGAAATTATGACGTATAAATGACACTTGCACTGCGTGGGCTATCAAATCCGCTGCAGACTTTTTTTGGTCCGACTCTAGACATATATCTGGCAAAAGCTGAGATTGGTACTCATTGCCTGTACCGATATAAAATTCTTGTGCATGTTTTTGTATAATTGTGAAATGAAGTGTATATTGTTTTCTCTCGTGTATTCTTTTATGGTACTTGTGGCAATAAAATTTTATTTTTTTATTTTAATTTTTTCCCAGCTCCACACAGGAACCTGGCTGGTGGACGGTAACCCTCAGATAATCCTCTTCGACATCGGCTCGGGTGCCTGGCAGCTGGACGGGTACAAACAGGAGCTGTGGGACACCTGCTCTCTGGGCATCCCACACCTGGATATAGAGGCCAATGATGCTGTCATACTGGGGTTCATGGTCGCGCAGTTCATTACTGAGGTGAGACGAAATATAACAGTCACTCTATATGTCTCACTCTAACTACAAGAAGCTGTGGGACACCTGCTCTCTGGGCATCCCGCACCTGGATATAGAGGCCAACGACGCTGTCATACTGGGGTTCATGGTCGCGCAGTTTATTACTGAGGTGAGACGAAATATAACAGTTTCACTCTATATGTCTCACTCTAACTACAAGCAGCTGTGGGACACCTGCTCTCTGGGTATCCCGCACCTGGATATAGAGGCCAACGACGCTGTCATACTGGGGTTCATGGTCGCGCAGTTTATTACTGAGGTGAGACGAAATATAACAGTTTCACTCTATATGTCTCACTCTAACTACAAGCAGCTGTGGGACACCTGCTCTCTGGGTATCCCGCACCTGGATATAGAGGCCAACGACGCTGTCATACTGGGGTTCATGGTCGCGCAGTTCATTACTGAGGTGAGACGAAATATAACAGTCACTCTATATGTCTCACTCTAACTACAAGAAGCTGTGGGACACCTGCTCTCTGGGTATCCCGCACCTGGATATAGAGGCCAACGACGCTGTCATACTGGGGTTCATGGTGGCGCAGTTCATTACTGAGGTGAGACGAAATATAACAGTCTCTCTATATGTCTCTAACTACAAGCAGCTGTGGGACACCTGCTCTCTGGGTATCCCGCACCTGGATATAGAGGCCAACGACGCTGTCATACTGGGGTTCATGGTGGCGCAGTTCATTACTGAGGTGAGACGAAATATAGCAGCCTCTCACTCTAACTACAAGCAGCTGTGGGACACCTGCTCTCTGGACATCCCGCACCTGGATATAGAGGCCAATGACGCTGTCATACTGGGGTTCATGGTGGCGCAGTTCATTACTGAGGTGAGACGAAATATAACAGCCTCTCTATATGTCTCACTCTAACTATATCTGTCTCCCTTTACATACTAAGAATGCATCGCGCTCTAATCTCTATATGCAATTGACTAAGCCCCACGGTAAGCTCAAGAAGGCTTGTGTTGTGGGCACTGACAATCCAACCTCTAGACTGAGCTTAGGCCAATTCTTTCATGAAACCGATGCTGCCAAAAATACGGGGGTGCGGGGGACGAGGTGAGCGAATCCCGTGCCGTGATTGGTCCGTTCAAAGACACGGACCAATCACGGCACGGGATTGACTCGAAGATGGAGTAACGCTACCGTATGTGTGGCAGAGGGGGTAGCGCGACTAAGCTATGTCTAGAGGTTGGATTGTCTGTGGTTGTGGGTACTCGATATATAAACAATACTTAAATACATAGAAAACAATCCTGACTCAGGAACAAATATCCGTGCTCATCGCACAAATAAATGCCCTTACCGGGATTCGAACCCAGGACCATCGGCTTCATAGGGTAGTGACTAATTTATAACATACATAAACCTCGTGCCGCCCAATGTACATTAGGATGTACACACAGTTTCGATGCAATGTCAACCTTAATTAAAAACAAATTAGGTAGCATTTCATTTGTCTCTTAAACTTTTAGAACAAATGAAATTCAACCTAATTGAAAATACAACAAGATTCAAACTTCCTTGGCTATAATAAATCAAATCGGAGCCGGAAAGTTGGGTACCCTTCCTTGTTAGACTCAAGTAGCCAGGCAAAACTATGCCTAATCGCGTTGTAATATGGTTGAAACTGTGTTGCAGTTCAGGAAGGCCGCAGAAGGCTACAGCGACACCCCGCCCCGAGTTGTGGCTCACTTCCACGAGTGGCAGGCCGGTGTAGGTCTCATCGTACTTAGGTAAGTACAGACATAGAGAAAAAAATACATAGAGTGCTCACTCCATACATCAGTTTTAGTACCAAAAAGACTATTAGCATCTAGCATCGAGTAGCGGAACTATCAGTACTGCTACTTGACAATAGATGTAGCACCGACCGGAAAGTCTTATCTCAACAGCATAAGACTTTCCGGTCGGTGCTACATCTATTGTCAAGTAGCAGTACTGATAGTTCCGCTATTCGATGCTAGATGTAGATACTGAAATTAATAGTCTAAACTGATGTATGGAGTGAGCACTCTTGTCTTACTATATTTCTCTATGGTACAGATGAGAAGATAAGATACACAATACCATAGAGAAAAAAATACATAGATTGCTCACTCCATACATCAGTTTTGATGCCAAAAAGTCTATTAATTTCAGTGTCTAGCATCGAGTAGCGGAACTATCAGTACTGCTACTTGACAATAGATGTAGCAGTACTGATAGTTCCGTAATTAATAGTCTTATGGAGTGAGCACTCTTGTCTTACCACAGAATAAATAATAGTACAGAAGACTCACTCTCTAACAAAACGCGTCTGTTACGATCAGCACAGATATGGCCACTAGGTGGCGACAGCGCCACGCGCGGCTTATGGCTTTCCCCAAAATTGGGGCCGAACGGATGTACTTTTAGCTACCTGTAGCAAAGCGACGAAATCGCGGAGTGAGACACGCCTGGTCTTACTATATTTCTCTATGACAATACATATGACGGAGAGATACGCGATGGCGGTGGGCGTAGTACCTTAATGTATTAACTTCACAGCGATCTCTAGCACGGTCCGATCAACTCTGCCGGCGGAGCCTAACCGCTCCCGCCTAATCGATTGATACCAACATAACGACAAAACTGCCACCTCGTACCGAACTTCACCCAAGTTGAACCACTTTGATTTGAACCTTTCGTCTTAGATCAACAATACGCCAATAGACGGCGTGGCTCTCAACACAACTTGATTAATTTCTTTACAACTAAGTAATACGTAGCGAAACATTGCTAATCTACTTTATACAGGCGTTTAAAGCTATGAACTGTAACACTGCAATACGTCCTTCTGGTGTCTCGCTCCGACATATATATATACCCACCCTGTATATATATATATATATATATATATATATACAGGGTGGCCCATTTAGATCGGTCAGTATGGAAAAGTCTGAAACTATAAGACATACGAAGACCTGTTCTTAGGAACCATGTCATCGATTTTAATAAAAAGAAAAACTGCATCCATTTACTTATAAAAAAACCTTTTTTAAATGCAGTTTAAGGCACAGTATGTATGATTTACGATGGTTACTAGTGCTGCACTCTGGCGATAGAACATTGCAGTAATATCACAGAATAAATAATAGTACTAAGTACAGAAGACTCACTCTCTAACAAAACGCGTCTGTTACGATCAGCACAGCTTTCCCCAAAATTGGTGTGGAACGGATGTACTTTTATCTACCTGTAGCAAAGCGACGAAATCGTGGAGTGAGACACGCCTGGTAATACCCCCTATTTTATACTACTCTATTGGTAACTGATTTATGTATGTTTGTCCACAGAGTACGTCACGTAGACGTGGCCACGGTGTTTACGACACACGCCACGCTCTTGGGCCGGTACCTGTGCGCTGGCAACACTGACTTTTACAACAATTTGGACAAGGTAATATATATCTGGATCAGGGATGTTGCGGATGCCGATTTTTTGACATCCGCGGATGCGGATGCGGATTTTTAAAGGCTCACACCCGCGGATGCGGATGTCAAGATAGGTAGGTAAGATAAAAAACGTCAAATATTACATTTTAGTAATTTTTATTTCAAAAAACCGGCCAAGTGCGAGTCGGACTCGCGTTCCAAGGGTTACATTAAGTCCCACTCACGCTTGACTGCTCATTTCTAATAGGTTTTTTGGCTAATGACTAAATTACCTAGCAGTCTAGCACTTACGCCGATGCTAAGACGTTCCTGTACCGACCTGTTCCACATCCGCATCCGCATTAAACTCCGCATCGATTTTATGCGGATGCGGATGTTGAAAATAATGCGGAAGTTACGCGGATGCGGATGCGGATATTCCCAATATCCCTGATCTGGATACATGGATACCATACACAATAAGGGCTCATTTAATACCTAAATTTTGAATGAAATTTTGATTGTGACTTATTCTTCATACTTATTCAATTATTTCGTAATGTAAAAAAACTGACAATCACAATATAAATCCCTGACAATCTACCATGTGTAATTTTAAGTGAAATTGTATATTGTGAGATAAATAAATCATATCATATCATATCATATCATTTAGACGCTCGCATGCTAGTTTCATTACATTGCGGGTTTTAATCGGTCGGTTGAATTTGACGTAAGGGGCTATTCATAAATTACGTCATTTCAAATTGGGGGGAGCCCTGCTCTGGACATTGGATGATGGTAGCATGACGTAGAAGGAAACGGGGTCATTTTAAGCATGATTTTTGGATGATTTTAGGGGGGGGGGGGGTCAAAAATCGACAAAAAGATGACGTAATTTATGAACAGCCCCTAACCAAGAGTCCGTAATGAAACTAAAATCGTATGCGAGATCACGCTCCGTCTAAATCAGCCCTAACAGTCGTCTATACAAGGCATAGAGAAATATAAGTAAAGAAAGAGTGGTAACTCCATACATCTTCTTACCAAAACGCGAGTTATTTCGTAGTCGACATCTAGCGTCAAGTGGCGGAATTTATACTGCTATTCGACAATAGATGTCGCGTCGAACGAAACTCTAATGCTGAACAATTTTCAGCTAATATTATAACCGGATTAACTGGAACTCTATTTTCAACTCCTTCTGCTGATAATGTTAGTTGTAAATTGTTTTAGTAGTACATTTTTCGTCAGTAGCGACACTTGTGACATCTGGTGTCAAGTAGCGGTACTGATAGTTCCGCTACTTGCCGCTAGAAGTCGACTACGAAATAACTCGCGTTTTTGTAAGAAAACTGATGTATGGAGTTACCACTCTTTCTTTACTTATATTTCTCTATGGAAGTAATTTTTGCTGTCTCGTTTCAGTTTTCAGTGGACGAGGAGGCGGGAAAGAGACAGATATACCACCGCTATTGCATGGAGAGAGCGGCTGCGCACATGACACATATTTTCACCACAGTGTCAGACATTACAGGTACCTAGAGTCTCGCTTTGCTCATGATTCTAAATTAGAATTACTCGTTAAGCTCATTGTTTTTTTATGTGGTTTATTGTTGCACAAATCTGCATTAAAAAATAAAATAAAATAAAAACATTCATCAACATTGTGACATAATTTTTGAAAATTTACATTTTCGAAATTAATCTTAAAATAAGTATTTGTTTAAGGTTACGAGGCCGAACATCTCCTGAAACGCAAGGCCGACATCATCACACCAAACGGCTTGAACGTCAAAAAGTTCTCAGCACTCCACGAGTTCCAGAACCTCCACGCGTTAGCCAAGGACAAGATACACGAGTTTGTCAGGGGACATTTCTACGGGTGAGTCTCTTGTGGTCACTTAACGGCCATCGTCACACCAAACGGCTTGAACGTGAAGAAATTCTCAGCACTCCACGAGTTCCAGAACCTCCACGCGTTAGCCAAGGACAAGATACACGAGTTTGTCAGGGGACATTTCTACGGGTGAGTCCCTTGTGGTCACTTAACGACCATCGTCACACCAAACGGCTTGAACGTGAAGAAATTCTCAGCACTCCACGAGTTCCAGAACCTCCACGCGTTAGCCAAGGACAAGATACACGAGTTTGTCAGGGGACATTTCTACGGGTGGGTCTCTTATGGTCACTTAACGGCCATCG
The DNA here is from genome assembly GCF_948474715.1 of Cydia amplana. Taxonomy (NCBI): domain Eukaryota; kingdom Metazoa; phylum Arthropoda; class Insecta; order Lepidoptera; family Tortricidae; genus Cydia; species Cydia amplana. Next base: position 991,307 of record NC_086095.1, on the reverse strand, counting down.
TCACACCAAACGGCTTGAACGTGAAGAAATTCTCAGCACTCCACGAGTTCCAGAACCTCCACGCGTTAGCCAAGGACAAGATACACGAGTTTGTCAGGGGACATTTCTACGGGTGAGTCTCTTGTGGTCACTTAACGGCCATCGTCACACCAAACGGCTTGAACGTGAAGAAATTCTCAGCACTCCACGAGTTCCAGAACCTCCACGCGTTAGCCAAGGACAAGATACACGAGTTTGTCAGGGGACATTTCTACGGGTGAGTCCCTTGTGGTCACTTAACGACCATCGTCACACCAAACGGCTTGAACGTGAAGAAATTCTCAGCACTCCACGAGTTCCAGAACCTCCACGCGTTAGCCAAGGACAAGATACACGAGTTTGTCAGGGGACATTTCTACGGGTGGGTCTCTTATGGTCACTTAACGGCCATCGTCACACCAAACGGCTTGAACGTGAAGAAATTCTCAGCACTCCACGAGTTCCAGAACCTCCACGCGTTAACCAAGGACAAGATACACGAGTTTGTCAGGGGACATTTCTACGGGTGAGTCCCTTGTGGTCACTTAACGACCATCTTCACACCAAACGGCTTGGACGTGAAGAAGTTCTCCGCACTCCACGAGTTCCAGAACCTCCACGCGTTAGCCAAGGACAAGATACACGAGTTTGTCACGGGACATTTCTACGGGTGAGTCCCTTGTGGTCACTTAACGACCATCGTCACACCAAACGGCTTGAACGTGAAGAAATTCTCAGCACTCCACGAGTTCCAGAACCTCCACGCGTTAGCCAAGGACAAGATACACGAGTTTGTCACGGGACATTTCTACGGGTGAGTCCCTTGTGGTGACTTAACGACCATCATCACACCAAACGGCTTGAACGTGAAGAAATTCTCAGCACTCCACGAGTTCCAGAACCTCCACGCGTTAGCCAAGGACAAGATACACGAGTTTGTCAGGGGACATTTCTATGGGTGAGTCTGTTGTTACTTATACCATAGAGAAATAAGTAAGCACAGAGTGCTCACTCCATCGGTCTCTATTATTTCCCAAAAAGTTTTAAGAGCTCATCAACGTGCACACTAGCGCCACAGCTAAATAATCGTGATTATTTAAATTTAACGAAATATATTTAAAAAAGGGGGCCGCTACGTACTGTATCTTGTATTAAAGTACCTTTTGAATACATCAAACTAGTTTCTATGTTGCTGGATTCGTCAATCTATGCGTCCAAAGTTAAAACGGCCGTTTTTGTTTTGAGTTCATAGATTGACGAATCCAGCAACATAGAAACTAGTTTGATGTATTCAAAAGGTACTTTAATACAAGATACAGTACGTAGCGGCCCCCTTTTTTAAATATATTTCGTTAAATTTAAATAATCACGATTATTTAGCAGTGGCGCTAGTGTGCACGTTGATGGGCTCTTAAAACTTTATGGGAAACAAAGTGACCCCCTCACTCCATACATCAGTTTTGTTGCCAAAACGCTTATTATTTTCGTAGTCGACATCTAGCGTCAACTAGCGGATTTATCGTTACTGCTACTTGACGATAGATGTCGCGACGAACGAAACGTCTAATGCTCAATATAATTTGTTCGCAGCCATTTCAACTTCGACCTGGACAAGACGTTGTATTTCTTCATCGCTGGTCGCTACGAATTCGGGAATAAGGGAGCGGATGTGTTCATAGAGGCTCTAGCCAGACTGAACCATTATTTGAAGGTCTGTGTGATCATAGGGAAAAAAATACATAGATTGAATTCATATTCAAAATATACTTTACTAGCGACGCGCCCCGGCTTCGCACGGGTTAACAAATTATATATAAACCTTCCTCTTGAATCACTCTATCTATTTAAAAAAACCGCATCAAAATCCGTTGCGTATAGTTTTAAAGATCTAAGCATACAGACAGACAGACAGACAGGGAAGCGATTTGTTTTATACTATGTAGTGATTCATCTAGGCCTAGCAACAAGCACTTATGAATAGTAATTAAGTATTACCATAGAGAAAAAATACATAGATTGCTCACTCCATACATTAGTTTTGGTACCAAAAAGACTATTATTTTCATAGTCGACATCTAGCATCGAGTAGCGGAACTATCAGTACTGCTACTTGACAATAGATGTAGCACCGACCGGAAAGTCTTATGTTGTTGAGCATTACTTTTCGGTCGCTGCTACATCTACCCTGAAATATATAAATATAAGTATGTATATCGTCGCCTAGCACCCAACAGTACAAGCTTTGCTTAGTTTGGGCATAGAGAAAAAAATACATAGAGTGCTCACTCCATACATCAGTTTTAGTACCAAAAAGACTATTAGCATCTAGCATCGAGTAGCGGAACTATCAGTACTGCTACTTGACAATAGATGTAGCACCGACCGGAAAGTCTTATGCTGTTGAGATAAGACTTTCCGGTCGGTGCTACATCTATTGTCAAGTAGCAGTACTGATAGTTCCGCTACTCGATGCTAGATGTAGACACTGAAATTAATAGTCTGAACTGATGTATGGAGTGAGCACTCTTGTCTTACTTATTTCTCTATGGTTTGGGGCTAGGTTGATCTGTGTAAGATGTCCCCTAATATTTATTTAAATATAATAATAATAATTTGAGCCTAAGTACGTCCCACTGTTGGGCACAGGCCTCCTCTCACGCGCGAGAGGGCTTGGGCTATAGTCCCCACGCTAGCCCAATGCGGATTGGGGACTTTACATACACCTTTGAATTTCTTCGCAGATGTATGCAGGTTTCCTCACGATGTTTTCCTTCATCGAAAAGCGACTGGTAAATATCAAATGATATTTCGTACATAAGTTCCGAAAAACTCATTGGTACGAGACGGGGTTTGAACCCGCGACCTCCGGATTGAAAGTCGGACGTTATATCCACTCGGCCATATTTATATTTTTTTTTTCACAGGCCGCCGGGTCAGACATGACTGTAGTAGCGTTCCTCATATTTCCGGCTAAAACCAACAACTTTAATGTGGAGAGTTTGCGAGGCCACGCGGTCACTAAGGCGCTGAGGGACACCATTAGTGAAATACAACAGAAGGTCGGAAAACGGATGTACGACATCTGTCTGAGGTCAGTAGTACTTTGTACTTAAGAGCCCATCAACGTGCACACTAGCGCCACTGCTAAATGACCGTGATTATTTCAATTTAACGAAATATTAAAAAAAAACCGACCAAGTGCGAGTCGGACTCGCGCACGGAGGGTGCCGCACCATCAACAAAAAAATAGAGCAAAAAAAAACAAGCAAAAAAACGGTCACCCATCCAAGTACTGACCCCGCCCGACGTTGCTTAACTTCGGTCAAAAATCACGTTTGTTGTATGGGAGCCACACTTAAATCTTTATTTTATTCTGTTTTTAGTATTTGTTGTTATAGCGGCAACAGAAATACATCATCTGTGAAAATTTCAACTGTCTAGCTATCATGGTTCGTGAGATACAGCCTGGTGACAGACGGACGGACGGACGGACGGACAGCGGAGTCTTAGTAATAGGGTCCCGTTTTTACCCTTTGGGTACGGAACCCTAAAAAACAACGGGTTGCACTCCGGGAGTACCGACAGAAGTGAAAACTCAATCACTATTGCAAAATGTCTGCAGCACTATGTATAATTGAGGTTAACGCCATCTAGCGTTATTTCGTCGCATTACTTGAAACCCCTAAGCACATCACTCTTAGTACTCGAGTTATATGAATACCAGTTAGATCGAAACTCACTAGATGGCATTTAAATCAATAAAGAAAAACTCAATGACATTGAAGTAACAGTTTTTCGATCAGGTCACGTGTCCGTCTTACGTCTTACGGTCACGTGACCTGTTACGAGTTTAACATTTTTTCCCCATCACAAAAAGTGCACAGCGGCGCTAAAGAAGTTTTCACTTCAAAAATCTGTTTATTTCAAGTGATAATAACATAATATGGTCTTCGGTTACTACGATAGTTACTCGTGAAATAAAACTATTAAAACGGATTATATCGCGTATATTGAATTTATACTACATCCCGACGTTTCGGACCCTTTACAGACCCTTTCGGGTCAGAGGTGTAGGGTTAACGTGAAAATAGTTGTGATATACATATGAACCATACTAGCCTTATGAACCAATTTTGCATGTATAACCAGCCTTAAAATGTATAGTTTATGATGGTTCATTATTTTGTAAGCGGGTAGATTTGCACAGTGTAATAGTTTTTCCTCAGTCACCGGTTGACCACGAACGCTGTAAAGGGTTCGAAGCGTCGGGATGTAGTATAAATTCAATATACGCGATATAATCCGTTTTAATAGTTTTAATATCGAGTTTTATCTTTAACAGGGGCCATCTACCCGAGCCATCGGATCTCCTACACAAAGATGACACGGTGCGACTAAAGAGGTGTATATACGCGTTACAACGAGACGGTCTACCTCCTGTCACTACACATAACGTGGTAAGTGTATACACTTGTCTAGGGGCCATCTACCGGGTGCTACATAAAGATGACACGGTCTAAAGAGGTGTATATACGCGTTACAACGAGACGGTCTACCTCCTGTCACTACACATAACGTGGTAAGTGTATATAGGTATCTCATTTTTGGCCTGCCTCTGCCTCGGGTGATCTGTGATGCCCATTCGGTCGCTATTTTGGTCCATTTGTACGGGTGCATCCGACAGATATGTCCCGCCCTATCCCACTTCAGCTTGCCGGCTTTCACACCCACATCTGCGATACCAGTTTTAGAATATAATTATACTGTAAATACTGTTGAATAAGCGCATTGTAATATGCCTACTTGAATAAACTATCTTTTATCTTATCTTGTAGGGTTATTCTGTGAATAATAAATGAATGAATGAAATCTTTATTTCAGGCAGCTAAAGTCTATTCTTTTTATTCCGTAGACTGAAATGACATTTCATAGTATGAGATGACACATGATGTTCATACTTTGAAATGTCATTTCAGTCTACGGAATAAAAAAATAGACTTTAGTGGCCCATACATAAATACCTTAAAACTAGCATACATATTATAAAAATATAACTTAACACTAAAAAATAACATTATGATTGCGATGCAATACGCAACCCCGCAGTGTCAGGGAGCCGGCCGCGGAACCGCCGAAACTTGACACACTTCAGCCAAAACTCCTCCTTGGCATAGAGAAAAAAATACATAGAGTGCTCACTCCATACATCAGTTTTAGTACCAAAAAGACTATTAGCATCTAGCATCGAGTAGCGGAACTATCAGTACTGCTACTTGACAATAGATGTAGCACCGACCGGAAAGTCTTATCTCAACAGCATAAGACTTTCCGGTCGGTGCTACATCTATTGTCAAGTAGCAGTACTGATAGTTCCGCTACTCGATGCTAGATGTAGACACTGAAATTAATAGTCTAACTGATGTGTGGAGTGAGCAATCTTGTCTTACTTATTTCTCTATGTCCTTGGTGAAGGTCGCTAGATGTTCAGCCGGAACGGTCACCACAAACGAATTAAAATTCGCATTGTGTCGAGATTCTAACTTCGCGACCCTCAGGATGAATCCAATGAATCAGGATGAAATGTATTTTTTTTTGTTTTTAGGTGGACGATTGGAGCGACCCGGTCTTGAACGCCGTGAGACGTTGCCAGATGTTCAACACTGTCAATGATAATGTTAAAGTAAGTACATATATATTTATTTTATCTACACACATGTCATTAGTGCTCTATAATGCGTTCAGAAACCGTAGGAAATGACAAGCTTTATTACAACCAATTTTACTATGAGAACTTTCTTATCTGTGGTAGTAGGAAAATTTGTACTTTAATGTACATAACGTTATAGATTTTTGTAAGGTTATGAGTTTAAATTTGGAACAGCAGTCAAAACTCAAGTGGGTCTCTATTCTAGTACCTATCCATAGATATTAAAACAGTTATCGATACGAAACGTTAATTTAGTAGGTATGTTTTTTTAATATAAACCGCACGATATTTGATCTCGAGTGACATGAGAATAGGGACTTCATTAATCATTATTTTGTCTAGGAATTAAAAAAAACTACGGATGTGTGACATGCGTGAAAAAAGTTTTCATTCACCGCCATTTGACGTACAGTTTATCTTTTAGTTAGTTTTAAGTATGTGTTTAGGTAAAGTAGTGTATGTAACTGTACATAATTAGGCATTAAAACACTCGTGTGATCCCCATACTTGTATTTTAATGCCTCTCATTATGTAGCAGTCACATAAACTACTATTATTTTATTAATTTCTTTCTAACCTAAATACAATTAGTTTTATAACACTTTAAACTCTCGCGGTTTATACAAATATTTAATTACACAAACGGGTCTACCGCTAGCCGGGTCAGGTCTATTTCTTTGTCTACCCCCAACATTTTTATAAACTAACTAGCTTTTGCCCGCAGCTTCGCACGCGCAGGAGAGTTTTTTTTATTTTGATTTTTTTTAAATGAATTTTGTAAAATCCTTTCTTAGTGGACCCCTAGACCTTATAAGGAACCTACTTGCCAAATTTGGGCTTTCTAGTCCCAGCGGTTTGGGCTGTGCGTTGATTTAAGTCAGTCAGTCAGGTCTTTCACGTTTATATATATAGATTTCGGGTAGTTCAGTGTTGTTTTATTTATATCTCCGTCCGGGACGTCATTCTTTCCGTGACCACGGCTGGTGCAACTGAGCTGAAACGTCGGAATTTAAGGTAAAAACAATGAAACTATATTGCGGTAGAACCGTTTGTGTAGTTAAATACAGTTCGTTTTAAATGATTCATCATCTTCCTCGCGTTGTCCCGGCATTTTGCCACGGCTCATGGGAGCCTGGGGTCCGCTTGGCAACTAATCCCAGTAATTGGCGTGGGCACTAGTTTTTACGAAAGCGACTGCCATCTGACCTTCCAACCCAGAGGGTAAACTAGGCCCGTATCGGGATTAGTCCGGTTTCTTCAAGATGTTTTCCTTCACCGAAAAGCGACTGGTAAATATCAAATGATATATCGTACATAAGTTCCGAAAAACTCATTGGTACGAGCCGGGGTTCGAACCCGCGACCACCGGATTGCAAGTCGCACGCTCTTACCGCTAGGCCACCAGCGCTTATTGATTGGTAAACACTAAATAAATTCCTGAATGTGTATTTCCCAGGTGATCTTCCACCCAGAGTTCCTAACGTCAACCAATCCTCTCTTCGGCCTGGACTACGAGGAGTTTGTAAGAGGTTGCCACCTGGGCGTGTTCCCTTCGTACTACGAGCCGTGGGGGTACACGCCTGCCGAGTGTACCGTTATGGGGATACCCAGCGTCACCACTAACCTGTCAGGTATTTCCACCCAGAGTTCCTAACGTCAACCAATCCTCTCTTCGGCCTGGATTACGAGGAGTTGGTAAGAGGTTGCCACCTCGTTCCTAATGTCAACCAATCCTCTCTTCGGCCTGGACTACGAGGAGTTTGTAAGAGGTTGCCACCTGGGCGTGTTCCCTTCGTACTACGAGCCGTGGGGGTACACGCCTGCCGAGTGTACCGTTATGGGGATACCCAGCGTCACCACTAACCTGTCAGGTATTTCCACCCAGAGTTCCTAACGTCAACCAATCCTCTCTTCGGCCTGGATTACGAGGAGTTAGTAAGAGGTTGCCACCTCGTTCCTAACGTCAACCAATCCTCTCTTCGGCCTGGATTACGAGGAGTTGGTAAGAGGTTGCCACCTCGTTCCTAATGTCAACCAATCCTCTCTTCGGCCTGGACTACGAGGAGTTTGTAAGAGGTTGCCACCTGGGCGTGTTCCCTTCGTACTACGAGCCGTGGGGGTACACGCCTGCCGAGTGTACTGTTATGGGGATACCCAGCGTCACCACTAACCTGTCAGGTATTTCCACCCAGAGTTCCTAACGTCAACCAATCCTCTCTTCCGCCTGGATTACGAGGAGTTTGTAAGAGGTTGCCACCTCGTTCCTAACGTCAACCAATCCTCTCTTCCGCCTGGATTACGAGGAGTTTGTAAGAGGTTGCCACCTCGTTCCTAACGTCAACCAATCCTCTCTTCGGCCTGGATTACGAGGAGTTGGTAAGAGGTTGCCACCTCGTTCCTAACGTCAACCAACCCTCTCTTTGGGCTGGACTACGAGGAGTTTGTAAGAGGTTGCCACCTCGTTCCTAACGTCAACCAACCCTCTCTTCGGCCTGGATTACGAGGAGTTTGTAAGAGGTTGCCACCTGGGCGTGTTCCCTTCGTACTACGAGCCGTGGGGGTACACGCCTGCCGAGTGTACCGTTATGGGGATACCCAGCGTCACCACTAACCTGTCAGGTATTTCCACCCAGAGTTCCTAACGTCAACCAATCCTCTCTTCGGCCTGGATTACGAGGAGTTGGTAAGAGGTTGCCACCTCGTTCCTAACGTCAACCAACCCTCTCTTTGGGCTGGACTACGAAGAGTTTGTAAGAGGTTGCCACCTCGTTCCTAACGTCAACCAACCCTCTCTTCGGCCTGGATTACGAGGAGTTTGTAAGAGGTTGCCACCTCGTTCCTAACATCAACCAATCCTCTCTTCGGCCTGGACTACGAGGAGTTTGTAAGAGGTTGCCACCTGGGCGTGTTCCCTTCGTATTACGAGCCGTGGGGGTACACGCCTGCCGAGTGTACCGTTATGGGTATACCCAGCGTCACCACTAACCTGTCAGGTATTTCCACCCAGAGTTCCTAACGTCAACCAATCCTCTCTTCCGCCTGGATTACGAGGAGTTTGTAAGAGGTTGCCACCTCGTTCCTAACGTCAACCAATCCTCTCTTCGGCCTGGATTACGAGGAGTTGGTAAGAGGTTGCCACCTCGTTCCTAACGTCAACCAATCCTCTCTTCGGCCTGGATTACGAGGAGTTGGTAAGAGGTTGCCACCTCGTTCCTAACGTCAACCAATCCTCTCTTCCGCCTGGATTACGAGGAGTTTGTAAGAGGTTGCCACCTCGTTCCTAACGTCAACCAATCCTCTCTTCGGCCTGGATTACGAGGAGTTGGTAAGAGGTTGCCACCTCGTTCCTAACGTCAACCAATCCTCTCTTCGGCCTGGATTACGAGGAGTTGGTAAGAGGTTGCCACCTCGTTCCTAACGTCAACCAATCCTCTCTTCGGCCTGGATTACGAGGAGTTGGTAAGAGGTTGCCACCTCGTTCCTAACGTCAACCAATCCTCTCTTCGGCCTGGATTACGAGGAGTTGGTAAGAGGTTGCCACCTCGTTCCTAACGTCAACCAATCCTCTCTTCGGGCTGGACTACGAGGAGTTTGTAAGAGGTTGCCACCTGGGCGTGTTCCCTTCGTACTACGAGCCGTGGGGGTACACGCCTGCCGAGTGTACCGTTATGGGTATACCCAGCGTCACCACTAACCTGTCAGGTCAATAAATCCATACTTATATTATAAATGCCAAAGTGTGTCTGTCTGTCTGTCTGTTTGTTACCTCTTCACGCTTAAACCGCTGAACCGATTTAGATGAAATTTGGTATAGGGGTAGTTTGACTCCCGGGGAAGGACATAGGATACTTTTTATCTCAGAACTAAACCCTTAAGGGGGTGAAAAGAGGGGTGGAAAATTGTATGGGCAATCACTAACCGCTGAACCGATTTCGATGAAACTTGGTATGCGGATAGTTTGATCTGTGGGAAAGAATATAAAATAGTTTTTATATCCTCGAAATCATCCCTTAAGGGTGTAAAAAATGGGGTAAAAATTTATAAAGTGGACCAATTTGGGGATGAAAAAAAGGATGAACAAAAAGCAGATTTGATTAAAACGCAAGGTACCCAGACTGTCGCGTAATATTCCCTATTCATTTCGTTGTTGCCTTTAGTATTAAGGTACCTATGCGGTTTGTAAAGATAAATCGAATAAAATAAAGTCGCATTTTTCGCTGATTTTGCTGTACGCAGTCTTACGACGCAACAGGAGCTGACATTTAAATATTTTAGGTAAATATACCCGTCTCGCTAACGGAAGCGGCTCCTAAAACTAGTGCGATAAGGACAAGGCGAAAAATTTTGCGTAAAAATCTCAAAAATCGAGGTTTCGTACTCGACTGTTTCCTCCCCATAAACTTAACCAATCGTAACCAAATTTGGAAATCTAAATGATTATGAAATTATCTGTGTCGGACCGTTTTGATTTTTTTGGCTAAATGATATCAGTTTTGAATACCACGCCTCTCATTGCGGCATAGTCAATTAGGCCATTTTGGCCATTTTTGAAGGGCTCTAGTGCCTTAAAAAACAAAAATATCAAAAAAAGCAAAACGGTCCGACACAGATATTGACAATATTAATCTGTGTTGAAAAAATCATTGCTCTAGCTTCAAAACCCACGGAGGAAACAGTCGAGTACGTTTGTATGGAGAAATGACCACTCCTGTTGGCTCTTAACCTCCTGAGACTGAATGTACATTACAATGTACATATTCGTGCAATCTAATTTGAACCTTTCGTGAACCAAATAAAGTAGCATTTCTTTTGTTTCATTGCTTTTTAAAACAAACGAAATTCGTCCTAATTTACTTATAGAATACGGTTCAAATTAAAAATGTGGAAACTTTATATGGCTAAATATAAAATCATCCTTACCGTCTTTATAATAGGGTCGATATTCGCAGGTTTCGGCTGCTTCATGCAGGAACACATCGCCGACCCCATGTCGTATGGCATTTACGTTGTGGACAGACGATACATCTCGCTGGAGGGTTCCGTTCAACAATTGGCGCAGTACATGTTTGACTTTACCAAGTAAGCACAATACTGTTGTATATCGTGATATACTAAGGCCCAAGGTCCTACCTATAGGGGCCGTTCATAAATTACGTCATCTATTTTTGACGATAAAAAATCATCCCCCCCTAAAATCATCCAAAAGTCATGCTTCGGATGACCCCGTTTCCTCCTTCGTCATGCTACCATCATCCAATGTCCAGACCCCCCCCCCAATTTAAAATGACGTAATTTATGAATAGCCCCATAGTTTTTAAGTTCGATGAAATTTAAACCATATTCAATTGGAACAGAGTTGCATTTCTTTTGTTTCGTTAAATAAAAACCAACTCTATTCCCTGCACTATAGGTTCAAATTTCAGTGGTAAGTTTTGGGTTTTTCATTCGTATGGCTGTTCCTTAGGAGGATATAATAGACAGCTTTTCAGTTGAGTACCGTGTTGAGGCCACGAAGCGTGCTAAGTGGCCTAAGTAGGTACGATATTGAATAGCTTGATTTTTAATATCTCACTAGATAAAAAAGATATCACAATAGTATTTTGTGCAACAGGTACATAATAAGTAATTATGTACCGTTGCACATTTTTTTCTAAGACAGCGGCAAACCCAAATTATAAATAATTCAAAGTAAATAATTGTTTGTAGATCTTTGCCTAAGAGTCAGAATTAAAAAATAAAACAACTATATTTTATACTATCGTAATATAATAATATAAGTACATAGTATCGATCTTTTCAGTCGAGTGGGTTGTAAAGCTTGATTTTTAGTATCTCATTAGAAAAAAAAAGATAGTACCTACAATACTATTTTTCTCAAAAATGGACGGCAAAGTCGACGTTGCCGGTTAAAAAATAGGTCGCGAAGTGCGTAGTTTATGGTCATTCAAAAAATTAAAAAGTTAAAAACATTGCAGTCTCGATTTCGGGACTGCAATGTCGCATACAAATTCCATTATTTAACGAGTTCCAAACTTTTTAAAACTTCAAATGGCCATATCAAATGAAGGCATAGGTCCCATAAACAGCCAAACAGATGATCAGCACTTATTATTATAAAGCCTATAACAGACTATCGCACCGCACCGCGACCTTGGAGCACAGACTTGTCATTTTCGCGCTCGCGCTTGACAGACAGCTGAAGTGTGCGAAAAGGAAGCCATCACGTATATGAACATCGCATGAGTGCGAAAGAGTTAGACTACAAATGAGAAAACGTGACCATTTTTGAGTTTGACGACGGCCGCGGACGGCCAAGAGCGTATCACCGTAATTTTCAATTTTAAAAATATACACAAATTCGGAAGAAAACTATTTGATAAAGTAATACAATGAAGATAGTGTCTTGTAGTGTACCGGATTTCAGTGTCACGGGGCCAAATAAACCTAGCAAATACTCATTTCAGAGGAATAATGATATTCCGAGCGAAATTTTCTTAACGATATTTTGTCAAATTAACAGCATAAAAAGTGTAAGAAGCCGGTTTATCCAGTTGATTATAAGTTTTTCTTCCTTTGTGTGCTAATATTTTATCATATTACTCAATAATTTAAAATATTTTGTGTAAAAACATAAACTGTTACTTTACGCTAGGGCTTGACAAAATGTTCAGATGACAGTATCGAAAACTTGTCGGTATATTAATAGCTATGTAATCATTTCTTCACAAGACATAATTAAGATATTAACCTTTATAACCGACTTCAAATAATAACGATTGTTATACCATTTTGAAGGTGCAGATGTTTAGCAGTAAATTTAAACTTCACTTTCCAACACAGTAAGAGTTAGACTAAGATAAGGCTGTAACGATTTTGATAGCGCACGCAGTGCAGCGGGTTCAGCACGGTTCCATTTTTATCGACTATCACTATGCCCGTCACTTTCGCACTTACATACTTGTTAGAACGTGACAGACATGGTGATAAATGATAAAAATGCGACCGTGCTACTAGGGCAGGTGTTATATTTAGAGATGCCGCGAATATTCGGCAACTATTCGGTATTCGGCCTATTCGGCCACTTTGCCGAATATTCGGTATTAGGCCGAATGTTGCCTACTATTCGGCCGAATACCGAATATCTGTTGCACCTACTTAAAAAGAAAAATTGCACAATAAAAATAACCAAAAACTATGTAGGAATATTGATGTGTTCTTGGAAAGTTGGTAAATACGAAGACCCTTTTTTGAGCATTTGTTGATTAAAAAACATTTCATTTTTATCATGAGTCTGTTTTGTTTGACTCTATTCATTAATGCTGTTCAACAAAAATATATCTTAGCTAAGGTCATCTAACGTTGAGCTTTGTTAGCGATCAGGTTTCATAATACTTAATTGTGACTCAAAATGTTCGCATGTCATGCAGAATATTCGGTATTCGGCCGAGAGAGGGGCCGCATATTCGGTATTCGTTATTCGGCCAAAACTACTATTCGGGGCATCTCTAGTTTATTTTATACATCATAATGTCGTAAAATTTTAACGTTTAAAATAATACATTTGAAATAGGGTTGCCAGATCGAAAGGCGCTATTATCGGGAAAAAATATAATTTTTTCGGGATTTTGGGCTTTAAGTCGAAAAAAAAAACCATTCAAACTAAATTAATTGTATTAAAAACAACGATTTTTTACATTATTGGCATTACGTCAGCTGCTCTGCCCACTCTCGCCACGCGCGCGCGCTGACGGGCTCGACGCGGGTCGCTTGCTCGCTCGACGACAGTTCGGAACTTGAAATTATTGTTTATAACGTGAAGCTGTTTTTCGGGACAATTTTCACTTTGTCGGGAATCGGGAACACATGCTAAAAATCGGGAGAATCCCGCCGAATCCCGACCATCTGGCAACCCTAATTTGAAAAAGTAGTCGATAAAGCAATCAAACACCGACAGATTATTAATATGTTGTAACATGACATCACTATTTTTGATCTCACATAGACAATTTACGCATACACTTGCATTTCATTTTTGGTCGCACTTTTGAAGATTGACAGTCGTTCTTGTCTATTCTAATTCTATGCCTTGGAGCGTCGTACCCATAAGTGAGAGCGAGAAACAGATATCTCTTTCTCGCTCTCACTTATGGGTGCGACGCTCCAATGTTGCGGTTCGGTGCGATAGTCTGTTACAGGCTTAATGCTGGTACCGCGACTATTTACGTGTCTCAAATAGGTTGGCGTATTTTCAGCAGAAAAATACACTTCTTTTTTTTTTTAAAGGCGGCAAGCTAATTTTTTTAATGGTTGTATTTTTTTCTGTGAAAATTAATGGAAAATTAGAACGTTGCTTCTGTAAGTTCTGTAAAATATTTCTATTTCTTGCACCATTTTTGAGAAAAGCACTATATATGACTCGGCTGGAAGGCTACTTGCTGGCTTCGGATTCAATTAAACGGACTCCCAAGGTCGTCCGTTTAAAACGAATCCTCAGCCTGCAAGTAGCTACTTCCGAACCTCGACAATAATGTACTATTATACACATGTGATATAGAGTTTTTCAGTCGAGTACCGTGTTGGCCACGAAGCGTGCTAAGTGGCCTAACCAGGTACGAGATTGAATAGCTTGATTTTTAGTATCTTACTAGTAATCTACAAATAAGAGTGCTGAAGTAGAAAAAATACTATAATAGCGTATCCAGTGATTACTTAATATTTAAGAATAATATTTATAGCATAATAATCTTAATGTCAAACTTGCTTTGCACTCCAGGGCCCATTGATACAGGCTCAGCCTAGTTTGGGTTCCGCCAGACATTTATGTAAAAATTGTACTGTTAAACAATAAACTATTTTGATTTTTGATTTTTGACTTGAAACTTGTTTGACAGGATGACGAGAAGGCAGCGTATTATTCAAAGAAATCGCACGGAGCGACTGTCCGACCTTATGGATTGGAGAAATCTTGGAATCGTAAGTCTATCATTATCTTATACTTTTAAACGAGCAGTTTTTGTATAATATGTAGATTTCGTATATCTAAGATCCTTCACATCAGCAAACTAGATACGAAAAAAAGTGTTTTTTTAGACAATGTTTAAAAAAATCATACAAAAGTAAGCATTCATTTCTTTCAAATTCCGGTCGATAAAAATGGAGATAAAATATTGAAGAACTGATAGCCGTTTGTCTTATAATTTTATCTGTGGTGCAAAAGTAGGAGATACGATTCAAAACTTGTCAAAAATCGATGAAAACCGCAGGTAGCCCCTTAAAAAAACAAATCAAAATATTTTCATAAAATAATTTGATTTTCACCACACCAGCTCGGAAAGGCTTACTTTGCACTTCAAAAACCGATAGCAAAGTTGCATTTTATTCACATGTGAGGCAAAGTAATCAAATGCAAATTTCGAGTGGTTTCTTATCTTTGCTGGTAGAATTGACTTTTAAATGATGATTTTGGATGATAAATATTTAATAACATTCATTTGGATTTGATTTGGTTTGATTTTGTTTGATATTTTACATTTAATATTTGCTTCGGGTTGGTGTGGTGAAAAATTTTGTGTTTCACTCGGGGTCAAATTTTGTTTAACCCTCGTGCTTTGAAACCCTCGCAACGCTCAAGATTCCATCTGGTATCTTTCGCTTGCTCGGGTATCAATATTAGCACGAGCGGTTAAACAACAACTTTGCCCCCTTGTAAAACAAATAACTATTGTTCCCTAGTTGGTCTCTAAACTCCTTTTTTTTTCAGTACTACCGGCAGGCGCGTGCGCAGGCCCTACAGACCGTGTACCCAGACTATGTGGACCACATGTACATGGAGCTGGGCAAGCGGTTCAACTACCCGCGGCCCATCTCCGAGCCGCCGAGCCCCACGCACTCCAGTAAGTGTACCAGTACTACCGGCAGCGCAGGCCTGCAAGCCGTGTACCCGGACTACGTGTACCACGTGTACACGGAGCTGGGCAAGCGGTTCAACTACCCGCGGCCCATCTCCGAGCCGCCGAGCCCCACGCACTCCAGTAAGTGTCCCAGTACTACCGGCAGCGCAGGCCGTGTACCCGGACTATGTGTACCACGTGTACACGGAGCTGGGCAAGCGGTTCAACTACCCGCGGCCCATCTCCGAGCCGCCGAGCCCCACGCACTCCAGTAAGTGTCCCAGTACTACCGGCAGCCCAGGCCGTGTATCCGGACTACGTGTACCAGGTGTACACGGAGCTGGGCAAGCGGTTCAACTACCCGCGGCCCATCTCCGAGCCGCCGAGCCCCACGCACTCCAGTAAGTGTCCCAGTACTACCGTCAGCGCAGGCCTGCAGGCCGTGTACCCGGACTACGTGTACCACGTGTACACGGAGCTGGGCAAGCGGTTCAACTACCCGCGGCCCATCGAGCCGCCGAGCCCCACGCACTCCAGTAAGTGTCCCAGTACTACCGGCAGCGCAGGCCGTGTACCCGGATTACGTGTACCAGGTGTACACGGAGCTGGGCAAGCGGTTCAACTACCCGCGGCCCATCTCCGAGCCGCTGAGCCCCACGCACTCCAGTAAGTGTCCCAGTACTACCGGCAGCGCAGGCCGTGTACCCGGATTACGTGTACCAGGTGTACACGGAGCTGGGCAAGCGGTTCAACTACCCGCGGCCCATCTCCGAGCCGCCGAGCCCCACGCACTCCAGTAAGTGTCCCAGTACTACCGGCAGCGCAGGCCGTGTACCCGGATTACGTGTACCAGGTGTACACGGAGCTGGGCAAGCGGTTCAACTACCCGCGGCCCATCTCCGAGCCGCCGAGCCCCACGCACTCCAGTAAGTGTCCCAGTACTACCGGCAGCGCAGGCCGTGTACCCGGATTACGTGTACCAGGTGTACACGGAGCTGGGCAAGCGGTTCAACTACCCGCGGCCCATCTCCGAGCCGCCGAGCCCCACGCACTCCAGTAAGTGTCCCAGTACTACCGGCAGCGCAGGCCGTGTACCCGGATTACGTGTACCAGGTGTACACGGAGCTGGGCAAGCGGTTCAACTACCCGCGGCCCATCTCCGAGCCGCCGAGCCCCACGCACTCCAGTAAGTGTCCCAGTACTACCGGCAGCGCAGGCCGTGTACCCGGATTACGTGTACCAGGTGTACACGGAGCTGGGCAAGCGGTTCAACTACCCGCGGCCCATCTCCGAGCCGCCGAGCCCCACGCACTCCAGTAAGTGTCCCAGCGCTACCGGCAGCGCAGGCCTGCAGGCCGTGTACCCGGACTACGTGGACCACGTGTACACGGAGCTGGGCAAGCCCCACGCACTCCAGTAAGTGTCCGTAAACTATACTCGTACACATCGTGTCGGTATTTGACATTTTTACAAGCTTTTTTTACATAATTTTTACACACTTTTATTTAGCTTGACCCCGTGTATACCTAAATTCTTTGTAAATATATATATGGAGCTTCAAATCTTGTAAATTTGAACCACTTCCAGGTGTCTCATTGAACTGAAATTTCGCATACTTCCGTATTTGCGATGACAATGCAATAATATGCTAACATGGAGCTGATCTGATGATGCAGTCGGAAGCAGGGATGTTGCGGATGCCGATTTTTTGACATCCGGATTCGGATGCAGATTTTTAAAGGCTCACATCCGCGGATGCGGATGCGGATGCGGATGTTAAGATAGATACATAAAAACGTGAAATAATACATTTTAGTAATTTTTATTTCAAAAAACCGGCCAAGTGCGAGTCAGACTCGCGTTCCAAGGGTTCCATTAAGTCCCACTCACGCTTGACTGCTCATTTCTAATAGTTTTTTTTGGCTAATTACTTAAATTACCTAGCAGTCTAGCACTTACGCCGATGCTAAGACGTTCCTGTAACGACTTGTTCGACATCCGCATCCGCATAAGCTCCGCATCGATTTTATGCAGATGCGGATGCGGATGTTGAAAATAATGCGGAAGTTCCGCGGTTGCGGATGCGGATGTTCGCAACATCCCTGGTCGGAAGGTAGCAAACGGAACTCTTCGATGGGAAAACATAAAAGAGTTTAGGTTCATTCTCTCGGGTCTCGAGACGTACTTTATAGACATCCAAAGTACAGTCGGCAATAAAAGTGTGTATCAAAACATTGTTTTGACGGTTACTTGTATTAACTTGCAATGTACCTATCTATGTATATGTAAATAAGTATGTAACTATGTTTGTACGGCTCAAATCTTGCAAGTTAAATTTGACCCACTTCCCGGTTTCCAATGAAGCTGAAAATTTGCATACATGTGTAAGTCGGGTGACAATGCAATATTATGGTACCATCGAGCTGATCTGATGATGGAGACAGGAGGTGGCCATTGCAACTCTGTTATAAAACAAGGCAACCTAATTGTGATTGGGTTTTTTAGAATTGTCTCGTTGAGTATTAGTTGCCTGTGAAAAGAAAAGTACAGTCAGCGATAAAAGCATGTACCAAAAATGAAATTTTTGCCAAAAACTTATTTTTCTGGTCTTATTTCAGCCTCTTCTCAAAAATTTATGTTCCCAAGTGGTAGGTTGTTTATTGTACATAACATAGCATGTTTTGGATAAAAACATATGGTTAATAACAACATTTTGTTTAGAAATAGATTATATGTTCACGAAGACCATTTTACGACTATTACTGAATATTGTAGTCATTTAAATGAGCAAATAGTGTTAAAACGCCATGGTAGACATTTCCAGTTCTATCATTTTGTTAATGTCAATAAGGGTAAGTGGGGCTGGCCTTCACATTGGAGCCTGTTCACACATTGGGGCCTGTTACACATTAATTAGTATTTTTGCGAGTTTATACGTTCACTACTTGCGTTTAGTGGCAAATGTAAACAGGCCTCAATGTGTAAACAGGCCCCAATGTGTGAACAGGCTCCAATGTGAAGGCCAAACACAATTACCCGTATTGACGTTACCTAAAAAAACGAGAATGTATTTTTGTAGTATTTGAAATATTCAATAATCCAACAGTTTAGTCACTGCTTACGACTTACGTAATGAAAAGTAGTTAAAAACTATGAAATTAATGAAATGAAATAGTCTGTCATTTTTAGGGTTCCGTACACCAAGGGTAAATACGGGACCCTATTGCTAAGACTCCACTGTCCGTCTGTCACCAGGCTGTATCTCATGAACAGTGACAGTTTAAATTTTCACAGATGATGATGTATTTCTGTTGCCGCTATAACAACAAATACTAAATGAGTACGGAACCCTCGGTGGGCGAGTCCGATTCGCACTTGGCCGTGTTTTTTTATGTTTTTTTAACGGTGTCTGTCATTATTATACAGTGCCAACCACTTGAATAGCCTCACCTATATATTGTGAGTATTAAAATTATACGTGATTATTTTTATCAATATATCTTAAATTTGAATTGTACGCCCTGACGTTGATCGAACGACATATTAACAAATCCTAACTTGTCTGCGCGTGAAACGTCGTGGACGCAAGAGCTAATACGGGCCGTCCACATGAATAGCCTCAGTGTAACATAATTGTCCAAACCGTGCATTTAAGTTTCGCTTTCAAATTTATTTTATTATGATTAGATAATACAGATGGCATTCTATTAAGTACTTGCAGTAACGCGATAAACACAGTGTTTTTGTGACTATGGGACGTGGTAAAAAACTTACAAGTTTAGAAATTAAAAAGGTTAGTTTTTATTTTTCTAAAATTATCCCATCGTGAGATAGCTAAAAAAATAGGTCGTAGCCCTAAAGTTATTAATAATTATGTTAAAAATAAGGAAAATTACGGCCACCAGTATACAGGACGCACAAAATTTGCCACTACGGATCATGAACGTCGACTTATTTTACGCTCTGCTTCAAATTCCACCAAGACCGCCAGGCAAATAGCTAGTGAAATAAATACTAGAGCATCTCTCTGTACAGTTCGACGGATTATTAGAACATCATCCCACCTCAAACGAAAAAAAATCATGAGTAAACCTCCTTTGCGCGAACAACATGTGGCGGGTCGACTGTCTTTTGCTAAAAAGTACATGTGCTTGAAAACCGAGTGGCGAAATGTGATTTTTAGTGATGAGAAAAAGTTTAATCTAGATGGTCCAGATGGATTTAAATGTTATTCATGACCTAAGGAAAGAACCGAAAGTACTATCACGTCATCATTCAACCGAGAGTCGGAGTCGGAGATCGGTAATGGTTTGGGGAGCAATTTCTTACTATGGTACTGTTGATTTAATTGTGGTAGACGGAAGACTAAATGCTGAAAAGTATTTAAATTTATTAAAAGAAACAAAAAAGTAAGATCAGAAAAGTAATAAGTAGAAAAAAATGTTTTATCAGCATGATAATGCTCCCATACACACGTCAGCCATAGTTACAAAGTGGTTTGAAGAAAACCAGATTGAAGTTCTAGATTGGCCATCCTTGTCCCCTGATCTGAACATCATGGAAAATGCCTGGGGTTGGCTGTCTCGGCAAGTTTATTACAACGGAAGACAGTTTAGTAATAAAGAAGAACTGATTCAAGCTATTTACACTGTTTGGGATTCTGTGGACGTTAATTACATACATTCTTTATATGAATCACTACCTAATCGTATTTTCGAATTAATAAGGTCTAATGGAAGTATACGAAATATTAAACGAAAGAGTTTTAATAACTAAACAGTATCTTTTAGCATGTGAGGCTATTCAAGTGGAAGGGTAAATTATTTGTTTGACGGTATTTCTTAAAACTTTGATTAGATAACAATAAATATTTTATTTACTATTACAAGGCTTCTTGTTTTATTTCATATTTAATGTTTAATGTATATCTCTCTTTTATATAACTATGAGAAATATTAATTTTGGTGAGTGAGGCTATTCAAGTGGCTGGCACTGTATAACAAATGAAGACATTTATTTAATCTTTATTGCTCAAGAAAAACTTATCGTACAAAAGGCGGACTTAATGCCAAACAATATTTTGACACCAGTACGCAACCTGCGGCCGGTCTACGTAAGCACAAAAGACACGGACACACAGACCGAGAAACCTCTACTTGTAAACATTCAACAATCGCTCGAACTCCTCGACATCAAAAACGCACCTTCGACCGACGGCATAGAGCTCAATTTCGAGAAACCATTCAACGAATCCGAGAATGAGAACTATAAGACCCCGGAGAACTTTCTGGAGCCTCTGAGCGAAGCTGTGGCGGAACAGATAGACGAACTTATAGCGAAGCTGAATGACTGTGCGGATAAATAGGGTATATTATGGTACAGAAGTTGCTAAGCGGGCGAGGTGTTCAAAATGATTGACCCGACTTTATTGTTAAGAGAATAAGAGCGTGTCAAGGTCAACACCTCGCCCGCTTTTGTTTGGGGTCACGGGTTCAATTTTGCGTGTTAGACAGGTCGGCACCAGTATCTACAACACGTATAGTTGATTTATTAGTAAAAAATAACACATAAAAGATCACACCTTTACTAGTAAAACACTTTTAGTTAGATTAGAATTCGTTTTTTAGCATTAGAAAAAGACTACGCGATCTTACGTGTCTATTAATTGAAAAACGCTTTTTAAAAACCAGTAAATATTACTTACGAAAGCAGAAGAATATAAATGATCGTATTAGATTCATAATTGTTACATATTTGCCGTAACTTATTTTTAAAATGTGTTTTTCAATTAAAAGACATATCAAGATTGTTTACCTTATTTCTAATGCTAAAAAAAACGAACTATAAGAAATTAATACCTAAATACGATAGTTTTAACTGTCACGCATTATAATTCATTTTTGTAGTTAAGTAAGGTTTTAGTAAGTTGTGTTGTAGCCACATACAGTATTAATTAGAATAAGCATTTGTTGAAGTAGACTAACAGAAACATTGAATAGCACGGTACGGTCGAATTCACAAACATCTATACAAGCCAACGTTCCAAAAATATATTAACACGATCTAATAAGTGCCCTAAAGGCGTGTCAATATATTTTTAAAATATAAAATGTCTATATTTTGCTCAAAAAATAGCTCATTTTACATTTTACGGTAGTGGCTATAATAAAATAATAACTATGTAAGCACATAGGCAAGAGTAACATAATAATATTATTATAGTCTGTCAAGCCGGATATGTCAGTAGCAATGTAAAGCAAACTAAAGTATGGTATCCCTAGGAAACGAACAAAAAGCAGCAATGTACTCGAACAACGGTGAAACGTAAACAAAGCAGTTCCACAGATAAGATATAAATGACACGCGATTTTCGAACAATTCAACCGTAGTGTTGCTAACACGCGATATTTCAAAGCCGTTTTTTTCTACTGACAAGATTTGCTTGACCAAGAGTTTATTTTACTCGGAGCAAGAGTAACACTATGAGGGTTCCCTACCAGGGATGTTGCGGATGACGATTTTTTGACGTCCGCGGATGCGGATGCGGATGTCAAGATAGGTACATAAAAAACGTCTAATATTACATTTTAGTAATTTTTATTTCAAAAAACCGGCCAAGTGCGAGTCGGACTCGCGTTCCAAGGGTTTCGTACATTAAGTCCCACTCACGCTTGACTGCTCATTTTTAATAGGTTTTATTGGCTAATGACTAAATTACCTAGCAGTCTAGCACTTACGCCGATGCTAAGACGTTCCTGTACCGACCTGTTCCACATCCGCATCCGCATTAAACTCCGCATCGATTTTATGCGGATGTTGAAAGTAATGCGGAAGTTTCGCGGATGCGGGTATTCGCAACATCCCTGTTCCCTACAAGTGTCGCTCTTGCCCCTGTGTCTGTCTTACCCCGTCTGACCTTAATATGTCTTCAGGAGGAACGACCCCCGCGGCATCAGTTCACGGCTCAGATGACGAAGACGAGGTGGACGAGGAAAAGGAACTGGCTGAATTGAGGATCAGCGACAAATAAAAAAAAACTATATGTCTCTTCTAATGTGCACCTTATCCGCTAAGATATAGAGTATAATTTAGTATGAATTGTAACATATATGCGCTTTTGCTAAGTGTAAGGCCACAGGGCGAACACGCCATAGATCAAAAATGATTTGCGTTTATATGTGTGCGCGGCACGTCTGTACACGCGTCATTGAGTTTCTGACGGAATCCTGACATGCTCTCAGTAGAGCGACTTACGCACACATTCATGTTGCGGCCTGTCGCGGGCGAGGTAATGCGAGTCGGGGCGGGGCGGTGCGTGTCCGTTCTGTATGATAATACTATTACTTATTCTGTGGTAAGGCCTGAGTGGAGGCTCGCTCGGCGACGCGTGCAGCGTGGCTGTGTGCTCACGCGTGATGTGAGCAGCGTGCACTAAGGCCGCTCCTATACGTGCGCATTTGTTTAACATGCACGCCGCACGCCCCGCCCCGCTGCACACGCAACAAGAGCGTCCACTCAGGCCTTACACTTACTGTTACATATAGCGACATCTACCGATTAATGTCTAAGCTCGTACAGATGTAGTGCATAGTTTTCCATCGTATTTTCTCGGAAATGTTCGTGTTTGTCATGCTACTTCAGTCAACGTCAGTACTATTTGTACCGAGACTGAAATATCAAGACACGTCGTACGTTTCCGTGAATATAAAAAAATAAAAAAATAGGGTATTTGACTGTGTTTAAAATAAATTATTTTACACCATGCATGAAATAAAGCACCAGATGATTAGAGAAACGTAGACAGCAGTTATTTTTAGACACAATTTCTATTTTAAAACCCGTATCAAACTATAAAGAGTAGGTTGTTTGATTGTGACGTCACATGCCAGTGTTTCATATAAATTCCATAGTAGCTAAATCGTTTTGACAGTTCGAAAAAGAAACTGATTTGACTAGTAGTCAAATACCCTGTTATGAACTACATCTGTATCCAGAAGAAAGTGTAAGTGACGTTTGCTCATCATGTTCCTCGCGTTGTCCCTGTATTTTGCCACGGCTCATGGGAGCCTGGGGTCCGCTTGGCAACTAATCCCAGGAATTGGCGAAGGCACTATATTTTACGAAAGCGCCATCTGACCTTCCAACCTAGAGGGCAAACTAGGCCTTATTGGGGTTATTTAACAAGTTAGTTATTGAATTTATACCTACTCTTCGTTTATGACTAAGTGCAATATCAGAATATCACATAAAATGAAAAGACACTATGTTGAGAAAATATATAATATTATATATTTTTCTATTGTTATTTTTGTTAAAAATATACTTGCCTTTTTATGTACATCTTATTACTTATAGTGTATGAATTTATTTTTTAAAGTTTTGAAAGTCTTAACTGATTTTAATTATCAATTTATCCTATGATAGCTAGAAGAAATCCTTATTAAGAATAAGTTTATATATTACCTATATTATGAAATTATGACAGGTATAGCATAATACTAAAGCAATAAAAAAAAAAAAAAACTTTCCGAAATTCGCTATCAGAAAAAATGTTATAAAACTTCGGGTAAAAGGGTTTTTTGGATTTTAATACTGTTATCTCTTTTTATTAAATGTTAGATAATCAATTAATCATGTATTTCCTATTTACAATGTACCATCCGCAATGGGATGAATAATGCTTCTAGTATTTTAAATCTATTTTATATGCTAACAATCAACATGAGAATATAGAGAACTAGTTTTTGCCCGCGTCTTCGTCTGCGTGGAATTAGTGACAGCAGCTAAAGCAAAGAGAAAAAAATACATAGAGTGCTCACTCCATACATCAGTTTTAGTACCAAAAAGACTATTAGCATCTAGCATCGAGTAGCGGAACTATCAGTACTGCTACTTGACAATAGATGTAGCACCGACCGGAAAGTCTTATGCTGTTGAGATAAGACTTTCCGGTCGGTGCTACATCTATTGTCAAGTAGCAGTACTGATAGTTCCGCTACTCGATGCTAGATGTAGACACTGAAATGAATAGTCTGAACTGATGTATGGAGTGAGCACTCTTGTCTTACTACTTATATTTCTCTATGGCTAAAGTATAGCGCCTGGATAATGCTAATAGCAATCATTCAATTTGCGCATTGCTTACTTCAATTATTAGGCAATTCATTAACTCTTTCAATTCCTTCCCCCTTTGCACTCTCTTCAGGGATGATTTCCGACATAAAAACTATCCTATGTCCTTCCCCGGGACTTAAACTATCTCTATGCCAAATTTCAACTAAATCGGTTCAGCGGTTTAAGCGTGAAGAGGTGACAGACAGACAGACACGCTTATTAGAAATAATGTGAAATGCAACTATATTATGGAGGCTACCTATCTTTATACTCTGTTGATTGCTACATATAATAAGGAAGACACGATGTCTGATTAAAATAGTCTTTTTAACTGCCATTTTAGTTTTAAGAGTTGCGAATCGAAATAATTGTTGAACTATACAGGGTGGGATAACCAAGTTAATTAGTATGATAATAATCTGAAGTAAATAAGTGTAACTTTTTGTTGAGTGGTTTTATCTTGTAATTGTGAATTCATAATGAAATAAGGTATATTTTAGCGGAAATTGGATAATCCCAAAATTCATTAAAAAATCACTCATATTACGTTGTAATAAGAGTGCCTGTTCGGAATTATCCGCCACTTTTTTATGTTTTTTGCCTTTCATAATTATCTGAATACACTAAAATGATGTAATAATATATGCATATGTATATTATATTTCTAATTCTTTCAATAACGATTTCTTTAGTTGTAAATCCACCGCCTACCATCTGGTCTGCTTTGCCTTAAGGTTAAGTGGTAGAGAATGCCTCATGGCCTCATTTTTTTAGTGCAATAAAGTTTAAATGAACAAATATTTAATGAAATAAAAATAAGACATTCTAGAGTTCTTGTAGCCACTCAGCGGCGGAGCACCAAGTTAAAATAGCCGTTTCCTTGAGAAGTTCTAGAATAATCCTCAAGATTCATCAAAAACTGACCCATTGGATTATCCACCCTGTATTCAAATATACCTCTATATGGTATCGATTTGGAAATGAGTTGTGTTGACGTAATTCCTAGTGATTTCGTTTAAATAACTTAATAGTTTTCCTTATTTCATATGGAGTTTTCCATATAAATAAAAATGTAGGTCGAAGAGCATTGAACTGAATGTTTAAGTAATTAGTTAATTGATTTTTTAATTAAAGTGCCATATGATCCAGTGGTTTCAATAAAATATGTTTTTAATTTTATTATAATTTGTTTTATTATCGCACATGGAAAACGTCTAGTTTTATAATATTTGTGATACAGTCACCATCGGATACATCGGATCAGCTAAGGCGCTCACAAATATCTGAACACACCTCTATTGTTATATCATTTGTAGTAAAAATAGTCCTGCAAAACGATTTTTAACATACTTCTAATAATAATGTCGGTTTTTTTGTTTTTCTAACTGTTAAAAAAGTACTTATTTCTGATAAATTGCAAACTGTAAAATTAAGATAAGACTTATCCAATAACAAGACTTAAACTATTATTACCTACTTTAAATAGAGATCTTTGTAGTGGTTTTTTGTTTAGAATTTTTTTTTTTTTTTTTTTTAACCCGCATAAATGTCAATGTGGTTCAGTGAAGGGGACGGACTGAAAATCAGCGCTGCGCAGGCAATTTGTAATGAAATGACTGACGCAGCGTATGCTGAGCCCGTTCCTTTTGCCGCACAATTATTCTTATTTTTTCAATCCTTATGTTTTGTAACCTGTATGCTTTTTGTGTTGCAATAAATGGTTTCTTATTCTTATTCTTATTCTTATTCTATTGTAAAGGTGTTAGAGTGCGTTTTTAGATATTTTTGAGCACCTCGGCCGCTCCGATATATGTGATGGCGACTGTACTATAATATTTTTCAAACAAGAAGGGTAACTGACTGATGGCATCTCAATACAGTTTTGCGAGATTTGGCGTTTTCAGGTTATAAATTGTATTAAGATGACACCCGTCACCGTACTCACTGAGTTTGAAAAATACTATAGCAGAAGTTACTTTAGCCTAATCATAATCATTTATTCAATGTAATTTTTTTTTACTCACATTTATAGACGGGTCTATCGCGAAATTTATTTTATTAGGTACCATTATTTACCGACGTTTCGACACAGGTTTCACTGGTCGTGGTCGCGGCTAACTGATGTCCCAGCAAAATGTCAAAACGGAGATTTATGCAACTACCCGACGAAAAGTGTATGAAAAAGTTTGGGGTAGACATCACATAAATGTGAGTTAATGTGTTCAAAACGTGAAAGCTTTAATTTTTTTTTATCAAGCAGATACGTCTACTACCTACTACAGTCAGCAGCAGAAGTTGCTAAGGGGGCGAGGTGTCCAAAATTACCTTGACGCGCTCTTATTCTCTTAACAATAAAGTCGCGTCACGATCATTTTGAACACCTCGCCCGCTTAGCAACTATTGCTGCTGACTGTACAAATATTGTTTATTACTATATTTATATATACCAATATTTATAAATATTAAAAGAGAAATTGACTTTTTTATATATAATATTTATTTGGGTCTTGTCTTCTTTTTACTCCACATAAGCATAGAGAAATATAGTAAGACAAGGGTGCTCACTCCATACATCAGTTAGACTATTAATTTCAGTGTCTACATCTAGCATCGAGTAGTGGAACTATCAGTACTGCTATTTGACAATAGATGTAGCAGTACTGATAGTTCCGCTACTCGATGCTAGATGCTAATAGTCTTTTTAGTACTGATGTATGGAGTGAGCAATCTATGTATTCTTTTCTCTATGACATACGTCACAACAATATTTTTTTAAGAACGTGCAAATAGTTAAATACAATTCTAATCTACGTATACAAATAGTTAAAATGATTAAATAAACATTATATACCTACCTAAAACATAGAAATATTCAGCTGACAAATTGGAGTCAGTTTTCTTATACTATTATAACCTTATTTTTACCTAAAAGCTAAAGCGTACGAGTATAGATTTCTAATTTAATTCTCTTTCACTCTCTTCTAGCTTTGAATCATCTTCACGTTCTGATTCTTCGGTGCTACTCGCGGGTTTTTCTTTATTAGGTTCATTTGCATCTTTATTTAACTCTTCTATGTCATTTTCGCCTTCATTTAATTCGTTTTTGTTTAATTCTTCGTTATCACTTTCTTTGATAACTTCTTTAATTGATTCACCCTCTTCGTTCGGTTCTTCCTTATTAACCTCACCTTCATATGTTTCTTCATTATCAACTCCTTCCTCATTGACTTCACTCGTGTTAGGTTCATTATTTCCTAATGATTCTGATTGGTTAGTCTCATCTTCAGAGGATTTCTCCTTATTTTCTTCCTTTATCCTATCGTCGATTAGGAAATCAACTTCAGATTCATCTGCTGGTTTTAAATTATCTATAACCTCATCAGCTAGGTCAGTCGTAAATATAAACACATTTGTTACTTTCTCATTTCCTACTGAATTACCGTAGATTGTCGATGCTTCTATCTTATTTTCATTTTTATTTTTCTTATCACTATCCCCTTTATTGTTTTGATGACCTCTCTTCAGATCTTTGTCTAAGTTGTCCGTGTGTGTTATATCTATTTCTTTACCGTCTACAATGATCTTTCTATCTTTGATTATGACTCCATCATCATTATTTTCAGGTTGGTCGTCCAGGAGGCACATTTGTTCACCAGATTTCTCGCGGTTGCATATTTCTTGGATTGCTATTATCCTTATATGCTGTGTAAAAATTAGAAAATTAGTAAATTCATCAATATAATCTAGTGAATCACACAGTGTAGATGTAGGCATCACATGATCACAATCATTCAAAAAATATATTTTTTTAACAGTTTTTATAATATTTAGTACTTTTATAAGTCAGAAGGACACAGTTTATAATTAAAAATGCAACGTACCTTCTCTAAAAGTTCCATGTATGTCGCGGTCCATTCTCCTAGCCATTTCCAGAATTGTTCCTGTAATTAAATAAATAAAATTTAGATATTAACATTTAACATTTTCCTTTTTTTGTTTTTAATTTTTCACCATACCGGTATATCATAAGAAACAATGTTATAGGATTTTTTCAAACATTGGTGGGCCGAATTTTTTTTATAACACTAAACTGAACAAACGAGAAAAATTAAAAAAAAAATGTATTTTATCTTCAAATGTAAAACGCGAATGAAAAGGCGCGATTTAAAAATTTTCAGAAATGACTCACGCTAGACCGGGCCGGGGCCGGGCCAAAGCTTCCGGCGCTTCGTTTTCTATGGAAAGCACCACGTGATCGCCGGACGTCCCGGCTCGGGCACGGCCCGGTATAGCGTGAGTCATCCTTTACTCTTAAAGTTTAATAATTATAATATAATCCTTGTGGTTTGATACTTACGCTCTTAAGCAGTTTGCTCATAATATCCGGTTTATCTTTTTCTTCATTCGATTCTTCAGCGGGCTCTTCGCTGGTTTGTTCCGTGTCTTCGTTTCCTGGCTCTGGTACCAATTCAGGATTTTCTGGTTCAGGTATAGGTTCAGGATTTTCTGGTTCTTCGCTATCTGGTTCAGGTACAGGTTCAGTATTTTCTGGCTCGTTTCCTGGTTCAGGTATAGGTTCAGGATTTTCTGGTTCTTCGCTATCTGGTTCAGGTACAGGTTCAGGATTTTCTGGCTCGTTTCCTGGTTCAGGTACAGGTTCAGGATTTTCTGGCTCGCCTCCTGGTTCAGGTACAGGTTCAGGATTTTCGGGTTCTTCGTTTTCTGGTTCAGGTACAGGTTCAGGATTTTCTGGCTCGCTTCCTGGTTCAGGTACAGGTTCAGGATTTTCGGGTACTTCGTTTCCTGGTTCAGGTACAGGTTCAGGATTTTCTGGCTCGTTTACTGCTTCAAGTGCAGGTTCAGGATTTTCTGGCTCGTATTCTGGTTCAGGTGCAGGTTCAGGATTTTCTGGTTCTTCGTTTCCTGGTTCAGGTTCAGGATTTTCTGGCTCGTTTCCTGGTTCAGATACAGGTTCAGGATTTTCTAGCTCGTTTGCTGGTTCAGGTACAGGTTCAGGATTTTCTGGCTCGTATCCTGGTTCAGGTGCAGGTTCAGGATTTTCTGGTTCTTCGTTTCCTGGTTCAGGTTCA
The DNA here is from genome assembly GCF_948474715.1 of Cydia amplana. Taxonomy (NCBI): domain Eukaryota; kingdom Metazoa; phylum Arthropoda; class Insecta; order Lepidoptera; family Tortricidae; genus Cydia; species Cydia amplana. The sequence goes on along the minus strand of NC_086095.1, from coordinate 961,488 downwards.
GGATTTTCAGGCTCGTTTCCTGGTTCAAGTGCAGGTTCAGGATTTTCTGGTTCTTCGTTTCCTGGTTCAGGTTCAGGATTTTCTGCCTCGTTTCCTGGTTCAGATACAGGTTCAGGATTTTCTGGTTCGTTTCCTGGTTCAGGTACAGGTTCAGGATTTTCTGGTTCTTCGTTTCCTGATTCAGGTACAGGTTCAGGATTTTCTGGTTCTTCGTTACCTGGTTCCTGAACCTCAGGATTTTCAGATTCAGCTTCAGGTTCTAAGGGTCGTGTCGGTTCAGCCGGTTCTTCAATTGGTTTCTCATTTTCTGGAGCTGGAGGTTCATGGTTTTCCTCGCTAGGGTTAGCAAAAGGTTCTTCTGGTTCTTTCTCTGGTTCAGCGAGCTCTTGAATGGGCTTATCTTCTTCGCTCTCGTGTGTCTCTGGTTCTTGGTTTGGAACTTCTGGATTAGGCAGAGGCTCTTTTTCTGGTTCCTGAATTTCTGGTTGCTCGGACACTGGCGCTGGAGGCTGTTCTTTGTGTTCCTAGAAAGTAAATGTTTAAATTATGCCCGAAAAGCGATAGCGACATATTTGTTTTTGAGTCATGGGTATTTTCTATGTATTTAAATATTTGTATCACTACATAGTATAAAACAAAGTCGCTTCCCGCTGTCTGTCTGTCCCTATGTATGCTTAGATCTTTAAAACTACGCAACGGATTTTGATGCGTTTTTTTTATAGATACAGTGATTCAAGAGGAAGGTTTATGTATAATTTGTTAACCCGTGCGAAGCCGGGGCGGGTCGCTAGTTATATATAATATCGACGTCTGAATACCTAACTACCTACCCACAACACAAGCCTTGAGCTTATTGTGGGGTTGTTAATTTGTGTAATAGGACAGTATTCTATTATTTTATTTACCTCTACCGATTTCCTTGGTGAACCAACGTTATGCGAAACTGGTGGGTTCACCATGTCCTGTAACGGAAGAATTATAATATTTATTTATAAAGCGCTTTATCATAGTCAATAACCAACTATAGAAGAAAATATACATAATATCTTGGGATTACTTGCCAAGCAGACCCCAGGCACATGAGAAGCGGCAAAAGGCCGGGACAACGTTAGGAAAATAAAGGATGACTCACATTAGACCGGGCCGTGTCCGGGCCGACTCACCGATCACCGATCAGCCGTCATAGAAAATGACGTAGCGGACGCCTCGGACCTGGCTCGGTCCGTCTATAGTTCGTTTTTTTTAGCATTAGAAAGAAGATAAGCGATTTTGACATGTCTTTTAATTGAAAAACACTTTAAAAATCAATAACTATTACTTATGAAAGCAGAAGACTATAAAAGATCGTATTAGATTCATAATTGTTACGTATTTACCGTAACTTATTTTAAAAATGTGTTTTTCAATTAAAAGACACATCAAGATTGTATACCAAATTTCTAATGCTAAAAAAAACGAAGTATAGCGTGAGTCATCTTTAATGGATTACTTAATTTCCTACTTACGTTCCAAACATGGCCGCTCTCTGAAGTGAGATTCATGCCATACGTCTTAGGAATGTCTTCTACTGGCCGCATGGTAGCGAATATGCCCTCCATCTGGTTTTGCAGGACTTGTTTGTCGTCCGGGTTCGGTTGGGGGTTGGTGTAGGGGTTGTCGGTCTGTTCGTAGGACGCCTAAGGAGTAGAGAAAGTAAGTATAATAGAATAAGTACCTAAGCATTGAGTGCTATCAGTTTTCTTACCAAAACCATAGAGAAATATAGTAAGACAAGAGTGCTCACTCCATACATCAGTTTTGGTACCAAAAATACTATTAGTTTCATAGTCAACATCTAGCATCGAGTAGCGGAATTATCAGTACTGCTTCTTGACAATAGACGTAGCACCGACCATTACAGTTTCCGGTCGGTGCTACATCTATTGTCAAGTGAGCAATCTATGTATTTTTTTCTCAAAGCCAAAACGCTTGTTATTTTCGTAGTCGACATCTAGCGTCAAATAGCGGATTCATCAGTAGGTACTGCTACTTCACACTAGGCTCCACCATTTTTAAGAAAAATATAAAAACTAATCCAAACAAATCTAACCGAAGACAATATTACAAAGAAATCTATTCAATCAGCGGACGCTTACAAAATTTAACGAATTTCGGTTGAAAATTGCGTCCTGCAGAACATCCGGATATGATACGGATACGAAAGCATTTTTGCCCAAGCTAAAAGGAGACCATCGCTAACGGTCAACATAGAAAATAGAATGAGTAGAAATGTTGTATGTAAAACTTACCGGTTTTTCCGAAGATGAAATGGCATCTCTGATGTAGTCGGGCAGGCCCTCGTAGTTCAGAGGCGGAAGTGTAGGGGCCACTGGTATGTCCTGAAACAGTAATATTAACATTAATAGAGAAAGAAAGTCCTGTAATTACAAATCTTCTAAAATTCGCGTTGTATAGAACAACTGTAGACAATTTCATGGAATGAATTTCAAATTTCCAAATTAAAAACCGTTACAAAACCCCAGATGTCTGCCTTTAACCACTTGTCTCTACGAAACTACGACAAATGGGTCATGATGGTACCCTACGATGGTTAGCTTGATACTTACCTAATATTTTACCATAGTTATGATCTAAATAAAATTTTCTGTGTATGAGTCAGATGCAATACCGCGCATGTATAGGTTGGTACAGGTTAACAGTGAAAATATCCTTGGACAAACATCGTGCGTGAATATTGTTGTAAAAAAATATATACAGGATGGCACATTTAGATCGGTCAGTATGGGAAAATCTGAAACTATAAGACCATACGACGATCTCTTCTTATGAACCATGTCATCGATTTTAGTAACAAGAAAAACTGCATTAATACATTACATGACACACAATACAATAACATACAATACATGAAAAAGGGCAAATAAAGATACATTCAATTCAAAAACTCGATGACAGGTTAAGATGCCACTATTTTGAGAATTACTCCTATATAGGTAGGTAAGGTACCTACCTAATTGAAGTTTCTTAACCGTTTGAGGTTCATGTCATTGCCAATTTTCCTTGTACGGTGGGCCACTAGACTCACTAGAGGTTAAATTATCGGTGCGGGGCTCCAATATTTAGGACTAAAAGATGTTATGTTAAGCCTACCTTAAATCGGTCTCCTTCGGAACTTTCTTCAGTCGAACTATCTATCTTAGTTTTCCCCAGTTGCCCGTATCCAGTATTTTCACTTTCACTCGATTCCTTAACAGTATTTTCACTTATTGGGTACTCAATCGCTTCAGGTTGTGGAACACTTGGTTCAGCAGTTCCTGGCTGTACTGGAATAGGTTCTGGGTTTTCGTAAGGTCCATTAGTAAAACCTTCGTTTTCTGGTTTGAGGTTTGAATTATCGTCACCTATGATTGGTTCAACGGGGTAATATGCTTCACTGTCACTAGATTCTGGATTTTCATTTATTAGTTCTGGATTATCATTAATCGGTCCTAGATTGTCATTAATCGGTCCTGGATTTTCATTAATTGGTTCTGGACTTTCATTACTAAGCTCAGGATTTGTCTCTGGTACAGTTTCTAACGGCTGCGCGCTAGGTCTGTTAGTAATAATGTATATATCTTCAGAGCTTTCTGATTCGTTTGGTATAGCGAGGGGAATGTAGGCGTTTTCACTAGACGGTGGCGAGTTTTCTTGACTTTGTGGACCGGATGATCCCTGTAAAAATGTTCAGTTAGGTACTTAGTTTACAGAAATATATCTCCACTTTTTTTAAGCCCCACCTTTTTTACCTATTTTTATACCTACTCGAGAAGATTTAAATCCTAAATTTTTTTAATAAATTGTAAGAGAGTAGGTATGTATTGTATTTCAATATGGGACCGGCAAGAAACTCGGCGGGACACATCTTTTCAAAACATTTACATATTATAATGAACATGCATTAAATAAAATAAAATGAATAATTACTATGGAATTTATAAACAACATAGGGGTCATCCATTAATTACGTCACACGTTTAGGGGGAGGGAGGGGATCAAGAAAATGTGACATGTTGTGACATGAGGGCGGGGGGAGTCACAAACATTGTGATGTCACTTTAACTTCATCAGTAACCGAAAATTAATTTATATTTTTTTATTCGCTGTACAGTTAAATAATGAGATTTTGAATGTAACTTTCGTTGTGTTATAAAATTATTAATATTTATATATCAAAAATATTTTTTTATTAAAAAAATAATGCCGAGTTAATATTGTCGATTTCGTTGGAAACAAAATTGCCTAAAATGTGACGTCACACCAGGGGGGGAGGGGTTTGCAAAATGTGACCAAGTGTGACAAGGAGGGGGGAGGGGTAAAAAGCCTAGAAATTCGTGTGACGTAATTAATGGATGATCCCATACGGTAGATTTAAAAGTGGAAAAAAGTGTAACGTTCTGACGGTAGATGTCGCTGTAGTAGGTATTATCATAATGTGTTTTTTAGTGTTTAGTTATATTTTTATAATATGTATGCTAGTTTTAAGGTATTTATGTATGGGCCACTAGTTGCCTGAAATAAACGATTTCATTCATTTCATTCATTCATTCATTATATTAGTAACTAGGTAGGTACCTATCTATTTAATTATTTGACGTACCTCATTACGTTTTCCGTTAGACGATCCGAGCTCGTAGTATGTTGGCGAATTGTTCAAATTCTGTAAACATTAGTTAGACTATTAAGGACGACTCACGCTAGACTTGGCCGGGGCCGGGCCGGAGCTTCCGGCGCTTCGTTTTCTGTGGAAAGCACCACGTGATCACCGATCAGCCGTCATAAAACAATTTCGGCCCGGGCCCGGCCCGGTCTAGCGCGAGTCATCCTTTAGTCTTAGAAGACAAAAAAGAGACGTACGTTCCAAACATATCCTTGGTCACCATTGAGATTCATTCCATACGTATTCGGCTGTATGTAGGCTGCTTTGCTGTCAACATCTGATGTATAGCTTGGTGCGTCGGGAGCCGACTGAAATCGAAATACATTCATAGTCTGTTTGTGTTCATATATGTGACGTTATCTATGAAAAGGGACCTTATTGTCGATGGCGGTTACGCCATTATTAACGATGCTCCGATATAAATACAATGCCGCGCGACGCTGTGCGGCGTAAGCGCCATCGACAATAAGGTCCCTTTTCATAGATAATGCCCCAAATGAATAGCGATATTTACCTCCATTTCCGCTTGTCTTTTTCTTCTATTTAAAGAAGTTTCAGGTACAGCCTGTTAAACAATAATAAAATTAATGCATATATTCGTAGCATGCTAATAATTTTTGTTTATTACTTTAAAACTTTTTGTTAACTCTCAACTCGCAACTACACACTCGTACGAGTAGCGAGATAAACGAAAATGCGAATAGATCATCATCATCATCATCTTCCTCGCGTTGTCCCGGGATTTTGCCACGGCTCATGGGCGCCTGGGGTCCGCTTGGCAACTAATCCCAGGAATTGGCGTGGGCAGTAGTTTTTACGAAAGCGTTTTAACTACCAGTTACTAACTAGTTTTAACTACCATCTGACCTTCCGGCCCAGACGGGAAATTAGGCCTTATTGTTCGGTTTCCTCACGATGTTTTCCTTCACCGAAAAGCGACTGGTAAATATCAAATGATATTTCTTACATAAGTTTTTCGAAAAACTCATTGGTACGAGCCGGGGTTTGAACCCGCGACCTCCGGATTGCAAGTCGCACGCTCCTACCGCTATTAGGCCACCACCGCAAACGAAAATGCAAATACATCGCGAATATTCGCGAATGCAAGTTTTTTATGAGTACACACACTCGCGTTCGCTAAAATACCTCTCTGGAACTTGAACTTGCCAACATTAGATTAAAAGTAAAAGAACTAAAAGCTGACTAAAATTACCATTCGTTTCACTGCATATCGTTGCCGCATTTGGTCGAAAAGATAGCTTCTTGCCTTATAAGCCTGTAACATAAACGGTCAAGCTATAGTGTGCTTGTTGGGTGTTTTATTATATTATTATGTATACGAGTAACAGGCTAATTCGAACGTGCTCTGACATCATACCGATATTATAATGATATTGGAAATATTGGAATCATATCAGTTACCTGTCAGTCGCGCGTTCATTTCGCTCAGACTTGTACGCACAATTGGTGCGAGCGAGAAGCCCCCGTGTAAGACAGAGATAACTGATATGATTTCATCATTCTTCTATAGGGTTTAACGTTCTAATTAAAAGAGAAACGCATGAGGCGCCACGAGCAGGCCCCCGCCCACTTGGGGGAGCATACACCTGCTGCGTGTGTGGCCGAGGGATCCTCTCTCGTAACATCTGACACAGTTGATACATTCAACAAACTCGCCGCATGCAATTTATTGATTTTTACTCATTACTCTTTTAAAAAAATTACAAAAATAAGTTAATTTTTTGGTGAAATTTTAGGAATTTAGAGAAAAATCTATATCATATCCTTGGCTAGACGCTGGGATGTCCCGGAGTGACATACCGGGGAAAAATAAATTCAAGTAAATAAATAAATAAATATTTGTTAGGTAGGTAAGTATTTAATTTGTAATACCTATATGCCTTGTTGCCTGATTTAAATTTCAAATAAGTTCAACTAAATATCAACTTACTTCCTTCACATCTTGATCTGTAAGCGGTTTTTGTGTCGTAGTTAATTCTGGTTCCTGTAATAAAAGATATGTATGTTTTGTGATTTGTCATTTTTTAACTGAAAAGGTTGTGGTTAGGTTATGTTTGGCACGATTTAATTAAAGGATTATACCTAACTAGTCGTGCGTGCGTAAACGGCTTGTTTCGAAATCACAGGTGATGCATTCCTAGTCAGTACTTTTTCTTTGATTCTACCGGCATTTAGAATACATGTATCAACTAGCTAGATTAGTTCATAGTAAAAAAAATCGTTACACAAGTGCGATACGATAAGACCGCTTGTTATTTACCTCTACTTTTAATCTTTTTTAATATGTTGTATTTTACATTATATCGATATCGGTATATCGAAAGTCGGCGCCGGCGGGAAGACGACGCCATGGAGGGCTTGTTGTTCAGTGCAGAGTGGGTGGCACAAGACCCAGATTGCGGCCCTCAATGCGATGGACCGACCAAGTTAAAAATCTCACCGGATCACCTTTAAATCTGTGCGTGCGGAATGCAGAAAATAGAGAAGGATGGCGGGAAATAACGAAAAAAGCCGTACAACGACCCCAATGGCCACGACTGCTCTGACAAGAGTATCCGACTAAGAAGCAGATATCGAATGCGAAGTCTCTAATGAGAATTCAAACTGCCACAAGAATTCCGGTCCCTGATCATTACCTCTTCGTGGTTCTCAATGTCCTCAGCCTGATCCTCTCCATCTGCCTGTTCCACATAGCTTCCATCATCATCGTCATCATGATTGTCGTATGAGTCTTCTAGCAATGGTGCTAGATCGAAGAACTGGTAGCCGTGGCTGTTGGTGAACGAGCGCTCAGTTACAGCGGGTTTCTGAAAATAGGGAGATTTTAGGGTTCCTTGGAATGGAAAGAAAAGACAGAGGATTATGATGATGATGATGAGGTGATGAGATGATGAAGATGATGGGAGATGATGATGACTTTTATAACTAACACGGGACTTAATCGCGTAAAAATTACGTTTATTTTATGGCCTGACGTTTCGAACGTGACGTTACGTTCATGGTCACAGGCAGACTGGCGAGTATTGTATCAATCTTCTTGCTGCCGGGTTTTGCGATCAAATTCGGGTAGTTCGTAAGTGTAAGGCCTGAGAGGACGCTCATGTTGGGCGTGCAGCGGGGCGGGGCGTGCGGCGTGCATGTTAAACAAATGCGCACGTATAGGAGCGGCCTTAGTGCACGCTTCTCACATCACGCGTGAGCCCACAGCCGCGCTGCACGCCCCGCCGAGCGAGCGTCCACTCAGGCCTTACACTAAGTCTTACGCGATTAAGTCCCGTCTTAGTTATAAAAGTATGTGTTGTACTTACTTCGCGAGGCCGCTCAATGATGTGATAGTACAGGATGTCACGAAGCGTCCACTTATCCTCTTTCGGGTTAACAAAGCTGACACCAGAGGAGTCGTCCTTAACCTGATATATACTGCTGGCATCCTGAAAATACTTGACTAATAAGCTATCTATTTATTTATTTATATGAGCCTAGAGTGTCCCACTGCTGGGCAAAGGCCTCCCTCCTCCCTTTTCTCGTATCCCGGTCTTGACACGTCTCCCACCAGTTCCCGCCAACGCCGTCGAGGTTTGCTATCTATTATCATTTCTTTTTCTTTCTAATCTACTAATTTAAAAGAAGCCTTTATCAAAAAGACATGTCGGCTCCGTTGAGCCTCTATAACAAAGAATTTCAACGAGTATTACTAAACAAAAACATCAAAAAACTGTAGGTACCTACACATATTTCGCACTTTTTGATAGGGGTTCCGCCAATATAGATTGGAAAACCCCAATATCCGTTACTGTATAATCCCTAGCTTGAAATAGTTGCGCCCTCTTGTCTCGTGTCCGAATCTATTATCATTGTTTTCTTTTTTATTTCACGGGCCTATACATCCCGGTCTTTTGACAGGCTTGCGTGGGGATATAGATCCAACACGTCGAGTCCCTTTGGAGAGCTTTAATGTCATGTAGAACGCCTGCTGGAACTCGAGTCGAAGATGTCGACTAACGAAATAACTCGCGTTTTGGTAAGAAAACTGATGTATGGAGTTACGACTCTTTCTTTACTTATTTCTCTCTGGTAGTATGTTTAGTTTGTGTGTAATCAAAGTAACTAAAAAAAACCGGCCAAGTGTGAGTCGGACTCGCGTTCTAAGGGTTCCGTACATTAAGTCCGACTCACGCTTGACTGCCCATTTCTAATAGGTTTTCCTGTCATCTATAGGTAAAGACATATTTTGTGTATTTTTTTCAAAATTTTAGACCCAGTAGTTTCGGAGATAAAGGGGGGGGGGGATGGTCATTTTTTGGCTATTTTCTTGAATAACTGCTAAACTATTTATCCTAAAATTATATAAAAAAAAAAATTGTGATTCTTACAATGAGCTCTTACATTTGATATGTAACACGATATTGTTTGAAAATCTTTATTTTTAATTTTCTCATTTACCCCCCACAAATGGCATCCATATTTTAAAATCATTTATTTACGTTACACGTCCATCTTTGGGTCACAAATCTTTGGGTCCAGTAGTTTTGGAGAAAATAGGCTGTGACAGACGGACGGACAGAAACCCGAGTGATCCTATTAGGGTTCCGTTTTTTCCTTTTGAGGTACGGAACCCTAAAAAATAAATGAAGTGAAGTGAGAGTGAGGGAAAGTTCTTACCTCCGCCTGCCGGATATAATGCCCTGAATTCAGACTCACTCCGAATAATAAGAGCGCCCATGATACCTAAAAATAACAAAATAAAAACATCATCGTCATACATTATCTTTTTCATTTCTCATGCTCTGAAAGAGGGTCATTGTTGTTCTAAAAGGTGAGCAGAAAATAATTTATGATTTTTTTATGATTTTTACGTTTCTGCACTAGAGTATTTTATTACTTACTAGAGTATATTAGAGTATATGTATATTTTTTACGATAAGCAAGTGAAATTTGGGTTTCAATGTATTTGTTATAAATACAATTTCCATTCTGATATTTAACTCCCCTTTTCATAACTAACGATACTTTTGCCTGAATTGTTAACTGAAGATACCCTTAAGATTTACTATAAAAATATCTACTTCTTCAAACAAACGCGTCACTTTTGACACTAGTTTGACACTGACATATCTATTCCATATCGTTTCAATCTCTAGTATTTGACGTATCTTAAAGTTCGAATATGGCCGTTAGTCACGTTTTAAAAAAAAACACATGCTATTTACTTTCTTCGTATCCGTATTCGAAATGAAAAGTAGAGTGTTTAACTCGGGTGAAAGGTATCATTTCAGCCTCGGACTATTGGCTCTCACTGTATGTATATTTCGGGGATCTCAGAAACGGCTCTAACGATTTAGATGAAATTTGCTATATGGGGGTTTTCGGAGGCGAAAAATAGATCTATGTCTTATCCCTGGGGAAACGCGCATTTTTGAGATTTATAAGTTTTCCGAGCCAAACTAAGTCTTCCAGATATTTTTTTATTTTTATTGGAAATAGGTAAGCATATTTGATTTAATTGATTTAAATATAGAACACCCAACTCACCAGTAGAATCTTCATGATTGGAACACTAAGTTAATTTGTGAGATAACACCTTAAACCTCGGTTTATATACTAGAATTAATTGAATTTTTATCTGTCTTCGGCTTTATCTTTCGTGATATTGATCATTAGAATTAGTTTGTCTGTTTGTAATTCAATGCATAAGACTCCTACGGTCCAAGGTCCTACTTATAGTACTTATTCAGTTCCATGAAATTTAAATCATATTCAATTGGAATAAAGTTGCATCTCTTTGGCTTCGTTCAGTTTTCTATCGAATCAAAATCAGCTTTATTCCCTACACAAGAGGTTCAAATTTCAGTAGCAAATTTCGGAAATATTATTTGTATGGCTGGGCCATAGGAGGTTAGGATAATTGTGTCGGATTTCGTTCGATCTAAAACTTCATTTTGGATACATACTTTTATTACTGACTGTACTTTTTAAAATTTTGAAGAGTTATTAGCATTTAAAAATTAGTAAAAAACCTGTTTTTCACTTCTTACTCTTATAATAAGTAATTAAAAAATCTAACGAAGTCAAACGTAGGGGCGTCAAATTATCTAAAAATATTTACCATAATGTCAATATAAAGAGAAGAAAATGGGGACTACGTTTGTATGGAGAAGCGGCCTTCCCCTTTCCTCTTAAGGTGTCGTAGAGGGGTACAAAGACATTCCGTAGTATCAGCCTAGTGAACTCAATCCTTTCGTCATTAATGACAAGTACTACATTTCCCAGTCATTAATGATCATGAGTTGATGACGCATAGGTACCTATATGAATGGCTGTGGTCGCCTAATGCCCGGAAAGGTCATTGGTTAATGATGATGATTACAAGTGAATCATTATTGTTAGGTATAAAATGCATCCTAAGATAAGACGACTATATAGTTTATGATCAGCGACAATCATATGAAAGGCGTTAGCCCGGATTGCTAAAGACGCCGGTTCGAATCCGGCCTTCACCACTGGAGGGCTTAATTAAGGGGATAATTTATACGACTGGTCTGGCCTAGTGGGTTTTTATTTGTGTGATGAGCACAGATATTTGTTCCTGAGTTGGGTGTTTTCTATGTATTTATGTATTTGTATATATGTATACCTACCTATCGTTGTCTGAGTACCCACAACACAAGCCTTCTTGAGCTTACTGTGGGACTTAGTCAATCTGTGTAAGAATGTCCTATAATTTTTTATTTTTTTATTTATATATAGCACTGTGATTACTTAAAAAACACCAATTAATAGAATAATTTGATTTGTTTCCAAAGTCGCATATGAACATGTTACCTTTGCGCGCAGCAACATGCTTCAGCGTACATTGGCCTACCATTTCCAATCTCTATCGCAAAAAAAATGCGACACTCGTGGCGGCCTAGCCAAGGTGACGATCGCTTGCGCTTCGCCATCGAATCGCTTTGTGTCTCTCTATCACTCTTCCATATTAGTGTGACAGTGACAGTTGTTTCGTTCGCTACGGAGCGTTAGCGATTGGCATGTTGTCTACGGAGCCTGGTTCTTAGTGACCATAGAGAAAAAAATACATAGAGTGCTCACTCCATACATCAGTTCAGACTATTAATTTCAGTGTTTACATCTAGCATCGAGTAGCGGAACTATCAGTACTGCTACTTGACAATAGATGTAGCACCGACCAGAAAGTCTTATCTCAACAGCATAAGACTTTCCGGTCGGTGCTACATCTATTGTCAAGTAGCAGTACTGATAGTTCCGCTACTTGATGCTAGATGCTAATAGTCTTTTTGGTACTAAAACTGATGTATGGAGTGAGCACTCTATGTATTTTTTTCTCTATGTTAGTGACTGACAAGTTGTGTTTGCCGGACTATAGTGTAACCCACTTTAAAAAAAAACAAGATTTCGTAATAAACATTTATTTGTTACTTATTGCTAATTCACTTAGTGCCACTTGCACCATTCCACTAACCCGGGGTTAACCGGTTAAACCTGGAGTTACTACGGTTTCCAGTACAATTTGGCACTTGGTTAACGCTTTAACCGCTTAACCCCGGGTTAGTGAAATGGTGCAAGTGACCCTTAGTCGTAAGAGCGTTTTCGCATTGTCCGATTCTTGAAAACTAGGTGACGACTTTTTCAGTACCACTACCACCAGTTTTGCACTGACATAAACGTGATCGAGAACGTAATTTACTTTCTATGCATCTCGCTCGTACTCGCGTATTAGTGCAAGCGAGATGTATAGAAAGTAAATTACTTTCTCGAAAGCGTTTATGTCAGTTTTGACTAGGGCTCGCGGTCGAGTCCGTGTTTCGTTTACACGTTTAGAATACCCGTTTCCGAATAACACGTACACGGTTTTCTGGCCCGTTCCCAGTGGCGTAGCTAGAGGATATGGCGCCCGGGGCAGGCTCCAAATTTGCGCCTCCCCCCCCCCCAAAACGAAATGAACTAACGAAAGGGTTACTTTTTACTTATTAAAGTTTACTTTTGATTAAAGACAAATAAGTGGTTTTTTAGTCCATCGGCTAACAAGCTTACGACTCACCTGATGGTAAGCGGTCACCGCATCCTATGGACGTCTACACTCCAGGGGCGTTACATGCGCGTTGCCGACCATTTTAAAACTTATACAGTTCTTTTTTGGAGATCTCCTTAGACTTGAAGATTCAATGAGATGTAATTATTTTTGAAAAGATGTGTCCCGCCGAGTTTGTTGCCGGTCCCATAATGGGATACCCTCCTCCAATTGAGGGGGGATTTAAATCTTCTCGGGGCAGAGGTGTAGGGTTGGAGCCGGTCTACCTAGCTTTATTTGACGTTCATAAGCGCATTGTAATTATGCCTACTTGAATAAACTATCTTTTATCTTTATCTTATCTTATCTTTATCAATATCGCTTGTAAGTTTGGGATCGTAGACTATTCATAGCGCGCCTTTGGACTGATTTGAAGGGACCAAGATGGCATCTAGGTGCTCCTGCCCAAAGGTGACAGCAGTACTCATTATATGGGATCTGTCCATGGTCGTACGCAGCATTTTTTAAGGGGTTGGGGCAGAAGTAGGGGAGGCTGGGGAGGTTGTAACAGGGTACGGTTGAAACAGAGATTCTTAGCTTATGGTCAGAGACCAGGGTGGGACAACTGCCCCACCTTGCCCCACCGTGGGTACGCCTATGGATCTGTCTGCCCCAGAGTAAAGTATCGCCTCCCTTTATTGAGCACACCAAGTTTTTTGGATACGAGCGCAGCCTACCCAGCAAGGTGGCTACGAAATTATTGGACGTCACTGATGGAGATGTCAACACCGCGAGGCTCCCAATACTCCCTGACATGGGAAGGGTTGTGCCTTGAAAAATGAGCTTTTCTTAGCGGTAAACGCGCAAAATTGAGCCTTGGTGGGATTGAATTGGACTAAATTCTCCCGATCCCACACCGAAACTCTGGATAGAATGCTCTCAATACCTGACACAGGTTTTTCACGGCATTCTAGTATCACAGAACGAGCGATGTTGGCACGGCATGTGTTATACAGGTTGGTCCAAACCTTGTCGTCCAAAATTGAATTGGATTGGATTGAATTGGACTAAATTCTCCCGATCCCACACCGAAACTCTGGATAGAATGCTCTCAATACCTGACACAGGTTTTTCACGGCATTCTAGTATCACAGAACGAGCGATGTTGGCACGGCATGTGTTATACAGGTTGGTCCAAACCTTGTCGTCCAAAAATTTTTTTTAGATTCTTCACGCTGTGGGCTATCAGAATATGTATGTTAGCCGACTTTTCGTAGTTTTCGAATTATGATTTTTATTTTTATTACTTTTGACTTTTTTTGAGAAATTCCGGGGTGAAGCAATTATTTATTAAAAAAAAACTATTGAACTTTTTTGAATATTTCTTTTTGTAACATAATCATTGACAAACGGCACAGTTGCTAAAAAAAATCAGCATCCTCACTTGGCTGAGTTGAAAAAAAAAGACAAACTTTTACGTTCAAGCATGTCAAGCTTAGATGTTGCCCTTACCTAAATAAATAAAAAATACAAGCGATTTCAAGGACTTTTGGTTATTTTAGAAACTGCTAGACCCTACGTTTTTTTAAAAGGTCAAAAAAGTGATACTTAATAGTCATAATTTGTCAGAGTCGCCGGTCAAACGAACTGAGGTGGAAAGCTACAAATTAGTAATTCATTACAAAAATCCTCTTTTGTTATTTCTACTATTATTTTATGGGGTCACTTCCCCATCGCTATTTCATGTTATCAGTGCAAATAAGTACCACGAACAATTATTAGAAGGCATAAAAGCAACGCAAAGCTTCACCCCGGAATTTCTTAACAAAAGTTAAAAGTTAAACTCGAAAACTACGAAAAATCGGCTAACATACATGGGGTATATTCTGATAACCAACGACGAGGATTCTAAAAAAAATTTTTTGACGTCAAGGTTTGGACCATCCTGTATACAGGGTGGCTAAAAAATAACTGCATTTCCGTTGCCAGGGAGGTTTTGGGATTATACTGAGCAATTTTTATTATGAGACCAATTGTAATTGTAATATAAGACCAAACGTGTAATTAAGATCCGTCTCCACGGATAAACGGGTATTCGAAGAAACGGATCTTATTTACCCGTGGCTCCGGACACGTCCTTGACGAGTAGCGAAGGAACGAACCGGCGTACTTAAGAGCTAAAAATGAATAGACAAAAGATTTATGACGAGTTTCTGTCATATTTAACCTTATTCCGTTGTTCGTAGAGTCGATATCCAATAAACGGTTTACAAAACCCTTTTCTGAGCAGGTAGCTTTTGCTTGCAATGTTGCAATACAAGTAGAAAATTAGAAATGCAGTATACCTATGCTACTTATCAAAACAGTATTTTATAAAGACTATATGGTTTATTATATTATAACTTGATAGCAGTAAATATAAAGTGCTAGTAATAAAATATAAAAGCAATAAAGAGTAACTATAAAGACTGTACACGATAAAATCTGGCCATGCATTTTTAATAATCTGTAGATATAAGTCCTATAAGTATATAGTAAAAATTCAATCAATTGTCAATCATATCACTGATATACCTACAATGTATATATGAGTTTTCTCGAATAGGTATATTTCTGTATATTTCTGTCAATAAGAAATGTATATTTTTTAATCTAATTATTTTTTATACGTAAGCCAGACATCTTAGTGTTATTATAGTAAACTATGTAAAAATTAAAGAATAATCATGTGTATCTGCCAATAAGAAATGTGCGAAAATTCAATGCAATAAGAATTTGCGAAAAGTCTTACATCTTATTATCATATAAAATGAACTTTAAGACTGTATTAATAAATATTATTTACAATATTTAGCAACAAAACAAAAACTATTTTAAATTAAAGTAACTTGGAAAGACTGTATTTTATGAATTGATCGACTAAGTGGCGAACTGGAATCATACTAAATACTTAAACACAATATTTTAAAAATCATATTTATTTCTTTTTCATTCTAATTGTTTTTTCTCTCCCTCTTATCATAGAAAATGCTTTTTAGTGTGGTGCGGGCTGTGCGGCTTTAAAACAATGGGAAACATTTACTTCTTAAATGTTTGCCGCTGCATTTGTTACAATTTCTTGTATAGACGTGTTCACCTTATTACACCGACATAAAGCTTATAATTGGCTGTGGCAGTTTTGATAATGGTTTGGGAACCTAATTGTTTTCGGCGATATCAGACAAAAGGGTATTGGAAAACAACACGTTCTAATGAATGGAACACCACCGCGCCGGCCGGCATTTATTACCTGAACACTCGTGTGAAAGTGACCCACGTGAACATGAATGATTACCAATTTTGAGATCTATCTTAATGTATGTAGCAATATAATCGCAAGGTAACCAAGGTAGCGTTTCGAATGCCGCTTGTGTGTACTTTTTTTGCGTCGTTGGCAGATTTGCTGTTTTCGCGCAGCAGTAAATTGATAAAAATAACAAATAACCACAAAGTAATTCATAATTATTTTCTAACTGTTATTTTTAACTAATATAGGTAGTATTTGTCTGCACATCTATTCTTCACGAAACTATATTACTTATACCACTATATAAAATGTGTTTCTTTCTTTCTTGAAATATAATTATGTAATGAAATTAAAGAATAAGATTAAGAATAAGAATCTTTTATTTGCGATAAACATTACCAGCAATCATAGTAAAAAAATTAAGGTTTTAAACTAGAGACTATTGAGTATTTTTAATTTTAAACCTACTCGAGGTTTTATATTAAAAATAGTAGACAATATAGAATATAGGGACACCTACTTTGATTCATATATTGTATAGTTGGCTAAATATGTTATATCAACACAGTTATAAATAATTTTAAAAAATTCGTACGCCGAACGAGTTCATCTGAAGTCAACATTCAATATTAGACCTTGCATACCCAGACCTAGAGCATTGATTGGGTCAAACTGTTTCGGATCCGTTCGGGCCGGTGTTAAGTACCCGTGTAAACGGAGATACGTATCTGAGAAACGTGTCTTGGGAACGTTTATTGGAGACGTATCCGGATCCCGGCGGTTCCGTGTAAACCGTGTTCTTAGCACCGCCGGGCTTAAGAACACGGGTATTCGTTTCGGCGTGTAACACGGATCCCGGGAGCCCTAGTTTTGACACTGTCAATGACTCATGGTACGGGCTGTGGTTTCAAATAAGAGTAATATACTGGTATCAAATCTTCATCCCTTAGTTGAATTCTGGAAAGAAATAAATTATTAAACAACACTGTTTTGTTTAAGTACTTATAAATATTAATATCTGGGAGACCGAGCTTTGCTCGGAAAACATATAAAAATACAAAAATGCGCGTTTTCCCGGAGAAAATCATAATCATAATCATTTATTCGATAAGACCTAGCTAGATCGATTTTACGCCCCCGAAAACCCCCATATGGAATCATCCATTAATTACGTCACACGTATTTCTAGGTTTTTTTACCCCTCCCCCCCTCCTTGTCACACTTGGTCACATTTTGCAAACCCCTCCCCCCTGGTGTAACGTCACATTTTAGGCAATTTTGTTTTCAACGAAATCGACAATATTAACTCGGCATTATTTTTTTAATAAAAAAATATTTTTGATATATAAATATTAGTAATTTTATAACACAACGAAAGTTACATCCAGAATCTCATTATTTAACTGTACAGCGAATAAAAAAATATTAAATTAATTTTCGGTTACTGATGAAGTTAAAGTGACATCACAATGTTTGTGACCCCCCCTCCCCCATGTCCATGTCACAACATGTCACATTTTCTTGACCCCCTCCCTCCCTCTAAACGTGTGACGTAATTAATGGATGACCCCTATAGCAAATTTTATCGAAATACTCAGAGCCCTTTCCGAGATCCCCGAAATATATAAATATACCTAGATGTATTCAATTTTCAAACAACGCATAATCAACTCTACTCTACACAATTTAGGTTCAAATTTCAGTGGCAAATTTTGGAGGTTTCGTTTGTATGGCTGGACCTTAGGAAATAATAGACCTTACCCATATATCTGTTTGATCACCAACACATATGACTTAGAGATGGCCCTGTCAGCTTCTGGCTTGGGCAGACCATCGAATTTATTATGCCAATAATCAACTAAGAAATCCCACTTCGGATACCATTTCCTGATTGGCCCCAAGTTTCTTATCTCTCTCTGAACAGCGCGCACGATATACAAGAAATGTACGTCCCAGAAAGTTTTCCAAGCTCTTTTGATTTCTCGCAATGTTTTTTTTATTTTTCTTCGTACTTCTGGTAGATTTTCATCGCTATCTTCTCTTTTTATCGATCTCTTTGGTTTTGTGTTTAACGCTTTTTTGTTTTCTTCGTGTTTCATTATTTTATGTTCTGTAAAGAGATTGCCGTTGTGTTCAGTTTTTCCTGCTTTTACTGATTTTATCAAAATATAAATCTTAGTTCCTTGTAGGTAAAAGTGCCTACTTTTCATATGTTTACTAGCTGTTATTTAGTTAGTTTGTTAAAGTATAACATTGCAAATATAGTTAAAAACAGTTCCTTGATTCGTTTTTAAACCATTAAATTAATGTTTGTTAGGTACTTTGTAGATTATTCAGTTTTATGATACAAACGTGCTGGTCTGGGGGCCTAGGTAATCGAAACTTAAATAATGTATGGAAACAGGCGGCCTAGCCAAGGTGACGATCGCTATCGCTTCGCCATCGAATCGCTTTGTGTCTCTCTATCACTCTTCCCCAGGGGGGGGGGGACACTAGAAATGTAGTTAACGTCAGTAAAGATGCAGGCGATTTCTATATTTTGCCCCCGACAACATACTATTGCGTAAAGTTGACTTCCGATTACACAAAGTACGTCACCAGATGTCACTATAAAATTCATATAATTTTAGTGGTTAGATGGTTGAGCCATTTTCTTCGTTATGGTTTGGTTATGGTGCTGGAGGAAATTAAGGTCCCTTTTTATAGTTTTTCGTAAATAACTCTTAAACGGTGGCCCGTAGAAAATAATGTTCTACCAGGTAAGTAATCTACATTAAATTTTCTACAAAAAAGGTTCAGTGCACTTTTTCGCTAGGATCAATATTTTAAAATCTATTAAAGTGGGAAAGTTACGTATAATTTGTTCTAGGGTCGTTTTTTTTTAGTTTTTCGTAAATAACTCGTAAACGGTAGCCCACAGCAAAAAATTATCTTTTCACCTCAGCAGCTCGAACAAGGGTACTTTGCTACTTAAAAACAGTGAGCAAAATCGCATTTTGCTCACTGAGTGAGACAAAATGAGCAAAATGCGATTTTGCTCACTCAGTGAGCAAAATGCGATTTTGCTCACTGTTTTTAAGTAGCAAAGTACCAAGGGTTCGAGCTGCTGAGGTGAAAATTTAATTGTTGGTATATCTTAAGAAAACATGAGTGAATAGAGGTAAGTGATGAAGAAGGAATACATTTTTCGGGTTCTCTAATATGTTCTCACTGCTGAGGTGAAAAATGTTGTGTACTACACGAGATCAAAGTTATTTACATCTCGTGCGCTTTTGAGTCCCTTACTACGCTCAAGATTCTAAATTAGATTCACTCGCTACGCTCGTGAATCTATTATAGAATCTTTCGCTTGCACGGGACTCAAAATAAGCACTCGAAGAAATATCAAACTTTGATCTCTTGTTGTACAAATAACTATTTACGTAAATAATCTATTTGAGATTCCTTATAAAATAAATGCTACGTCTTTTCACTAAAATATTAATTCTAGCGAAAAAGTGTACTAAATCTTTTTTGTAGAAAATATTATGTACATTACTTATGTAGTAGAACATTTGGTGTTCGTTTGGTGTACTACCTTTAGCGATTCCGTTTAGGTCCTAAATATAATCGCATCATTAAGGACAGCATGGTAAGTCCCTCGATTTCTTCGTTTTGTTGTCGACTGATCAAATCATTGTTTTTACATTTGCTACCATAATTTGCAAAGCATATCCTGGTGTTAATAATAAAGAAATGAAATTTGACACATGTATTATTGATTATTTATTAGAAAGTTAGTATAAAACATGTACACTACAAATTATATACAAAGTACGGCACGTCACACTTGTTAGTAGCGAGTGGAGTTATTCTGTACAATCGCATTGTTATTAACATTATTAAATATACGGTTGTTATCGAACGCCTGCGCTGGGTCCGAATTGATATTCGAAATGAGATCAGCATTAAGCTTACTTGTGTCTTCATCTAGTCGATTGGTATCTTCTTTCACATGCGACCCAGTGCCTGCTGTCTTATGCGGCACAGTCGAGTTATTTAAAAAAATAGTGTCCATAAAATATTTTGGTTGTCCGTTTTGTCTTGGATCACTATTAATGGTACTTATGGGTATGTCCGCCGTTCTGTCAATCATTATACGGTTTTTCAGTAAAGGTGACGAATTTATCATTTGAGGACGCGTTGCGGCTGGTTTTGTATTTGTCTTTTCTGTGACAGGGACTTTTTCAGTCGTAGTTGTCGTAGTTGTATAAATGTCAGGTAGCTTAGCTATTTCACTTGTAATTTTTGATAGGTATGTTTGTAAAATGTCAGTGTTTCGGTCTATTCGATCCAATATATGGCTTGTCAGTTGTTGGTTCTGTGACATTACTTTGAGCAGTTTTATCTTTATAGGATCGACAGTCGTTGTGGCGTGAGTAGAATGTTTTTCCGCTTTAATAGTCGTTGCCGTTGTCGTCGGCTCTAGTGTCGTAGTGGACATAGTTGTCTTTTGCGTATAATATTCTGTCTGTGTTGCTGAACTTGTTGGTGACTTTTCTGAATTTTGTGACTTTATCGTGTTACAAAGGAGCTTGCCTAAATCAGCAACACTTAAATGAAATATTTTACGTGGACTAGATGGTATAATGATGTCCAATAAATTCATTCGCATGTTAGATTCTGTTGTGACATTTTTATTTCTTTCGTCATTCTGTCTATCAACTAGGATATTATTTCTAAGACCACTTTCAATTTGTAAGGGACTCGTAGTTTCGTTAATGTTTGGTGTTGTTGATTCCAAATGATGATTGCAGATATGGGTTCTATTTATGTTATCATCAGCTATTTCAACTTTAGATATTTCGGTAACGTTAACTTGTGATGAATAGAGTAAACCACTTTTGTTATAAGACTTATTAATGCTGGTGTGAATTTCTTTAAACCCTGGTTCAGCATAACTCTCATTCTGACGAGGTATTAGCCTAATGCTAACTTTGTAGTTGTTCTTATGAGATGGCACAACAGCTTTTAATAAGTCTTGCACATTTGAAGACTGATAAATATCTTCATTATCAAAAGGAGTATTAGATTCTTTACTTCGATGATATTTTTTTAAGAGCGATCGATCCTCTCTGGTCTCTTTTTCTTTAAATATATGAGGGTATTTTGCCATAAGCGGATTTTCTATCATTCGTTGCCATGTCGGATTTTTATTTGAGAATATTAAAGTGTCATGCTCAGAATTTAATGAATCTTTGTACATATTTGGTATATTGTTCAGCGTGCTAAAGTGATATTCGTCCCCTCTTTCTTCATTTTCGCTGTTCATTATTTGTGGTCCATCTAGTTCAGCTATTATGTCTTGATTTCTATATATATCAGAGTTTCTTTGACCCATATCTCTGTCGATTATTCTTAATGTGTGAAGTTGTCTTTTATTTCTTTCTTTATTTTCTTGTATGTGTATAAAATCATTTGACGTGCTTTTAAAAAACATAGGATTTGTATTATGCGCATCCTGTTTTTTTATTTCTGAAATACGTGATCTGAATGGTTGGTTGCTTGGTTGAAATAGAGGTTTATTTCTAAGAAGGGGATTTTCTTGCGTTGATTTCATTACTTCAATAAAAAATAGATCTGGTTTTTGATTCTGCCTAGTTGCAATGTTATCATTATAGACATCTCCACCAAAAACTAAGAACATGTCATTATTTTCACTAAATCCAGTTTTATCAATAGCATTGATATTATCTACCTCCCGTTTGCTCCGTTTGGTTTTTCTGTAGATTTTTTTCTGTCGTGGAAAAGCTTTTGTGTTTAAATATTTATTGAGCTTCATCTTCTTATTGGAATTCATAATCGTCTGGAGAGAGACAGAGCGCCTTTTTCTACGCGGGTTCATTAGTGATGATTTCCCTTTTCTTTTCAAAATAATGCCTTGTAAATTATTTCCTCGAAATTCAGTACTTCTTTTATAAACATCGTGTACTTCTTTATAGGTATTGAAAGAGCGGTAATGGTTGTTGTAAATGTAGTTGTATTCATTTTTACGATGCTGATTTACTTTTTTAACGGACTCTCTCATATTTTGTCTGTTCATAACAAACCTTTTTGTTCGTAGAGCTGTCTCATCATTTTTGACCTCTCGTTTTTTCATTTCCTGTCCATACATTTCGTACGCTTCGTGATCTCCGAGTTGGTCAGGGCTATCATTCTTCTGGTGATACTTTTTTATTATATCTTCAATTCCATGGAATAATTTAATACTTTCCGGATCTGGTGCTTGATCTACATACTGATTATAGCCAATAGAGAACCCGGTGCCTTCTATGTCTTTAAAAAGAAGCTGTAATTTACCAAGGTCCTCTGCATTTGTGTTTTCTTGACTCGAATCAATCGATAAGGGAAGTTGGACCCTTTTAGGTATTGCAGGATATCTCATATCTTTTCTATAATCAACGGCTAGTTGATTTAGTTCAGCCGAATTTATAGATTTTGTACTACTAAGGAATTTTGGTTTAGAATCTTGTTTTTTCCATGTTTGACCGTTTTGATTAGCAACGAGTGGTAACCGGTCTGCTATTGGCATAGATTTGCTAATAGGATCCAAAGTCCTATATACGCTGGAGTGATTTGGGGTAGGTTGGACGGGACTTGCAATCGCTTCACGGTCAAGTGGACTTTGGTTTCTTTTTAATAATGGCTCACGTTGACTCCTGTCTTTTTGCGTGGCGTGCGCCATTGATGTATTTTCACGACTTGAACGTATAGCGTTCTTTATTTTTTCGATAAGACTCATTACTAACTTTCGTTTTTTCTCTCCTTCTAGTCCGGACTTATCGAAGTGCGTTTCTATTTCTACAAAAAGTTCATCGTCGTCCTTTGTGTGAGGACCGTGAGGCGTTTCCGTTTGCTTCTCGTAAGACGATTCGAGGTTTCTTTTTATTCGTATTTTTTTCTTTTCAATTGTAGACATAGAATCGTTAGCTTTTTCAAACTTTTTAAGATACTCCATTGTAATGGTCTTTAAGTAGGTATCTGGCAGGTGTCTATTTTTGAACTTATCTTTTAACACATCAGCGAAATCTTCAACATCATTTTTCATTGTATTTTCTACCGTTTTCCTGTTCTTTTTTTTCGTTGTTGTTGTTGTTGTTGTTACAGGAGTTGTTGGTTCAGAACTGTATTCGCTTCTGATTTTAATTGGTTTCCCATTGTATATAAGTTTTACGATGCCTTGAATATCTTCGTTTGAATTTCTGCAACAAACGATAATATAGTAATTTACTAATTTAGTATTTAAGTGGGGCTCACATACAACAAACGTTATTTTTTGCCGTTTTTTGCGTAATGGTACGGAACCCATCGTGCGCGAGTCCGGCTCGCACTTCGCTGGTTTTTAAATCGCGACTGTTAAAGGCTTAAATAAGATAACTGAACATAAATCGCATTGTGCAATGTGCAGGTACAGTCGCCTTCAGATATATCGGAGCGGCCGAGGTGCTCAATAATATCTGACTCTAACGCCTTGACAATAGAGGCGTGTTCAGATATTTGTGATGATCCGATCCGAGATATATCATGGCGACTGTAATACAACGTCAGTAAACATAATGTGAAGAATATGAAATTAATACTTACTCCTCCATCTTGTCGTCCCGTTTTATATCGACTAATATATATGCTGGATCTGAAATTAACATATTTAAAAATCATAAAAGTAAATCTGCAATAAAAATTAACAAGTTGTGGGAAATTTCGAATAAGTCGAAAAGTTCTCGGAAGTTTTACGAAAATTTCACAAGAAACGAAAAGATTCTTTCATTTTGGAAATAGTAAATTCCTGTAAATATGAGTAGGTCGTTTTCAAAAATATTAACTTACAAACCCCGGCCCGTACCAATGAGTTCTTCGGAACTTATGTACGAAATAAGTATCATTTGATATTTACCAGTCGCTTTTCGGTGAAGGAAAACATCGTGAGGAAACCGGACTAATCCCAATTTTTCCCTCTGGGTTGGAAGGTCAGATGGCAGTCGCTTTCATAAAAACTAGTGTCTACGTCAATTCTTGGGATTAGTTGTCAAGCGGACCCCAGGCTCCCAAGAGCCGTGGCAAAATGCCGGGACAACGCGAGGAAGAAGAAGAAGAGGATCAACAAATAATCACTAAAAAGGAATCATATATTTAAGGTTGTCTGGAAGAGATCACTCTTTAGCCATAAGGCCGCCTATTGTTTATCTCTGTCTTCATTTATTATTTGTGTTTCTATGTAGGTACATTTATTCTGAGGAGGTGCAATGATGAGGATTTGTATTGTATTGTATATATCTACGTAAATACTAACTTTTATTTTTTCTGATAGCTTTAGTTCCTCCTTCGTTGTCGGTATCTGTTCCATAATTTAAGTCAACGCCATTTACATCCCGAAGTCCCTTATTAAATTTGTATTTCCCTTCATTGTCCAGATTATGTTCCCGATTGATAACGACCATTTCTTTGGGCGTAGGTTCCGAGTGAAATTCTCCAATATCATCTGTGTGTTTATTCTCTGAAATTTACATATTTTATAAGATAAATGCTGTCATCGGTTTACCTTTGTTTGTTCGCCAATTTTTCTGTAGAATATTGTTTCACAGAAAATTTTTCAAGTAATTTCATATTACAAAATACACAGAATACACAGAATATTTAACTCAAACAATTTTAGTTCGGTTTAGTTACATTTCACAGAAAAAAATAAAAAATTGTTTCGTTTTAAGGATAATTTATCCATGTAATTTCATTTCACAGAATCATCAATATGTATAAAAATTGCTTCTTGTAAATATGGTTCACCAAAATTTAAAATACAGAACAGTTATTTAGTCGAACATTAATTTCATAGAATAATAAAATAAAATATTAAAGAATATTAAAATAGAATATTAAAGTATTCTTCATACATATTTTTGTTAAGCCGAAAGTCATTGTAACGTTAACAAAAACATTGCGGGTAAAATCATATGAAATGTTGACGCAAATGAATGTCCAATGTTGCGGAGTTGTTATTGTTGGAGATATAGGTACCTATTCTTGATCGAGGCGTGCTCCGCATCTGCTCCGGCGCTGCGGGCAAAGCAGCCCCTTCGCCCTTGCGTATCAAAGCGCAGGCACAAATGCCTCAGTCGCTACGGCTAGCGGCTCACATTGTGCTCTGCACTTTGCTACGGCGGGCGAGGGCTGCTTCCCCTCCGCGCCTCCGGCTTTTTACATACACTCTAGGGGTAGGCAGACAAGACCACGTGGATAGTGCGGTGCTCCGATTCTGATTTTGGTTAGTTAGACTTTTAAGTTTAAGTGCGTCTATGTGTATTTGAAGTGTGTTTTATTTAAATGAATACTAGGTGAAAGGTAATTTAGTGAAGTAATAATAGTTAAAATCAATATTCTGTGTACGACAGTACAGGTCGTATCATTTAAAAATCTTTCAATAAATATTCTGAATTTTAATAAAGTTACATAGTATGTTTCTTTAAAATGAATAATCGAAGAAACAAAAATAATTGTAACAAAAATGTGGGATTCGATTATTCTATGAATAATTTTCTTTAAAACAAAATTCGGCAAAAAATTTGACGGTAAAATAAGGGTACACCGCTGTCATCACATTAATAGTAATGTGGGTGACAGCTGGGTGAATCGGGGGTGCCTTTGTTTCCCGTTAAGTTTTAAGTCATAATGTACCTATTATTGTTTGTCATATTATCATTAGTCCTAAAAGTGAAACCGTTAACTTTTCAGGATTTTCGTAAGGTTATCCTATACATAGGTAGGTTAGGTTAGGTTTGTTTTATGACAATTGTTTTATGCAAATGCGGACAAACAATACATTATGACATAAAACTTTCTGGGAAACAATAGAGACCCGGGTGAATCGACTTTTTAGTCAGTTATTGCTGATAATCTGTAAACCCGCGATTAGGTATTTTAAAACATCATGCATTTGGTTGTATTAGCCTGTTCCATATTGGGACAACATTTAACATTTCTCTTAACAAATTGTGCCACTTTTGTTCCCAGACACCATCTATTCGTTGGAAAAATTGCAATGATATCTGATCATTATTTAGTATAATCTAAAATAATATTTAAATAATTATTAAATGGAACAGAATTGCTTTTGTCGTTCGATTTTAAAACAAAACAAATGCAATTCTATTTTTAATGACATTGATTTATTAACTGAAATTTTTTCTTGTATCGTGTACCACTACAGTATAACTTCATTTATATTATCAATGATATGCGTACCTTTCTGGCCATCGCCGCGTTTGAAATTCCTAACCAGCGTCCTTATTTTCTCAATCAATTCACTCATATCTACACTTCCAATCCCTTGCAGCATATTATGCAACGCCAAATATACAATATCTTCACCCATCTGCTTTTCCGGTTGCAGTTCATTTATTTCTATATTGTTCTTCTGTTTCACCGTTTTGATGTAGATATTACCATTTTCTGGTGCCGGTGTTGTGGCGTCTGAGTCTTCGTCATCTAGAGCCTCTAATAACGAGGCTAGCTTATTAGTTAGATAGCTTTTCGTTTTTGGGTTGTTTATTCTAAGAAAGTAATTGTCCGAGTCTGAAATTAAATATTACAGTTTCAAATAGATAATCTAGAATTTTACAATTGTTGTGAGGTTATTGTTAAGAGGAAAGTGGATGACCGATTATATCCTCCTCAGGCCCAAGGTCCTACCTATAGTAAGTATTTAGTGCGATGTAATTTAAACCATGTTCAATTGGAACAGAGTCGCTTTTGCTTTGTTTCGTTCAATTTTCAAACAACGCAAAATCAACTCTATTTCCTACAATTTAGCTTCCAATTTTGGATGTTTCGTTTGTATGGCTGGGCCTTAGGAGGCAAATATTCTTTCGGGCAATCAGAGACACCGGGACCCCATGTTTGAAACGAGGAATGACCCGTATACCGGGACCCACTTTTCAATCTATACATCTTATAAAACAAAGTCCCCCGCCGCGTCTGTCTGTATGTATGTTCACGATAAACTCACAAGCTACTGAACGGATTTTTATGCGGTTTCCACCTGTCAATAGAGTGATTCTAGAAGAAGGTTTAAATTTAAATGTATAATTTGTTAAGGGCCGACCGGGCTGTGTCCGGGCCGGAGCTTCCAGCGCTTACTTTTCTATGACAGATGATAGGTGATTACGCGATGCTTTCCATAGAAAAGGAAGCTCCGGAAGCTCCGGCCCGGATACGGCCCGGTCTAACGTGAGTCTTAACCCGTGTGAAGCCGGGGTGGGTCGCTATTTTGAATTAAAACCGTCTTACCTATAGACCTCTTACTTCTGTATCGTCTCTCGTTGTTGTCAACACCAATGTAATATTCCGGTATTTCTGTAGGAGCTTCATCATTATCTGTGACGTCTTCTATTACTCCTACGGTCTCTGTTGATTCTGAAACATATATTTAGTGATATGAACGTGAATACGTCAGTAAGGGTTACATATCGAGGTAACTAACTCCATGAACGCCTCACTATTAGCCATCGCGTATATAATTCCTCATCATGCTGTCGTGCGCGAGGACAAAACAACGACCAAAGTGCGCATGGTCCTAGACTCGAGAAGCAAGACAAGTATCGCGATATAATTTCATTATTTTTACAATGTAATGCTGATACGTTGAGCGAAATATCTTAGGCCAGCCCTCTCATCCGCCAAAGCCTCTACTATTTTACTGTATTTATTACTGTATAAGGCCGTTGACTTATACAGGGTGGTTTTTGTTATTGGGTCAGTCAGGGAAGCTACCAGATCTCGTGCTTCTACGCGAAAATGGTCTTTGAAGACCTTTCCTCGATTTCAAATTACTGAAGATTGGCTTTTACAGATTATGGAAAAAACATACAGGCTGCGAGAAAAAGGTCATTTTTAACAAACTTTTTTTTATGCCTATCGATCCCATTTCTATTGAGGATCAAAAGCTTGGAATCAAAAAAAAATCAGGCTAGAAAAGCCACAAATGTAGGAAAACTTCCCATACAATTTGTATGAAAATGAAAACTATTTTTGTTTACATGGTGTTTTGTTATTCCAATCGATTCCATTCCTATCCAGTATCAATAGTTTCTTTGTGATGAACTTACGGTAATTTACTAAAAAGCTACAAATTAAAGAAAACTTTTTCCATACATTTACTATGGAGAAAATGTGAAATTACCTCTCTCCCTCTTGCTGAGCAGGTTGTCAATGTCAACGAAGACGTTTGTCAAAATGACGGTAAACGTGAAAGCGATCACCAGCAGACTGACGCAGAACACCCTGTAGAACACGCCTTCGCAGTCGCATCGTGACATCGGATATACAGGGTGGACGCAAGTGCTGTCGACAAAAAGAAATATTTAAGAACACTAAAGGATGACTTACGTTAGACCGGGCCGTGTCCGGGACGGAGCTTCCAGCGCTTACTTTTCTATGACTGATGACTGGTGATCACGTGATGCATTCCATAGAAAACGAAACGCCGGAAGCTCTACACACACTACACACACTACAACACAACACTTAACTATTACCAACCAGTACAACTTGTAATTTTATATAAATATCGATTATCCCATGTATCACAACAATGCTTAACGTAAAATGTATCCACGAATGTCGTGTCGGTACAAACCCGATAGGGTTTCACGGCACTTTTCTGTTTGATTTATTATAAGATTTTAGTATAGAATAAAAAAAAAAAAAAAAAAAAAACTAATTAGTCTAGACACATTGTGATAAATGACAATTCTAATCGAGATAGGAATGTAGGTACGGATGACACGGTGTTATCTAAATATCGATAGTTATTTCAAAACAGAGTTCGTAAATAAATAGCAATGACGTCTTCATAATGTAAGTCTTCATAGAGCGGCCAAGGTGTTCACAATATCTGAACATGCACTCTAACGCCTTGACAATAGAGGCGTGTTCAGATATTTGTGAGCGCCTTGACCGCTCCGATATATCTGATGGCGACTGTACAGTCAGCATCAATAATAGCAGATGAGACGTACTAATAGTAGATTGTTAACCAAGGGATGAAAGGCACCCATTTCTGTCGAGGTAGTTTGGCGCTCGAATGCAGGGAGATCGCCAATAGTCCGAGACTGAAATGGTGCCTTTTACCCAAGTTAAACACTACTTTTCATTTCGAATACGAGGAAAGTAAAATACATGTGCATTAAAAAAACGGCCAGGTGCTAGTCTGAATCGCCCACCGAGCGTTCCGTACAAATTTAACTATTTTTTTTTACTTTAACAAATTTATAGTTTTCAGAATTTTTCCTGCACTTGTTGTGTAAGACGATATTACATGGCAAATTTCATAGTTCTAGGTCAACGGGAAGTACCCTATACATTTTGATTCTTTTGAGAGTGTCGGAATATACGTCTTTTATACGTTAAGGTAACTTAAAAGTTTGATTTTTTGACGGCTTCAAGGGACTGTAGACCTGAGTATAATACGGTTTTAATTTCAACTTGATAAAGGACGCGTTCCTGAGATAAAGGGTCTTGACCGACAGGCAGATGGACGGACAACAAAGCGATCCTATACGGGTTCCGGTTGTTTCTTTTAATGTACCGTAAAATGGGGTCAGTAGGGACAAAACTGACATTCATACCTAAATTATATTTTAATAAAAAATAAAATTGTTTTTTACATGTTGCAAACAGATTTTTATACATATTAAATGTTCCGGTCGTTTGTGTTATAGTTTTTTTATGATTTTGTGTAGTTCCATTTTATAACTTAAAGATAAACACGAAATAGTAAGAAATCCCAGCTCACCCCGTAGTTGGGGTGAGGAGGGATTTCCTACTAAGGTAAGTTTGGAAAATTGTTGGATCGACACTTTGGGATTATGAACATTATAATAGCTTGATTTGTTATTAGAATATACAGGGTGCTTCCTGTAATAGGGGAAATAAATTAAACTAAAGGCTGTACTGTACTCCTCAAACTGACCAACATTTGTTCAGCAACTTTTAAAAATTATGAATCCTTTAGACTTCCTCTTTTTCATACAAAATAAATATTGCCTTCAATGTACGCTGATATCAGTGTGTTTGACGTTGCTTGTCACGCTTTAACCCATTCATGGCCACGAACCGCCGAGCGTACACAATACGCCAGGCCACCATACAAATCGTTTTTAGCTAAAACGCATGACTCAGCTTATGGGTCTCGAGCCTGGCGCGAACGGTAAATAAATCGCCGCTTATGAAGCCGGCCAGTTGGACAGCATTATGCAACATTTTTACTAACCACCGATTTTCTGTGCCTATCAAAAAAGAAACTATTTATTGCAGTTTGTAGGAGTGAATATTTTTACTTTCTACAAGCGTTTAATGTCTGACCAAGCTAAGTTGGTAGCAAATTTTATAGCCCAGCCTGTGCAAGTGTTCATTTAAACGTCATAATTTCATATAAGTATGACATTTAAATTACACTTAGGTACTCAGCCTGTGCTATCAAAATCGCTGCCAACTTAGCTTAGTCTGATTCTAGTTAACTTGCCGTGTTTTTTGTTGTTGTTTTTTAGGGCAAATCTTGGAAGTTAAATTAGAACCGTTTCCCGATTTAGATGAAATTTTGCATACGTATGTAAATCGAATGCAATATTATGATGAACAAAATACGAAATCGCTAAACAGCACAGGAGGAGTATAAAGTCGCCAACGAATAAATCGTGACTAAATAATATTTCCATGTTACTCCAAAATACATCTCTAATAGGGGGGATGGGATGAATCACATCTTGAACTCTTGTGACAAATACCACATGTAAGATAATACCGCCGCCGCCGTTCGGATGCATTCCTTGTTTATTGTCCAAGTGTGTCCGATAAGCTTACACCTGGTCGGTCATTATCTTTGTTTTGGTAAACGCCATTATATTAGTAACAATAGAGAACTTAAAATGTATTATAGTACTTACTTTCTAATCTGCCGTAGAAACCACGATGTTTGAAAAAACTTGTAAATATTTGTCACAAACTATTTGTTATACAATACATATTAGTTAGTGGTGACTGTTTCAACCGCCTTGTTCTATATTGAAACGAAAAAAAAATAACTTTAACATCATTGTTACTAGGTAATTGCCTAAGATACAATACAACGATCACCAAATATTATGACATAAAAGTACAGTGGGAAAAAATCCTCGTTGCCTTACCCCTCATACAAAACAAAATATTATTATACTACGGCTTGGTTCCTACAAATTGTTGCTTACCATCATCCAAACAGTAATCAGTTGTAAAATGGTACAATATCAAACAGCTTCAACATGAAATAAGCTTTAAAACCAGCCAATAAAGTTTATTTTAGCCTGCTACGGAAACATTAGCAGTTTTTACAAGTAGCGCCAGGCCACGGTGACCCATACCTTGAGCCCTGTCAATAACTTCTGATATATATATATTTTTTGTATTTTTTCAATATAGATTTTTCTGTTTGCTTGCATCGCATTATGTATCTAGAATTTCAGTATATTTACTATATTGCACTGATAGTAAACCGAACTTGAATATTCGAGACCCTGTTTTCATTAAAAAAAACGTGTTTATAATTTTTATCCTAATATGCCTTATAGAAATGATTGTTAGCTTATATGTTACTTACGTTATTACATCAAATTACGTTTCGTTTAAGTTTAAATCAGAATTTATTCAGGACTCACATGTGAGTCACTGGCCCTGCGGAACTGTTTGAGCATGACCCATACGCTGAGTCGCTGGCCCTGAATGGGTTAAACATAACAAAATTTGCAATACATTGCGTCTTAGAATAAACTTTAAAGTGTAATAAAAATCAAAACATGAGTTATTTTCAAAAGTTGCTGAACAAATGTTGGTCAGTTTGAGAAGTACACAGTTTAATTTATTGCTCCTGTTACAGGAAGCACCCTGTATATATTACGTATAGCAGTAGCTTATAAAAACCAACTCACCCCTTCGTCATCCCTTCTCTCCCCAATCATGACCCAACTGGTAATAGGTAGGGGTCACATACCTGGTTTCACCGAAATCGAAAAAACCGGAAAACCGGGTTTTCAGTCAATTGCCAAAACCGGGTTTTGACTTTGATAAAACCGGCTTTTTCGAGGTTTTCGATTTTACAGTTTTATAAACATAGTTTAATTATTTTGATGAACAACAATTCCTTCAGAGTTTGTTATATTTAGAACAACACAATACATTATACGATGTTCGTATACGTATTATATAAAAAACTGCTTACTATTTTCACTAAATACCCCTTAATTTCCTGTACTACGCAGTTTAAATAACATTTTAGTACGAATGTTCGTTGATCTCTAGTTAAAAATGTTGATTGTAGTAATTATAACAAAATACAATCTCGCGATATTTACTATGTACAATTTTCTTCTTCGTTCCTTCAGGTTAGAAATGGCTAAGAAAGTGTTGTTCCTATCTGTCCAGTCCATGATAGCCTTCCACATCAGATTTCTTATATCCTCAGCTGATGTAGTGGCCGCAACCAAATCAAATCCCTTGTAACTTACCTCGTTTAGCGAGTTGGGTATTATCAGCGGTGGGTGTTTCCTGAAGGAGGACTACGTCAACTCCGTTGTCACGTAATATTTAGCTCAGGCATTCCGTTTCAGAATTGCTGACTGACCATCCATGAGGTTAAAAACTTTATTGATGGAATTTGATGGTCTTGGTTAAGATAGAGTAAATAGAAATGTCGTGGAAGACTGAATAATAAAGCATTGATCCTAAAAAATACTTGCTTATTTTACAAATTATATGTAACATCGAAATCACCGAAAAAACCGGAAACCCGGTTTTGCTGTTGCACAAAAACCGAAAAACCGGTTTTCTAAAATACGCACGGTTTTGTGACCCCTAGTAATAGGTATGTAAGAGTTCCGCTTAAAAAATAAAAACAAAAGTTTGACTCGTGAAGGATTCGAACCTCCGACCTCCGATAGTAAGGATCGTTTATTTCAAGAATGAATCGGCGCTCTACCAACTGAGCTAACGAGTCTGATGTATCACACGCCGAATACTGTGATCAGTTGAAGAAAAATGACGTAGACGTGTTGCACAATATGATGCAATAGTGCATCAGCCTCTGAACAAGACGTCATAGTGCCGCGCCTCCTATAGTAAACGTCATAAACCAAAATAATCAAAATATGTAAACAGAGACGATTCACAATAAGTCAAATTATAAGTATTATAACTATTAAATACATAAAAACCCCTACGCAATGAAACCCTTTTATGCCAGAAATGCCTTACATCATTTTGGAAAAGAGCTGATACTCTTCAAACCGCTGAATCGATTTTTATCAAACTTAGTCAAAACCAATGCAAGGAAACTCGCTTTCACGTAAAAAATACCGCATCGAAATCAGTTCATCCGTTCAAGAGCTACGATGGCACAGACAGACATATTGCCTCAAACGTATAACACCCGCCTTTTTGCGTCGGGGATTAAAAAAAGAAAACTTACTTGGAAAGTTAAATGCTCTAGTGCAGAGACGTATCACTTTCTGCACACCTTTTAGAACAACAATGACCCTCAATGAGAAATGAAAAAACTATGAAGATTTTCTTAGAAGCAATTAAAAAACAAAAAGTTTGACTCGTGAAGGATTCGAACCTCCGACCTCCGATAGTAAGGACCGTTTATTTCAAGAATGAATCGGCGCTCTACCAACTGAGCTAACGAGTCTGATGCATCACACGCCGAATACTGTGATCAATTGAAGAAAAATGACGTAGACGTGTTGCACAATATGATGCAATAGTGCAGCGGTGGGCAACCCGCGGCCCGCGGGCCGCATGCGGCCCGTGAACCTGTCACTTGCGGCCCGCGAGCCTGCCTGTCTATTTTGTATGTAATATTTACAATCGACAATGTCTACTCCAGTCATAAATTTTAACAAAGTGCGGCCCGCGTCAACTTCGTTACCTACTATGTGGCCCTTGGCTGCTAAAAGGTTGCCGACCGCTGCAATAGTGCATCAGCCTGTGAAGAAGACGTTATACTAAACGTCATAAGTCATAACATAAACCAAAATAATTAAAATAATGTTTCAAACAATGATGAAGATCTTTGATCAGAATATCAATAAATGCTCTGATATTTAGATTAAGATAATATTTTTGATCCTTTGACAAATTAAAAGTGCTTGTTGCGGGTTTGTCCACCGTTATTATTAGGCCTATTTGAATAAATAATATATTGAGGGTCTCTATTGTTTACCAAAAAGTTTTAAGTCATAATGTATTGTTTGCCCGCATTTTCGTTAGTCAATTCATTTGGTTCAGAAACGCCTCACTTTTCAGGATTGCCATAAAACAAACCTAACCTAACCTATCTATGGGATAACCTTACGAAAATCCTGAAAGGTTAACGGTTTCAGTTTTATGACTAATGATAATATGGCAAACGGCGGATAAGGGTGTCGTACGAGGCGATTAAGTTCACAAACGAAGCAAGAAGCTATTTTGTCACAGGGGAGATGGTCCTCTTAGCATCGGTTTGAAATCCATCTAGGAGAAGGATACTCCAAAATAAAACCCGGAATGGAGTTTCCGTAAGGCGCGAGTATAGGGTCCAACCTGAAATAAGCGGCAGATTCCTGCCGCCGACCTGTCTCCACACGTATTGGCTCGCCTTTCCTGTGGGATAAGACAGTGAAGCCGAGAGGGTAATGCAGGTGCTGGGCATCCCTGCGTTTCCTTAATTCCTTCCCAGGCGGTGTAATGTCTTACACCATAAATCGTCTGCAATAGACGCTAAGACTGATGATGATGAGCAGAAAAGAAAAGTGCCACTTTGATCCCTCCTAGCAGGGAAGAACAAGCCCGTTTTTGAATTGGTGATGTGAAAAATAAAATAAAAATTACCTTATTTTTCAGTTTCCAAAAATTCACAAACGTTTACGTGTATTGGTCTCAAGGATCGCCGCTACAGTGCCATATACCTGGTAGCGAATAGGAAGTTTAAAAAACTATAAGCAAAGAGGTGATAAGTATACCATCCTTTTATCAAACACTCTTCTATTTAGTAGGCGCAGCCGCCATTCCAAGATATGATTGTTTACAGTACATGGTGCTACTGGGTCAATTTCTGAACACGATTTTTTTTCTGTCCGTGATGAAAATCGCGGGTTAGCATCAGACAATACTTACCAATTTTTTTTTACATAAAGAAGTCACACTTTCACACCGAGTTCCATATGAATTCACTGATTAGTTGGTTTTTAGAGTACACATAAAAACACCTAAAGGCTCAAATTACTACTCCCGTGCCCTGTCCGGAATCTACTTTTGAGCATAATGAAAAATCCTACGAAAAATTCTACATTAGTATCACTAATTTAGTGTCAAATACTTAAACTAGATGATATTTACTATCACTGAGCACATATACTATTAACTTCATTGTGGTAAATAACTCGTGATCGATGTTTAAATTTTGTCCGAGCGCGCGAGTAAAATTTCGTCGGCAAAACTCAAAGGGCTCTGACAGCCGACGTTTGTATTTGAACCGCCTCGTGTCCCGCCTCACCTGTACTGGCAGTATTCGGCTGTCTCTCAAAGCAAGCGGATGTAAGTCAAGCCGCGGCGTGTTCGAGCAAATCGCGTAAGTATTTCGGAATCCGGGTGGGCGACAATTTTTTTCTAATTTCGATGCCCCTTATAAATTTTATTTTCCACATAGCTTTTCAATAGCAATTGTCATATTTAGGAGCCCTTTATGTATCTTTATGTAAGCGATAACATAACAGTTTGGTCAAACACGATTTAAATTTTTGGCGAATTTTTTTATTACGAATTCTAATTTCCGTGCCCTAATTCCCATAACAAATTTACCTAAAACAGCTGATTAAGTGGCACGGGAATTAGAAAGTATTACATATATTGTCAACAAAACTTTTATTGGGGGCACTGTAAGTTAATTGGCAATGTTTACGTCATATTATTATTACTTATATATATTGGCATTGAATATATATTATATGTAATAATAATACGACGTATATCTTTCTATTTTACATTTAAGGAAATCTTAAAGAATGCACAAAAATCTGTGAATAGTTTTTTAGTATAAGTACTATTGTACTTACATACAGGATCGACCCGAATAACCCGGGCAATTTTAATACGTAAGGCAAGGTGGGGTAAGACGACACCGGGGTAAGACTATCACTTGTATGGAATCCTTGTACTGTTAGTCTTGCCCCACCTTACCTTATTCATTGATCATATTATAACATTAAAATATTATATAAACATAAAACTATTTCTGGAATTATTACATATTATAATACCTGTACCTAAGGTTACATGAAACAAAATGAATCACATTTGCAATGTTTTGTTTTTGTACATTTGACAGCTGACAGCGTATGCCGTATAAAGTTTAAATATCTGGGAGACCTAGCTTTGCTTGGAAAACATATAGGTACCTACCTACCTAAAAACTCAAAAATGCGCGTTTTTCCAGAGATAACACCTACCTAGATAGATTTTTCACCCCAGAAAACCCTCATATATGATAAAATTTCATCGAAATCGTTAGAGCCGTTTCCGAGATCCCCGAAATATATACAAGAATTGCTCGTTTAATAGATTAGTTGTTATAAATTAGCTTTTCTAATACAAGAAAAATTAAATATATCCTATTCTTACTATATTATAAATGCGAAAGTATCTCTGTCTGTCTGTCTGTTATCTCGTCACGCTTAAACCGCTGAACCAATATCATGTTGATGATATTTGACATGGAGATAGTTTGAGGCCCGGGGAAGGACAAAGGATCTGGGGACACGGCAGTGCCGCCCTAATAACATTTAATTTGAACATGTAATCTAAGAATTAATGCACTTTAAAATCCCTTAGTTTTGTCACTGACACAATCACTCACAATCATCATTATTCTAAGGTACTTCTAGCATACCCACAAGTTCCAAATTTGAAACGTAATTAGGTTTAAGCTTTTTAAGCCAATAAAAATCTAATAATACTGCAATATTAGTCACGTTCTAAAGATCTAATAACTGCATAAATAAGTTTGTAATCCTATAGAAATATATGCGATAACAAATTTACCTTTTAGTTCTTACAATTAGTAGGGAAAGTAAAGGTACACTACGATGTACGATGTGAGTATGAATAAAGATGTATATAGTTATGATATGTGTATACATAGTATCAGTATGGTATGGGTATGATTACCTGAAAAGAAGGACAGCCTACAAAAAGAGATGGGATCCTATCAAAAACATTACATGTAAAAAGATGCAAGTCTCGCAACACAGTTCTACTACTACAAAAAAAGTTTTGAGATGTAATGTGAAACCAAGTCGGTTATTTTAGACAATGCCAGGGGGGTATTAAAACCGTAATACTATTAGATACCTTATTAGGGTTCCGTAGCCAAATGGCAAAAAACGGAACCCTTATGGATTCGTCATGTCTGTCTGTCTGTGATAGTCTTACCCCGGTGATAGTCTTACCCCACCTTACCTCATATGTGGTTAAACAATTGTTTGTGTTATGAATTTATGAAGGCAGCATATTCGATTTCTTCAGATTAACTTACACAATAACTTCTTCTCTTTGTGCCCCTATTTATTTCTTAGTATCATTTCCTATACGGCCATAAAGCAGATCATACACCTTGTACCTATCTACATGCAGATACATAATGACACTTTTTAATGAATAGTTTTGTATGTAAGGCGGACATGTTTACGCAACTACTCAAAGTATTGTTTTGAAATATATATATTTTACTAAGAAAGAGAGATTAGTTGCCATTAAAATCAAGGAAACTATTAGTCAAATACGTAGTTTTTAGTGTATCATACTTTCGTAGATTTGTCGTCCGAAACTAAAATTAAAGTAGATAAATATGTTCGATGCCGCTTCAGTATGGTTGAAGTATATTATTGTAGATTAAAATATACATAAATAATAGTTTTAACTACCAAAATAAGCTAAGAAAACAATTCCTGTGCCATGTTCTAATTTCCGTGCTAGTAAAATCTAATTCCCATGGACACACTAATTCCCGTGCCCTGACCAAAATTTTAAATTGAAATAACTTTTATAGTTTTATGAATATTTTTACCCCATAAGAAAATTAATGTTTATTATATTTTTTATCAAATTATCAGCATATTTTTTTTTGTGTAATGTTGGTATTTCAAAATTCCATGGGAATTAGACAAAAATGCTCGTTTGGTGAAATTGACCCTACTTTCCCGAACTAGTGCGGGAATGAGCACTTTCCGTGCGTCTGTCGAAAGTATAAAGTGCCATATGTACTGTAAAACATTGTACGATACACGTGCGAATAGGTAAATAACTATTTCATCACACTTGCTCGAAAAAGATGGTGTACTGAAGGGTAATGGCGTATATGTTGTTCCAGCGGGAGTTATGGATTGTAAAAAAAGCTTTAACTCCCTCTTAAAGCATTCTATTTTTAATTATGTCACTGTGTTCTAGGTTAAATAATAATAATAATAATTAAGCCTTTTATTTCCAATAGAACCAATCATATCCTAGCTTAACACATCATTCCTTAACGTATCATTAATTAGATAGAAGTTAATTTATTGATTAATCGTATAGCATTCATTTTTAATTTATATTTATAGCATTGTAGACTAATATTTTTAAGTACATAAATATAAGATGCGATAATTTTAATATTAAGTATACATTTATTATAATAATTTTCTTAATTTCTATTGGGCTGTCCATTTTCGGACATAGGCCTCCTCCCTCCTGTTCCACTCGTTTCTGTCGGTGGCTACTCGGGTCCAGGCGATGCCCGCCTCGGCGACGATGTCGTCTCGCCAGCGTCGCTGCGGGCGGTGCGCGTGCCGCGTGAAGCCGCGCGGGTACCAGAGGGCCTACCGCGAACCACGTTCGACGTGTTACCTCCCTGTCACACATACGTACGAATTTACAAGTGCGACAGAGAGGCCACACGTCGAACGTGGTTCGCGGTAGGCGCTCAGTGCAGGATTTTCTCGCTCCATCGTCCGTCATTAGTGCGAGCCGTGTGCCCGGCCCATCGCCATTTTAATTTGCAAGCCATTTCTGCTGCATCTATTATCTTTGTGCGACGGCGGATATCCGAGCTGCGTACTCTATCTCTTAACTTAAGATTTAGCATGCTTCTTTCGGCTGATCGTTGAAACACTTTGATTCTGTGCACAAGTTCTTTAGTTAATGGCCATGTTTGGCATCCATACAATAGAGTGGGCGTTACTACAGAGTCCATAACTTTTTTCTTTAATGTTATGTCTAATTTAGACTTAACTAGTAGTTCGCCCCGAACTGAGAACTCGCGGTTAACCAAAAATTATATAGCGATTGACTTTGTTGCACCTACTTACTTAGGTACTCGTATAGTGCGACATAAAATAATAGAAAATAAATGAGGGCGCCACTTTCTACGTAACTGTCACATTTTTGACGTAAAATGCTTACACATGGCAACAATTTAGTATGGACATTTTTGAGTTCCATTTTATTTAATTTCTACTATTTTATGTCGCGGCAATGGATTAAAGATCGCGTGGATTTATTGCAAGGTCTGTGGAGCCCTTAACTGATTGATTTAAGCAAAGAGTAGTATGTATAATATAGTTGGCCAAGCAGATCTTGTCAGTAGAAAAAATTTAGGCGCGAAGGGATATGGTCTCATAGAAAATTTGAGTTTCGCGCCTTTTTCTACTGACAAGATTTGCTTTTTTGCATCAATTTTGAAGCGCCATTTACAAGTTTAGCGTTAAGTAATATAGATGGCGCTATTTTTTCGAATAAAGGAATTCGTATACGGCTGTCCCTCCCCTGGATTTAAGTCACCACCATAGAGATTAAAATAAACTGTATCTGTGCTAAGCCGAAATATTTCCTCTCAAATGTCAAATACATATATTATGTTTATTCTATTTTATTTTTATCTTGCTAATTATTTCAAAATGGTAAATTTAAAAAGGATATTATAAAAGTGTAAGTCGAGCACTTTCATTTGATACTAAACTCGACCATGTTTTTTGCAAAAAAATGACCAGAATAGCAAGACCTCTCACAAACAGCTTTTTGGCCTTCTAAGCTCTTCTAGCTCAATAACCTCTTGATCGGGCCTGCTCATAATTTAATGACTAAAATATAATGCCCTCGACTACACGTTTACCCAATTTCATTTAAATTAGAACAAATTTACTTAAGTTATTGAGTATCAAACTATCTTCTGACAGTTCAGCTTAAAAACATCGAAATGCCGAGACGTGCCGCTAGCCAGCCGCGTGTTCAAAGTCGAATGTACGAACTTCGCTTCGCTTCGCTCGCTCGTTCGAATATGTGTTTGTACGACCAGTACGCCTGCCAAGCTTTTTTAATTCGTCTCTCGACTTCTTGAACCGGGTCTCGATCCTCGACAGTTATATTTTGACCAAGGTATAGGTATTCTTTAACGTATTCTATATTTTTGGACGAAATTGTCGTAGATTTAGCGTCGCCGTTAGTCATAATACATGTCTTTTCGGAGTTCATTTCTAAACCACATTTTTTACTTTCATGTTGTAAAGTTTTTTCTAGGTTAAATACTTTGTTTAAAGTCAAAAGTTATTGACGTTTATTATTTAACAATTTTGTACACTTCAAAAAATATTTAATTTGATTAATTA
The DNA here is from genome assembly GCF_948474715.1 of Cydia amplana. Classification (NCBI taxonomy): domain Eukaryota; kingdom Metazoa; phylum Arthropoda; class Insecta; order Lepidoptera; family Tortricidae; genus Cydia; species Cydia amplana. Next base: position 920,716 of record NC_086095.1, on the reverse strand, counting down.
AATTGCCGTTTATTAGAGACTTTAGAGTTAGACCAAGGGCTCGTTTCTCAAAAGCTTGTAACTTGTAATACAAGTGGAAGTCCCTTTCTAACAAAAGCTGTCAAAAAGTGACATCCGCTTGTATTACAAGTTACAAGCTTTTGAGAAACGGGCCCCATGGCAAGTCTGCAACTATTTCAATAGCATATTTTAAACGTCAAACTTCTATGAAATTATGACGTATTTTAAAATAACACTTGCACTGCGTGTGTTGCCCCATACATTCCACGACTCTTCTCTTTTCGCACAGACTCACTATTATTTACACAAGTGGTGTGCCGCCTCTCATACGGATGCACGTGTATGCACACGCCGGTGTGCACTGGCCTTTGACCCATCCATTGATAAGCTACGCTCGTAGCGTTACGCCGTAGAACTCTCAGCCGATTTCTTGTCTCCCGGTGGCCGATTCTGCTTTAAGAACTTTATTTTTGTTTTTTTTTTTCTTTCAAGCCAAGTAATAGTAATTATCATACAGAACGGCCACGCACCGCCCCGCCCCGACTCGCATTACCTCGCCCCGCGACTGGCCGCGACATGAATCTGGCGAACTTCTGGCGTCCTCTCAGTACAGCGACTTATCCACACATACACAATGACGCGTGTGCAGATGTACCGCGCACACATACGCAAATGATTTTTGATGTATGGCGTGTCCGCCCTGTGCCGGGATTCTGATAAAAGTACCGATTTTTAAAAAACTATGAGATTTTCATAAGGGTGTTTGCTTAATCTTGTTGCCCATCAGGATGTTCTATAAGCCCTTTCCTTTAAGTCGGCGTTGGCTTTAGGGACATCCTGTATATTTATATACCGTAAAATGGGGTGAGTAGGTGCTAAACTGACATTCAAACCTCGATAACATTTTATTTTTACATATGCAAACTGAATGGTGTATATAATAAGTGTTCCGGACGTTTGTATTTTAGTTTTTATTTTATTTTGTTTTATTTTATTTGACGATAAACAGGAAAACCCACCTCACCCCGTAGTCGCTCGTATTTGGGGTGAGTTGGGTTTTCATACAAAGGTGATTTTGGAAGATTGTTGGATCGATTTTTTTTATTATGAGTATTACTATAGCTCCATTTTAAATTGGAATACATTATTTTTGTAGCAGTAGCCTTAAAATTCCATCTCAACCCCCTTTCATCCCTTCTCTCCCCATTCATAACCCAACTCTTCCCGCGAACCCTACTCACCACATTTTACGGTACTTGGGGCAAATACTACTTACGTGTGAACTTTTTCATGACATCTGTCCTCGACTACAACGAGTAAGAGCGGTTTCGCACTACGTCCGATCCGAATCCGTGAAAATATGGTTCGAAGTAGCCGTAGAACTATTTCTATGGTAATTTACGCCTCCGCCATCCGATTTCGGAAAGAAATCAGACGGATATAGTGCGTAAATTACCATAGAAATAGTTCTACGGCTACTTCGAACCATATTTTCACGGATTCGGATCGGATTCGGATCGGACGTAGTGCGAAACCGCTCTAAAAATTCAAGTTGAACGGATTCCTATAGCGTCGTAAAGTGTCTTTCTATGGAACTTCCTAACTATGTAAACAAAAGTCACTAGTAAATTCATCATTCAGAGACAATTTCAATATGGCGGTTTGTTTACATAGTTAGCAAGTTCCGTAGAATGACACTTTTCGTAAGGACCATACAAAGTTTCTCTATATTCTATTTTTAATTTGAACATTGCTGTATTCGATAATAGGGTGCAAATTAGATTGAAACAGTGTACATTGTAATGCACATTGGGCCTTACGAGGATAGGTATGGGCCTAATTATTATTTTAAATTAAAAAATCAGGCTAGAACTTTTTATCATTTAATGTTATACGTCGTAAGTATATCTTTACTGTATGGCTAAGATGGCCGACTCTTTATCATTTGTCACCATGGCTGTCACGTTCTAACAAATATATAAGTGCAAAAGTGACGCATAGCATGACTGGTGATAAAAATGCGACCATGATAGCTGGTCTGGGCAATATTATAAGCTTATTGGCAAGGTGCGAAGTCGGTGGAGGGGGAAGTGGCGCTGATCGTCACAAACAGGTAATCTTATGGAATGTCCGCCATTAGTACTAGCGGCAGCCGCTTGAACTAATTTTACTCCATAAGATTTAACGTAGAAAGTGCGCCAAAGTGAGGGCAGCACCAGTCGTGCACCTAGCGAATACCTATAGTTCGTTTTTTTAGCATTAGAAAGAACTTGCAAGAAGGTAAGCGATCTTGACAAGTCTTTTAATTGAAAAACGCTTTTTAAAAATAAAAAACTATTACTTATGAAAGCAGAAGAATATAAATGATCGTATTAGATTCATAATTGTTACATATTTGCCGTAACTTATTTTTAAAATGTGTTTTTCAATTAAAAAACACATCAAGATTGTTGACCTTATTTCTAATGCTAAAAAAAACCAACTATAGTAACGGCACCAGTCATGGGACATTTAAGAGGAAATTTTGAGTATTTGTGATATTTCCCTGATACATGTAAAAGTTCTACCGCTTAGCTTGTTAAAAGATGAATATCCTATCCTTCTTTCATGTTTCAGGCGTGTTGTATCAAAGATACTGCAGTTAGTTTCCACATAATTAATAAATTAAAAGTATGGTTTTTTTCTCCAGTCATGGACACCAAAGCTCCAGTAATGGAACCCCGGTAATGGACGTGGATCCAGTAATGGGCCCCCTATAATGGGCATACCCTATCAGTATAAGATATTGGAATAGGGAATAAGTTTTTGGCAAAAAACTAGTTATTAGTCATTTTTGTCACCCGATTGCATTGTCATCCGATTTGCATACGTATCCAAAATTTCAACTCAATCGGAAATCCGAAAGTGGCTCAAATGCCATTTCCAAGATTTGAACCACACTAACTAATACAGGATGGATTTTCTTTTTGGGTCAGTGAGGGCAGCTACCAGATCCCGTGCTGCTACGAGAAAACGGTCTTAGAAGACCTTCCCTCGATTTCAAATTAATGAAGATTGGCTTTTACAGATTTTGGAAAAAACATACAGGGTGCGAGGAAAAGGTAATTTTTGACAAACTTTTTTTTTGATGCCAATCGATCCCATTCCTATTGAGGATCAAAAGCTTGTATGGAACAAAAAAAAATTCCGGCTAGAAAAGCCACAAATCGAGGAAAACATTTCCCATACAATTTGTATGAAAATGAAAACTTATATTTTTCACATGCTATTTTTGTATGCCAATCGATTCCATTCCTATCCAGTATCAATAGTTTTTTTGGGGTCAATGGAAAAAGTTTTTATTAATTTGTGGCTTTTTAGTACATTATCGTAAGTTGACCCCAAAGAAACTATTGATACTAGATAAGAATGGAATCAATTGTCATAGAAAAATAGCATGTGAAAAATAAAAGTTTTGATTTTCATACAAATTGTATGGGAAAAGTTTTCCTCGATTTGTGGCTTTTCTAGCCGGAATTTTTTTTAGCTCCATACAAGCTTTTGATCCTCAATAGGAATGGGATCGATTGGCATCAAAAAAAAGATTGTCAAAAATTACCTTTTTCTCGCACCCTGTATGTTTTTTCCAAAATCTGTAAAAGCCAATCTTCATTAATTTGAAATCGAGGGAAGGTTTTCTAAGACCGTTTTCTCGTCGCAGCACGGGATCTGGTAGCTACCCTCACTGACCCAAAAAGAAAATCCACCCTGTATACAAACTAACAGGGCAAGTTAAATAAAATTTTGTAAAAACGATATTAATTTATCCGAAGTCCGAGAAGACCTCCTGACATAGTTCGTACGAGTAACTACATTATACTTCTGTATTGTTTAAACATGAAATTACGCCATGGCAAGCATCATTATGTAAATTATCCCATCATAGGAGGTATGCAGTTTTACAGCTCCTATAATGGGATTGGGCAAAATACTACTATTTTTTATACATCTCTAGAGTCACAACATAATGTGTTGTATACCTTATCTCATGGTAAATGCAATTAACAAAACACATTCTAGTTTACACCAAGTAATAATTAATTACAATTTAATATATGAACTCACCTCTCTTAGCGAAGTTGTTAAGAATTCTTACTGGTTATTTTTTCCAGTGACACGACAACTTTTGGGTTGGCGCCAATTTCTTAAAAATTAACCGAAATTAATAAAAAGTCAAACTTAAACAGCTCTATGACTCTTATTTATGGTAAAATATTGCCAGTGTTTATAAACTACTTTTACATACTTATTTTAGAGGATTTGTGGTTTTATGTCCCATTACCGGTTCCACGTCCATTATAGGGTCCATTACGTTATAGTAGGTAACTATGTGTCTGTCTGTTGCATCGTGCTCTAAAACAGCTGAGCCAATTTGAGTGCAGTTTTCGGCAAACATATAGGGTCAAGGGAACAGTGGGTTGGTAGGAAAAGGCCGGGTACAGTGGCTCACTCAACCTTCAATACGAGAGAGGCGATATTTGGGCGACTGATGAGCCACTGTTCGTGCTCATCAGCCACTGTTTCCGCATTGACCCTACATTAATTGTAAGGTTAGGAAAACAACATATCACACACACAACTACGTATCACATTTTATTAAAATTATGCATTTATTTTACATCTAGCTTAAAAAACATATATGATATCTTATTCACTATATAATGCTTATTATCTAAAGCTAGACTTTCCAGTCAAAAGTTATTTGATAATATTTAAAACTTTCGCGTTTTGAACACATATCAAATGTGAATCACATTTATAGACGGGTCTATCGCGAATTTATTTTATTACCTTTATTTACCGACGTTTCGACACAGGTTTCACTGGTCGTGGTCGCGGCTAACTGATGTCCCAAATTCACATTTAAATTCGCGATAGACCCATCTATAAGTGTGAGTTAATAAAAGTTATCAAGTTCTAAGGCACCGGTCTCACCGACGGCGACCAGCGTAGAAGCGAGTTTTAGGGGACGACCGTTTCAACACCGATTTTCCATACAAACATAGGTATTCCCCATTTTCCTCTCTGGATATTAGGGCATTGTCACTTAAATCGATTAGTTTTTAAATCGATAGTCCTCGTGATTCAGAGTCTAAATAACCCAAAAGTTTATCGTTTTTCGAAAAAAAGTAAACGATAACATTTTTTCTGAAAACACCCATTAATTGAAAATATGATTACACAATTTGTCGTATTTTAAACATAGCTATGCCCGTTTGATCTTTTTTCGATGCATACCGCCGCGGCACGCGGATCTCGGAATTTTCAAAAATTGCAAAGTTTCCATGAAATGTTCATTGATCAATATTTTTTCTGCACACGTTCATTGGCAAATTTTCGGAAAAACAATCAGAAATTTCGGAAATTTCGAGAATGTTCTCCAACTTGTAGGTACATTGCTAGATAGACCATAGACGATCAGCCATCAGCCCCTTTAGTTTTGAAAATTCGGGATTTTGTTCAGATTTTTCGAATCGAGGTTTTCAATTAATTCGTTGCTGGTTTTCGTTTCTCAATTCTTCCATACTTTCGGGAGTATGCTGAAACAAATAAATTAAATATAATAAGTAGGTAACGTAAACTAGCGCTGCCTCTGCGTGCGTCCCAACCCCAAGACACGGACAAGGCATCCGTTCGATGTACCCCTTACATCTCATTACAGACTAGCGACCCGCCCCGGCTTCGCACGGGATACATTAAACCTGATAGAAAAGGCAGGAAGTCTCTGAAAAAGTGTCTGATGACGACTAGTCTGGCCTAGTGGGTAGTGACCCTGCCTGTGAAGCCGCGGTCCTGGGTTCGAATCCCGGTAATGGCATTTATTTGTGTGAGCACAGATATTTGCTGTTAAGCTGTTCGATGGTAAGCTGTTACCGTAGCCTATGGAGGCCTGTGACGTCAGCAACAGTGATGTCGACAATTGTCGCACCAGTCACCGTAGTTAAATAGGGGCAGACCTTCATTGGTCACATAAAAATCACATCATAAAATACCTACTTGGCTCGAAGCTGTTTCTTTTTCAGCTGCATCCGTATAAATCTCGGGTCCAGTTCGACCTTGGAATCGCTGTCGTAACCCGGCAGCACGTCTGACAAGCCTTCGCTTTGCTTGTCGCCAACTGTCAACAACAACAACAACAACTTTAGCCCTGGAGGGTAACTTTGGCCATATAAAGCAGTAGCGACCCGCCCCGGCTTTGCACTGATGGCGAAAGCAGTGACGAAATAATAGGAATATATTGATGCAATATTAATTAGTTTTATTCAGAAAGAAAATTACGTACATGTTACAAGATTGATATATAAGCATCAAAAAAAAAACATGTCACAGGTGTCACAGAAACAAATTCAAATATTCCCGCGATCATAGACAATATGAACAGCCAGCACTTTCCAACATGCACGGGTTAACAAATTATCAGAGCTCGGCGGGGGTGAGTTATTTACCTTATAATTTGACAAGTCTTACGTCATATTATAAGGAAAATAGCTCACCCCCGCCGAGAGCTCTGCAAATTATACATAAACGTTCCTCATGAATCACTCTATCTATAAAAAAACCGCATCAAAATCCGTTGCATAGTTTATAAGATCTAAGCATACATAGGGACAGACACAGCGGGAAGCGACTTTGTTTTATATTATAATAGTGATGGATCATTTAAAATTCATTTTTCATTTCTCATGTTCTGAAAGAGGGTCATTGTTGTTCTAAAAGGTATGCAGAAAGTGATACGTTTCTGCACTACAGCATTTAACTTTCCAAGTACGATTTTTTTTTTTAATTTATAGATAGACAATTGAAATTTGGTTTTAAATGGATTTGTTATGCAACTTCCATTCTGATTTTAACTCCCCATTCCAAAAATAACGATTCATTTCCCCAAATTGTTAAATGAAAGTAGGTATCCTCGAGAAACAGTATAAAAGTGTATATTATATATTATACTCAGTCATGTTTTTTAAAATCACATGATTTTTACTTTCCTCGTATTCGAAATGAAGAGTAGAGTGTTTAACTCGGGTGAAAGGCATCATTTGAGCCTCGGACTATTGGCGCTCTCACTGCGTTTGAGCACTAACTACCTCGGCAGAAATGAGTGCCTTTCACCCCTTGGCCTTGGTAAACAATCTACTATTTCTTGCTACTTACGTATGTCGCTTGCATGTAGACTTCCATCAAAATAAACGTTGCCAGCTGTGTCGGGAGTTAGATCTGTAGAAAAATAGTTTTTTTGTAAAAAAAAAAAACATTTTTGGTACAAGCTTTTATCGCTGACTGTACTTTTCTTTCCACAGGCAACTTATACTCATCTCATCGTGACAATTCTAAAAACCCCATACACAATTAGGTTGCGTTGTTTTATCACAGAGTTCCTATGGCCACCTCCTGTCTCCATCATCAGATCAGCTCGATGGTACCATAATATTGCATTGTCACAAATAAAAGCTAAATAAAAGCTTGTAGGTAAAATACATCCAAGTTTAGCCGTTTTCATGGCAAATGGAGTTATGTTGTATAAAATATGGTGCTACTTTCCTGCACTAGTGAGGGAATAAGCACTTTCCGTGCCTATGTCGAAAATTTAAAGGGCCATATGTAATGTAAAACGTTGTTCGATACACGTGCGAATAGGTAACGCAACTCGTGTCGATTTAAAATACTCTCTTCGGTCGTGTTTTAATTTATCGCCACTCGTTTCGAATTTCCTCTTTTCCGCACTTAATTGTATCGTGAATAACTATTTCTAAGCTAAGGATGTATACCTAGGTATAATTATATGTAGGTCATAATAGAACTCACCGAATGCTTTTAAATTTTTTTCCAATTCCTGGTTGTCTGAAATCAAAATGTTCCGTTTTATTCAAAGGAAAATTAACAATACTAACATAGCATAATATAATCTACCTACTGAAGTAGCCTATCTATGAATCATAACGATTCTCAAATCTAAATCTCTCAGTACAGCTAATGAGCTAGCATTTGACATTTAGGCTAGCGACTGCGCAAACCCGATCGCAGTCCCTCTCGATCGCACCAATACATGTGCGAGTTTTTACATAATGAGAAATAAATCATTTATTTACAAGCAAGATATACAGTGCCAACCACTTAAATAGCCTCACCTATATATTGTGAGTATTATAATTATACGTGATTATTTTTATCAATATATCTTAAATTTGAATTGTACGCCCTGACGTTTATCGAACGACACATTAACAAGTCCGAATTTGTCTGCGCGCGAAACGTTGTGGACGCAAGAGCTAATACGGGCCGTCCACATGAATAGCCTCAGTGTAACATAATCGTCCAAACCGTGCATTTAAGTTTCGCTTTCAAATTTATTTTATTATGATTAGATAATACAGATGGCATTCTATTAAGTACCTGCAGTAACGCGATAAACACAGTGTTTTTGTGACTATGGGACGTGGAAAAAACTTACAAGTTTAGAAATTGAAAAGGTTAATTTTTATTTAACTCTAAAATTATCCCATCGTGAGATAGCTCAAAAAATAGGTCGCAGCCCTAAAGTTATTAATAATTATGTTAAAAATAAGGAAAATTACGGCCACCAGTATAAAGGACGCACAAAATTTGCCACTACGGATCGTGAACGTCGACTTATTTTACGCACTGCTTCAAATTCCACCAAGACCGCCAGGCAAATAGCTAGTGAAATAAATACTAGAGCACCTCTCTCTACAGTTCGACTGATTATTAGAACATCATCCCACCTCAAACGAAAAAAAATCATGAGTAAACCTCCTTTGCGCGAACAACATGTGGCGGGTCGACTGTCTTTGGCTAAAAAGTACATGTGCTGGAAAACCGAGTGGCGAAATGTGATTTTTAGTGATGAGAAAAAGTTTAATCTAGATGGTCCAGATGGATTTAAATATTATTTTCATGACCTAAGGAAAGAACCGAAAGTACTATCACGTCATCATTCAACTCTCGGATCGGTGATGGTTTGGGGAGCAATTTTTTACTATGGTACTGTTGATTTAATTGTGGTAGACGGAAGACTAAATTCTGAAAAGTATTTAAATTTATTAAAAGAAACAAAAAGTAAGATCAGAAAAGTAATAGGTAGAAAAAAAGTGTTTTTTTAGCATGATAATGCTCCCATACACAAGTCAGCCATAGTTACAAAGTGGTTTGAAGAAAACCAGATTGAAGTTCTAGATTGGCCATCCTTGTCCCCTGATCTGAACGTCATGGAAAATGCCTGGGGTTGGCTTTCTCGGCAAGTATATTACAACGGAAGACAGTTTAGTAATAAAGAAGAACTCATTCAAGCTATTTACACTGTTTGGGATTCTGTGGACGTTAATTACATACATTCTTTATATGAATCACTACCTAAACGTATTTTCGAATTAATAAGGTCTAATGGAAGGTATACGAAATATTAAACGAGAGTTTTAATAACTAAACAGTCTATTTTAGCATGTGAGGCTATTCAAGTGGAAGGGTCAATTTATTTGTTTGACGTTATTTCTTAAAACTTTGATTAGATAACAATAAATATTGTATTTACTATTACAAGGCTTCTTGTTTTATTTCATATTTAATGTTTAATATATATCTCCTTTTTATATTACTATGAGAAATATTAATTTTGTTGAGTGAGGCTATTCAAGTGGCTGGCACTGTATACAGTGTATTACTAATTAGGTACATCAGTCCCAAGATTTTTATTGGAAATAAATGGATATCAGTGACAGTCATTTATTCGACAAATAAAAAAAAATATAGGTACCTGGAAAAAATTGGTTTTCACTCAGTCCTATTTTAGTTGCAAATTTTTGAGTGTCTTTGACAAACAACTCTGGTGATGTCGTTGCCACGGTGACAGGTGCTGAAACGAAAATAATTTAGGGTAACATTCCATTTCTGACCGCAGCTGCACTACTGGTACTGAACGCGTCGCTGTTACTGTCAATTTCCATAGTAAAATGAACAGTAGTGCAGCTGCGGTTGGAAATGGACTGTCACTTTAGATACACGTTAATGAAAAGAAAGACTCATGGGTGTCTATTGTTGCGTAGCCTGTGAACGGTTTCCAGCAGGCGATTCTACATGACATAAGCTCTCCAAAGGGCCTCTACGCGTTGGATCTACGAGTATAGGTATCCCCTCGCAAGCCTATCAAAAGACCGAGATTTATAGGCCCGTGAAATCTAAGGAGATCAAATATCTAAAAAAATAAAACGAACGGGGCATAGCTATAGCTAACTGGGTATATTGATAGAATATATACATCAAATTGCATAAAATTAAAGTCAATATGCAGAGAGGAAAATGAGGACTACGTTTCTATATGTACACGGTCGTCTTCTTTCCTCTTAATAACATTACCTTCAGTGACGTGTGTTGTTGTTATTGTTGCTGTGGTTGTCGTACTCTTAACAACAATCTTCTCACTCGGCTGTTGTTGCGGCAGCATTGGCACAATATTAGGCGCCATTATATTCCTATCTGTGAATAAGTGCGTAATTAACCTTTGGCACACCTCGGACACTGGCGATCAAATGTATGAAACAAACGCGTTCCTACGCACACAGCCTAAGCTCGTGTAGGTGAACGCGTACCATGCTTGTGTGAGTGAGATAAGCCATTGTAGGGTAACTGTGAGGTAACCGAGAGCGGGTCTCAGCGGGTGGGCGGCACTTTCAACGGGAGGCAGGGAGCGTCCACACTGTATGCTAGTACTCTTTATTATACTGTGCCTTTGGTATGCTTAGGAGCAGATCTGTACCACTACCACCAGTTTGACACTGACATAAACGCCATCGAGAACGTAATTTACTTTCTATGCATCTCGCTCGTACTCGCATATTAGGGCAAGAGAGATGTATAGAAAGTAAATTACGTTCTCGAAAGCGTTTATGTCAGTTTTGACACTGTCAATGACTCATGGTACGGGCTCTGCTCCGTATCTATTCAACTTAAACATCTATCATCTATCTATCTATTATGATTGATATTGTATAAATGACACATTTTTGACAGGAGCATACGAAAGGTTAATGTTCACAATATTAATACAGTTGTAATGTCGGCTGTACACACTCGTCGAGACAGGCTGAGAACGAGTGTGTACATATTCTCGTCTCCCTCTGAGTCGTCTCGTCTTGCCCTTTTCCGAATGGGTCGGAGTGGTGCCGAGACTCTTGGCGAGTGTGTACAGCCGGCATCAGGGGCGACATAACTATTACAGCTATTCCTGTGGTAGACCTACTACCAACTACTACTGAGCACTAAGCGGCTCGACAACAGTACTAACTTTTTTTTTATCTCAGAAATATAGTCTTGGCTCTAGGTGAAACTTTGTACCATTTGTCATTGCCATTGCTAAGTAATTTTCGGCCTAAAAACGAAATTGATCTATTTCCATAACGCTAAAGTTACTAGTCACTTACCTAAAGTGCTCAATCGTCTGATAGCCTTCTCCACACACCAGTCCAAAATCTGTTTTGTGCTATTCTGTCCTATTTCTTTACAGAAACTTGTCGCCATCATCAGAAAGGGATCTTTTGCTGTCACATCTGATTCTTTAACGATCTTCTGTGCTTCAGTAGTTGATTTGAGACTCTCATGTTTAATACCAGCGTCTTTTAGGAGTGGATGCCCCTTGCTATGGTGTCGTTTTCTATGTTTTCGTGCCGAATGATGGTTTATCCATCTTCGCTCTCGCTTGAAACTTATTTTGTCAACTGGAAATAGGATGGTTGTTTTAGGTTTAGTGTCATTTTTGTATTTCTTTTGATTTCTTTTTGATGCTAGCTTTGCGCTTCTAGCTATGCTTGTCTTGTCTCCCATGTGGATTCCTCCTAGTATTTTGTTCTTTATTATTGTGTCAATAAAAGTGTTATTGAAGTAATATTTATAAATTAAGTCGTCTACTGACTTGTCATCTTTCTCCCTAAGTATCATTTCATCTTGATTTTCTATAACGTTATTGGATTGCATAGATAATAGATTTATTTTAATTGGTTCGATTGATGTAGTTCGTTCTGTTGTAAATTGTTGTACATAGTTCAATTTAGTTGTATTCTTTTCTGTATCTGCTTTGGGTCCTATTAAATTCGCATTAAGCTTAAGGTATTTGTTATTTTGAGCATTTTGTTTAGCCTTTTTAAGTATTTTCGCAAAATGGTTTTGCCTGTGAGATATTTCGTTCTGTATTTTTGCAATCGAGTTTTGTTTATCATTAATCTTCTCATTTTGTAACAGCATCATCTTCTGGATATTGTAAAACTGTTGTTGCTGAGCCAAGAACTTGTTTTGCTGACTCTCAAAATCTAGTAAGTTCTTAGATATTATCTCTTCTTTCTTTTTGAACATTTGTTCCTTGTTCTTCAAGCAATCGTGAAAGTTATTTAATTTTTCAATTAATTTCAGGACATTCAAATATTTCACATCAAAATCATTAAGTTTTTTCTTGTTTTCTTCGATTTTTGCTTCATATTCTTTGTTTACGTTGTTCATTTGATCGTGAATTACTTTGATAGCGTTGTGCTGCTTCATAATCTTTTTAAAAGTACGTGTTAACATTGTAAGTACTTTAACTAGTCCTTTTTCTGAAATGGGCTTTGGCGTTGTCGGTTCTGTTGCAGGTTCTTTAGTAAGAATTTCATATGCATTTTTGTCTACAACCGGAGCATTTTGCCACATTTTTTCATTGCTTACGTTAGGTGTTTTATCTAAGTCATTACTTTTATTGAACATGTCAATTAAATCGATTCTATCGACAACTAGGTCGTCGTATTTCATACTTCTCTTACCGGTTGCGGTTCCTTCAGTGATATTTAATATATCTTTTAAATAGTTAAAATGATCGACTTCACTATTATGATTTTCTTGTATTGCATTAGTTATATTTTCAACGTCCGGGGCAGTTTTTGTTGCGGACTTTGTATAGTCATTATAGTCTATTTTCTTGTTATTAGAGTTTTCTAGCAACATTGCTGCACTTAAAGGGAAATCGTTGAAAAGTGAAGTTATTGAGTTTCTCTCCCTTATTAGTCCTTTCCCATTGTTTATGTGCTTTTTCCCGTCTTTATCTAATAAATAATAAAATAAAATAAATAATAATTTACGGAGAAATACGTAAGTATGACATATTCATATTCATATTTATTACAGATTTTAGACAGATTTCAAAACTTATATGAATTTGTTCCAGCTTGTACAGAATAATAATGAATTCATTTATTTCATATCTAACTGCTTTCATCTTAATTTCACTAAAATATTTGATTTTTAACACTTTATAAAACTTACGAGCTACTCTACTTATATACTGCATATTTCGATGACATTGGCTATAAGCTTTCGGGGCCGAAAAATCGATCTAGTTAGGTCTTATCTCTGGGAAAACGCGCATTTATGAGTTATTAATATGTATTCCAAGGTTTTCTCCCAATATTAACTATAATGCCATAATGTTACTCACTGAGCACCGAACGCTTATCCCTCAAAGCCAAGGCACCCAAAAACGGGGCATCTGGCTCGTGTTCATCGGAGTTGGACCTGAAGTAATGTCCTAAGTTCTTGCGTCCGTCCGCTCTCTGTTTATGTCGGAGCCAGATCCCTGAAAACAGGCACTGTAGGTAAAATTGTGCACCAATTTTGACAGAACAAAATGTGTAAGTGTCTTTGGGTAGTTTGTCCCTTATACCGTAATATGGGGTGAGTAGGGTTCGCGGGGAGAGTTGGGTTATGGATGGGGAGAGAAGGGATGAAAGGGGGGTGAGATGGAATTTTAAGGCTCCTGCTACAAAAATACTGTATTCCAATTTAAAATGGAGCTATAGTAATACTCATAATAAAAAAAATCGATGCAACAATCTTCCAAAATCACCTTTGTATGAAATTCCATCTCACCCCAATTACGAGGGACTACGGGGTGAGGTGGGATTTCCTGTTTATCGTCAAAGTTATGAAATGGAACTACCCAAAATAAAATACAAACGTCCGGAATACTCATTATATACACCATTCAGTTTGCATATGTAAAAATAAAATGTTATCGAGGTTTGAATGTCAGTTTTGCCCCTACTCACCCCATTTTACGGTGTGTCATATTTTCATACAGATACGTTTATCGTGATATTTAAATTGTACACGTAGACAATGCAATATGTATTTGAGATTTTTATTTTAAGGTTTGCAGACACATAATTTATTAATGAAGTAAATAGATATCAAATTACCTACTCTTTATAGTTTTATACGGGATATTAAAATAGAAATTGTGTCTAAAAAAACCTGCTGTCTACGTGTTTCTATGAATCTTCTGGTGCTTTATTTCATGCATCGTGTAAAATAATTTTATTTTAAATACAGTCAAATACCCTCTTACCCTGTTCAGGACAAAGTCTTGTATTAAAAAAAAAAACAAATAGTATTTTTTTTATGACAGCAGCAGACGAATCACCTGATGGTAAGCGATTACCGTCGCCCATGGACAACAACAGAGGGGTTGTAAGTGCGATGCCGGCCATAGTAATTGTACTTACCTTTACGAACTCACATTTATAGACGGGTCCAACTCGGGGGAACTCCAAATTTAATTTTGAGAGAGAGAGAGGTTTGACGTCGGTAAATAAAGGTAACCCATCTATAAATGTTAGTTAATATGTGTTTAAAACATGTCTATGGTTCACTTATTTGTCAGAGATGACATTTAAAATAAGGTTGGCAACACTGTATTTCATTCAATATTTTTTAAGTGGTCATTACACGAAGTATCGTAAAATCGCCAAAAAGATACTGCGTGTATGCACAAATTCTTTTTTGGGGAATAGACTAAAGACTTGTCTTGACAACTATAAGATAGGGTTTTAAAGGTGTGTGCACGACCCTTTAAATGACAAATAAAAGTACGGGAGTAGAAAAAATATTATATGTACTTACCTTTGTTGATTTTATTCGTTTCATAACGCGGTCCAAGTTCATTGTTCGAAAAAACCCCGTCACAGGCCACAAAGCCTATCGATAAACCGACAAGAAGCCACATCACTAGCCGCTTTAATATCGAAACATTTTTGGCAACCATTAATGTCAAATCAATGAAATACTTGAGTTGTGAAGCGAGTAAAGTGCGCTGAGAAATGAGCAAGAATTTTCGATGCTTACTATGATTTGGGCGATGTTTATAAACTTGGTTAGTGATGTGATTGTGAGTGTCGATATCGATAGTTTTCTTTTTCTTTCTTTGAGTTCTGAATGTGAGTTAAGGGGCCCACTGATTACTAGTCCGCCGGACGATATCGGCCTGTCAGATAAACGCAAAAGTTCCTAACAACTGACAGGCCGATATCGTACGGCGAACTGATAATCAGTGGGCCCCTTTACTCACATTAATTGTTAAAAGTTTGATTTTAAACGTATTGTTTGGTAAAATCTTGTGAAATCATTACCTTCTGGGTTTAACAGCATATATTATTGCTTATAATGGTAAAAGCTTTATGAATGGGTAGCCTATTAGCGTATACCTAAGCGTGCTGATTTAAACCTTGTTCATAAAGCCTGAATTATTCCAGTTTTCCTTTATTTAAAACAGTTTTAGCCTCATATTGTTTGAAAATATACCTTTTATATTAAAAACGGTAATAATCCTTTTATATAATCCTCTTCACTACATACTTAGTATAAAACAAAGTCGCTTCCCGCTGTCTGTCCCTATGCATGCTTAGATCTTTAAAACTACGCAATGGATTTTGATGCCGTTTTGTTTAATAAATAGAGTGATTCAAGAAGAAGGTTCATGTATAATTTGTTAACCCGGCCGTGCTAACCGGGGCGGGTCGCTAGTTATTAATATATCGATATAATCAATCGACAGACACCGCCACTATCGATATCGATACATGCCCGTTTCCGTCGCGTGTTATTGTTTACGTTATCGTAGGCATCTCTTTGCAAATACATCAAATTTCTTTATTTTTAGCCGCTATAGGTAAGTAATGATTGTTTTTTTTGTGTTTTACCCGACTTTTACGAAGGTAAGCTATGTTATATCCGGGATAATAAAATGACAGCTAGATTGTCTATTTTAGTTCAATCGTTCTTTTTTTATTTAATTACCTATTATCCGAACTTGTTCGTAAATGACTATTTCATCACACTTGTTAGGCGATGCGGTCCGTAAATCCTAAATTTTGACCTAGGGCTGCACGTACGAAAATTAGGAAGACGTTTTATTAATTTCTTACTTTTTTGAAATGTGTGAAAATGAAAAACGTTGTGTGTGCCACGGGCGGTAGGTACAGGAATTACGAACTCGTGTTAATTAAGCCCTCGCCTTCGGCTTCGGGCTTTAATTCACACTCGTTCCTGAGTTCTTGTTGTGTTAAAATATGTTATTATTAAAGAATACAAATTACTACTTGACACCAGATGTCACACCTGTCGCTACCTACAAAAAATTTACCTACTAGAAAGTTTCTGGATTCTGATATCTGAGAAAACTTATTTTTTCTAAGTGGCCAGTCCAGGAATTTTAAGTATGACCTAAGTACTAAAACAATTTACTCAATGTCGACTACGAAATAACTCTCGTTTTGGTAATAAAATTGATGTATGGAGTTACCACTCTTTCTTTACTTATATTTCTCTATGGTGATTATGTAACTAACAGTAAGTAAGTACACTAAGTATGTACCTATGTAACAATTAATTGCATCGTATAAATTCAGTCATTGCCGTTTTTAACTGTTAAACGTTGCCGTCACACTAACACAAGTGACCGATTCTATACCTTATGTCATCGTGTTACAGTTGAAATTGTACTTTATTTGGTACATCGGGCGGGAGCAGTCAGCGGTAGCCTTTGATCACTCATGATTGAAGCGTGCGCGCGAGTGGATTGTATGGCAGACTTTAAAATGGTTAGACATGTCAGACATGTGTAAGAATATTTCAAAAAATAACCGACTATGGTAGAAGAGGGTCATTGGCCAACGGTCATACAACGTCTTTCCTGTAGACATCGCAAAGTTAATGTAATCTAAAGCTATCTTTTTACGCTGCGCCCTTAAGGGGTTACCAGTTCACCGGACGATATCAGCCTGTCAGTTAAACGCAAAAGGTGACAGTTACGAACAACTGACAGGCAGTATTTGATAATCGAAATCGATTATATATATACATACCTATATTATTTTCTACACAAACTAAAATAGTCTTAGCCATACAGTTTCCGACAAACAGCAAGCAAATTCGTATTGTACGAAGGGTCGGCCTGAAAACCAGCGTTGTAGTAGGTAAGCCTGCTGCAACACATGCTGAGGTTCGCTCCTTTTTAGCATCATAATTTAAAAAAACTTATAGGTATCTACATGTAAACAAATTAATTTGTGCCTATTTAAGTTTAATTCTAAGGCTTGTAATGTTTTGTAGCATTGCCTGTAAACATATTTCAATGTGGTGTTAAATATTTTTTTCTATGTCTATGTCTATGAATAAGAAAAACAGGACTTTTATCGAACTGTCCACAGAATTGACTAAACTTTCAAAAAATGTCTACAATAATTTTACGTGACAGCAACTCCATATTTAAAACGAACTGTCATAGGGACCGAATCGATGTGATAGTTCTAGTGTATTTTAGCAATATATTATCTTTAAGTACCTACCTATTGGCAATGTGCGAAGTCGGTGGAGGGGGAAGTGGCGCTGATCGTCACAAACACAGAGGTAATCTTATGGAATGTCCGACATTAGTACTAGCGGCAGCCGCATGAACTAATTTTACTCCATAAGATTTAACGTAGAAAGTCCGAGAAAATGAGGGCTGCACCAGTCGTGCACCTAGCGAATTAGTGTAAGGCCTGAGTGGACGCTCGAAGCGGAGCGTTCGGCGGGGCGTGCAGCGTGGCGTCGGGGTCAGGAATAATTTGAGCAGCGTGCACTAAGGCCGCTCTTCCCCGCTGCACGCCCAACTCGAGCGTCCACTCAGGCCTTACACTTAGGTAGTCCCTGTCATGTCTATAACCCACTAAAGTCTGCATTCATAATGATCACAGATTAATATTGGTTCCTCAATGAGAACCACTTCGCTCAATAGAACCGGAGCTATAACACGTATCGTTACGTTGTATTCCGTACAGACAGACATACATACATAAAGCATACACGCAGTGTCAAGTGAAATTATCGGGAATTACGAGTACCAGGTAAATATGAAAAGTATGTCAAATAGCTCATCATCATCATCATCTTCCTCGCGTTGTCCCGGCATTTTGCCACGGCTCATGGGAGCCCGGGGTCTGCTTGGCAACTAATCCCAAGAATTGGGGTCCGCTTGGCATTTAATCCCAAGAATTAGCGAAGGCACTAGCTTTTACGAAAACGACTGCCATCTGACCCTCCAATCCAGAGGGTAAACTAGGCCATATTGGGATTAGTCCGGTTTCCTCACGATGTTTTCCTTCACCGGAAAGCGCCTGGTAAATTTTAAATGAAATTTCGTACATTAGTTTCGAAAAACTCATTGGTACGAGCCGGGATTTGAAGTTGAAACCGCGACCTCCGGATTGCAAGTTGCACGCTCTTACCGCTAGGCCACCAGCCCTTCTGTTAGTCAACTAGCTAGTGCTAATACATTTCAGTTTCATCTGGTGCCAGATGGTTACTAACCGCCCAAATAATATCAGTATTGCGTAGCGACCGATGCCATAAATAGCACCAATTTGTAGAATGACTCATCCTTCATAATTGCACCATGTTTAGACGTTCGTAACATTCGTTAAAACCGGCCAAGAGCATGTCGGGCCATGCTCAGCGTAGGGTTCCGTAGTTACCCGTCCGTCATCATATACCTATATAATAAACAACTTACCTTCACAATTTCCTTCTTAATTTTTGGACCCAGGCTTCAAAAGTTAGAGGGAGGGGGCACAAATTCTTTCGGAGAAATTATTTCCGAAAATATTATCTTTAAATAAAATATTAGCTATGTGCAAAAAATTCTCAAATTGAAATTAATTGTGAGAAGGTTTGGCAATAAACGTGCAGAAAAAATACCGAGAACATTTCATGTTTATTTTTAAACTAGCGACCCGCCCCGGCTTCGCACGGGTTAACAAATTATACATAAACCTTCCTCTTGAATCACTCTACCTATCTATTAAAAAAAAACCGCATCAAAATCCGTTGCGTAGTTTTAAAGATCTAAGCATACAGACAGACAGACAGACAGCGGGAAGCGGCTTTGTTTTATACTAAGTATGTGAATGGTGCACGGAAAGAACATGTCTAGTCACATCAGTAACATTTTGAGTAATCGCGGTTTTAAAATTTGGAACAATGTCAAAACGTATGGTAATTCCGTGACCAGGTATTATTTCACTAAAAATAAAGTTGTGTTACATTTATTATACAGTGGTAGCAAAAGATATAACTAATAATTCATTAAGAGCTCTTCATTTTGAGATAAAAATCTCATTTTCCGAAAAAAGTGACTAGACATGTTCTTTCCGTGTACCCTTCATGTAGTGATAGTGATAGTGAAGTGATGTTAGGCTCAATTTTAATTTTATTTAGTATTAGTTTTTGTCAGAATGTATTAAAACATTTATTTACAAACAAGATATATACAGTGTATTACTAAAAGAAATTAATAACTAATAGCTGAAATCTAAAATAGGCCCTTGAGGCATTGTACCAAGGATGTACCTATTAGTTTTTAGTTTTATTTTATAGATAAGTTAGTTTTCTTTGTACCTTATACCTATAGGTATGAATAAATTAGTGTAATGTTAGGCTACGTAGTCCATATTGACATATACTGAGCAGTTTTTTTTGGTTTATTCAACCGGTTCAGTATATTTATTTAACATGCCGCCATACTTGTTCGCTCGCTTTTTACGTAGCTTATTAGGTTCTTATAAGGAGGTTGCCTTATTTAGGTTAATTATCGACTCCCTACCAGGGACACTCATTGCTTTTATCGTTATAGTTGGTTTGTGCAATCAGCATGAAATATATATCTACTATCACAGATCATATAACTACTAGCGACCCGCCCCGGCTTCGCACGGGTTAACAAATTATACATAAACCTTCCTCTTGCATCAATGTATCTATTTAAAAAAAACTGCATCAAAATCCGTTGCGTTGTTTAAAAGATCTAAGCATACATACGGACAGACAGACAGCGGGAAGCGACTTTGTTTTATACTATGTAGTGATTCTATAGCTTCTAGCGGCCCACCATACCAGAAAAATTGTCAGGCAAATTTGAATTAATGGTATTAGAAAATAGAATTAATTTTGCTTTGTTTTAAAATCAAACGAAACATAGCATAATCAACTCTGTTCCATTGAATAATGATTCAAATTTCATTGGAGTTCATTTGTACTAGTATCAGTACATTGAATCCCAAGATGATATAGATATGTCAGAACGTGCAGAATGTGGAATAGGGTATTTACTGTATTTAAAATAAATTATTTTAGACCATGCATGAAATAAAGCACCATAAGATTAATAGAAAAACGTAGTTATTTTTAGACACAATTTCTATTTTACAACCCGTACAAAACTATAATAAAGAGTAGGTAATTTGATTGTGACATCACATGCTAGTGTTTCATATAAATTCCATAGTAGCGCAATCGTTCTGACAGTACGACAAAAGAAACTGATTTGACTAGTAGTCAAATACCCTGTTAGGTATCTCCTGAGATATTTCCTTTGCACTACGATATATGGGGTTCTTCAAGAAGCGGGTATTCAGTGTTCTCAACGCGTATGTGTCTCTTTTGATGTTCCTTTATGTTCTTGGGCGACGGAAATGAGAATCCAAGGCATCATGAGGGCATTTTCACTTAACTGTGCACCTTCAGCGGCTGGTTAGCAATCGTTACAAAACTGACGGTCAATGTCAAATCCCATACATTTTGTCAAGAATGTAACGGCTAGAAACACGACTTAAGTCGCGCTTTAAAGTGCACAGTTACTTAAGTGAAAATGCTCATGAAACGCCGCCATTTTGTTTTACTTGTTCCATCTAGTAATTGAAGTGATGGCCGCGTGGCTAACGTGCCAATCGCTCCGTAGCGATCGAAACGCCTGTCACGCTCACACTAATATGGAAGAGTGGTAGAGAGACACAAAGAGTTTCGTTGTTGAAGCGATAGCGATTGTCACCTTGGCTACGGTACGGTACGGTAATTAAAATTGTTATTTAGATAGATAGATAAATCGTTTATTTGTTTGCTGCAACAACACACATTTTACAAATAGGTAGGTAGATTACAAACACTACGAAAATAAAATATGTACAAAATTAACCAATAAAAAAAATAAAAAATACTTACACACGAAAAATCGGTTTACCTGCTATACCTGCCATCACCCTGCCATACACTGTGTGCATTGCAGCAAAAACAAAAGGGCTCCGACTCAGCTATACGCTCCACTCTACTGAGCAAAGCACTGATATTCTGCCGGAACCCAGATCACGTACAGTTGACTAAGTAGTGACGTCTGTCACGTGATTTAACTATGAATCTAAATAAACATACCCTACTGTAATATGTTAAATCATGTTAAATAGCGATAAAAATAGGTTTTAATACTGGTATTAACTGGTACACACTGGAATGACGTCAATTTGATAAATAATCTAAATAAATATGAAACTTCATACAAGTCAGTTGAAACTAGGCCAAGTACAGAGATAAAAACGAATAAAAAGAGCCAGGGCGGGCTTTCAGTTCTTATCATTTTGTATTCCTTGTAATTTGTCCGTATTCGTTCCAGGATAAGTAATTGGTAAGTATCACAAATTCAATAGCAATTTTCGACAGTAAAATACTAAAGGTGTTTACCTAATTATATAGGTATACTTCGTCTGTTATGTCTACAAAAGAATATAATATCCCTTTGGCGACACCCTTGCTTTATTATTATTTATGCCGAATAATGAATTTTATTACAGTTTTGTTGTAACGACAACGACGCAGCTTAAAATATCGACGATAAACAACTATGGGACATAGATGGTAATAGAAGTGCTATACGCGCGCGTCCGAGGGACAAAACATACGCAATGCGACACTATGATTGGTCGAATTTATTAGTTGCCCAACATAATCCATACTAAATTTACGATTACCCTTTCCAGCTCTTAAGAATTACTTAAAAAAGTAATTGATGTTAAAAGCTTATTACAGAGTCGAGGACTACTTGACAGACAAACATGCATGGTCCAAACCAGAAACTAATAAAAAGTAGTAGCAATTAAAAATATTGTATTTTGTATAGAGTTATAGGTGACACAGCTCAGGTAAGCAGGAAAACACATCAAATATTATATGTTGGTAATTCATAATAATCAATCAGATTTATATAATATGTTTTCCCATTTCTTTTAATAACTTTATTTTCTTTTCCTTTTGTAAGGATTTGATATGTTTTCTGAAAGAGCTACGAATTTGTATGATTCCATGTACATATGTATATTTTCTAAATCAAATTTCTATTACACCTTATGTGTATAATTGCATGAATTCTATAGTGATTTAAATTGTATTTTTTTTCCTTATTTTCTCGTAATGCATGTTAATTATAAGATGTAATTATTTTTGAAAAGATGTGTCCCGCCGAGTTTGTTGCCGGTCCCATAATGGGATACCCTCCTCCAATTGAGGGGGGATTTAAATCTTCTCGGGGCAGAGGTGTAGGGTTGGAGCCGGTCTACCTAGCTTTATTTGACGTTCATAAGCGCATTGTAATTATGCCTACTTGAATAAACTATCTTTTATCTTTATCTTATCTTATCTTTATCTTTACGGTGGGGAATTTAAAAAAAAAGTGAGACTGTGACAAGGACAAACCATAATAGCGCATTCTCTGCTACTCCTACCGAAAGATACATAAGACTATCCCGTTTGGTCGTTTCCCCCCACCCCTTATGCCTGATCCAGTTATTATATACTAGATTCATGCTATTGAGGCTCGTTAGAAAGCGTGAATAGTATTATGATCAACGAAAATAAGAATGACCTCATCGATCTTGGCCGTAACACTTCCGTGCACTGTGCAAATATTACACCAGTTTTAAGCCTCACATGTCGTCGCCTGCGCTCATTCCACGTGTAGTCTTTTAGTGTCTAATTGTACCTATTGTATCAAATAACTTGTAGACATTTTAAGATAAGTGTTTTTTTATCAGACAGTTATTAGATCGGTAAGTTAATCAAAACAAAAATTGGTAATTTAAAGGGGCTACCTGCGGTTGTCATCAAGTTTTGAATCGTATCTCCTACATTTGCACTACATTTGACTAATAGATATATAAGACAAACAGCTATCCATTCTTCAATCTTTTATCTCCATTTATGTCTACCGGTTTTTGAAAGAAATGAATACTTATTTTTTTACGATTTTTTCTATTGTCTAAAAAAACACTTTTCGTAACTAGATTGATAAATCTTCATATATTTGGGTTCGTCTTTGACGTCGCGAAAAACGTGTTTAGCTTTTAATTTTAAACTAATTAATACAAAAAGTTATGGCCAGAAAACCAGTTTTTTTGGCCTACAATTGTTCAACTTTGATGCCAAATATATCGAACACTATGAACTTTGAAGTAGATGATAAGCTACTAGGTATATTGCGTCATTAGAAAAAGGGATTCAGATTAAAGGTGTGGCGGAGCCCCTTAAATTCATTTACGTCACCCTAGGCCCTAGGCTACGCAAGGAGAAAAACCCACTTACGGGCCTAGGTAAGACGTAAAACTTTAGACAAACCACGGGCGGTAATTCGTAAATTTAGAAAAATTTACAGTTAGCGCTAACACACTAGTTTTCTCTCCTGTGGGCAATAGTTAACAGCTTGTGGGCATGTAAGTAATGATTTTATCATAGTTCTCTAAATAAAAGGAGGACCTTTTCACGTGGATAAGGGTTAAATAAGAAAATTAACCTTTATAGCCCTTAACTCTTGTGTATGTCTACAGGAAAGACGATAACACAGTAATCTGTTTGACCCACCAATAAATATACAATAAATAAATTATTACTTACTTACTAAAGCCCCAGATCGCATATTTATGGTCTTCACCTTCGGTTCAGGCCACAAACACCTGCGTTCTGGAGCATTCACGAATTCACCTCCCTAGGTATGTAATGTACCTACTATTGTTTCATTTAATGTACATATTATTGTACCGCAATACTAGATATCATAACAACTCTAACATTTCAGAAGAAAAAGTTAATTAGGTAGCACTACTTTTGAGGTTAGAAAAATTCTAATGTAAAAAAACGGGATAAACTTAAAAAAAGGGTTTTCTTTTCAGATATAATTTTACATTAGTCTCCGAAGTCAGGAAAGACGTCGCAAAAAGTGTCTTTGAAGAGTAAAGTCGAGTACGAGAATGGAATCACATGAGAAGGTGGCCACCCTGGACATGGCTGGTAAGTATAATATTTAAAACCTTCGCGTTTTGAACACATATTAACTCACATTTATTTACTTATCGCCAACTTGGGAACCAGTGATACAGAAGTTAAAGCCAAAGGATCTATCTTCGGACGTGTGCGTGGATATTGTGAGTGTTGCGTGTCGGACTATTGACAATAATTAACATTATGTGTAGTGGGTGGTTTGAAAATGTGATGTCTACCCCAAACTTTTTCATACACTTTTCGTCGGGTAGTTGCACAAATCTCTGTTTTGACATTTTGCTGAGACTTTAGTTGGCCGCGACCATGACCAGTGAAACCTGTGTCGAAACGTCGGTATATAAAGGTAATTGAATAAATTTCGCGTTAGACCCGTCTATAAATGTGAGTTAATATGGCTGGTAAGTGTTTTATATAGTTTTATGTTATACTAGCGACCCGCCCCAACTTCGCACGGGTTAACAAATTATACATATTCCTCTTGAATCACTCTATCTATCTATTTAAAAAAATCGCATAAAAATTCGTTGCGTAGTTTTAAAGATACGTAGGGACAGAGAGCGGGAAGCGACTTTGTTTTATACTATGTTTTAACCTAGTGATAGTGATTTACAAACATAAGAATATGAAAGCAGAAATAATACCTACTAAATTCAATGACTTAATCTAAAAATATCTATCTATATAAATTACATTACTTAGAGCGTTTTTACATTGTCCGATCCTATGTTTTTCTGTTTTCATTTAAGAAATCTAAATTAAATTAAATTTGATAAATAAAAACAACAAGAAACGTCTGCAAAGTTGCAAACGATGCTAGAGTCAGACCGAGAAAAGTCTGCAGCGATTTTGATAGCCCACGCAGAGCAAGTGTCATTTTAAACGTCAAACTTCTATGAATTTATGACGTGTAAATAACACTTGCACTGCGTGGGCTACCAAAATCGCTGCAGACTTTTCTTGGTCTAACTCTATGAAGCGAGAAGCCGTGCGTTCAAGTCTCACCCAACCCAAGGCAGTAATTTTCCCACTTTTAAATTAATTCTAAGCTTGGTCTTAGAAATCGGACAGTAGGTACATGACATGATCTATCTTAGACCAGGCCCCGTAGAGAACATGCCAATCGCTATCGCTCCGTAGCGAACGAAACGCAACTGTCTCTGTCACACTAATATGGAAGAGTGATAGAGAGACACAAAGCGATTCGATGGCGAAGCGATAGCTATCGTCACCTTGGATAGGCTGCCAGGCGTGGCTCACTCCGCGATTTCGTCGCGTCGCAACAAGTACCTAAAATTATATCCGTCCCACACCAATTTTGGTGGCTAGCCATAAGCCGCGCCTGGCGCTTGCGCCACCTAGCGGCCATATCTGTCCTAATCGTATCAGACGCGTTTTGTTAGAGAGTGAATCTTCTGTACCTAGTATAGGTACTATTATTTATTCTGTGCTTTTACAGAACCCAAGAAGCAAGTAAAAGACTTCGATGACCTGTTACCCCTGGTCGGTGAATTCGGCTGGTACCAGCGTCTGCTGTTCCTCATGATGATACCCTACGCGTTCTACTTCGCGTTTGTGTATTTCGGTCAGATATTTATGACGCTGGTGCCTGAGCAGCATTGGTGCTACGTTGAGGAGCTGCGGAACTTGACTGTGGAACAAAGGTAAATTAATTTTCATTTTTCATGCTCTGAAAGAGGGTCATTGTTGTTGTAAAAGGTGTGCAGAAAGTGATACGTTTCGCATTTCACTTTCCAAGTACGATATTTTTTATTTTTTAAGATAAACAATTGAAAGTTGGTTTTAAATGGATTTGTTATACAATTTCGATTCTGATTTTTAACTCCCCATTCCATAAATAACGATACTTTTGCCTAAATTGTTGATTGAAAGTACCCTTGTAAAACAAATAACTATTTCGCAGACGACATCTTTCCATTCCTCTTATTGACGGCAAATACCACAAATGCCAAGTGTACGACGCGGACTGGACGAGAGTTATACAAGATGGCGTCTCGGAGGCCGACACAAAATGGCCGACCAAGAAATGCGAAAAGCAATGGGAATACAATTTCACTGATGTACCCTATGAGACTATTGCCACGCAGGTAGATTAATTCATTTTTAGATATTTTATTTGGAATAAAATTTGCTACTCTAATATTTAAAACTTTCGCGTTTCAGCAGATTTGCTGAATAAATGTTTAATTTCTTTAATGCTTACTCTTTCTGTCGTTCAGCTGAACTGGGTGTGTGACGAGGACAACAATGCGGCTACAGCTCAGTCCATCTTCTTCTGCGGAGCGATTGTTGGGGGTCTGCTTTTCGGATGGATCGCTGACAAGTATGGAAGAGTTCCGGCTTTAGTCGGTCAGTACCTTAAAACCCTAAAACTTTTGGACGGTAGAGTCTGAGCGGAAACAGAAGAGTCGTGGAATGTATGGGGCCATTGGGAATATACAGTGTGGAAAGATAAGTCGGGCCCTGGAGGGAAACTACCTTAAATCCTCAAGCTGGCTCATTTTACTTAAAGGAGACATTCCTTTATTTTTAAAAAGAAACAAAACTGCAGTCAAATATTTTCTAAAACTCGCTTGCGTCGCCCGGGACTCGAACCGACTAAAAATTCCAAAAAATAAAAACTCGCAATTTTATTCTACTAGTCGATACAGTTAATGTTAATGATAACATTTCTCCAAGAAACATTAGGTCTTAAACTCGTCTGTCGTACAAAATATCCATAAAATGTAATATTTAGTACTCAAGATTTTTTTAGACAAGCCAATTTGAAGAAAAAAAAGAAAAATATTTTGAATGCAGTTTTGTTTCTTTTTAAAAATAAAGGAATGTCTCCATTAAGTAAAATGAGCCAGATTAAGGATTTAAGGTAGTTTCCCTCCAGGGCCCGACTTATCTTTCCACACTGTATATTGGGTGGAATGTATTGACATTCCGCGACTCTTCTCTGTCCGAGCAGACTCTATAGAAAGATATAGTCTCCATGGCTAAAAGTGCTAAAACCTTAATTTGAGGGACAAATTGACAGCTCTGCGTCGATGATGCGAAAGAGGTGCGCCTCACACGTCGCCTGCGCGGCAGCCCTAACAGCATTCTGAGCGTGTTTGTGGCAAACCATGGCACATTTACTGGCGTGCCCCGCATGGCCACATCACTGCCCGGAGCTGGATATGAAGGACGCGGCAGCCAGGGCTGTCAACACCGCTGCCACCAGGCATCCATCGTATGAAAAAAGCGGCCAAGTGCGAGTCGGACTCGCCCATGAAGGGTTCCGTATTCAGGGGATTTATGACGTATTAAAAAAACCGGCCAAGTGCGAGTCGGACTCGGGCACGGAGGGTTCCGCACCATCAACAAAAAACAAGCAAAAAACGGTCACCCATCCAAGTACTGACCCCGCCCGACGTTGCTTAACTTCGGTCAAAAATCACGTTCGTTGTATGGGAGCCCCACTTAAATCTTTATTTTATTCTGTTTTTAATATTTGTTGTTATAGCGGCAACAGAAATACATCATCTGTGAAAATTTCAACTGTCTAGCTATCACGGTTCGTGAGATACAGCCTGGTGACAGACGGACGGACGGACGGACAGCGGAGTCTTAGTAATAGGGTCCCGTTTTTACCCTTTGGGTACGGAACCCTAAAAAGGAACCTTGACACGAAAAGAAGAAGAAGAAGCGTGTTTATGGAGCACGTAAATGGCCCCATGCTAGCCTTGCTCAATCGCTGGCAGAGACTGTATGACATGCTACATTTAGTTTTAGTTTTATCTATCTTTTTGTCCTAGTAATAAGGTAAGATTCCATTGTAAACTAACCATGTATGGACTTTCAGTCTGAATTTAATGATTATAATTTTTAATTTCAGGTACAAACATGGTCGGTTTCATAGCCGGCGTTGGAACAGCGTTCACCAACACTTTCTGGTCGTTCTGCCTGTGCCGGTTCCTGGTCGGCCTGGCTTATGACAACTGCTTCATGGTCATGTATATCGTCGGTAAGTTCAGCATCACTAGGTACTTATTGGTAACTGGTAGAACAGCATTCACCAACTCTTTCTGGTAGTTCTGCCTGTGCCGGTTCCTGGTCGGTCTGGCTTATGACAACTGCTTTATGGTCATGTATATCGTCGGTAAGTCACCATCAGTAGCGTAGCTTGAATTAATGCCGTCTAATCTAGCCGTGGGCGAAGGCGGCTACGAGGTCTTTTTAGGGTTCCGTACCCAAAGGGTAAAAACGGGACCCTATTACTAAGACTCCGCTGTCCGTCCGTCCGTCCGTCTGTCCGTCTGTCACCAGGCTGTATCTCACGAACCGTGATAGCTAGACAGTTGAAATTTTCACAGATGATGTATTTCTGTTGCCGCTATAACAACAAATACTAAAAACAGAATAAAATAAAGATATAAGTGAGGCTCCCATACAACAAACGTGGTCAGTACTTGGATGGGTGACCGTTTTTTTGCTTGTTTTGCTCTACCTATTTTTTGTTGATGGTGCGGAACCCTCCGTGCGCGAGTCCGACTCGCACTTGGCCGGTTTTTTCTTTCAATGTGTGCGCAGAGGCACTGAATAAAAATAGTACTAGGTACAGAAGGTTCACTCTCTAACAAAACGCGTCTATTAGGACAGATGTGACCGCAAGGTGGCGCAAGCGCAGGCGTCCGTTCCGTAGCCGTTGCGCGGCAACCACTACTGCTAAACACCAAAAATGGTGTGGGCCACATGTACCTACTTGTAGCGACGCGATGAAATCGCGGTGTGAGCCACGCCTGGCAGAGGCAAAATCTTTCCTTAGGAATTTAGGATCAGCCAGCACAGTTTTTGAAAACTGAACTGGTACCTAACTTCATGGATTCGAAACCTGATCAAACTAAATCCTGGTTTTTGTGCTCATCACAAATATTTGTTCCTGTATTTAAGTATTTATATAATTATAATTATGTATTATATATATCGTCGTCTAGACAACACAAGTCTTATTGAGCTTACTATGGGACTCCGGACTAGGTCGATTTATATAAAATAATAAAATTGTCCAATAATATTTATTTTTTCATTTCTTGTTCCAGTGATAGAGTACGTGGGGCTAAAATGGCGCACATTCGTCGCCAACATGTCCATCGCTGTCTACTTCACATTCGCAGCCTGTCTGCTACCCTGGATAGCCTTAGGAGTGGCCGACTGGCGCGTGTATACCCTGGTCATAAGCGTGCCTTTAGTGCTGGCTGTGTTCACACCCTGCTTGGTACCGGAGAGCGCCAGGTACCTGATGTACTCTTTAGCGTAACCACAGACAACATATAAACAATTAGGTACTTTATGGTGTAACCTTCCATAGCAGTCTATTTCACATTCGATTCGCGGCCTGCCTGCTTCCTTGGATAGCTCTAGGACTGGCCACTGACGCGTGTATACCCTTTGCCTTTGGCGATGGCTGTTTTCACACCCTTCTTAGTGCCAGAGAGCGCCAGGTATTAATCTGATGTACTCTTCATACATACATACATACATATAATCACGCCTATTTCTTGGAGCGGTAGGCAGAGACCACGGATTTCCATTTGTTACAATCCTGACATACCTCTTTCGCTTCCGTTACTTTCATAATATTCCTCATACACGCTCGCCGGTTTAGGGTGCTCTTGACCTGGCCTTTCTTCAGGATTTCCCCGATCTGACCAGAGAAAGTCCGCCGAGAGCTCCCTCCCTACTTCTCCCTTATACACTCTCTTTGTCAACCTTCTTTCGCTCATTCTTTCTACGTGTCCAAACCATCTCAACATACCTTTCTCAATTTTTGTCACTACATCTTCGTTCAGTCCACACTTTTCCCTTATCACACTGTTCCTAATTCTATCTTGTAATCTCACACCACACACACTTCTCAACGCTCTCATTTCCACTTATCTGTTATTATCTATTTCAGATGGTTAATATCTCAAGGCCGTATAGAAGAGTCGATCAAGATACTGCAGAAGTGCGGAAAAGTCAATGGGAAGAAGTTACCAGACGAGATAATAAAGGAGTTCAGGGTTAGTTTGTTTAACTCTTAAAAAATATCATTATTTTCATAACTGAAACACTTTTATATTATTCAAAAAAAACTCGGTGTGCTCAATAAAGCGAGGCGATACTTTACTCCGGGGCAAAGACTGCTGCTTTATAAATCGCAAGTCAGACCCCATATGGAGTACTGCTGTCACCTTTGGGCAGGAGCACCTGGATGCCAGCTTGGACCCTTCGACTCAATCCAAAGGCGCGCTGTACGAATCGTCGATGATCCCAAACTCACAAGCGGTATCGAACCATTAAGTCTGAGGAGAGACCTTGCCTCCTTATGTGTGTTCTACCGCTTGTACAATGGGCTGTGCTCTGAAGAATTGTTTGACATGATGCCAACGGCAACTTTCTATCACCGCACCGCTCGCCATCGGCAGGGTGTTCATCCACACACCCTAGAACCTAAATGGTCGCGTACTGTGCGGTTTAAGAGGAATTTCCTCCCGCGGACGCTCCGGCTGTGGAATGCTCCCTTCCGAGGTTTTCCCGAGGGTCTACGGTATGGGGTTCTTCAAAAAAGGAGTGTACTTTTAAAAAAAGGTCGGCAACGCGCATGTAACACCTCTGGAGTTGCAGGTGTCCATAGGCTACGGTGACTTGCTTACCATCAGGCGGCCCGTATGCTTGTTTGCCACCTATGTGGTATAAAAAAAAATCACTCCTTCTTCTATCTTGTCCATAATGTCAGGGTCGTCGTTGACTCAAGTGAAATGAATTCATTTAAAGTGTGGTGTGAAGTAATTTATTGTGAAATTCCCGTTAAAACTGACCAGTGTTCATTGATCTTGAGTCTAATAAAATCATACGATAAATATTCTGGACTCTTCTTATTCCAGGAGACCGCAGCAGAACTCGCAAAATCCGAACAGGAGACCAAGAACTATTCCGCCCTGGACCTCTTCAAGACCCCCCGTTTGCGGAAGCACAGCGTCCTGCTGGTGCTGATCTGGTGTACCACGGCCATGGTCTTCGATGGTCATGTCAGGAACGTGGGATCTCTGGGACTAGATATGTTCCTGACGTTCACGGTCGCTACTGCCACTGAGTTCCCTGCTGATGTTTTGCTAATTTCCATACTAGATATGTAAGTGGGTAAATCAACTTTTTTAGGGTTCCGTACCTCAAAAAATGGAACCCTTATAGGATCACTCGTGCGTCTGTCTGTCTGTCCGTCCATTCCCTCTCCTTGTGCGATACATGTGCGAATTTCCTGTGTTTCGCACTTGTATCGTAATATACTATTGTTGGTTTCAGACTGGGCCGCCGTTGGCTTGCCTTCGGTTCCATGGTGATCAGTGGAATCTTCAGTTTCCTGGCCACAACTGTAGCTCAAGGTAAATTAAAAGTTAAAACATCACCTTCACATTACAATGTATATTAGTTTGTCAAAAGAGCTCAAGAGCTCTACATTTTAAGATTTCTCATTTTAAATAAAATTACTAACAGTTTTGAATGATTCACGGTTAGTTTCACTAGACTTAATATCGACCGGGATATAAATTAACCGTAGTATCCCGGTCAAAATAAGTCTAAAAAAATTGACTAGACAGTCATGTTCTTTCCGTGTACCCTTCATTTGTGTTAAAACCGCTGGTTTACTTACAATTTCCGCAGGCATACCATCGGCGTCCCTAGCCATCGTGGGCCGCTTCGCCGTGAATATCTCTTACAATATCGGCATGCAGTACGCTGCTGAGTTATTACCCACAGTGGTGAGAGCCCAGGGCTTGGCTCTCATCCATATAGCTGGATATGTTGCTACTATACTGGTTCCATACATTGTGTATATGGTAAGTACCTACCGTAGTGAGTGTACCATAGAAGTGAGTGATCGTGTACACATCGTACAGAGCTTATAATAATTATATGTATGTGTTAAGATAAGTAACTGTACATTATTATAGGGTATTTGACTACTAGTCAAATGTTTCTTTTTTCGAACTCTCAAAACTATTTTGCTACTATGGAATTTATATGAAACACTAGCATGTGACGTCACAATCAAATAACCTACCTTTATAATTTGATACGGGTATTAAAATAGAAATTGTGTCTAAACATAACTGCTGTCTCGTATCTCTATTAATCTTCTGGTGCTTTATTTCATGCACAGTGTAAAATAATTTATTTTAAATACTGTCAATTAATAGTTATTTGTTTTACAAGGGGGCAAAGTTGTTGTTTAAAACCGCTCGTGCTAATATTGATACCCGAGCAAGCAAAAGATTTCAAAATTGAACCAGTAGCGTAGCGAGTGGTTCGAAAAATGGAATCTTGGTTTCAAAACACAAGGGTTAAACAAAATTTGCCCCCGAGTGAAACACAAAATTTTTCACCACACCAACCCGAAGCAAATATTAAATGTAAAATATCAAACAAAATCAAACCAAATCAAATTCAAATGAATGTTATTAAATATTTATCATCCAAAATCATCATTTAAAAGACAATTCTACCAGCAAACATAAGAAAACAACTCAATATTTGCATTTGATTACTTTGCCTCACATGTGAATTACTGATAGCATAGTGCAACTTTGCTATCCGTTTTTGAAGTGCAAAGTAAGCCTTTCCGAGATGGTGTGGTGAAAAAGTATTAGGCATGAAAATACGAAAGTGTGATTTTTTTTTAAAACACGTGAAAGTACAGTCGCCATCAGATATATCGGAGCGGCTAAGGTGCTCAAATAATATCTGTACACGCCTCTATTGTCAAGGCGATACATATTTAGATATTTATGAGCACCTCGATACCTCCGATATACCTGATGGCGAATGTACACCGATCTCATGTTACAGGCAACCATAGCCGTCGAGATCCCCCTCCTGATCCTGGGCGCCCTGGGCCTCCTGGGCGGGACCCTGTGCCTGTTCCTGCCCGAGTCTATGGGCAAGGCCATGCCGCAGACCATACAGGATGGCGAGGACTATGGTCGCGAGCAGAGGTTCTGGGAGTTCCCTTGCTGCGGAAGGTGAGGGTTGTATTGTTACCAGCTTTTATATGTCCACTATGCGGTTCTGCGGGTCGAAGGCGCGTCGTGTTTGCGAACCTAGGACGCATCCTCAAACGGCATATTGTGGGATACGCCGGTGTAGGTTTAGTGGGTACACTCTTCCCCTCTTTCTCAATGGAAAGAGCCGGGAGGTGACAATCTCACATACGTATACGTATGTGTGTGTCCGTTTGCTTCTCAATGGAAAGAGCCGGGAGGTGAGAGTCTCACATACGTGTCTATGAGTGTGTACATATGCTAGTTTAACATATGGACGCGCGCGGCCACTCAGTATGATGCACCCGCGTTGTACAGATGTAGTGTATAATTGTTTTCCATCGTATTTTCTCGGAGACGTTCGTATTTGTCATGCTACCGTAAAATGGGGTGAGTAGGTTTCGCGGGGAGAGGTGGGTTATGAATGGGGAGAGAAGGTTTGAGAGGGGGGTGAGAAGGGATTTTAAAATATAATGTATTCCAATTTAAAATGGAGCTATAGTAATACGCATAATAAAAAAAAATCGATCCAACATTCTTCCAAAATCACCTTTGTATGAAAAGCCCTCTCACCCCAAATACGAGGCACTACGGGGTGAGGTGGGTTTTCCTCTTTATCGTCAAAGTTATGAAATGGAACTACCCAAAATAAGATAAAAACTAAAATACAAACGTCCGGAACACTTATTATATACACCATTCAGTTTGCATATGTAGAAATAAAATGTTATCGAGGTTTGAATGTCAGTTTTGCGCCTACTCACCCCATTTTACGGTACTTCAGCCAACCTCAGTACCTAAGTACTTTTTGTACTGAGGCTGACTGAAATAACGACTAAAGACGCGTTCGTACGTTTCCGTAAAAATACGATAAAAAACAATTAATGCACTACGAGGTTGAAAGAAAAGTACAGTCGGTGATATAAGCTTGTATACAAAATGATTTTTTCACAAATATACTGATCTTACCCCTAATAATCATATTATTTTTTGTTTACAGGAAAAATCTATCAAATAAAGAAGACGTTGAGACGATTGAGAAGATTAAATAAGCCAAGAATGCAATCAGTATTATAAATAAGACAGTAATATTACGATACAAGTGCGAAAAGTAGGAAATTCACAAGTGGGGAAATATTAAATCGACACGAATTTTATACTATATTTTCACAATTTTCTATGTAGATCTAGACTATAATACTGGGAGACCTAATTTCTTTGGATTAAGGTTCATTAAATTGTAAAAACTGTTTATACAATGGGACAGTTGATACAAAGTAAATAAAGAACGTGTTGGTAATTTTGTTTTATTTGTTATCACAGAATTATTCCGAAGATCACAATTTTGTACCAATTTTAATTTATGATGGCATCATACAAAAATATTTCTAAAGAACTTGGTTTTGAAGGATATTTACATTTAATTTTAAGTTCATAAAATACATATGTATGTTAGTCTGTAAGGTATTACTAATATGTGCCTTGTTGCCTGATTTAAATTTTTAAATAAATAAAATAAATAATAAATTAGCCTGATATTTTTTGGACCAAGTAGTCAGGAATAACTGTTATGAAACTAAAGTACGGTACTTACAATTAAACACTTAAACTTAAAATAGCAAAACTTAAGTTAAACAATAACTTACTATTACTACATATTTTATATCATAGATAACTATGTTATAATTTATAATCAATTTATCACATTTCTTACATATTTACAAGAGTCACTGATTGAAAAATACATAAATACACTCGATATTAATTAAATCTGGCCACTATATATGAACATTGCCATACAAAATGTGCCCTTTTAATTTGCGATATCATGATATCACGTAAATTTCTCAAAATCAGTGAATGAGGCAAGAATTTACTTAACGCCTATAATAAATTAATAAGCAATCACTACCATCACAAACTTAAGGCGGCTTAAGGCTCGTAATAGTCGTAATAGGGTAAGTATGTATATGAGTTATATGACTACTAGTCAAATCAGGCCGCGTAGCCAAGATGCCTATCGCTTACGCTTCGTAACGATCGAAACGCAACCGTCACTTCACACAAAGCGTTTCATTGTCGAAGCGATAGCGATTGTAACCTCAATTGGAAAGGGCCGGCAGTTTCTTTTTTCGAACTGTCAAAACGATTACGCTACTATGAAATTTATATTATGAAACACTAGAATGTGTCGTCACAATCAAATTATAGCTGGTTAACCAAATCTTGTCAGTAAAAAAAGGCGCGAAATTCAAATTTTCTATGGGACGATATCCCTTCGCGCCTACATTTTTCAAATTTGCCGCCTTTTTCTACTGTCAAGATCTGGTTGACCAAGTACATCTACTCTTTATAGTTTTATACGGGTTTTAAAATAGAACTTGTGTCTAAACATAACTGCTGTAGGTATACGTTTCTCTATTATTTCATGCATGATGTAAAATAATTTAATTTAAATACAGTCAAATACCCTATTATAATTTTGTAGTTTTTCTCGTTTCTTTCTCAATAGTCACTTTTAAAAGTCACAGCCACATTTACACTTTTTTTTCTGTATATTTGTACTATTTGAAATAGTTATGTTTATGTGTAATGTAAGGTCATCTGAGGTAATAAATGCGTCACTTGAGGTATATGCGTCTTTTAAAGATTTCTTCTAAACGGAACATTTTAGAACTATTGCAACCCTCTCTGTTTGAAGTGTGGTCACTGAAGTTTTAATGCAGACGGCTATACTAGTTATAATAATATGTTGCATTTAGAAGAAATCTTTAAAAGACGCATTTAACTCAAGTGACGCATTTACCTCAGTTGACCTTAATATAGTTTTTATAGAAGCACGAATTTTTCTTATACTTAACACCTTCAGGAGTGTAAAGTTTGTAGAGATTAACCATTTTTAAACGTATACACATTTAACGCACATAAATACAACAAAAAACAATATTTTTACCGTGTTTGGAACCTTGCTACGATATATCATTTGATATTTACCAGCTTTTCGGTGAAGGAAAACATCGTAGGAAACCGGACTAATCCCAATAAGGCCTAGTCTCTCTAGGTTGGAAATTCAAATGGCAGTCGCTTTCAAAAGACCAGTGCTTAGTGCTTACGCCAATTCTTGGGATTAGTTGCCAAGCGGACCCCAGGCTTCCAAGAGCCGTGGCAAAAAGCACTGGCACGTAGTTTAAAAATGGCTTATTTCTCTATCCTTTGCTGATCGCCTTAAAAAAACAATTTAAGTTCTTCGTCTGATTTTCCTTTCGCGTTGGTTAAATGTATGTAAATACCTAAGTCTGATCATATAGACTAGCTTGCCAAACGTCTTCAAGCCTTTATCTGACAAAAGCACTTTACCTATCAAAATGCTCTTTACCTGTCAAATGCTATTTACCTGTCAAATGCTATTTGCCTATTAAGACCAACACTAGCGTCTTCCGAGCGTCAGTGTCTAGTCAGCTCTATGGCTGCTGCTCGACGCAATGTTGGCGCAACTGCGCAGCGACGCCATTTTCCATAGCGCTGACTAGATGCCTACACTCAAAAGACGCTAGTGCGGGACCCTAAAAGCTCCTCGCTTTAGAGCTGCCAGTCAAAAGCTATTTCCCTATGAAAGGCACTTTGCTCTGAAAGTATCTTTGCCTGTCAAGAGCTCTTTGCCTATCAAAGGCTTTTTGCCTAAAGCTCTTTGAGACTCTTTGGCTATCAAAAGCTCTTTGCCTATCAATGGCTCTTTGCCTAAAGCTCGTTGAGGCTCTTTGGCTATCAAAGGCTCGTTGCCTATCGAAGGCTCTTTGCCTAAAGCTCTTTGGCTATCAAAAGCTCTTTGCCTATCAAAGGCTTTTTGCCTAAAGCTCTTTGGCTATCAAAAGCTCTTTGCCTATCAAAGGCTCTTTGCCTAAAGCTTGAGGCTCTTTGGCTATCAAAAGCTCTTTTCCTACCAAGCACTTAGCCTATCAAAGAGCTGATAGTCAAACTTTCTGCCAAATCAGATCAGCATCACATAAGCGTAGTCACAACCAAAACTATCAAATATCAATATTAACCTCAGACCCCGTTCTCCTGTCTCCTAGATCTTACAGAGGCCCTAATAGATGCCCTAATGGATGCCCTGGAGCCGATGGAAGGAATGGCTCTCACGAACTCTTGGGGCTGGTTGGAGACAGAGTTCCGTTTGATGTACCGGCCCGGGTTTTCTTCGTCATCGGGATTTTTTCTGGAATAGAACGGGATTTTTAGTTTTTTT
Organism: Cydia amplana; assembly: GCF_948474715.1. Lineage (NCBI taxonomy): Eukaryota > Metazoa > Arthropoda > Insecta > Lepidoptera > Tortricidae > Cydia > Cydia amplana. The sequence continues at coordinate 882,922 of NC_086095.1, read as the reverse complement.
AAAATATCCACACTAAGTGTAGGTCCATGGGGTCCCAGCGCGCATAAGTTGTTCGCAGAAATCGCTAAGCGTCTGGTTGACGTAACTGGTGACCAAAGAGCTGGCGACTACCTCGCACAACGTATCAGCATTGCGATACAGCGAGGAAATGTCGCCAGCATCCTTGGTACAATGCCTCAAGGGCCTATTTTAGATTTAAGCTAGTTTTTAATTTCTTTTAGTAATACCACTGTATATATCTTTTTTGTAAATGAATAATTTAATCAATAAAAAATAAAAAATACAGTGTAGGTATCATACAAATTCTGATATTATTTTTAATTGAATGACACAATTCGTGTGGGTAATTTTCAAGAAATGGTCAGGTAAATCACATTTTAAGTTTTGTCTCTATTCACCCCGATTGACGGTATGTAATATTGTCAAGAGCGCGTCAAGGTAATTTTGAATACCTCGCGCGCTTAGCAACTATTGCTGCTGTACCCGGGTCAACTTTTGATGTTTTATCCACAGTGACCTTTTTCTGAAATGTGTCGAATAAACCCACCTGCTGAAGCAAGGATTGTCCCAAAACTTTTGGTCTTTGCCGAAGTCCTCTCCATCCTGGAGGGTCTGAGGCATCTCCGTGTCCATGGTCTCTGGGAGGAACAGGCAGAGGAGGCCGCCGACGATGCCCAGGACACCCAGGATCAGGAGCGGAAGCTCCTGGGAGACGGTGGCCTGGGGAAATGAAAAGTGGTGTCATCAATTGTGACAGGCAATACTATAAGGCCAAGCTCCGCGTAGGGCCGAAGGCCCGGAGCGTCCCTCAGGAGTGCGCGTTTACGCGAGGCCGAAGGCCGACGTGCGAGAGTATAGTCACTTACTATAGTGCTGCAGCGGCACCAATCATGAGACAGTCATTTAAGAGAACTGTTGGAGTATTTTTTTGATCCCCGATACCTGTGAAATTTCTAGCGCTTTGCACGTTAAAAGTTTTATTGTTTAATTCATTACATTTCACAGCATAACAGTACCAAAGCACTGTTGAAGTATTAAGTAGTTCAATATAAGAAGTGAAGTATTTCAATTGTAGTTGAAAGATATTCACGGCAAAACTGCTGAGGATGGTCAGAAACTTTTTTCATAGTCATAGTTTTTTATTTGCTAGAATTAGGGATGACTTACGCTAGACCGGGTCGGGGCCGGGCCGGAGCTCCCAGCGCTTCGTTTTCTATGGAAAGCACCACGTGATCACCGATCACCCGTCATAGAAAATGACATGTCGGACATCTCGGCCCGGGCCCGGCCCGGTCTAGTGTGACTCATCCTTTAAAAGACACTTACCAGATATACAACGAAGGGAGCCACTATACTGGCGACATAGCCCATGATATGGATGAGAGCTACGCCCTGCGCCCTCACGACAGTAGGCAGTAGTTCAGCGGCGTACTGGAGGCCGATATTGTAAGAGATGTTCACGGCGAAGCGCCCGAGGATGGCTAGAGAGGCCGAGGGCCCACCTGGAAAAGAATTTTAGATCTTAGGTACCTATATTTAGATGGAGATGCTTTTATACAAAAAGTAACTAGGACGCAAATTATAAGGAGCGTACGTGAACTGTAGGGGTAGCAAAAGAGTCCAGGGGTCTTACCATTATGTCTTATTGCGATCATGTTTAGGACCTAAACTGATTTGCTAACGGACGGAGTTATGCGATTTATATAGCTCCGTCCTTTAGTAATTCAGTTTAGACCCGTTTACGTCCGAAACGTCACGCCATAAATAAACGTAAGTTTTACTCGATTAAGTCCCGTGTTAGTTTTAAAATTATGAGTCAAAATCGTGTTAGTTTAAATCAATATATATACAAGTATTGGACATAAGTATTTGTATAGTGTGTGTTTTTCATTATGTGTAGTGGGTGGTTTGAAAATGTGATGTCTACCCCAAACTTTTTCATACACTTTTCGTCGGGTAGTTGCACAAATCTCTGTTTTGACATTTTGCTGGGACATCAGTTAGCTGCCACGACCAGTGAAGCCTGTGTTGAAATGTCGGTAAAGGTAATAAAATGAATTTCGCGATAGACCCGTCTATCTATAAATGTGATATATAGTTATAATATATATATTATAGTTTTTATACTGAAACTAATACTTACCAACTGGTACAGCTGTGGCCAGTAAACTGAACACGCCACTGACCACCATGGAACCGCAGGCGAGCCATCTCCTGCCCCATCTGTAAACAAACAAGTTTAGACCCTAAAGTAGTATTAGGAAAGTGGTCTCCTCCTTTATATCATAATTTGTGGCTTCATACATATTTAATTACACAAACGGGTCTACCGCGATATAATTTCATTGTTAAATATGTGTACAGAACGCGAGAGTTTAAAGTGTTAAATTTCATACATTCCGGATCCGGATTGCAAGCCCTATCCATGTGCATAACGACCCTTTTCTGACGGACAGGTCCTTAATGAATCATAAACACATCGAGGCCTAAAGACCCCATGTTCCTGACGTAGCCGTCGAAGAGTAATAAGATAGCCATCCAGGTAATGATGAGTAGGATGAAATTATCTGAGTCTTGGGGTACTAAAGAGGTCAAGGGTGGTTCTTTTTTTGAGATTATTCTTTCAAGTGGCATATGTCATATTTGAGTTGTTGGAATTTCGATTTTATTTCAATTAATCGAATTTCAGATCAAAATGACTTAAATTGTTCGGAAACCGGTTCCTGCCACTTGAAGAGTTATGAAAGAAATTCGGACGTCTGAATTTAAGGTAAAAACAATGAAATTATATCGCGGAAGACCCGTTTGTGTAATTAAATATTATGAAAGAAGAAGCCAACATACCTGTCCAGGACAGCAGTGAGGAACGTATCAGCCGGCAACTCAGTAGCCGAGGCCACAGTGAACGTTAAGAACACATCGAGGCCTAAAGAGCCCACGTTCCTGACGTGGCCGTCGAAGACTAGCGATATAGCCATCCAGATGACGATGAGTAGTATCGCGTTGCGCCGCAGACGGGGGGTACGGAAGAGGTCGAGGACGGAGTATGTCCGGTTTTCGGCCTCGTTTTCTTTAATGGTTTTTAGAGATGATTCCTGAAAGATAAGCAGTAGGTAATTTAATTACAGTCCAGCATCACTCTAGGGCTCTAGGGGACGAGCTACGAGCGGGTGGTGAACTGGAGCGAGGCTAGTAGGGTCGCTGAAGATAGGAAGGCGTGGCGCGAGTTTGTGAAGACTCTGCGCCTCTGGGGTGCTTTAACCTCGTGCCGCCCAATGTACATTAGGATGTACACTCAGTTTCGATGGAATGTCAACCTTAGCTAAGAACAAAGTAGGTAGCATTTCATTTGTCTAGTAAAAGTTTCGAACAAATGAAATTCAATCCAATTGATAATACAACAAGATTCAAACTTCCTTGGCCATTATTTTGTATGGTAGGCGGCACGAGGATAAGACAACAATAACAGCATCAATCACTACGAGGCGATTACAGGCACAGAATAAATAATAGTACTAGGTACAGAAGGCTCACTCTCTAACAAAACGCGTCTATAGACTGATATGACGGCAAGGTGGCGCAAGCGCGAGCAGGCGTCCGTTCCGCAACGTTGCGCGGCAACTACTGTAGCTAGACACCAAAATTGGTGCGGGCCGCATGTACTTGTAGGTACTTGTAGCGACGCGACGAAATCGCGGAGTGAGCCACGCCTGTTACAGGCGGGTTACAGGCGGCCTAGCCAAGGTGACGATCGCTTGAACTTCGCCATCGAATCGCTTTGTGTCTCTCTATCACTCTTCCATATTAGTGTGACAGTGACAGTTGCGTTTCGATCGCTACGTAGCGTTAGCGATTGGCATGTTGGCTACTTGGCCAGGTGATTAAAAACTTACCGTGAAATCACTAAGAACCTTTTCCGGGATCTTCGTTTTGTTGATCCTCTCAAACTTCTTCATGATGGTCAGGGCCTTCTCGATCTTTCCTTGTGACACCAGCCATCTGAAATAAGCAGTATCATAGAGAAAAAAATACATAGAGTGCTCACTCCATACATCAGTTTTAGTATCAAAAAGACTATTAGCATCTAGCATCGAGTAGCGGAACTATCAGCACTGCTACTTGACAATAGATGTCGCCACCGACCGGAAAGTCTTATGCTGTTGAGATAAGACTTTCCGGTCGGTGCTACATCTATTGTCAAGTAGCAGTACTGATAGTTCCGCTACTCGATGCTAGATGTAGACACTGAAATTAATAGTCTGAACTGATGTATGGAGTGAGCACTCTATGTATTTTTTTCTCTATGGCAGTATTAAGAGCCCATCAACGTGCACACTAGCGCCACTGCTAAATAATCGTGATTATTTCAATTTAACGAAATATATTTTTTTTAAAAAGGGGGCCGCTAAATACTGTATATTGTAATAAAGTACCTTTTGAATACATCAAACTAGTTTCTATGTTGCTGGATTCGTCAATCTATAAACTCAAAACAAAAACGGCCGTTTTAACTTTGGACGCATAGTAGGACGTAGTCGACATCAACCGTCCAATAGCGGAATTATCAGTGCTACTCGATTGCTCAACAATTTACAACTAATATAAGTACAAGCAGGAGTATAAAATAGAGTTCAGGTTCATCCGGTTTTATAACCGGATGAACCTATTTCAATGAAAATTGTTGAGAAACTTTTCGGTCGTCGCGACATCTAATGTCGAGTAGCAGTACTGATAATTTCGCTACTTGTCACTAGATGTCGACTACGAAAAATAATAGTCGTTTTGGTAAGAACACTGATGTATGGAGTGAATACTCTATGCCTGCTTTCTTATTTCTCTATGCCTGAAATAAAAAAAATCATACTAATATTATAAATGCGAAGGTGTGTCTGTCTGTCTATTACCTCTTCACGCTTAAACCGCTGAACCGATTTAGTTGAAATTTGGTATGGAGATAGTTTGAGTCCCGGGGAAGGACATAGGGGAGCTCTTATCCCAAAAATCTCCCTTTAAGGGGGTGAAAAGGGGGGTGGAAGTTTGTATGGGGAATCGTGAAAAAGCAGATTGGGTAAAAATAAGCTACCCAAATTACTAACTCCACGCAGACGAAGTCGCGGGCAAAAGCTAGTAGGTATATATAGAGGTAATACTAGATGCTGATGATTACCTGGCACTCTCGGGCACCAGCCAGGGCGTGGCGGCGGCCATGATGAAAGGCGCACTTGTCGCCAACGCGAACGTCCTCCAGTCATCTGCCAGCAGCGCTATCCACGGCAGCAGAGACGCGGCCAACGTGAAGAATAGAGCGATGGACATGTTGGCTACGAACGTACGCCATTTTGGGCCCACGTACTCGAGAACTGGAAAAGAAGAGTAAGATTAATGTGGGGAATAGCGTCTATAAGCGAAAACCGTCTTTAAGCTTGTTCGTGGTTTTTTAAGAGGTGGGTCTCAATAGGGTATTATTATTACGCTGCACAAACTTCTTCAATGATAATATAACTTGTAGTAGGCGCATCATGCCGCCTTCGGCCATGCTATTTAGAGAGAGAAAGTTTTTCTCAAATTCAGACTTCCGAACGCACGTCACGCAACCCACGCGTGACGCTTCTGTCAAACGTCATTGTCGTTTTCATGCAGCCGACGGCCATTACGTGTCCTAAAATAAAAAGTCTTTTTGTTTATAAAAGGACAAGAAATTCCTTAAAATACGTGGAAAATAGGATAAAAAGTGACCCAATTGTAAATTGGAAGAATAAGAAGATTGGAGAAGAAGATACAAGAACGTACGCGATCAAGGCTGAATGCGACCTCTCGTCGCCATGGGCCGCTATGCGCGGACGCGGTACATATCGAGATCACGATCTTGGGCCTATTCTAGGTCTGTAATTCTATATCATCAAGATTCCTATCTCCGCCAGCGGCGTCGAGAACTAGATCTCGCTCGGTATCCACAGTAAGCCTCGCTCTCTGAATTAGCATCGAATGCCAGCATTCGAATAGTTACTTTTTTAAAACATGTAACATTCCAAAAAGGAACATAAATGGTAAGTAATAGAGTGGTAGTACCAAATGCTAATTTGTTATTTCTATTTAGTGTTGGTGATGTGGTTTTGGAGTTTTATAACTAGCCAACTCTGGTTGCTGACTGTACTTGGTGGTTGTGCTGTACACATGCATTCTGGAACGCTATTCTAGGCGTATCTGTTTCTAAATGCATAAAATGGCTGTGCTAATCATTTTGGAGTGTTAATTTAGACATCTCTGTTTGATATTCGCACTTGGCAACCTTGGCGTACTACACTAGGTGCGTTCACTGCCAGTAGCCATGGGATATTGTCACATATTCCTTGCCAACAGCACTGAGACATTGCTCATGTCCTACCTGCAAATAGGTAGTGGACCATAAGCCACCTACAAGTCTTGTTAGATAAACTTACCTACTGGGTTTTGTGGCGTGTTACACTCTAGACACAGCTCTTAACCAAATGAGTTAATCATGTGGTATGCCAATACTAGGCCGTCTCTTGATATATACTCATTTTCAAGTAGCTGAATTTAAGTAGGTACTTATTCTAATTCAAGCAAGCGAAGTACTAAGCGAGCGAGCAAATCTTGACCTTGTGGATAAAGGCACCTGAAATTCGAATATTATGGGATTAACCCTTCTAGGACTTTGCTGTTGTTTGTTCGCAGATATATAATTAAGGACATTACAAAATACTCCGCGCTGTAAATAATTATTGGTGCTCCGAGGTGAACCCAGAGAATTACGCTGCGGCTGGCGAGATGCTTGTCAGTAGGGAACAAGGCTAAGTATTGAAATTAAACAAAATCAACCTGTTCTCTAACTGTGATGATTTAGCTCTCAATACAATTGTGCACTGTAACAGAACCATAAGTGACTGCTCATTTTTGTGCGATTGTCATCATTAACAATCTTAGCTAAGGTAGCTGTTCAATAATGAATCCCAATAAATGGCATAAGATGTTTTAAAAAATCTTTTAAACATGCTGTTGACAAGTGATGTATGTGATAAGGTGTGCTAGCAAGAATAACTAATGACTTATAAATTATTGTAAGTCCTAAGAAATTTAATCTTACAGGGCTCAACTACCAATCATATTCTTACAATGTATGTTTTTGATGTTACTTATCTTTGTTTCATACAATAAAGTATTTACTACTTACTAGCAACATACAAAATAGCCTGGTCAAAAGCAGCAATAAGGAAGCGGAGCAACACTATCCTCTCTGCAGGCACAAGGTCGCTCCTAGTCCCAGCGACAGCACGGCCTGGATAAAAGCAGCAATAAGGAAGCGGAGCAACACTATCCTCTCTGCAGGCACAAGGTCGCACCTAGTCCCAGCGACAGCACCAACACAACAGCCTGTGTTCACTTAGAACAATTTTTTATAAAAGCCCTGGTTTAATTAAATTATATACCTTTTTTCATAGCAATGTCATCATACTTGCAAGGATTCTGTCCAGGACATCTCATACAAAACTCCTATCTTATCTGTGCCAGTATTTACAGGTATTCCGAAAAATGGATATTTCTGTAAAATTAACAGTCAAGTACTGGAAAAATATGTGACTTTGATATATGCTGTGTGTACAAAATAATATATGCCTATGATGTTCTTAATGTAGGTACCTACATTTCATACAGCTCAATATTTCGTTAAAATATTTTCTGTACAAAACCCTATGGGAAATAAATACAGATATATTGCTAAGACAAGTAAAATTATTGCATCTAAGCAGTTTTAATACAACAAGAAATTGGAACTGCCATAAAACTAATAACACAAATTGTTACATGGCACTAGCTCCAAGTTGTTTTTACCTGATTCTTGAATTTGGGAAACATCTGTGTTTCATATGGAAATATGAAATTTCAATTTTAATTCCTGTCATTAGACTATTATGTGATTATATATAGATATCTCTCTAGCTATATGTATCGGACCTTTCATGAAGTGTATAAGGTCTAGAGGTCACACTATATCCATTGTTGAAACTCCTTACAATAAATGTTTCTTATACTATGTATGTACCTATACAAGATATATGGAGTCATAATCAAATGGAATTAGCACCTAAATACCTCAGAAAGCTGGCTAATATCTAGATTATTTATTTACCCAATATTTTATAAACTGGTTACATTTTTATAAGTTCACTTTGTTCATATAAATGGGTTGTTTGTATAGCTATAAGTTTGGCTAAATGAATATGGCATACACATGTATGTTTAAAGAGCTAAATACTGAATTTAATATATTTTAAAGAAATATAATGCCAATAAATATCACCTAGTGTAATATAAATTGATGGCTAAATATTACGCATTTGAATTTGAAGAATGCAAGAAGAGAAAAATTGCCAAGTTTGACGCAGCTCTAAGAATTGCTTCAGAATAATCGGAGCGCGAACGGAACGTCGCTGTCACTGTCAAATCCATGGGTTGTCATTGTCAACTTATCTCTTCAGTAATATGTCGATTGTCGATCGTCTTTATGTTCAAAGACATTCCTTTCAGATTTATCAGTGTGAGATACTACTGAAAGAAGATAATACAGCTATCTCAACTAATTAAAAACCGACTAGGTGAAATGAAATACAGTATGTTTATGTCTAGGATCATTTAGCATAAGATGAGTGAGAGATGATAAACTATTCGATTTTGCTGATAAAAACCTGCCAAATATGCAAGTGAGAATCCTATAGGTATTAGAAATCAATCTGAGATTGTCATACGAGTTTCAATTCAACAGTGGTTACTCAAATGAGTACGTCTGATTGTCTGTCAAGTTAAACCAGTTTGACAGCACTGGCTTACCTCGAGTATCAAGATCTCGGAGATTTAATATAAATTAAACAATGAATATTTTGAAATGTGTTGCAACATTCTGGAACTCCTCTGATCGAGTTATTAATAGTCGTGCAGATGAAATATGTGAACGCTATACATATACTTACCCTAGTGAAGTAATTAATTAACCCAGATGTTTTTCTACATAGATGCTTTCACATTTTCATGGTTATAAAAAACATTTTATCTGTGCTTTCCTTCCATTTGAAATGAAATTCAAGGTATTAAAGTTCTAGGAAAAGCAGAAGGCACGGTCATTGTACCTACTCAGTTTTACAAAATATTTATATGTTACATATATATAATTATATGGATTTGAGCCCTAGCTTCTCAATTATAAAAACTTATTCCATTAACCGGTTTCACACCGGGTTAACAAGATTCAACATCGTCTTATCCTGGTTACCCCTGTGTTAACCGGGAAGTGTCTTCAGCCATCACTGAAGGAGCGGAGGAGAGAGGAGGAACTTCCGATTGGCGCGACCAACAGTACGGTGGAGTCCCTTGCGCCCAACACCGTCAACACTGGTGTATGTTTTTGTGGAACAATTAAGCATACTTACATTAATTATTTCATAGCAGCTGTTCGAGAAGTGCTTGCTATTTAATAGAATTATGTAATGAGGAAGCTAGGTATAGAAATATTTTTTTATAAATTGCTCTTATGCCTGTATTGCGGCATAGGCTCTCCTCAAATGATAAGGTGGAACGCTTTATGAAAAACGTTTTTTGACTACACCCACCTCAACCTTAAGTGTGAGCTTGTACCTAATCTAAATCAGTATTTAATTATTTATCAATAATTTCACCATCTAATAAAAATCTTTCATTACAAGATTAAGAAATAGTAAAAAATTACTTATTATTCTGGCTATGGTGATTGCACACAGCGCGCTAAAACCCTATCCTTGATTTTAAATTTGAGAAATGTTGCTATCTTTAACATTTTGTAGGGAAAAAACTACTTAATTTGATATTGAATGAGGTTTGTTCTCAGGCCAAAACATTACCTAGCTGTATGTTACTGATATATAAGAACGAAGAATGTTATTCATTAGTTATTATTTATTGCCGGAAAAATACCTCATCACTTCCCAAACGATTCGTAGATGAATTAAGTCGACTCTTAAAGATACTTTAAGTGGTATTGATATTTCTATTTTTCAACAAACATTCAACCTGTTATGCGTTGGTGTCATATTGATGGAAGAAAAACATTACGTTGGAGTAAGACTTCTGACGATTTTGCCCAATTTCATAATAATAGGGCCATAGTTTCATCCAATGATCTTGTTAGATCCTTAGTTATTCTTTCTTCTATCTAGTTAATAAGAGAATAAGGGTTGCTAAAAGCAGCAACACACTGTTAAGAGACAGTTAAGAGTTGCTTATAGCTATTGAATTCTCTAAAACTTTCATTTTATGCCATCTTTAGATTTTTTGATAGTCCTATACTTCATAATTAAGTTTTTTATTTGGTACTAAGTGGTACTAATAAAATACCCTTTAATAAGGAACAATGTTTTAATGTTTTAATGTTTATTTGGGCACAAACGGTACAATAATACTTACAGATATTAATATTATTCAATACATGAACCAATGAAGTTGCCACTAACTACTAACACGTATACAAAATACAATGTATACAAATGTATTATTTGTTTCAACTAGGTATCATATGATAAGCAGTTTGATGAAATGATGATCTCACTAGATCTCTAAATAATGTGTAAGAATTAAAATTATATTCATATTGGAAATAGACAGTTACTCATACCGAACTAAAACGGTAGGTATTTTAAAATGAAATCAAAAATCATTGCTTTCATTGTTCCCATACAAAGCCAAATCAAACTTTGAATACTTATCTCTAAACATCTACAAGTTATATTATCATTGAAGAAGTTTGTGCAGCGTAATAATAATTGGAAATTAAACGAACTTACCTGTAAGTGAAGTTCATTTCAATTATATTAGCTGCACAAACTTCGAAATGATAATCCCTCCCGCCCAGTACCCGCGTTATCCTGCGACAACCAGGGATTCTAATAGTGAAAAATCCCTGTCAAAGTTTTAGACAATTTTGGCTTTGCCGAGTTGGCCAAGCTGTTATATCTGTTGGCATATTCACTGCCAGTGCGAGCTACGAGCGAAGCTGATAATATGTGTTTTTCCGCTTTGTAGCGCCAAGCGCCTAAGAAAAGAGAACCCGCCTAGCGGGTCTCTGGCAGTGAAAGTGTTTTGACTTGGCTTGTTACTCTAAACTAAATGACGTTTGACAGAAGCGTCACGCGTGGGTTGCGTGACGTGCGTTCGGAAGTCTGAATTTGAGAAAAACTTTCTCTCTCTAAATAGCATGGCCGAAGGCGGCATGATGCGCCTACTACAAGTTATATTATCATTTCGAAGTTTGTGCAGCTAATATAATTGAAATGAACTTCACTTACAGGTAAGTTCGTTTAATTTCCAATTATCTGTAATTTAAAATAAATTATTTTACATCATGCATGAAATATTCAAACAAAAACGTCACTTTTGACACTGACATATCCAGTCCATATCGCTTCGTTATCTAATAGTTGACTTATCTTAAAGTCCGAATAAGGCTGCGGTCTTATCGCTGGGAGAACGCGCATTTTTGAGTTTTTATATGTTTTCCGAGCAAAGCTCAGTCTCACAGATATTAAAATCAATCAATATTTTTTGAAGTGAAAACTTCTTTAGCGGCGCTGGGCACTTTTTGGGGTGGGAAAAATGATAAAATCGAGACAGCGTAAGGCGATCACGTGACCGTAAGGGGCGTAAGTAAGGCGATCACGTGACCGTAAGCCCCCCGTAAGGTGGCCACTAATAATTTAAATGGCATTTAAATCAATAAAGAAAAACTTAATGTTTGTTGACATTTATGTTGCGGACTCCTTTTCAAGACTCTACCTATGTTCAAATAATTTGACGTTGTCATGGCAGTATGTAAATAAACATGTCAATGAAAAAGTTTGATCTTATTTGAGAATGATAATATATAATAAATAAATAGAATACCTCCGCTAAACGTATGTATCGTGTTACCGGGCGTCGGTAACATAGGTGAGTTTTCACTTCTATCGGCACTCCCGGAGTGCAACCGTTGTTGCTTGTTTATTGTGAGAACATAGTTGAATAATATTATATACCTACATAAGGTAATCTTAAACTGTAGTATAGTTTCAGACTTATCGAGGTAAATTAGCACCCTCTTGAGTAACTACCTATAAGTGATTGTGTGTACTATATGCTCTAACAATGATCAGGACTTTGTTTATATTAAATAAAAGATTGTTTAAGATGATAACAATATGTATTCCTTGACGCCATGTTCTAATTGCGTAGTGCCACAGATAATCAACTTATGACACATATGTCACATCCCCCCCTTATGTTAATTGACTGCTTATACTAATTACAAAAGCTCCGGAGCCACTAGAAGCTAACTTAAATCAAATTCACCCAAGTAGGCAGGTTTCCTTACCAACCTTCCCGTTCTTGTAACTACAGGCAATTCTAATGGCTCTGGGTTAGGTGCCGGTACATTTGGCACCAGTGGAACAGGTACATGTGCACGAGGCTGCGGTGCAGGCAGCAACGTTGCATCCTGTCTCTCCTGACTACCCCTCTCACGCACTGCCTGGCTCACATCTGAAGAGTCCAGCATATACTGATTTGTCACAATAAACTTATTTCTACTATGTCTAATATGTTTTTCATTGCGCCTAACTAAATTACCCTTGTCATTTTTAACAATGAATGATCTAGGTCCACTGGCTTTATCTATTATTTTACCAGAATACCAACACTTACTTCTATTTACATCTTGAACAATTACATCTTCCCCTCTTTGAAATGGTTTCTTAGCTTTTGAAGTTTTATTATAATTGTTCCTAGATTTTTCATTATTAATTATCATTTGTTCTTTCACATTTACACATAACTTAGGTTTTAACACTTCTTTGGAACAGGGCAAATTTGTTCTTAATAATCTGCTCATTAACAACTCTGACGGGCTGTAATCCAACTTTGCTACTGGAGTGGTTCTATAATGTAACATTGCTAAATCAAAGTTAGAACCGCTTTCATTACACTTTTTCATCAGATTTTTAACAATCCCCACAGCTTTCTCTGCCAGCCCATTTGATTGCGCATAATGTGGACTGGACTTAACTAATTCTATGCCATGTTGCTTTGCAAATTGTGTGAATTCAAAACTACCAAATGGCATATTGTCACTGACTATTTGCCTAGGGATGCCTAGTGTACTAAATATCTTAATTAACTCAACTATAACATTAGTGGTCGATTTGTTTTTCAATTTTGCAACCTCAATCCATTTTGAAAAGTAATCTACAACTACTAAAAAATCTTCACCCGCATAGTGGCCAATGTCCATACCTACTTTACTAAAAGGAAGATCAGGAATCTCATGTGATATAATTGGCTGTTTGCAGTTTGACATCCTGTACTTTTCACATGCTCTACATGCTAACACATAATCCTCTATATCTCTTGACATTCCTGGCCAGTACAGTACTTTCCTAGCTCTCTTTTTACATTTTACTACACCTGCATGCCCTGAGTGTATTATATCTAACATTTCGTTTCTTAATGCTTTAGGAACTAGGACCATATTTCCAAAGTATACAATATTATCTGTAACTATCAACTCATGTCTTAATTTGTACAACTTTTTTAATTCCACACCATAAATATTTCTATCGTTTTTTGGCCATTCTGTACTATACCACATCTTTATTTGTTGCAAATTACCATCTTTATTTGTTTCATTTTGCAATTCTTTTAATTTACTTTCTGATATTTGTAAGTCTTTGTCTAGTCCATATACTTTTTCTGTTTCCACACTATGCACTAACTCTTTAAGTGTTGGCTCTACTTGACCATTTGTTGAATTATAATGCCTAGACAAATAGTCAGCAACATACATTTGAGAACCTGGTATGTACTTAATGTCAAATTCATATTTTAAAAGTTTAAGAACCATTCTTTGCAGTCTGGCTGAAATTTTATTGATGTCTTTATTCACAATCGCCACTAAAGGCTTATGGTCTGTTTCAACAACTATTTTGCGTCCGTAGACAAATTGGTGATATTTTTCCATTGCAAGACAAACTGCAAAGAGTTCTTTTTCAATGGGAGCCCATCTTTGTTGACAATCTGTATAGCACCTAGAATAAAACGATATTGGTTTACCATTTTGAAGAAGACAAGCTCCCATGCCACTTTTTGAGCTGTCAGTTTGTAGAGTCACCAACCCGTCTTTCTTTAAAATATCCAAGGTAGGTGCTTTACTAATTTTCATTTTTATTTCTTCAAAAGCTTGACTTTGAGCTGTACCCCAATCCCACAATACATCTTTTTTTAATAGATCCCTAAGTTTTTCAGTTGTTTTGGAGTATTGTGGTATAAACTTACTTAAATAATTGCACATACCTAAAAACTTTTGTAGTTCTTTAACATTTTTTGGTTCATTCAAGTCCACAATAGCTTTTACATGTTCCGGATCAGGTTTAATTCCTGATTTTGACACTAACAACCCTACATATTTAACAAAATCACTTCTATACTGGACTTTGTTTGGATTAAATTTCACATTGAACTTCCTTGCCCTATCTATTACTTCGCTTAAAATTTTATCATGGTCTGCTAAGCTGTCCCCCGCAACAATTATGTCATCATAATACACATTTACCCCTTGTATATCACTAAATATGGCTGTATTTATTCTTTGCATTACCTCTGGAGCCGAAGAAATGCCAAACGGCATTCTCTTGAAAAAATACCTTCCGAAGGGAGTACCGAAGGTGCAGAGTTTTTGTTCGTCCTCCAAACTCACTTGAAAAAACCCATCCTTCATGTCTAGTACTGTGAAGACACTTTTACCTGCAAGTGAATTATATATTTCTTCAGGTGATGGAATTTGATAATTTTCTCGAAGAATGGCTTTATTCAACTCTTTGGGGTCTAAGCACAACCTAAGTGACTTATCTGGTTTTTCTACTATGACAAGATTGTTGCACCATGCCGTAGGTCCTTCTACTTTTTCAATGATTCCTCTACTTTCATAATTATTTAAAGTATCTTTAAGTCTTTCCTTTATAGTCTGCGGAACTCTTCTAATGGGCTTAACTACTGGCTCTGAATTCTCTTTCAGCTTTATTGAATATGTACCTATGTTGCCTAATCCAGTAAACACATCATTATTTAATTTTACAAATTTATTCTTGTCTCCTGAGACTACAGCATCTACTCTTTTTATCAAATTGAAACTAACACAATCAGGCAAGCCTAAGATCGGTTTAACAGGCATATCCACAACAGTAAATCTTACACTGCCCTTTTTTCCCCTAACAGTGCATGGTAAATTAACACATCCCACAGTTTTCATTTTTTCCTCATTATAAACAACTAACACTGTGGGTTCCCCAAGTTTACATTTGTCTAATTTTAAGCTTTCAAACAGTTCCAGTGATAAAGTACTACAGTCAGCACCAGAGTCCAGTTTGAATTTTATATCTACTCCTTCAACATTTATTACCTCATACCATTGTAACCTATCTGAGCTACTTACAGAGTCTACCACAAAGTCTTCTGAACTGCAGTCGCTGTCATTGGTAGATTCCCTGATGCCATCAACTTTGTTCTTTGTGTATCTTCGTTGTTGCTGCGGTTTTTCTTCCTTCTTCTTATATCTACACATTTCGGCATAATGGTTATAAATGTTGCACACAGCACATCTTCTCCCATACGCAGGACATTTTCTTGGCTCATGTTTCCCACCACAATAATTGCAATTGTAATGAATCGGTTTCTTTACATCTTTTCTATGACGAGAACTTTCTTTTACCATATTTACCGACTTTACTTTTTCTTCTAGCTCTTTTACATTTTTCTTGCTGTATTCAGCAGCCTTGCATAATTCCATTGCAGTGTCTAAACTCAGTTCTTTTTCTCGCAGCAATCTCTCTTTAATACTTGCTTCTCCTACACCTATCACCAGCATGTCTCTTACCATTCTATCTTCCTCTTTAAAATTGCATGTTTTGGCAGCATTTTTTAACCTCAAAACAAATCGTTCCACCGGTTCATCTGGCTCTTGTCGTAAATTATAAAATCTGTAGCTGTTCACGACGGTATTAGTTTTGTTGTTAAAATGCTCATCAAACTTTTTAAGCAACTCCGCCCATTCTAATGTAGAAGTGGTCATACCATTGTATATATCTAAAATATCTTCTCCTGCGCAGGTTAAGAAAATGGCAATTTTTTTTTCGTCTGAACCCTGTTCTAAGTCTGTGGCCTGTATGTACAAACTGAATAACTGTTTGTACTTTTTCCAAGCTTCCGCGTCTTCAATTTTATGCCCTTTAGGAGGCTGCAAGTGCAACCCCAGGGTCATGGGCGTGTCATTCTCCATTTTTATTCTACGATCCACTTAGGTTTTCTCTCACTTTTTTCACCTGACACCATGTACTATATGCTCTAACAATGATCAGGACTTTGTTTATATTAAATAAAAGATTGTTTAAGATGATAACAATATGTATTCCTTGACGCCATGTTCTAATTGCGTAGTGCCACAGATAATCAACTTATGACACATATGTCACATTGTGAGTGACTCACGTAATAATTTATAAACAGTCAAGTTAATTATTATGTAATTTATTTATTATTCGTTAGACCTTCAATTTAATAGCCCTTTAAAGACTTAATTTTACGTGACAGATTATTTCGCCTATAAATAACATTTTATTACCACAATCAGGAATATAACATTCGTAAAAAATACATGAAATATACAACTCTATTACAATCCATTTAAGTTCATTTTCAAACGCACTAATTTTCCCGATAAGGCGTTTGAGAATTCGATAGGTACAGGGTACAGTCGCCATCAGATATATCGGAGCGGCCGAGGTGCTCAAAACGATCTAAAGACGCTATCTAACGCCTTAACAATAGAGGCGTGTTTAGATATTTGTGAGCACCTTGGCCGCTCCGATATATCAGAATATAAAATTAATAAAAACATTCAAACTAAGCACATCACACAAAAACTAATATGTATTTAAAAATGTGCTATATGTATTTAAGGTTGAAAATCAAATAAAATCCAAGTCAAATTTAGTGCATTCTAAAATTCAAATATGGAACGTAAAGTAGCAAGAAACTTTGCCGTGTTACAGCATTTTTTATCATTCAATTTTGAATCCTGTCTTAATGACGTTAAAGTCGGTTTTTGCTTACGTTTATTCTGAGGATTGCGGCTTATATCTTAGATAGGTACTTACCAAGGTTGTTCGTGATTTGGAGTAACGTCGCCTTGCCCGCGATCACGAACCAGTATTAAAATCCTTCCTATTTCTAAAGAGCCTGTTTTTATATTAAAACGTGGTCGCTTATGACCTTTGGTATTCAGGTAATAGTTAAGTAAGTCAAATACGTGCGGAAAACGTAGTACCTTAAATCCTAATCCTTCTAGTTTTAACAAATTAAGTTAGATCTTAAATAAGCAACGAGCTAGAATAACTGTAGAAGTCTGACTAGAGCCCAAAAACCGGCCAAAGCAAAAAACGGCGAAAAAATTCCCGTTTCTTGTATGGGAGCCCCACTTAAATATTTCTTTTACTTTAATATTTTTTGTTATAGCGGCAACAGAAATACATCATCAGATTGGATCTGTTGCCATATATTTTGCACTAAAGGTACCAGGGCATCATGAGTTGTCAGCAGTTCTTACCCAGGATGTACATCATGGTGAAACAGTTGTCGAAAGCGAAGTACACTGAGGAAGTCCTACATTAAACAATAGATCAGACGGTCAGATTGGTTCTGTCGCCATATATTTTGCACTGAAGGTACCAGGGCATCATGAGTTGTCAGAAATGAAAATGAGTTGTCTTACCCAGAATGTACATCATGGTGAAACAGTTGTCGAAAGCGAAGCCCACAAGGAACCGGCAGATAGAAAAGGTCCAGAAGCTATGGCTGAAGGCAGTTCCGACGCCAGCCGCGAAGCCGATCAGATTGGTGCCTGAAATAAGACAAGTTACACTAAGACCTAGACTGGATGCCAGTTCAAACCATAGAGAAATATAAGTAAAGAAAGAGAGTTTTCTTAACAAAACGCGAGTTATTTCGTAGTCGACATCTAACGTCAAGTAGTGGAACTATCAGTACCGCTACTTGACACCAGATGTCACTACTGTCGCTACTGACGAAAAATGTACTACTAAAACAATTTACAACTAATATTATAAGCAGAAGGAGTTGAAAATAGACTTCAGGTTAATCCAGTTATAATATTAGCTAAAAATTGTCGAGCATTAGAGTTTTTGTTTGCCGCGACATCTATTGTCAACTAGCAGAACTGATAATGTCCGCTACTTGACGCTAGATGTCGACTACGAAATAACTCGCGTTTTGGTAAGAAAACTGATGTATGGAGTTATCTACCACTCTTTCTTTACTTAAGGCTTCGTCACACTCACACAGGCGTGTTTTCCGGGCGCGGCGTGAGCGGGGCGTGAGCGTTTTGTATGTAAAGGCGGCGCGCCTCGCTCACGCCGCGCCTGGAAACGCGCCTGATGTGTGACGAAGCCTTTAGGTACCTATATTTCTCTATGGTTCAAACAGACATTGTGACATCAAAATCATATCTGAATGATTTCTGTGCGCCTCGCTAGCGCTAATAGGTACATGTACGGACAAGTAGCAGGGACTCAAGGGACTGTCTAGGTGGATATGACTTCCTTTTTCCATTCCTCATTTATATTGAACCCCATTCTCGTAGGATTTTTGCTGATTCGTATAGTGGATTCAAAGACTTCATCCAGAGTGCTTAGGTGGGTGTAGAAACTTTTTCCCGTCCAGGGCAGGTTTGGGTGCTGGGCTCTATTGTTTCCCAAAAAGTTTTAAGTCATAATGTATTGTATGTCCGCATTTTCGTTAGTCATAATTGCGCATAGACGCATTGGTTTAGCTGTAAAGTCATGTAAACATGTTTATCAATAAAAATAAAATAAAATAAAATAATTAGTTTGGTTCAAAAACGCGTCCGTTTTCAGTATTGCCATAAAACAAACCTAACCTAACCTAACCTATCTATAGGATAACCTTACGTTTCAGTTTTATGACTAATGATAATATGACAAACAATACTTTATTTGGCAACACTTATGACATAAAACTTTATGGGAAACAAAGGGACCCCAGGTGCTGGACATGTGACATTGCTCGGGTAAATATACCTTATGGCGGTTTGCTCTTATGTACGTCGCTTAGCACCGCATTAGTATTGGAAAGTCGAGGTACCTTTACCAGTGGAAAGTCACATATTACCACAGAATAAATAATAGTACTAGGTACAGAAGACTCACTCTCTAACAAAACGCGTCTGTCACGATCAGGACAGATATGGCCGCTAGGCGGCGACAGCGCCACGCGCGGCTTATGGCTAGCCACCAAAATTGGTGTGGAACGGATGTACTTTTAGCTATCTGTAGCAAAGCGACGAAATCGCGGAGTGAGCCACGCATGATATTACCATGTGCTTTGCTGCAATAGTGAGACTACTAAGTGTTTTGCTAATAGTGAGACTACTAAGTGCTTTGCTAATAGTGAGACTACTAAGTTGCCGGGGTTAATACTTACCTACTAAAGCTGGTATTCTTCCATATTTGTCTGCGATCCAGCCAAACAGTAGTCCCCCCACTATGGCTCCGCAGAAGAAGATGGCCTGAGACGTCGCCACTAGGTTGTCCTTCTCGCACACCCAGTCCAGCTGTAACAAGTATAATAATAGGTGGATCGACTTTATAATTCAAATTTCAGAGGACTATACACTAGTCTCATCGTCCAGCGTCGTCCAGTGTCCACTGACCTGACTAGCAATACTTAGTGTCATACGGCACTGTATTTTTAAAATAATTGACTGTGTTTAAAAAAAAATATTTTACACCGTGCATGAAATAAAGCACCAGAAAATTAGGTAATAGAGAAACGTAGATAACAGTTATTTTTATTATTATATAATTATAGGCGAGCAGCTATTGAGCTGATGAGCCTATGTCACACAGTGTCCAGTGATATATAGTTCAAAGTTTGTATAGTCATATCACTTCACTAGTAATCATATCACTCCACTAGTAGTTTTAGACACCATTCCTATTTTTTTCCCCGTATAAAACTATGTATAAAGAGTCGGCAATTTGATTGTGACGTCACATGCTAATAGTGTTTCATATACATTTCATAGTACCAAAATAGTTTTACAGTTCGAAAAAAGAAACTGATTTCAAATATGATGTCACATACCCTATAGTGCAGTGGTTCCTAACCTTTTCAGTCCGGTCACCCCTATGACTAACTAGGGAACCTGATTTTACCCCTCCTCCCAATGGTAATAAAAAAATTAAACGTGTACGTTTGTTGTATTGTTATATTAGGTTAGCTTATTACCCCCGTAAAATACCAGTTTTACCCCCACAGGGGTAATTACCTCCAGGTTAGGAACCACTGCTATAGTGTCATACGGCACGTCGCTCCTGTTGTACTCCCACTTGTTACACGAGACTATAGGCTCGTCGTCCAGCGTCGTCCAGTGTTCATGTTCACTCACCTGACTAGCAATAGTGTCATACGGCACGTCGCTCCGGTTATACTCCCACTTGGTACACTCTATAGGCCACTTGTCGTCCAGCCTCGTCCAGTTCGTCCACTCACCTGACTAGCAATAGTGTCATACGGCACGTCGCTCCTGTTGTACTCCCATTTGGTACACGGGACTATAGGCCACTCGTCGTCGGGCGTTGTCCGGCCCTGGGCCAGCGCCTTCGTCCAGTTGGTCGAGTACATGCGGCACCGGTCGTGGGAGAAGGGGCCGTCGGCTGTGGGGGGGATGGCGAGGGCTCGTCTGAAAGGATTAAGAATTATTTAGAGATTAGTCTAATAAATTTTTAGTCCAAAATGTCCGTCATTCATTGGCGTTCATTTTAAGTGTCACAGATATCTAACCTGTAAAAACCGGACAAGTGCGAGTCGGACTCGCCCACCGAGGGTTCCGTACTTTTTAGTATTTATACGGCAACAGTAATACATCATAATTTATGAAAATTACAACTGTCTATTAGCTATCACGGTTCATGAGATACATCCTGGTGACAGATAGACAGACGGACAGAGGAGTCTTAGTAATATTATATTATAGGACATTAAGAGTAATAGAGTCCCGTATTTTACCCTTTGGGTACGGAACCCTAAAAAGGTATTGCAATAAACGTGGAACTTAGCATCTTCCTCGCGATGTCCCGGCATTTTGCCACGGCTCATGGGAGCCTGGGGTCCGCTTGGCAACTAATGCCAAGAATTGGCGTAGGCACTAGTTTTAGCAAACGGCGTAGGCAAACGTGGAATTTAGCAATTTTTGAAAATTATCTTTGCTAGTAGTACAAAATATAGGAACTGTCAATATAAATCAAACAAAAATAAGTTTTAAATAATGCATTATTTGGCCACCGGTCGTATTTCTGTTTAAGTATCGATAATAACACATTCAGAATATTGGCTTTGTGAATTCAGATTGCACAGATAATGATTATAATTGTTTTTATAACCAAAAACAGCTTAATTCCTTTCACGGCCGAGAGTTAAGTGAAACAATTGACGCAATGATGTTATTGACAATTTAAGTATTTTAAGTAGGAAATTAAAGTTTTAATATTGGAAGGCAAAATAACAATACCGGCCCGTCGTTATGAAGTTCGCGTAGACTAGTAACTTTAGACTCCGCAATCATTTTCCTCTCTGAATATTGAGATTATAGAAAATATTTTTACATATTTTTTATGTACCTATGCTAACAATAGTTATGCCCCTTTGTTTGACTTGTTTCGTTATTTTATTTTTATTTTTTTCTCTTTGTTCTTATTATTATTTCTTCTAGTTCTTAGGCAATTTAATGCAACATCTATTTATCTATACAACAAAGCTAACCGAACAAATAGTATTTACAATAAAACTTATAACGAGTGTAAAAAACAGACTACAATATGGTTAAAAAGTAAAACATACGAAGAAACAGAATCAATTATACCCTGACCTTTATCGTACCGGATCTGAGATCCGCATGGCTCATTTCAACCATACACATCAATAACACACACACACACACTTACTATTCTATGTAAATAGATCTTTACCCCTTTTATCTGAAATGTAAACAGTATTTTACTATGTAAGAAACTCTCCTACTTTAAATACTTAGTTATAATTTTAATATTGTAAAACATATTTTTACCATTATAACCTTTGTATGAAAGAGCGAATACCTCCTAACACAAGTGTCAAACTTAAAAGGAGGATTCGACACCTAAAAACTGGTTAAAAATAAACGAATTTTGAATTTTGAATTTTTATTATAAGAATTAGAAGCAAGAAACAAATTCCATTCAAATATTTAAATGCTCCTAACTCTTATCTCGACGACTGGTCTGGCCTGGGTATGTAGTGACCCTGTCTGTGAAGCCAATGGGCCTGGGTTCGAAACCCAGTATTTTTTGTGGTGAACACAAATATTTCTTCCTGAGTCATGCGTGTTTTCTAGGGGTCCCGTTGTTTCCCATAAAGTTTTAAGTCATAATGTATTGTTTGTCATATTATCATTTGTCATAAAAGTGAAACCGTTAATATTTCAGGATTTTCGTTAGGTTATCCTATAGATAGGTTAGGTTAGGTTTGTTTTATGGCAATCCTGAAAAGTGATGTGTTTCTGAACCAAATGAATTATGACTAACGAAAATGCGGGCAAACAATACATTATGGTTTAAAACTATTTGGGGAAAAATAGAGACCCGTGTTTTCTATGTATATAAGTGTATATGTATATCGTCGCCTAGCACCCATAGCTTTGCTTAGTTTGAGGCTTTTGATCTGGGTAAGATTTTCCTCTCATATTTATTTATTTATTTATGTGTTGTGAACGTTACACTCTCCATTCTACGAAGTATGGAGATACGTTTATGACTTTATCCGATGATGCGGCATCTTATACTCCAGTGATCTGTGGTAATTCGTGCAAAACTTGTTGAAAACGCTTTAAGAGTGCCGAAGGCCGACTAGCTCCAAGGTTCGTCCGGGGAACGTCTACGGTCTACGCCATACAACTTTCCATATTATGGTAATTAAAAATAAGTGTGGGAACGCCCCTGCCAGGCCCCTATTTCACCACTGCGACAGGTGCGACAATTCGACAAATGTCACTGTTGCTGACGTCACAGGCATCCATGGGCTACGGTTACCGCTTACCATCGGGCGGGCCGTATTCCTGTTTGCCACCATCATTGTATTATTTAAAAAAACTTTATTACATCGGCAAAAAACAGGTATTTCTCTTTCGAAGTTTATGATGATGATAATGACAATTGTCACACGATTTAATAGAATTTTTGGTCATTCTTGACAGGAAATGAGTTCTGTGTCGGAATTTCGTGACAATTGTCGTGTTTCTTGTGACACTTGTCATTAGCTTCGCAAAATAAGTACCCATTTATTGGCGATATAATGGAGTTTTTTTTTTAAATAATATGTTGGTGGCAAACAAGCACACCGCCCGTCCGATGGTAAGCGGCTACGGTGTCAATGGAGGCCTGTGACGTCAGTAACAGTGATGTCGACAATGTCGCACCTGTCACCGTGGTGAAATAGGGGCGTCACCCCCGGAGATATAGGGCCCCTAGGCACTTTGTATGGTACTTATAATTTAGAGGGGGCGACTGGCCTGGTCAGACCTTGTGGGCCTTGGCGGGAATCCAGCCCAGTGTCTAGTGATGAGGGAGTGTTAAGAATGACTTACGTTAGACCGGGCCGTGTCCGGGCCGGAGCTTCCGGCGCTTACTTTTCTATGACACATGACAGGTAATCGTGATACTTTCCATAGAAAAAGAAGCTCCGGAAGTTCCGGCCCAAACACGGCCCGGTCTAACGTGATTAATGCTTTACTCAAAATTAGACTTAAAACTTATTCTAGCAAAAACGAGGGATTGACGAAATAAATCTCCGACAAACCTGTTATCGAAAGCTAAGCAAGTCTAAGATAAATATAGAAAAGTAAATTATAATAAGTTATAACTCACTTAAGTGTTACAATAACACAAATTAAATGCAAATCGACATATTATAATTCCCCTATTTATAGTGCCTAACTATAAAAACGAAAACTATTGTAAATAAAAAAGTTCTAGAACTACTCATATTATGCGGTGTCTTATATGCAAATGATCTGTAGTAATTGGTGCAAAACTTGACAACGCTTTGAGAGCGCCGCGAAGGCCGACTAGGTCCAGTCGCCATCAGATACACCGGAGCGGCCGAGGTGCTCAAAAATATCTGAACACGCACTCTAGCGCCTTGACAATAGAGTCGTGTTCAGATATTTGTGAGCGCCTCGGCCGCCCCGATGTATCTGACTGCGACTCTCCAAGGTTCGTCCGAACGCCTACGCCATTCAACTTTCCATGATATGGCAATGGAAATATGACAGGACGAAATTATTATTAATTTTAAGTGTTATTGATAAAGTAGTACATCACCTCGGCCGATTTCGTTTTGGGGGCAAGTCAATTTCCGTGGTATTTTTTGTAATTTTTTTGGACTTACTTTATATATTTGGATCTATTTATTATTTAGAGAATATGAGAACATTTATTGCAAAAACTTAAATATAAATACAAACTAAAAATATAAAAAATAAATACTTACTAAAACCCGCCCCGGGCTGTCCCTGACGCAAAGGTGCCCATCACGCTCGCTGCGTTGCCGCGTTGTATCGCGATGGACAGCCTTTGCATCAGGAAGAACCCGGAGCGGGGGTCAAGGCCCCTTTCACTCAGGCGACGACCCAGCTCGCGGAGGAAGGTCTTACCCTCCGCGCACCAGCAACCTGAGGTCTCCACGGCGAGGGGAACGAACAGATACCCGCTCAGCGCCGAGTATTTATCTTTTTTAAGGGACGCCGCGTGCTCAGCAGCCGCTCCTGCAGACCGCATTGTGCGGCTAATATGCGAGGCGGCAAAAGTGCTGACGCACGTGGCGTCCCATAGCAAGCACTTACCCTTTTCCCACGGCACCAGGGTCAAGCCGTCAGGCCTTTTGCCGTCCGAACGGCTGAGGCCTGGCGGCTCAAGCATGCAGGGGATATTAGCTGCCACTAAGGCTCTCCTAACGATGTCGTTAAGAGCATGGTGCCGTGGGAACCTCCCAGCGCAACGACAGCAGCTCAAGGCATGGTGGCCGTTGCTCTCCACAGAGGAGCCGCAGATGCATTGGTGGGGTTGGCATACATCACAACCTAGGCGGAGAGCAACGGCCACACGCAACGAACCGTTGTCTAGTAAGGTGCCTAGGTTTGGGGAGGGAAGAGCGTGTAGCCAAGCTCCAGATTCAGGCCTGGAGGCAGCGATTAGCCTGGCTCTGTCAGAACCAGCAGCGGTATGAATAAGACTATCGAGTAGCCCCTTTACCACGACGTCGTCCCACAAACGCTGGCGGTAAGGTTTTTCGGGTACCGGCGCATCAGAGTTAAGAGCCTTCCAAGTCGACAGAGCATCAGCGGCATAGGGTATTGTGACCTTGACACCATCTAAAGATAACATATTAGTGACAAGGTCCACAACCCCAGCCGCCGACGCAAGAAAAGCCGGAAGGCTCACATCTCGTGAGCGCCGGATACCCAGTCCGCCGTTTCGTATAGGTAAAGAGGCCTGGTCCCACTGGTCCGAGTTGAGGGATACATTTAAAAGACACTCAGCAGATTCTTTGAGTGCCAGGTCGAAGGAGTCCATGTGTGTGGGGTGTAGCCAAGTAGGCGCTGTGCGTAAGAAGTAGGTGATCTTGGGAACGGCAAAGCAGGATCTTAGCAACGTCAGAGCTACATGTGCCGAGAGGTTTCTAAGCCTTTCTCTTGCTAACAAGAGAAGTTGTTCTCGTGTCTCAAAAGCTCCAGGAACAGCATCGGAAAATATAGGGGAACCCAAGAGGTGAAAGTTTTGGCTGGATAGTTCTTTGAGACCAGGTAGTAGGGTACTAAATGAAGGTAATGAGGAAAGAGAATTAGCGCTGCAGGGGAAGAATTCACATTTGTTGGTATTGACTTCGAGTCCCAGATTACGAAGCAGTGGGAGGAGTGTGACCAAGTCTTGGTATACTTCTTCGGGCTTACCACCGAGAGTGCCATCATCTAGATACCAAACGTTTAGCGGAGATTGAGGACCGGATATTGCTTTTTGGATGGCGAGGCTAAAGATCAGGGGGCCAAGTGGATCCCCCTGCTGAGCCCCCACCTGAGACTGGATGAGGGACTCATTGAAGAAAAGTTTGGACGGAGATGAGTAAACTTGGTGAAGAAAAGGGTACAGTATTGGTATTTTCTCTCTAACTTCGGATAAAAGTACATCCCGCTCTACAGAATTAAACGCATTTTTTAAATCTATCTTAATGATAACGGAGTCTGCGTTTTTAGGGTCGAGAACGAATGCTCGAGTGGCGTGAATAGCAGCCTCACAGCCAAGTTTCGTGCCAAAACCTAATTGGTAAGGCTGTAAGTAAGACGCCATTTCGTCACGCACAGCTCGACAACCTAACTTAGCAGTTAGGCGGCGGAATACACTGCCAACAGCGATAGGCCTTAAGCCACCATCTTTTTTTGATAGCGCGCACAGCGACGCACCGTAAATATATGGAGAAACTGCTGGATTTAGCTGACCACTGAGTAGGAAATTGCAGAGTTTGGTTAAATATTCAAGCAACCGAGGCCCGTATTTAGAGAATAGGGTATTTGACTGTGTACAAAATAAATTTTAGGTACACCATGCATGAAATAAAGCACCAGATAATTATTAGAAAAAGACAGATGGAAGTTATTTTTAAACACAAGTTCTATTTAATAAATCGGATAAAAATATAAATAAAAAGTAGGCGAGTTGACCGTTACGTCACGATGTAAATGATGTACCTAATGTTTCGACAGTTCTAAAAAAGAAGCTGATTTGACTAGTAAGAAAATACCCTATTGGTTTCAGTTCAAAAATCATGCTGATTGGTGGACGTTGAAATAGTTATTTGTTTTACAAGAGAGCAAAGTTGTTGTTTAACCGCTCGAGAGAAAGTCTAAAGGATTCATAATTTTTAAAAGTTGCTGAAGTTGTTTAGTTTAATTTATTGCTCCTGTTACAGGAAGCACCCTGTATTGGCAAACTCGCACTCGCTCCCTTTTTTTCGTGGTAATATTGATACCCGAGTAAGCGAAAGATTCTAAAATTGAACGATGAGCGTAGCGAGTGGTTCGAAAAATGGAATCTTAAGCGTTGCGAGGCTTTCAAAGCACAAGGGTTAAACAAAATTTGATCCGAGTGAAACACAAAAATTTTCACCACACCAACCCGAAGAAAATATTAACTGTAGCAAACAAAATCAAACCAAATCTAATCCGAATGAATGTTATTAAATATTGATTTAAAAGTCAATTCTACCAGCAAACATAAGAAAACAACTCAAAATTTGCATTTGATTACTTTGCCTCACATGTGAATAAAATGCAACTTTGCTATCAGTTTTTGAACATTCAAGAGAGCCTTTACCAGTTGGTGTGGTGAAAAGTAAATTTCCACAGTAAACAGAACTATATGTAATTTTTGGAGTAGTTGTAATTATTAAGGTCAATCAAGAAAAGGAGAATTTCTAATTCTGTAACCAAGTTATATTATTAACTAGCGACCCACCCCGGCTTCGCACGGGTTAAAAAAATTATAAATAAACCTTCCCCTTGAATCACTCTATCTATTAAAAAATCCGTTGCGTAGTTTTAAAGATCTAAGCATACATACAGACTGACAGAGAGCGGGACGCGACTTTGTTTTATACTATGTAGTGATTTAGATACTTTTAAGTTATTTATTATGGACTGTATATACAGTATAATACCATTAAGGAAATTTTCTGAATAAAGTATAAAAAACGTACTAGTGCTCGACACGCTAATGCCCAATAGATGGCACCCTGCTGTCACCTCTATTGACAATGACTTAAGTTTCAAGATGACATGTACTGGTTCCGCGTCGAGCACCAGTGGGCGTTTTTTTTTTAAAGTTGTCCCCTATTTTTTTTTCAAATTTGGGTTTTTTTATGTTACATATTTCTACTCAGAATCACGAGCTCTTTCTATCCTAATACGAGAAAAAAAGTGTCCTAAGGTTTTTATTTCCATTCCGTCACCATTTTTCATAGACTTTGGCGGTCGCGGAATGGAAAGATCGAAAAATGTATGGAAATTTTGGGACACTTTTTTTCTCCTATTAGGATAGAAAGAGCTCGTGATTCTGAGTAGAAATAACATAAAAAATCCCAAATTTGGTAAAAAAGTGTAGGGGACAACTTAAAAAATAAAATAAAATAAATAAAAAATAATTAAAAAATTAAAAATAAACAAAAATAAAACCAAAATAAAATAACTTAATATAATATCTTTTTAAAAAAAAGGGAACCGCCTTCAAAAAACCAACCCACTGAAAAGTACAAAATAATTTTTATATGGCACCCCTTTACGTGTCCAGTCCCTATCCCACGGCGTAAAGCAAATTTTTGCCAAAAAGTAATTAATACCTAATAATAAGAAAATTAATAATCATCCGGGTAATTACTTAGTTTTTGAAGTCGGTGCCAAACCAAAATTTTTGAGAACCGATATTTTATACAACGAAGAACGCTGCACTTACTTGCATTATAAATACATACTTAGTTTACTCATTAATTTAGTTCTTGTAGGTTAAGTACTACGTACTCGTATTGTTTTTCTGATTGGTAGTAAAGACTGTTTTTGTTGGTTTGGCACCGCCTTCAAAAACTAAGTAATTACCCGGATGATTATTAATTTTCTTATTATTAGGTATTAATTACTTTTTGGCAAAAAATTGCTTTACGCCGTGGGATAGGGACTGGACACGTAAAGGGGTGCCATATAAAAATTATTTTGTACTTTTCAGTGGGTTGGTTTTTTGAAGGCGGTTCCCTTTTTTTTAAAAAGATATTATATTAAGTTATTTTATTTTGGTTTTATTTTTGTTTATTTTTAATTTTTTAATTATTTTTTATTTATTTTATTTTATTTTTCACTTTTTAGTGATAGGTAGGTACTTCATTTATTTTAGGTTTTGGGCTAAAATACTAGTTTGTTCGGCTCTCTATTTAGTCTACTAATGTTGGTGATGGCCTAACTCGATGATAATCGCGACATTCGCGACACACATAATATGACGTTTTGGTGCTAAACGATTTTTGTATGTATATTGCTCCCACTCCCATTCCCAGTCCCAGTCCGAGTCCGACTCCCACTCCCACTATTTTATCTAAATCGGTTTTAGCAACATAAATTTGTTGGTAGGTATACCGAATACCGATAGCATGGCCACCTACCGGGTCCAATTGGTTTTTAGGGTTCCGTAGCCAAATGGCAAAAAACGGAACCCTTATAGATTCGTCATGTCTGTCTGTCTGTCTGTCTGTCTGTCCGTCTGTCTGTCCGTCCGTATGTCACAGCCACTTTTCTCCGAAACTATAAGAACTATACTGTTGAAACTTGGTAAGTAGATGTATTCTGTAAACCGCATTAAGATTTTTATACAAAAATAGAAAAAAAACAATAATTTTTTTGGGTTCCCCATACTTCGAACTGAAACTCAAAAATTTTTTTTTTCATCAAACCCATACGTGTGGGGTATCTATGGATAGGTCTTCAAAAATGATGTTGAGGTTTCTAATATCATTTTTTTCTAAACTGAATAGTTTGCGCGAGAGACACTTCCAAAGTGGTAAAATGTGTGTCCCCCCCCTGTAACTTCTAAAATAAGAGAATGATAAAACTAAAAAAAATATATGATGTACATTACCATGTAAACTTCCACGGAAAATTGGTTTGAACGAGATCTAGTAAGTAGTTTTTTTTTTATACGCCATAAATCGCCTAAATACGGAACCCTTCATGGGCGAGTCCGACTCGCACTTGGCCGCTTTTTTCAAACCATCCATGTACTGTACACTAAAACCTTCTCCAGAATGTAACAAACACTTTTCTGAAAACCGCATCCAAATCGGTTCAGCCAAACGCGAGATAATCACGAACAAACATAGACACATACATACGTACATACATACGGGTCAAACTGAGAACGTCCTTTTTTTAAAGGCAGTTAGAAAAAAGTTCATCGACCCACCTAGTGGACCTCTGCAATATAGGCAAACGACGACAAGTCGGTTAACCAAAACAAAGTGTGCCTATCTTGCACCAAACCTAAGTTCCACTAGGTACAGCAAGGGTTTAGCATCAGCTCTATCTTGGGTACTGCTCTCCCAAGTGCTCATCAAGATGTGACAGATTACCAAAATAGCGTGGGCCTATGTTGCACCAAACCTGAGTTCCACTAGGTACAGCAAGGGTTCAGCATCAGCTCCATCTTGGGTACTGCTCTCCCAAGTGCTCATCAAGATGTGACGGATAGCCAAAATAGTGTTGGCCTATGTTGCACCAAACCTGAGTTCCACTAGGTACAGCCAGGGTTCAGCATCAGCTCTATCTTGGATACTGCTCTCCCAAGTGCTCATCAAGATGAGACGGATGACCAAAACAGCGTGGGCCTATGTTGCACCAAACCTGAGTTCCACTAGGTACATCCCGAGTTCCACTAGGTACATCCAGGGTTCAGCATCAGCCCTATCTTGGGTACTGCTCTCCCAAGTGCTCATCAAGGCGTGTCGGATGACCAAAACAGCGTGAGCCTATGTTGCACCAAACCTAAGTTCCACTAGGTACAGCCAGGGTTCAGCATCAGCTCAGATCTATGTATACTAAAACCTTCTCCAGAATGTAAGAAACACTTTTCTGAAAACCGCATCAAAATCGGTTCAGCCAAACGCGAGATAATCGCGAACAAATATACATACATACATACATACGGGTCAAACTGAGAACCTCCTTTTTTTTTGAAGGCGGTTAAAAACGCCCCAGTACGGCTACCATATATCAGTTTGGCACTGACATAAACGCCGTCGAGAACGTAATTTACTTTCTATACATCTCGCTCGTACTCGCATATTAGTGCAAACGAGATGTATGGAATAGTAGTTTAGGTGACTGCTACATAATGAGAGGCATTAAAATACGAGTGTGGGTTTAAGAAACGAACGTTAGTGAGTTTCTTAATAGGATCACATGAGTGTTACGTTCTAGATAGCGTAAATGTCAGTTTTGACACTGTCAGTAACTCATGGTACGGGCTCAGTACGTTTACCTTATATTTCTAATTCTGTAACTGTTATATTATTAGTTCACTAGCAAAAAATACGAATAGAACCATAACCACCTGCAGTGCGAATCACTTCCTTCCGTACAAATTAGCCGGTCTATTAGATTCGGCCTCGCTCTGCCGACCTTTGGCTAACTGAGAAATGTTTCAATTTAGTATCGAACATGTGGTAGAATCGTGTTCTATCATAATCGATATTAAATTTGGCTAGTGGGCAAAATCTCACGCGCCACATGCTCACTAATGACAAGTGAGAATTGTATAAAAAAAATAACTATGACAAGTGAGAATTGTATAAAAAAAAATAACTATGACAATTGAGAATTGTTAAAAAAAAAGAATTTATAATTTAATTTATTTAAAGTATATGTAACCACCTATTTTAATTGTATAATATAATATATGTGAATCTTTACAATATAAATTATTTACGTATACTTCATCAATTGATATATGTGATGTTTGAATTAATAATTATTTAAGTTATATGTTAATTTATCGTTTTTTGCCAAATGCGGCCCGCGACGCGTTCCAATCCGGCCCACCGACACCCAAAAAAGCGTCCGGCCCGCCAGCCAAGCTCCAGGGGTTGGGAAAAACATGGTGAGTTAACCGGACTAATTCTAATAAGGCCTAGTTTACCCTCAGATGGCAGTCGCTTTCGTAAAAACTAGTGCCTACGCCAATTCTTGGTATTAGTTGCCAAGCGTAGCTACTATGAGCCGTGGCAAAATGCCGGAACAATGCGATGAAGATGATTGATTATGAAAGAGGTTTCCAAATAGATTAGATAACAAAAGAACTACGTGAGCGATTGTGAACTTTTTTTCCACTTTTGTGTTATTTCTATTCAGAATCACGAGCTATTTCGATCCTAATGGGATAAAAAATGACGCAAAGTTTTTTTCCTATTGTGTTACCATTTCCCCATATACTTTATATAGCGGTAACAAAAAGGAAAGTTTGAAAAATTGATGGAAATTTTAGGACTCTTTTTTAGGGTTCCGTACCCAAAGGGTAAAAACGGGACCCTATTACTAAGACTCCGCTGTCCGTCCGTCCGTCCGTACGTCCGTCCGTCTGTCACCAGGCTGTATCTCACGAACCGTGATAGCTAGACAGTTGAAATTTTCACAGATGATGTATTTCGGTTGCCGCTATAACAACAAATACTAAAAACAGAATAAATATTTAAGTGGGGTAATATTTAATATCCCATACAACAAACGTGATTTTTGACCGAAGTTAAGCAACGTCGGGCGGGGTCAGTACTTGGATGGGTGACCGTTTTTTTGCTTGTTTTTTTTGTTGATGGTGCGGAACCCTCCGTGCGCGAGTCCGACTCGCACTTGGCCGGTTTTTTCTGTTTTAAGGATGAAAAGGGCTCGCGTACCTAAAAACCGTACCCGTACCGTACCCGTACACAAAAGTGGCAAAAAAGGCACCTCACTTTAATTAAATAATGTTTACTTCAAGGATGACTCATATTAGTTATTATGATTTAAAAATAGCTTGCTATAGATATCGATAACATTTGTGTCGAAATATATTATACCTTAAAATGGGGTGAGTAGGGATTACGAGGTCAGTTGGGTTATGAAAGGGGAGAGAAAGGATGACAGAGGGGTGAGTTGGTTTTTACAGGCTACGTAAATTATTATATTCTAATAACAAATCAAGCTATTATAATGTTCATAATCCCAAAGAGTCGATCCAACAAATTTCAAAACGCACCTTAGTAGGAAATCTTTAAAGTTATGAAATGGAACTACATTATAAAAAAAACTAAAATACAAACGACCGGAACATTTATTATGTATGAAAATCAGTGTGCCACATGTAAAAATAAAGTTTTATCGAGGTTTGAATGTCAGGTTTGTCCCTACTCACCCCATTTTACGGTACTTAATAAATTAATTACTAGCACTACTGGTACGTTGTTGTCCCCAAAAACCGGTTCATGGACTCTTGGTAAAGTAATCGGGGGTGGCAGATACTTTTTCACCACACCAACTGGTAAAGGCTCTCTTGGATGTTCAAAAACTGAATAGCAAAGTTGCATTTTATTCACATGTGAGGCAAAGTAATTAAATGCAAATTTTGAGTTGTTTTCTTTCATGTTTGCTGGTAGAATTGACTCTTAAATAATTATTTTGAATGATAAATATTGAATAGCATTCATTTGGGTTTGATTTGGCTTGATTTTGTTTGATATCTTACAGTTTAATATTTTCTTCGGGTTGGTGTGGAGAAAAATTATGTGTTTCACTCGGGGAAAAATTTTGTTTAACCCTCGTGCTTTGAAACTCTCGCAACGCTTAGGATTCCATTTTTCGATTTTGGAATCTTTCGCTTGCTCGGGTATCAATATTAACACGAGCGGTTAAATAACAACTTTGATCCCTTGTAAAACAAATAACTAATTGGCGCGTTTTTTCATCCGCTACCTACTTAAAATGCTCACTGTACGTATACTACGTACGTACACTGTTAATGTCCGCTACTTGACGCTAGATGTCGACTACGTTTTGGAAAGAAAACTGATGTATGGAGTTACCGCTCTTTATTTTCTTATATTTCTCTATAGTGCTACTACTACATTCAATTAATAACTATAGATTAAATCTAATAAAATAAGCCCTTGAGGCTTCCAAGGGGATAGGATGCTGGCGGCATTTCCTCGCTGTATCGCAATGCTGAGGGGCTACCGCAAAAACCGAGTTTCGCAAATTGCGGGCACTTTTCTCTGTCACTCTAATTACGCCTTCATTGGAGTAAAAGAGAAAGATCTCCGCAATTTGCGAAATTCGGTTTTCGCGGTAGCCCCTCTGATACGATGTGCGAGGAAGCCGCCAGCTCTTCGGTCACGTTACGTCAACCAGACGCTTCGCGATTTCTGCAAACAACTTGTGCGCGCTGGGACCTTTAATCAGATTGGCGAAAAATTCAAAAATTGTTCCCGTCTGGACTGGCCTTACAACTAAAATTGGCGTAGGTCCGGACTTCCGTAAGTCTAAGAATTAGCTGGCCGATTAGCCACGGCCTCGCGCCGAACCGACGACCTCTGTCTGAGGCCGACGGCGTCTGCTAAACTTAGCGAACGGGCCATTTTAGGGGCTACCAGGAGTTGAATGAATCCTTTTTTTTTTTTAAACATTGTCTAAAAAACACTTTTTTCGTATCTAGTTTGCTGTGAAGGATCTTAGATATACGAAATCTACATATTTGGGTTCGTCTTTGACGTCTCGAAGAACGTGTCGAGGATTTTAATTTTAAACCAACTATGAATAAATATGGTCATTGGTGGGGTCTGTTGTTGTGTGCTTTACTTGTGTTACAATTAATGTTAATTGTTATGAACTTTGACGTAAATATGGGATACTATATTGCTTACCTATAGCCGTTGCTGTTAATATGATAAGCTACAAAAAACATTAGAAAACTAAGGGATTCAGATCGAAGGTCATTAGCGTGGGAGATCCCCTTAAAGTTGTCCCCTACACTTTTTCTAA
Organism: Cydia amplana; assembly: GCF_948474715.1. Taxonomy (NCBI): domain Eukaryota; kingdom Metazoa; phylum Arthropoda; class Insecta; order Lepidoptera; family Tortricidae; genus Cydia; species Cydia amplana. The sequence goes on along the minus strand of NC_086095.1, from coordinate 848,130 downwards.
TTTGTAAATTTCTATGTTATTTCTACTCAGAATCACGAGCTCTTTCTATCCTAATAGGAGAAAAAAAGTGTTCCAAGGTTTTTTTCCCATTCCGTTACCATTTTTCATAGACTTTGTATGGCGGTCACGCGGAATGGAGATACAAAAAATGTATGGAAATTTTGGGACACGTTTTTTCTCCTATTAGGATCAAAAGAGCTTATGATTCTGAGTAAAAATAACATAAAAAAATCCCAATTTTGAAAAAAAGTGTAGGAGACAAATTTTAAATAAAATGGCCCAAATCTCAGGTTAATCACATTTTTTTACACTTAAGGATGTGACTTTTTGACTCACGTTAGACCGGGCCGTGTCCGGGCCGAAGCTTTCTGAGCTTCGTTTTCTATGGAATCACGTGATCACCTGTCATCTGTCATAGAAAAGTAACCGCCAGAAGCTCCGGCCCGGACACGGCCGGGTGTAACGTGAGTCATCCTTTACGGTCCAGATAAAAAATACACGATCACTCGTCGCCTTTAAAGGCCTAAAAATTCAAGACAAAAATACACAAAAATATTTTCATTTGTCATGCTCGGAATGAGGGTCGTTGTTATTCTAAAAGGTGTGCAGAAAATGATGCGTTGCTGCACTAGAGCATTTTATTTACGGTCCAAGTACGTCTTTCTTTTGTACGATTAAGCAATTGCAATTTGGGTTTAAACCGATTTGTTATAGAAGAACGTGGATATACCTAGTCTCAATATATGTACCACAGTACTTTTATCAATTCGATCCCTACAGACAGTTATAAAAAGTGAACTATTCTAATTACATCCCTGGGGACATTATAAACCGTACCTATTCTACGGGGCTATTATGTGTAATGTAATGTAATTTGTTATAGGTATTTATAATTTCCATTCTGATATTTAACTCCCTATTCCATAAATATCGATACTTTTGCCTAAATTGTTAATTGAAGGTATGTAGAGCATTGTAATATGCCCAAAATGCATTATAATTTTATTTTAGTTATTTGATAAAGCTATCATAACGAAATAATTTCGATCTGTACCGTAAAATGGGGTGAGTAGGGTCAAAACTGAAATTCAAACCTCGATAACATTTTATTTTTACATATGAAAACTGAATGGTGTATATAATAAGTGTTCCAGGCGTTTGTATTTTAGTTTTTATTTTATTTTGGGTAGTTCCATTTCATAACTTTGACGATAAAGAGGAAAACCCACCTCACCCCGTAGTGCCTCGTATTTGGGGTGAGAGGGGTTTTCATACAAAGGTGATTTTGGAAGATTGTTGGATCGATTTTTTTTTATTATGCGTATTACTATAGCTCCATTTTAAATTGGAATACATTATTTTTGTAGCAATAGCCTTAAAATCCCTTCTCATCCCTCTCGCAAACCTTCTCTCCCCATTCATAACCCACCTCTCCCCGCGAAACCTACTCACCCCGTTTTACGGTACACAAAAAGCAGAATTATGGTTAGGTATGAACATTTTCTTATAATTATATTTAATTAATTCCGCTGACGCACTTGGACCGCAATAGAATTATTCGCATGTGTAAAAAACCTCAATGGTTAATTGTATTGAACAAGATAAGTATTATTCTTATACTAGCTCCGATGCATACCTATACAGGGTGTAATCCAAAATGTGATACAAGATAATCAAACCTGAATCTTTTCATGATTTTGAACAACTTTTACTATGGGGTCAACTTTGTAAATCAACAATAAAAAAATTCTTTGCCATACATTTTTGTCTACCTCTCCTTGACCATTTCTATGGAACAGCTCAATTTTTTTTTAATATTACAAAATTGACCCCATAGTAAAAGTTGTTCAAAATCATGAAAAGATTCAGGTTTGATTATCTTGTATCACGTTTTAGATTACACCCTGTATGTTCTCGTCTAGAATAGTCAGAGCATTTTAGAGAGATAGAGATATTTATTTGCATACCAGTAAATAGTAATGAATCATACATAGGTACATAATGGACCCTGGAATGGTTATAGCAAAACATTTTCTGTACCCCTAGTGTAAAGGCCATAGCAGGATAAGCTAAGTGAATCTGCCCCCAGCGAGTTTTGGCTTGTAATTTTTTTTTCATGATGTGGCTTTGTATTGATAACAAGTATGCAAAATTTTTTAATCGAGTAGTTTTGACGAGCGGGTATAGAAAATGTACAGTGATGTATTTTCAATTTAAAAAAAAAACACAGTTTTCTACCACAGATAAAATTAAGTAAATGCATTTATTTTGTAACTTATTAAAGAGGCTAGCATTGGTGAAAAATTTGGAGGTGTCGCTGACGTGAAAGTAATAAAAAAATTGTTTTGAAAAAAGTACCTAATTGTATTTTTTTTTTCTATTTTGTATGGCAATATATCCTATAATTAATGTCATAATTATCTTTATTATATGCACATTATACGTGACGCACGTCGAAATCGGCTGGCTAGAAAAAAAATATTGAAAAAACCGGCCAAGTGCGAGTCGGACTCGCGCACGGAGGGTTCCGCACCATCAACAAAAAATAGACCAAAACAAGCAAAAAAACGGTCACCCATCCAAGTACTGACCCCACCCGACGTTGCTTAACTTCGGTCAAAAATCACGTTTGTTGTATGGGAGCCCCACTTAAATCTTTATTTTATTCTGTTTTTAGTATTTGTTGTTATAGCGGCAACAGAAATACATCATCTGTGAAAATTTCAACTGTCTAGCTATCACGGTTCGTGAGATACAGCCTGGTGACAGACGGACGGACGGACGGACGGACGGACAGACGGACGGACGGACGGACGGACGCACGGACGGACAGCGGAGTCTTAGTAATAGGGTCCCGTTTTTACCCTTTGGGTACGGAACCCTAAAAAGATCATATTTCGTTTTTTATTTTTTATTTTAAAACTATACATTTTTGGGGGCTTAAATTTTGCATACTTATTACCAAAACAAAGCCACATCATTGAAAAAAATTACAAGCCAAAACTCGCTGGGGGCAGATTCACTTAGCTTATCCTGCCATGGCCTTTCATTCGATAGCGTGACGTGACGTACGCTTTTGCGTTAAGTGTCATTTTGTATGGGATTTTGAGTTTCCATAACGTCCCGCTTGGCGCGCTGTTCAAAATCCCATACAAAAATAGACATAACGCAAACGCGTACGTCCGGGACGCTATCGAATGAAATTAACACTAGGGGTTCTGAGGTTCTCATCTCCCATTTATACAAAAATAATGTTTTAGATAAAAAACCGGACAAGTGCGAATCAGACCCGCCCGCCGTGGGTTCAGTACATTTTAGTATTATATTGTTGTTATAGCGGCAACAGAAATACATCATCTGTGAAAATTTCAACTGTCTAGCTATCGCGGTTCATGAGACACAGCCTGGTGACAGACGGACAAACGTACGGACAGACAGACGGACAGAGGAGTGTTAGTAATAGGGTCCCGTTTTTACCCTTTGGATAAGGAACCCTAAAAAATCACCAATTTTTAAGATTTGTACGAGTAATGTAGCTAAATACATATGGAAATATTCTACAATAACAAAATTCAAATACAAGAAATATAGATTTTCTTATTTAAATTATTTTGGGTAGGAATATAACAGACGTCGAAAGGGCTATTACTAGAGAAAGCAAGACTCTGCCGTACACAGGGTGGAATTTTCTAAAAAATACGCATTCTTTACCCAGGAATCGAACCGGCTAAAATTAAAAAAAAAAAATAAACATCCTGTAATTGTGGCACGAATCAATAAGATAAATTAAGTAAGTAATAAGGAAAATCATACAATATAAAAATATTTTAATTTAACAAGAAAAAACATGTGTAGGTATCCTAAATCCTAACTAACTTATCAGTTAAATTTAAAAATGGATAAATTACTGTCTTGGGTGAGACTTGAGCTCACGGCTTCTGGATCCAGAGGCCGTGAGATTATTCTAAGCTTTAATAGCATCGTTCGCAGATGTTTCTGCTTAATAAAAATTTAAATACCATCTCTTATTTCTTATCTTATGTTGTTCGAGTTGGCCCCCTGTTGTCGGTTATATACATAAGTTAATTTTTTCAACAATAAAAGTATTTTTATTTAAAATAAACACTTATAAATAAATAAATTGACCTAGGTCGTGGTCGCTCGGGACGCTCGGTAGGTAAGGCTGGCCGAATTGCCCCGCTGGATGGCAATGCTGGTCCGCTGGACATAATATTGGCCAGCCCTCTGGTCACCAGAAGCCTCTATAAGGCGCTTTGACAGCTCCTCATAGAGGCTACGCGCGCAGCGCGCGCTAGCTCCCCACGGCCCCAGGGTTGCCACCCCAAACGCCGCAGAAAGTGTAATTTCATAAAAGTCTCATGCAATTTTATTATACGCTAAATAAATGGTTTCTTATTAAAAGTCTCATGCAATTTTATTATACGCTCAAAATTATGGATCCCATTACTAATTTGTTTGATTTAAAATACCGGATGTGGCTTATACCAAAATTGTAACACAAGCAAAAAATAAACTATAGTGTTTACTCCTCAAACTGACCAAACCAACATTTGTTCAGCTACTTTTAAAAACCGGCCAAGTGCGAGTCGGACTCGCGCACGGAGGGTTCCGCACCATCAACAAAAAATAGAACAAAACAAGCAAAAAAACGGTCACCCATCCAAGTACTAACCGCGCCCGACGTTGCTTAATTTCGGTCAAAAATTACGTTTGTTGTATGGGAGCCCCACTTAACTCTTTATTTTATTATGTTTTTAGTATTTGTTGTTATAGCGGCAACAAAAATACATCATCTGTGAAAATTTCAACTGTCTAGCTATCACGGTTCGTGAGATACAGCCTGGTTACAGACGGACGGACGGACGGACGGAGGGACGGACGGACAGCGGAGTCTTAGTAATAGGGTCCCGGTTTTACCCTTTGGGTACGGAACCCTAAAAATGACTTGTGTTTTATTTAATATAGCAACCCGCCCCGGCTTCGCGCGGGTAACAAATTATAAATAAACCTTCCTCTTGAATCACTCTATCTATTAAAAAACCGCATCAAAATCTGTTGCGTAGTTTTAAAGATCTAAGCACACATAGGGACAGACAGACAGCGGGAAGCGGCTTTGTTTAATATGTAGTGATTTGTAAGCAGAGATCGGACAGATTGGCATCATTGCTCGCAAGAATGTGGACATGACTCCAAATTTGATTAAATAATTAATCATTTAATTATTTTTTTACCTGAGATTTAATTTTGTTCCCTAGTCAATAAATAGCACTTAAATATATTTTTGATATAAAAAAATAAGTAAGTACCTACAGAAAATTTGGAAAACATACTGATTATTTTTTTAAATAAATTTACATTATAAGTACTCTTTGTGTTATTTATTGATTAGGAATCAAAATTAAACCTCAGGTAAGAAATTAATTAAATGATTAATTTTTGGAGTCTTGTCCATATTATTGCGAGCAATGTCGCAAATTTGTCCGATCTCTGTTTGTAAGTAACAGAAGGTCAATAGCACTATGACATATTCGAGTTGAGGTCCTGAGTAACGGAATTAGAGGTCAAAACACCCCTAGGGGTCTAAAATAAATTGACAGCACAACCTTGACGTAAATTAAGTGAAATGTCTCTGGGGCTTTAATGATAATGAAAGTCTAAGTTTGTGAAAAAAATGTAATGTCAATAGGACCTGAGAATTGTTGTCGGTTCACGAGATGTACCTCTGACAGACGCATAGCTGTGTTTGTATGTTCTCTTCTTTTTTCTGTATTAGAATGTTCTTGCGTTAAATAAATGTATTCTCCTTCTTCAAATAAAAAAAAAACACCTCACCTCTAGAGTTTGTGCGAAAAGAGAAGAGTCGTAGAGTGTGCTTTAACAATTTACATCACTACATAGTATAAAACAAAGTCGCTTCCCGCTGTCTGTTCCTATGTATGCTTAGATCTTTAAAACTACGCAACGGATTTTGATGCGGCTTTATTAATAGATAGAGTGATTCAAGAGGAAGGTTTATGTATAATTTGTTAACCCGTGCAAAGCCGGGGCGGATCGCTACTGTCTTAAATCCAAAACCTTTTTACTAACTTCCAATTCTACATTGCAACTACCTACTAGAAATAGTCCAATTATGTATTTAGCTAGTTTTAAGTATTGCGTCCAAAGCAATTTGTTTTACAAGACGGCAAAGTTGTTGTTTAACCGCTCGTGCTAATATTGATACCCAAGCAAGCGAAAGATTCCAAAATTGAACCACGAGCGTAGCGAGTGGTTCGAAAAACGGAATCTTGAGCGTTGCGAGGGTTTCAAAGCACGAGAGTTAAACAAAATTTGCCCCCGAGTGAAACAAAATTTTTCACCACACCAACCCGAAGCAAATATTAAATGTAAAATATCAAACAAAATCAAACCAAATCAAATCCAAATTAATGTGTTATTAAATATTTATCATCCAAAATCATCATTTAATCATCATAAGAAAACAACTCAAAATTTGCATTTGATTACTTTGCCTCACATGTGAATAAAATGCAACTTTGCTATCAGTTTTTGAAGTGCAAAGTAAGCCTTTTCCGAGCTGGTGTGGTGAAAATAATAATAAAACATACTCGTTAATATGGAGAATTATGTTCGCGCGTTTCTGGTATGTGCTGTGTGTGTGTGTGGTAGGAGTCCTCAAAACATAATTAAAAACACTCGGTCAACTTATCAAAAGTATACAATTAGATACATGGGCATGTTCACTTTGTTTTTTTTTCTGTAAATATAGAACATGATTTATTTGGACGTAAACAATATATCAATATATGGAGGAGACAGTAGGAGTTACATAAAAAATAATATATATATATATATATTTCTTGAGGGATCTTCACTCTTCATTATAATGTTCAGTAGAGGATTCCTGATTCGTCTTCGCATTCAAAAGCTTTGATACGTCGTCTCGTACCTCTGACTCTTAGTGTAAGGCCTGGGGGCCGATTTTTGAAATTCGACCGCTTGATTTCGCGTATTTCGTTCAGTAATATCTCCACTATTAGTCATGTAAATTCTACTAATAGAATTGAAAACAAGTGGTCAATACCACTAGATTCCCAATATCTATCGCTCGTATTTCAAAAATCAGCATTTCGCCGTTTTCCTCCGATTTTCGAGTGACGAAATCGAGTGATCGAGATTCAAAAATCGACCCCCTGAGTGGACGCTCGAAGCGGAGCGTTCGGCGGGGCGCGCAGCGTGGCGTCGAGCTCCAAAGGGATTTGGGCAGCGTGCACAAAGGGCCACCCCACATCTAGCGTCTTTCGGGCGCCGGCGTCGGTCAGCGCTATGGAAAATGACGTTGCGTCGACGTTGCGTCGGCGTTGCGTCGAGCAGCGGCCATAGAGTTGTAGACGCCGACGAGACGCCGACGCTCGAAAGACGCTAGATGTGGGGTGACCCTAAGGCCGCTCCTATACGCTTGCATTTGTTTAACATGCACGCCGCACGCCCCGCCCCGCTGCACGCCCAACTCGAGCGTCCACTCAGGCCTTACACTTATGGAGATAGTTCTTATCACAGATATTTGTTCACTTTGTTAATTATGTTGATTGATACCAATTGCAGTAGGTATGTATTATGCATTAAACACATCGAAAATATAAAAGGTCAACGAATATTAAGTTCAAGCGGTAGAAATATCAATAATACGAGTACCTACTCCAAATCTCATGATTGGTGCCGTTACTGTACGTTACGGCTACTGTATTATCATTGCACATATTATAAGTGCAATGATTCGCAATTTTGAATTGTATTTCGATAAGTATTGAGTTCACTAAAGTAACGCCTAATTAAGGATTTAAATTTTAAATATGTCCATTGTCCAGTGATAATACAATCGACTTATAAAATACGTGAGTGACCCATTTTTTTTAATCAGCAGTACCACATAAAATTTTAAATTTTATGTTAATTACAATTTGTTTTATTTGATCAGTGTATGGCTCACCCGGTACCTTATTGCATTGTCCTTGCTCTAAGTATACTGTTTTGCATGGTAGGTTTTAATGATAATTTTACTCTATAATATTAGTATCTAAGTTTTGTTACCAACACTTATATGGATCATGTCTGAATGACAGACAAATGGTATATAAAAGAACATACAAAAATAACTTAAATATATCTAAATATTAAAATATTTTAACCTAAAAAATAAAATAAATAAAACATGTGACGCACGCTTGGCCGTTTAATTGGTTAATTATGTATATCCTTCAACCAAGCTAGTTTTTCTTTTTTGAATATGTATTTTTAAACGCAATGTTTTAGTATTTAAAAAACAGTAGGTATAATAGAAATAGATATTCAAATAAAGATATTTTATTTGTAGAGTGTTTGAGAGTGATAAATGTGATGATATCTGAACAAGTTTTGTGAATATTTTAAAAAGACACCTATCCATAAGATCTGGTTAATACTTCGTTTTTTAGCATTAGAAAAAGGGTGAACAATCTTGGCGTAAATTTTAATGGAAAAACGATATCTAAGAAAAATAATAGAGTGGTGATATTATAACTACATATTACAGGTATTTTTAATTTTTTAGCTTTAGTATTAGTTGTACTTAATTCTAGTTTTATATTCATTTTATAACACTTATTGTGCAATAAATGAGTTTTCAAGACTACATATCAGGGATGTTGCGGATGCCGATATTTTGACATCCGCGGATGCTATGCGGATGCGGATTTTTAAAGGCTCACCCGCGGATGCGGATGCGGATGCGGATGTCAAGATAGGTTCTACATAAAAAAGGTCAAATATTACATTTTAGTAATTTTTATTTAAAAAAACCGGCCAAGTGCGAGTCGGACTCGCGTTCCAAGGATTCCGTAAATTAAGTCCCACGCACTCACGCTTGACTGCTCATTTCTAATAGGTTTTTTGGCTAATGACTAAATTACCTAGCAGTCTAGCACTTACGCCCATGCTAAGACGTTCCTGTACCGACCTGTTCCACGTCCGCATCCGCATTAAACTCCGCATCGATTTTATGCGGATGCGGATGCAGATGCGGATGTTGAAAATAATGCGGAAGTTCCGCGGTTGCGGATGCGGATGCGGATATTCGCAACATCCCTGCTACATATTAAGATTATTAAAATTTTAAGGCTGGTTATACAGTTTATGATCGTTCATTATTTTTGTATGTGGGTAGTTTTGCAAACTGTAGTTTTTCCTCATTCACCCGTTGACCACGAACGCTGTAAAGGGTTCGAAACGTCGGGATGTAGTATAAATTCAATATACGCGATATAATCCGTTTTAATAGTTTTATTTCACGAGTAACTATATCGGGGTAACCGAAGACAATATTAATTAGAGATGCAACGGATAGTTGTTTGGCCGGATACCGGATACCGGATATCCGGCCTGGACACTGGCCGAATATCCGGTATCCGGCCGCCGGTTATTCGGCCGGCGGAACTATACCTATATTTTGAGTTTTCAACGTGCGCGTCGTGCAGGTTTCGACCTGTGTATTGTGTGACATTGGTTACGTATTCATTTCTATCTACTGTGTCGTTAGCATTATGACCGTGACTGTTTTTTTAGATTCTATTTTTTACCCCAAAATGTGTTAATTTTACTATCCGGTATCCGGCCGGACAGTAGGTCACTATCCGGTATCCGGCCGGATACTAAAATAACGGCTGGATAGGCCGGATACCGGATAGTAACCGGATATCCGGTGTTAAGGTGTTAAGTGATAGTGATTCTCGTAAGTGATGGAAAGTGATTTATTGAGTGACGAAGAAGAGTGATATTCATAATTCTTACATTTCGCAAATTATTTCTCTTTCGTAGTCGGTTAAAAACCCGGATCTTCTCAGTAAGATATGTTCTTTAGTGCAATCATTTGTAAATTATATACAAACTACTCAGTATTCCATAATGATTATAATGTTGTTTTTTCCTGTCCAGAGATGATTAAATCTAGATTCTTTTAAACTACATCTCGAATTATAAAAAATATGTAATTGACGTCTGTATAATTTAAATTCTTCATTCCTAAGGCCAAAGATACATTTGTAAGTTTTACTTACGTAAGTAGGGACACAACTATACTACACATTGAGAGGTGAACATCATTATCTCATTCTAACAAATAGCGTTGTCCCTACTTACGTAAGTAAAACTTACACGTGTATCTTGGGCCTAACTAGTGGCACTGTGAGTTACAGACCTCGCAAACCCCCATGGCTCCGCCATTTTGAAAAAAAAATCCATAAACTGAACAGACAAATTCTATATAATTATCCAACCCGCTCACCAAATTTCACAAGGGTCGGTTGAAAAATGCGACCGTAAACGGGAACCTCCGGACATACGAAATAATGTTTGCCCAAGCTGAACGTAAGTATTTTTACGATTTTCAGCAATAAAAAAACATATTGCACATAACAGACACCGAAAAGAGGTACTTAATTACCTCTTTTCGGTGTCTGCTTAAGAGTTTCAACGCTATGATAAAACACACGTACTAATGAGTTTTTGGCAAAATTTTTGATTTTGGTACAAGCTTTTATCGTTGACTGTACTTTTCTTTCCACAGACAACTTATAACTCATCGAGACAATTCTAAAAACCTCAAACACAATTAGGTTGCGTTGTTTTATCACAGAGTTCCTATGGCCACCTCCTGTCTCCATCATCAGATCAGCTCTAATGGTACCATAATATTGCATTGTCACCCGACTTACACACGAATGCAAATTTTCAGCTTCATCGGAAACCGGGAAGTGGGTTACATTTAACTTGCAAGATTTGACCCGTGCAAACATACATAAGTAGTTACATAGGTACATACATACAATGCAACAAGTAAAAGCTTGTAAAATACCTACATACATACATAGACTGCTAAAATCATGAGATACTAGATTCAAGATAACGGGGCTTTAAATAGATTTTAAATTGCCTACCTACGCTATTGGAACTTGCTAACTATCTATCCATTTACGCCATAGTTACAGGTATTAATACTGTACCTGATTAATGCACAGACATACATACAAACATGACTGCTCTTAAATTATAGCTTATACTGCAAATTGAATGATGATTTGCATATGTCGTGAAATGAGGAAACGACAGAACCGAGTAAATAATACTATTAGGGTCTCTATTGTTTCCCAAAAAGTTTTAAGTCATAACGTATTGTTTGCCCGCATTTTCGTTAGTCATAATTTATTTGGTTCAGAAACGCGTCACTTCAGGTTGCCATAAAACAAATCTAACCTGACCTTTAAAGAGGTTAGAACGGCTATCGCGCGCAGTTAGTATCGGAACCGGTGTCGCCGCTCGTTCCTCTCCACATTTACTAACACTCGCGCAACGGTAGTAAAAACTTGTGTGCGTGGTGAATGGATACGCCTCCTTTAAACAGATTTGACGTCTGGCTTCTTAATCTGAACGTTATTGTGGCGCAAAAAGGCATGTTTACTTCATTTTCGGTCAGCACGGGCGAGTAGCATGCGAGCGTTTGCTCAAAACCCCGCGGCGACACGTACCCTGCTCGCATCGCCATTCTAGTTGTTCTGTGGGTTTACAATACATGCCGCCCTAGGCATAGAGAAATATAAGTAAAGAAAGAGTGGTAGTGGATTGACATAAAATAATCCTAACATAACCTATCTATAGGATAACCCTACGAAAATCCTGAAAAGTTAACAGTTTCAGAATTATGACTAATGATAATGTGACAATCATTACATTATGACTTTCAATTATTATGTCAAACAAAGGGATCCGATGTCACTCAATGGCAAAAAAAAGTGGTGAGAAAATACCGAGAACATATCATTTGTACACGGCATCAGATATATCGGAGCGGCCAAGGTGTTCAGAATATCTGAACAAGCACTCTAACGCCTCTTGTCTGCTGGAGGTGTCTTTAGTCAAAACATTACGTTACCACTTGCAACAATCGAGTATTATTTAATATTTCGTAACTGACCTCCGTTGGCTACATTCCAACTTACCCCGAACAAACTAACCACCAACATAACTAGACCCTTCTCCCCTTACACTTAATACAAACTTGAAGTTCACGATACACTGGTTTATTTTCGCGCTCGGAATAACACACGGCCTTATTACGCTTCGCTGGTCACCGCGGCCAACGCCATTTTCTTATAAAACGTCGTATAAAACCATGAGTTTCGTACTGAGATATGAGTTTTTGGAATTAATGAATGCCGTCATAGTTTCGTGCCGAAATGTAGGATTAGTATGAAGTTTTGAAGTAAGTTACGACGTTTTAGATTTAGTATGTTTCGCCGCCGGACATCCGAGGTGTGAGTGCGAAAAAAAAACGTTAGAGACTGTACTAAGAATAAACGTTTTTTAAGCGTACATAAGAAAAGTTTCTGGATGTTACTATAAGCTGAGATAGTTTAACTTCAAGGCGTGTCCAGACGAAGACAATTTTTCGCCAATCTGATTAAATTGTCCGATGAAATTCAGGACGTGCGGACACAAACGCCAAATGCACTCCTGGGGGCCGATTTTTGAATTTTGACCGCTCGATTTCGTGTATTTCATTCAGTAATATCTCCACTAGTACCTAGGCATATAAATTCTACTAATAGAAATGAAAACGAGTGGTCAGTACAGTACCACTCGATTCCAAATTTCTATCACTCGTTTTTCTAAAATTAGAGTTTCGCCGTTTTCCACCGATTTTCGAGTGACAAAATCGAATGATCGAAATTCATAAATCGGCACCCTGACATTGTGCAAATTCGGATTAAATGCACGTATTTGGGACCATTGGTGTTTCAACGATTTCCAGCTTGCTGGAAATTAATTCTTCGAAAAAATCTAAATTTATTGGCCATGGGAGTTGTTGACATTTATTTGGCACACAACTAAAAAAACCAGCCAAGTGCGAGTCGAACTCGCGCACGGGGGGTTCCGCACCATCAACAAAAAATAGAGGAAAAACATCGTGTTTGTTGTATGGGAGCCCCCCTTAAATATTTATTTTATTTTTAGTATTTGTTGTTATAGCGGCAACAGAGATACATCATTTGTGAAAATTTCAACTGTCTAGCTATCGCGGTTCATGAGACAGCCTGGTGACAGACGGACGGACGGACGGACAGCGAAGTCTTAGTAATAGGGTCCCGTTTTTTACCCTTTGGGTACGGAACCCTAAAAACCGAGTTCCGGATAACGTGATGAATGAGGTCGTAATTTTTTACGTGTGTTTTTTGCAACATTATAACACAGTAACTCGTACATGCTCGTACTTATTAGGTGCCTATTTGCCTAATTGATTATAGGCCAGAAAACCGATACTGACAGTTTCCGACAGCTGTTGGCCTATTTATGGATCTATCGGCATAATTAGTTGTATTAATTGATCAATAGAGACTCAATTACCAATATGCCAAGGAGAAGTTACAAAAATTGCTAAGTATATACCCATGATATGTTCTATTTTGGTTTTTTTTTTCTGCACGTTTATTGCCAAACCTTCTTACAGTGTATTTTTGAAGATATAATTTACATAATTGACATATACAGTGGTAGGGTAGGTACTTCGCCAGTAACTGGCCACCCTAGACTAATGAATTCTAATATTCACCTATAAACATCGGAGCCTGATAATACAATATTAAAATAACATACAGGAGATATCGCAATTTCTGCAACAACCTAATTAAAAAGTTAAAACGTGCATATGATAAAGAACAGTTAACAAAAGATATTAAAAACCCTAAAAACTTGTGGAAGTCAATAAATAATATCACAAACCGAAAACCTAACAAGTCCGACAATCATGAATTATTAGACATTAAAAATACGCCTCTTGAGTCTGTAAATGCTGTCAATAACTACTTTGCTGATGTTGGGAAATCATTAGCTGAAAATATCTTATCAAACAATACTCATCAACCTCATACAGCCAACCAACCCACAAATCCCCTATTATCTTCTTTTGTGTTACTGGAAACTGACCCTAAAGAAGTTCATATCATTTTAATGAGCCTAAAATCAGACAGTGCCCCTGGTTGGGATAACGTCTCGGCAAAATTCCTCAAAATGGCTAGCAGATTTATTGTACCCATTCTTACTCACCTATTCAATTTATGTTTTAATAAAGGTATTTTCCCAAATGAACTAAAGAAAGCAATTATAACCCCAGTATACAAAAGCGGGAGCAGAGACGAAGCATCCAACTACAGACCAATCTCTGTACTACCAGCTATTTCTAAAATCTTAGAGAAACTCCTCAACAACAGACTTATAAATTACCTGGAGAAGTTCAATATACTTTCAAATTCGCAATATGGTTTTAGAAAAGCTATGTCAACCGAAGATGCGGTAACAACTCTTTCTTCTTTAATAGTAAATAAAATTGACAATAACCAAAAATGCTTAACAGTTTTTTTAGACCTTAAAAAAGCTTTTGATACTGTTTCTATTCCATCTCTTATTAATACTTTAGAAAACATAGGCATAAGAGACATCCCACTGAAGTTACTAGAAAATTATCTCCAAAACCGCACACAAAGAGTTAAAATAGGAAAACATATCAGTGAGGAATCCAATATAACGTTTGGCGTGCCCCAGGGTAGCGTGCTTGGACCAACCTTATTCCTTATTTATATAAACGGACTCTGTGGTATAAAAATAAAAAATGGTCATATTGTTTCCTATGCAGATGATACCGCTATTGTTTTTTCTGGAGATACATGGGCAATTGTAAAAAGTCATGCAGAACAAGATCTATCCAAAGTAGCTCACTGGCTTAACTCTCGCTTACTTACACTTAATACAGCTAAAACCAATTATATCTGTTTCACTAACTATAAAAATTCTCAACCAAGTAATGACTTCAGAATCAAAATCCATATATGCATTAATCCACAAAATTGTTCCTGTCCTTCTATTTCGAAAGTAGATCATACTAAATATCTTGGTATTTTAGTTGACCAACGACTCACCTGGCATCTGCACACGGAGCTAATAATGTCCCGTACCAGAAAATTAATTTGGATCTTTCAAAACCTGAGACACATAGCTTCTAAAAATCTTCTGAAGCAGATATATATAACCCTAGCTCAATCTATCCTTACTTATTGCATACCAGTTTGGGGAGGTGCTACAAAAATGAAATTTTTAGAACTTGAAAGAGCCCAAAGATCTCTATTAAAAGTAATGAATTTCAAGCCTTTTAGATACCCTACCATAGACCTGTATAAGCTATCCGACGTTTTATCTGTTAGAAAATTATACATTCTTTTTACCACTCTAAGACGACACAAATCTTTGCAGTTTCAATCCATTATACAAAATAGAAGAAGAAAAGATAATATTATACCAACCACGTCTATTAACACTACCTATGCAAGTAGACAATTCACCACTAGATCTGCAAAATTGTATAACTTCGTCAATAAACAAATAAACATTTACCATTTACCTTATTATGAATGCAAAAAAATTATAATGGACTGGATTAAGCCGAAAACATACCATAATATAGAAAACATATTACTAAACATTGCTGAAACTGAATAAATTTACATATATATATAATATACATCATAGGTACATAGATACACCGAACCCCTTTATATATATATATATATATATTTATATATTATTTCAGGAGATAATGTGTTTTGTTATAATTTTTATTTTTATTTTTGTTTCATTAGATTTTATTATATAATTAAGAGTTTTTGTTAAAATAAGAGAGCAGTACCTCTTAACACAGGTAATATATAGTTTACTTAAAAAGAGGTACTAAATACTATAATGTTATCTGTAATTTACTCTTGATTGAATAAAATAATTTTTAATTTTAATTTTTTAATTTTAAAAACAGAATTCATTTTAGTATTAGGTGGCTAGTAAAAGAAGACTGGCCAGTTATTGAAACCTTATACTAAAATGAATTCTGTTTATAGGTGAATATAATTCATTTTTAGTTTAGGGTGGCCATTACTGGCGAATTACGCTACTACTAAACTAAATTAATAACTAGCTTAAATCTAAAATAGGCCCTTGAGGCTTTGTACCAAGGATGCTGGCGACATTTCTTCGAACAAACAACAAGCAACAACGGTTGCACTCCGGGAGTGCCGATAGAAGTGAAAACTCACCTCACTATGTTACCGACGCCCGGTAACATGATACATACGTTTAGCGGAGGTTTTCTATTTATTTATTATATATTATTATCATTCTCAAATAAGATCACACTTTTTCATTGACATGTTTATTTACATACTGCCATGACAACGTCAAATTATTTGAACATAGGTAAAGAGTCTTGAAAAGGAGTCCGCAACATAAATGTCAAATAACATTGAATTTTTCTTTATTGATTTAAATGCCATTTAAATTATGAGTGGCCACCTTACGGGGCTTACGGTCACGTGATCGCCTTACGCCCCTTACGGTCACGTGATCACCTTACGCTGTCTCGAGTTTATCATTTTTTCCCCACCTCAAAAAGTGCCCAGCGCCGCTAAAGAAGTTTTTACTTCAAAACACGATAATATTACATGGAAACTTTGAAATTTTTCAAAATTCTTTTTGGGACATTGCTATTTCTTTTCCACGAACAAATTGGTTCGCTAGACTATATTTAGCATTATTTCATGCTCCGGTTTAAATTAGGTACTTAATAAGTTATAGGAAGTTAATTGTAACGCGGACATGTCGTGAATGACCTTCATTACGCGATATAACGTAATGTATTTTTTAATTGTGACTGATTCATGCATATTTGGCAATATACACTTATATATAAGCTACTAGGGCCATTTGGGCTCCATACATTCCACGACTCTTCTCTTTCCGCACAGACTGTATTATATTTTTTGAAGTGAAAACTTCTTTAGCGGCGCTGTGCACTTTTTGTGCCCTCTCTTTCTACCGCGCGGCGAAAATGTATGCCTGAGCCTGCTGTTTCGTTTTTATGTATTCACCAAAGAACTTTATTCATAACGTATCATAATCAGGTCAATTATTTAAAACTGGACTTTTATATTAAGCAATTAAGCTCAATGTTCTAATCTTGTACGGGCTGAAATACGAGGATCTCGCAGTTACGAGTACATCCTAACTTTATATCACTCAAATATAATTCAATAAAGCTACATCTTGATGAAATCACTAATAAAAGTGAACTCTAACACTGGTAAATAAAACTCAAAATATCATGACCAAATATGCGAGGTCTGCAAGGTAACTTTACAAATTTCGATTCGAATTTTAAAGGACGCCACAAATTTAAGCTCACTGACCAGCAATTTCGGAACTAAAGTTCAATAGAAAGGAGGATGGGTCAATTATACATAGTGCTGCAGACATTTTGGACTAGTCATTGAGTTTTCACTTCTGCTGGCACTCCCGGAGTGCAACCCGGTGTTTATTTTGTTGACGTTTTTTTCATTTTTCTCAGATTTTGATAAAACTTGGTGGATAGATAGAGTACCTTATTCTGTCTGTACATCATACAGCTTGGCAAAAAAGAGTAAAAATTAAAAAGTGGCAACACTGTAGTGTCGTCCCGTTTTTCATAGATTTATTTGAAAGGGACGACACTACAGCTGCCACTTTTTAATTTCTACTCTTTTTTGCCAAGCTATAACTTAAGCGCAGTTACACAGTATGTCCTACAAAATCTTCCACTGAGTTACAGGTAACTTTCTGTAACTATAGTTCGTTTTTTTAGCATTAGAAATAAGGTAAACAATCTTGATGTATCTTTTAATTGAAAAACACATTTTAAAAATAAGTTACGGCAAATATGTAACAATTATGAATCTAATACGATCATTTATATTCTTCTGCTTTCATAAGTAATAGTTACTGATTTTTAAAAAGCGTTTTTCAATTAAAAGACATGTCAAGATCGCTTACCTTCTTTCAAGTTCTTTCTTATGCTAAAAAAACGAACTATATATGGGAATTTTCATGCATTGTTTTGTCCCAAATTGGGATTTCGTGTTTATTCCGACCAAAATAAGGAGCTTTTCAAACCTACCAATTTTTATCAAAATCTGTCAAAAAAAAATCGAAAAAAAAATGGTCCTAATAGGTTTTTAGTATTAGCCCTAATAAGTACCTATAATAGAATTTAAGTAAATGAAGTATGACAATGATTCGGTCATTAATTTAAATTGCTTTCAGGAGGTCCCGGGTTTGGACTTATAGTAAGCACTTCGAGGATATAACCAAATGGAGTAGCCATTAACAGGCGTTGCCCTCTGTCGAGAATAGGCGGCCAATGGTCATACACAATGTATGGACTGACGTTTATCCGACATCGCTATTTTTACGTTACGTATACATTTGACGTGCCCCTCCCCCGCAAAAATCGGCAGAATGTTTTGTACAGAAAATTACAGACAAGGGGTCTCCGTTCGGTTACCTATATTCTCTAAGAGTAAGCATATACAGTAAATTAAATTATCTAGATTAGCAGTGCCATAAAAAAATAGAATGAACTCACCTCTCCTCAACAGTTAGGTTCGCCAGTTCCGGCACCCAGCACCAATGCTGCTCTGGCACCAGCGTCATAAAGATTTGCGAAAAATACACAAACGCCACGAAAAACGCGAACGGTATCATCAGCAAAAACAAAATCTTCTGATACAACCCGAATTCCCCCACATATGGCAGTAAATCGTCGAAATCTGTTGCCTTTTTCTCTTTTTTCGGGCTGGCAACATTCTTTGCGGGTTTGTCGCTGTCAGGTTGGTAGCCCTTGTTCACGAAGCCCAGGTCTATGTTTGACAGGTTGTCTATGGCGTGTGTTTGGCGGGAATCCTCCTCGCAGCGCGAAGTTCGCTCTTGGGGCGCCATCTTGCTTGCGTTTCGTTAGTGCATTGATTTATGTGCGTTTCGATCTGTAACAAGGGGGTGGATGTTAATGTATAATTTGTCAAAGGTCTGTCTCATTTCAAACATAGACAGAGAGAATCATACTATCTTTGTCTTACACTAGTACTAGCACCCAAAAGAAAAGGATGAGTACAGTTTTCCTGGTTCTTACTGACTGGCAAATTGGACTGACCATATAGGTATATAGTGAGTATTATATTCTTTGATCTATATCTCCACACCAAATATGGATGAGGTCTTGGTGGCTGAGCTGGCAGAGCGCCGGAGTATCGATCCAACGGCCGCGAGTTCAAGTCTAAACCAAGGCAGTAATTTTTCCACTTTAAAAAAAATCTTACACAAATCGACCTAGTCTAGAAAACATCCATAACTCAAGTCCAAACCAAATATTCGTGATAAACACACAAATAAATTCAATTCCCGGGATTCGAACCCGGGACCTTCAGCTTCGTAGGCAGGGTCACTACCGACTAGACTAGACTTCAAAGCTATGATTTAAATAATTAACTTCATGTAGGCAGCTACAGCTATTAATTTATTTATTAAATTATAAACTACTTGAAACAAAACAGATGGTATATATCTACTTTAGTCGGTCATTCAGTGTGAACGTATTTACTTATTCAAATTTTGGCCTTAATCCACTTTGATTTACCATCATGCTGTCATTTGAGTAGGCTAATTATGCTCAGATTCGAATCCTAATGTACTTTATGACATATGTCAAGTTGTCAACAGTAACAGTACCTACCAACCTTGCTTGACAGTTTACGATGGCAGTGTGACGTCCCACGGATAAAGGTACCTTATGGCTTTTGGCGCTTACGCTATTATTACCGCCGCTCCGCCGCCGCGCGCTATTATTATTGCGGCGCTATGTGAGGTAAGCGCCAACTGCCATAAGGTACCTTTTGCCGTGGAACGTCACATATAGTTCGTTTTTTTTAGCATTAGAAAGAACTTGTAAGAAGGTAAGCGATCTTGACATGTCTTTTAATTGAAAAACGCTTTTTAAAAATCAGTAACTTACTTATGAAATCAGAAGAATTTAAATGATAGTATTAGATTCATAATTGTTACATATTTGCCGTAACTTATTTTTAAAATGTGTTTGTCAATTAAAAGACACATCAAGATTGTTTACCTTATTTCTAATGCTAAAAAAAACGAATTATAGGTGATGCTGAAAGTTTTTGGAGTGCACCTTTAAAAACATCTTCAATAAATCTTCTTCATGATTGAATTTCATCTTGAAATATTCATATTTATAATATAATCCAGATGTCGAGCGTTTATTCGAATTATTAATACCTACGTGAGCAACACGTATAAATTAATCTTAACATGTTCGATTCTCGAGCTCGAGTGTCGAGTCGAGTGTTTAATTTTTTACTTTATTCATAAATTGATACGGACATTTTTGTAATAATAATAATTCACTAGGTGAAATAATTTATTTACAAACAAGATATATACAGTGGGTGATATTACTAAAGTAAATTAATAACTAGGTAAATTTTTCAAACGCTTTCCAAAAATTGTAAAATTATTTTGTGACGTGACTCCTGTCCTGTCCTAAATATCATTATGTACTTATTTTAACTTGGTGTAATTTATGCTGTATATAAATTGCTACCCTATAGTTAAGATGCATGCTGCATGCGATCAAATATTTGTATACCTGCACCCGTGGGCAAGACATAGAGAAACCTGTACATAATTTAACAGCATAATTGTACCTATGTTTTCACAAATAAAAAGATTCTGATTCTGATTCTCACGGGAGTCTTATAGTTAGAATACGCTATATTATATTAACTTTATCCGTGCTCTAAATTGTAAGCTAGGTACCTAACAAGATTATCTTAAATTCAAGTGACATACCCCCAAGGCTAAGTGTTGCAACAAGGCGCGGCGAACGTGAATTCTAGGATTTATTATGCACTTAGGAGCGTGAAAACGGGTTACTTTTGTACATAAATAACTGACAAAGTAACTCGTTTTTATTGTTATTAGTTGTACTTAAGCTAGATGACCTAATAGGTGCGAGGTTGAAGTTGAAGCTTGAAGCTAAACGTTTTAAGGCGCCCTTGTGGCAATGATCCTTTGAGACATGACGGAAAAAGCCACGATTGAAAATTGTATAAAAATATTTTAACCGCAATTAAATTAATCAAAATAAACATCATTTAAAAAAAGGGGGTCCTGTTGTTTCCCATAAAGTGTTAGGTCATAATGTATTGTTTGTCATATTATCATTACTTAGTCATAAAACTGAAACCGTTAAAATTTCAGGATTTTCGTTAGGTTATTCTACAGATGCGGGCAAACGAAAATGCGGGCAAACAATACATTAAGGCTTAAAACTATTTGGGAAACAATAGAGACCCATAAAAAAGCTATAACTCCCGCTGCACATGCGTGAAATAGCTCGCTTACTACGCAAGTGTGATGTAGAAAGTGATTCACCCTTCTGCATTATCTAGTAGCTCTAGTTATTTACAAAACCATTAAAAACAATATTGTTCCAACAAGTTTTTTTCTTTTTCTGACAATCGATTACAATTATGAATGAAAAATGCACCATTGTATGTTAACTAAATTTTTTAATTACCCATTTACAACTTTCCCAAATTCAACCCTAATACACTTGTCATAAGATTTAAATTCCATTACACCACAAACCTTTTGGCGTTAAAATCGTTACAAACATGTATTCGCAGCTAGCGAAACGAAATAAAACTCTTAACACGTTAGTTTAAGTTTCATTTTCGTTTAACTTTCACTTGATTGATTGCAAGCGTGTTATGACATTCAAGACAAAACAAAGTTAGTTTTGCTGTTGCTAAAATTAATGATGGCGCTTAACATGTTTGGAATAAAGGTAATTTTTGCTTGTGTTTTTGTAGATCGGTTGTTGACAATGACCCCGTTGGGTACTGATCACTTCGCGTTGATGTTACGTGATTGTTATCGACTTTGCGGCATCTTACATTTGACAAGACTGTATTCGACTTGGCTTTGTGACAGTGGTGACATGGCTGTAATATTAAATTGTTGAATTTAATAGGTACTTTTAAATATTTTTGCGAATTCATAAACATATCATAACATAGCGATTGATATCTGTTTTTTTTTAGATTTTAACGTTCAAAAAAAAATATATATTTGTGAAAATAATAAAAAAATCCCCTAAAAGTCATTCTTTAATAGTTCGCCCCGAACTTCAAACTCGCGGTTCGCCAAAAACGATATAGAGCAGAATCATGACATCTATAGCTGGTCAAGCAAATCTTGCCAGTAAAAAAATGCGCGAAATTCAAAAGAAAAGACGGCTGCCGTTTTTCATAATTTACAGTCACATGCAACAATATATGTGGGTGAATCAACTTTTACAACACTTCATTTCGTGTCCCTAGACTCCCATACCAAAGAAAAAGCGGCCAAGTGCGAGTCGGACTCGCCCATGAAGGGTTCCGTATTTAGGCGATTTATGACTTATAAAAAAAACTACTTACTAGATCTCGTTCAAACCAATTTTTGGTGGAAGTTTACATGGTAATGTACATCATATATTTTTTTAGATTTATCATTCTCTTATTTTAGAAGTTACAGGGGGGGGACACACATTTTACCACTTTGGAAGTGTCTCTCGCGCAAACTATTCAGTTTATAAAAAAATGATATTAGAAACCTCAATATCATTTTTGAAGACCTATCCATAGATACCCCACACGTATGGGTTTGATGAAAAAAAAAATTTTGAGTTTCAGTTCGAAGTATGGGGAACCCCAAAAATTTATTGTTTTTTTTCTATTTTTGTGTGAAAATCTTAATGCGGTTCACAGAATACATCTACTTACTAAGTTTCAACAGTATAGTTCTTATAGTTTCGGAGAAAAGTGGCTGTGACATACGGACGGACAGACAGACGGACAGACAGACAGACAGACAGACAGACAGACATGACGAATATATAAGGGTTCCGTTTTTTGCCATTTGGCTACGGAGCCCTAAAAATGGATTTTTCAAAAACCATATCGATATTGTTACTGTTTTGTTTACATTTTGTACGGTAACGCAGGAGAAAAAAAGTTATCTCCCACACAATTTTTGCCTTTTTCTACTGCGTTACCGTACAAAATGTAACCCAGGATGTGACACAACGAAGGCCGCAAAATTATCTGACACGATCTTATACGAGCCATAAGAGCATGTCACATATTTTTGTGGCCTTCGAAGAGTAACATACATACCTATTATATATTGCAGGTGACTGTACAACCTACAATACAAGCCCTATTGTGGGAACAGATTGAGAGCAGATTTTCCCGTAATTATTATTTATTTACAGGCAAAGGCCACTTTTTCTGTGAGCATTGTAAGTGCATTTAAATGCAGTATACATTTTGTTTATACATATACCATTTGTGCAATTATAAATAAAAAACCGGCCAAGTGCGAGTCGGACTCGCGCACGAAGGATGAGTCGCAATGAGTCTGACACATAAAATTACTTATAAATGTTGAATGAGTTAAACAACCAGGAAACGCATTATTACTTAGTGCGTACAGAAATTAACATTTTAAATTCAATTTTTAGTTTATGTTTTTTCTTGATTAAATTAGCTATAGGGGCCGATTTTTAGGGTTCCGTACCCAAAGGGTAAAAACGGGACCCTATTACTAAGACTCCTCTGTCCGTTTTTCGTCCGTCCGTCCGTCCGGCTGTCTGTCACCATGCTGTAACATGAACCGTAATCTGTCCGTGATAGCTTTTCACAGATGATGTATTTCTGTTGCCGTTATAAATGCTAAAAATAAAATAAATATTTTTTTAAGTGGGGATCCCATATAACAAACGTGATTTTTTGCAGTTTTTTGCGTAATGTTATATACGGAACCCTTCGTGCGCGAGTCCGACTCGCACTTGGCCGGGTTGTTTTTGTAGATTTTCATATAATTTGGTAAGTTTGAAGCTCCTCATTCTGGGCGGAAAAAACACGAAATCCCGACAAAAAGAAACACTTACGATTTTCTGAAATAATAAATAAAAAAAATCATAAAAACCTAACATGTTTTCTTTCATAAAATAAATTTAAGGGTGTGTTTTCTTGCCTTCTGCATCCATTGTGATCATACGCATAATTTTATTTGCAAAAAGATTTTTTAAATCATCATCATGAGCCTATGTATGTACCTAATTCTAATTAGAGGACATTTATTCTAGTTTTGTTAATTAAGTAAGTATGTAATACTTTTGTGGCTTGGTAAAATCATTTGTTTACTATTGAAATCTATTTAATTTAAAATAATGATTCTTCCTTATTTTGGATAACTATAAATACAACAAATCTATTGGCAGACGCCGGATTCGAACGCGTCTTCAGCTAACAACTGGCCGCGTAGCCAAGATGCCAATCGCTTACGCTTCGTAGCGATCGAAACGCAACTGTCACTGTCGCACTAATATGGAAGAGTGATAGAGAGACACAAAGCGTTTCGTTGTCGAAGCGATAGCGATTGTAACTTGGCTAGGCCGGCTGATTAGTTACTGCAATAGATAAAAGTTTTTTTTTTTCTTCCTCGCGTTGTCCCGGCATTTTGGCCACGGCTCATGGGAGCCTGGGGTCCGCTTGGCAACTAATCCCAGTAATTGGCGTAGCCACTAGTTTTTACGAAAGCGACTGCCATCTGACCTTCCAACCCAGAGGGTAAACTAGGCCTTATTGGGATTAGTCCGGTTTCCTCACGATGTTTTCCTTCACCGAAAAGCGACTGGTAAATATCAAATGATATTTCGTACATAAGTTCCGAAAAACTCATTGGTACGAGCCGGGGTTTGAACCCGCGACCTCCGGATTGCAAGTCGCACGCTCTTACCGCTAGGCCACCAGCGCTTCAGCGCGTCTTCAGCTAACAACACAAATAAAAATATTTAATAAAATAGATTACTGCAATAGATAAAAGCACCATGCCAAAGGGGACAACATTTCTAGACAAATTTTAGTTTTATTTAGTCTTAGTTTTTAGTTTTATTTTATTAGTTTAATACCACATACTGTAAATCTGAAAACTAAATTAATCTTAACACTACTTTAAGTACAACTTGCTACACAATTAAAGGCTTAAAAGGGCTTTATGATCGTCTAATTTCTATCTACAAAACTAAACTAACATTAAAATAAACCTACTTAAAAATTAAACAATACAAAAAATACCCACCTATGAAAGGTCCCCCAATTCAGTGCCCTTCGGAAGGGTGCCCATGAGGCTGGCTACATCACCCCGCTGGATGGCTATGCCTATTCGTAAAATAGATATTCCCTAAGTACCTTTTGTACTCACTTTCATGCAAACAAAAAGAAAAAATTTTTAGAACACTGAACTTACCCCAATTCCCCTTTTTCCAAGCTGGAATGTACACAAAACACTGCAATATTTCAAAGTCCGCGGACTATCTAAATACTACAGATGCGAGTACTAGCGACCGGGTCGATCTACTCGCGCGAGTGCACTGGCACGGACAGTAGCAACCTTGCTTTTAAAACAACAAATAAAAACCCCCTCCAATGCTTTTGGTTATTTATTTTTGATTTTTTAAGGTTTCGTACCTCAAAAGGAAAAAACGGAACCCTTATAGGATCACTCGTGCGTCTGTCTGTCCGACCATTCCCCCAGAAATCTCCGAAACTACTGGGTATAAATTTTGAAAAAAATACACAAAATAGTTCTTTACCTATAGATGACAAGAAAACCTATTAGAAATGTGCGGTCAAGCGTGAGTCGGGCTTAATGTACGGAACCCTTGGAATGCGAGTCCGACTCGCACTTGGCCGGTTTTTTTATACGTGATACAAATTTTATTTATCACACTTATTGTAGTATATCATATTCAATTCAATTCAATTCAAATATTTATTAATAAAATTTCAATTTTACACGTCGTAATAATTACAGTAGGTACATTACTATTGTATACATTATTCAATTATTATAAATGAACTATGAATTATTTTAAATTAACTATGAAGTAAATATACCCTACACCCCTACCCTATGATCGACTGGTAGAGAATGCCTTTAGGCATTAAGTCCGCCATTTGTACATTTTATTGGTATTATGTGCAATAAAGTTTAAATAAATACTTAAATAAAAAAGTAATAGAATAAAATAAAAACTAAAATGTTATACCCCATAGCATAGGCTTATTATGGCCATAATGCCCATAAGTCTGGCTACATTTCCAGGTAATTTCATAGTGATGCACCGCTTACAAAATATTTCTCGGCATTGCCCGAATGTTGACTGGTATAGAATGCCTCATAGGATTAAGTCCGCCTTTTGTACCATTGTATTTTCTATTGTGCAATAAAGATTCTAATAAATGAAATGAAAATCACCCTCACTTTTACCTTTAGCATAAAGTATATGTAGTCTGTGCCTTTAGGTACCGAAAATACCTTAAAAAAGCAATAAAATCTAGTGTTTATGTAACACAATACAAAATTGCTGCTTTCTAATTCATACGAACTAAAGTATGCCTCATTCTAGCTTTACACATAATATCTGGGTGACCGAGCTTCGCTCGGAAAACATATAAAAACTCGAAAATGCGCGTTTTCCCAGAGATAAGACCTAGCTAGATCGATTTTTCGCCCCCGAAAACCCCCATATAGCAAATTTCATCGAAATCGTTAGAGCCGTTTCCGAGATCCCCGAAATATATATATAAATAAACAAGAATTGCTCGTTTAAAGGTATTAGATAGATAGATTAGATAGATACATAAGACATAAATATAATCACGCCTATTTCCCGGAGGGGTAGGCAGACTTCTGAGACCACGGATTTCCACTTGCTACGATCCTGATATACCTCTTTCGCTTCCGTTACTTTCATAACATTCCTCATACACGCTCGCCGGTTTAGGATGCTCTTGACCTGGCCTTTCTTCAGGATTTCTCCGATCTGATCAGAGAAAGCGCCGAGGTCTACCCCTTCTAACTCCCTCTTCTACTTCTCCCTTATACACTCTCTTTGTCAGCCTTAATTCTTTCACTCATTCTTTCCACGTGTTCAAACCATCTCAACCCTCTCATATCATCTGAGAGCTCTTTTAGACTGCTAGTAATCGGGTAATGTCGATCCCTTTTATATTAAAAAAGAGACAATATCTGAGAGACCGAGATTTGCTCAGAAAACATATAAAAACTCAAAAATGGGTGTTGCCCAAAGATAAGACCTAGCTAGATCGATTCTTCGCCTCCGAAAACCCCACTCCGAAAAAAAAGTTTCACTACCGCGCACGTAACAATTTGGAAAATCTGGCGTAGAGCTGGGAAAAAACCTTCGCAATTTTTTTTTTCAACCTATCTGCCAATTTAATTTTGCAAACTATACAGTGTGGAGAGATAAGTCGGGCCCTGGAGGGAAACTGCCTTAAATCCTTAAGCTGGCTCATTTTACTTAATGGAGACATTCCTTTATTTTTAAAAAGAAACAAAACTGCATTCAAAGTATTTTTCTTTTTTTCTTCAATTTGGCTTGTCTAAAAAAATCTTGAGTACTAAATATTACATTTTATGGATATTTTGTACGACAGACGAGTTTAAGACCTAATGTTTCTTGAAGAAATGTTATCATTAACATTAACTGTATCGACTAGTAGAATAAAATTGCGAGTTTTTATTTTTTGGAATTTTTAGTCGGTTCGAGTCCCGGGCGAGGCAAGCGAGTTTTAGAAAATCTTTGAATGCAGTTTTGTTTCTTTTTAAAAATAAAGGAATGTCTCCTTTAAATAAAATGAGCCAGCTTAAGGATTTAAGGTAGTTTCCCTCCAGGGCCCGACTTATCTTTCCACACTGTATGTACCAATAAACTCCCTGTATAAACGATTTTACTACTACTACTATGGAATTTATATGAAACACTAATCTGTGACTTCACAATAAAACCACCTACTCTTTATAGTTTTATACGGGTTTTAAAATATAAATTGTGTCTAAAAATAACTGCTGTCTAGGTACGTTTCTCTATTAATCTTGTGGTGCTTTATTTCATGCATGGTCTAAAATAATTTATTTTAAATACAGTCAAATATACCCTATTATAGTTGATCAAACCAATTTGTCAGTCAATAAGAACAAAAAAAAATATACTCGTCCTCTTCTTTTGGGTGCTAGTACTAGTGTAAGACAAAGATAATATAATTCTCTTTGTTTATGTTTGAAATGAGACAGTCCTTTGACAAACTATATGCACATTTACGCAAATGCGTCAAACGCAGCCCTTTACTATAGCGTTTGAAGGTAAGAAAGGGCGTCATGCGCGTGCGCGTGCGCGTGAACGCTTTTACTATGAAAGCCAGCTTCCGCGCAACGTTCTGCGCAACTCAAATATCAAATCATACCGGAAGGGTAGCGCGTGGCAGCACCTTTTGCGCAATGTTTTAAATGCTGCCTGTTTGGACAAACTACTAAGACATAGGTAGGTTTCATTTGGTCTATTAATCATTTATTTACAAAAAGCGGCCAAGTGCGAGTCGGACTCGCCCATGAAGGGTTCCGTATTTAGGCGATTTATGACGTATTAAAAAAAACTACTTACTAGATCTCGTTCAAACCAATTTTCGGTGGAAGTTTACATGGTAATGTACATCATATATTTCTTTTAGTTTTATCATTCTCTTATTTTAGAAGTTACAGGGGGGGGGGGGGACACATTTTACCACTTTGGAAGTGTCTCTCGCGCAAACTATTCAGTTTAGAAAAAAATGATATTAGAAACCTCAATATCATTTTTGAAGACCTATCCATAGATACCTCACACGTATGGGTTTGATAAAAAAAAAATGTTTGAGTTTCAGTTCGAAGTATGGGGAACCCCAAAAATTTATTGTTTTTTTTCTATTTTTGTGTGAAAATCTTAATGCGGTTTACAGAATACATCTACTTACCAAGTTTCAACAGTATAGTTCTTATAGTTTCGGAGAAAAGTGGCTGTGACATACGGACGGACAGACAGACGGACAGACGGACAGACGGACAGACGGACAGACAGACAGACAGACAGACATGACGAATCTATAAGGGTTCCGTTTTTTGCCATTTGGCTACGGAACCCTAACAAGATATATACAGTGGTATTACTCAAAGAAATTAAAAACTAGCTTATATCTAAAATTATTTTAGATTTAAGCTAGTTTTTAATTTCCTATATAGGCCCTTGAGGCATTGTACCAAGGATGCTGGCGACATTTCCTCGCTGTATCGCAATGCTGATACGTTGTGCGAGGTAGCCGCCAGCTCTTCGGTCACCAGTTACGTCAACCAGACGCTTCGCGATTTCTGCGAACAACTTATGCGCGCTGGGACCCCATGGACCTAGAGTTTGAACTCCAAATGGTACAAAATGGTACTCCGTTTTGTACCATTTGGAGTTGAACTTAAAACTCGAGTTGAACAAAGAGTACTCTACCGAGGCTCTTATATTTGTTACGCTTTAAATTTTCGGCGCTTTCCGCCGCCCCGCCCGCTTTTATTATTTGGTCTATTCCTTCAAATATTTAATTACACAAACGGCTCTACCGCGATATAGTTTCATTGTTTTGTTTTAGTTGCATTGTGTTGCTTGAAGCGCTGGTGACCTAGTGGTAAGAGCGTGCGACTTTCAATCCGGAGGTCGCGGGTTCAAACCCCGGCTCGTACCAATGAGTTTTTCGGAACTTATGTACGAAATATCATTTGATATTTACCAGTCGCTTTTCGGTGAAGGAAAACATCGTGAGGAAACCGGACTAATCCCAATAGTTTACCTTCTGGGTTGGAAGGTCAGATGGCAATCGCTTTCGTAAAAACTAGTGCCCACGCCAATTACTGGGTTTAGTTGCCAAGCGGACCCCAGGCTCCCATGAGCCGTGGCAAAATGCCGGGACAACGCGAGGAAGATGATGAGTTGCATTGTGTTGCTGGTGCAACTCAGCTGAAACGTCGGAGTTTATGGTAAAAACAATGAAACTATCGCGGTAGACCCGTTTGTGTAATTAAAAATATGTGTACAAAAAGCGAGAGTTAAAGTGTTGTTATGTTTCCTTTTAATATTCTTAAAAAACCGGCCAAGTGCGAGCCGGACTCGCGTTCCAAGGGTTCCGTACATTAAGTCCGACTCACGCTTGACTGCACATTTCTAATAGGTTTTCCTGTTATCGATAGGTAAAGGACTATAGTAATAGTTGGTCGAAACAAATCTGTCAGTAAATAAGAACAAAAAAACTATACTCATCCTTTTCTTTTGGGTGCCAGTACTAGTGTAAGACAAAGATAGTATGATTATCTCCGTTTATGTTTGAAATGAGACAGTCCTTTGACAAGCTATGTTTTGTGTATTTTTTCATAATTTTAGACCCAGTAGTTTCGGAGATAAACGGGGGGGTCGGAAAGACAGACAGACAGACACACGAGTGATCCTAAGGGTTCCGTTTTTTCCTTTTGAGGTACGGAACCCTACAAAGACATGAATTCACATAAAAGTCAAAATACAATAGCAGTAAGTATCACATTATAATATATTGCTTTCCGAGAGCAAGCGTAGGAGATTGTATTATTGTAGAATCGTGAAAAACAGAGATCAAAATTTTGAAGTCAATTAAAATGTATTATAAACACTTTCTGCTCGGCTGCATTCGGAAATATAAAAATAGCCAATTGTAAG
The DNA here is from genome assembly GCF_948474715.1 of Cydia amplana. NCBI lineage: Eukaryota > Metazoa > Arthropoda > Insecta > Lepidoptera > Tortricidae > Cydia > Cydia amplana. The sequence goes on along the minus strand of NC_086095.1, from coordinate 817,478 downwards.
ATCTAACTAGTTTTTTCGACCTTTTTTGCCAAAATTTGTGGAATTTTTTTGACCTAACTTACGACCCGTGAAGAATTCGTGCGCTTTTAGCACTTTTTGCGACTAATGAGTAATCCTAATTAAATAATGTCTAGATTAATTGGCCTGTTGCAGACCTTACTGCGAAGGTAATGTTTTTATCCAATCGACAGGTTATAGGACCTCGTGAAGCATTTTATTTCATCACACTTAATAATCATAATCATAATAATCATAATTTTTATTGTTTGATTGCCACTATTACCAGTAATTATTATTAGTTATTGTAACAATCTTTCAGTCACCAAGGGCCCGTTTCTCAAAAGCTTGTAACTTCGACATTAATATTTCGTGAGACATATTTTAAACTGTTTAATAGCGACTAAAAACTCAACTGAGTGAAACCGTTGTCATCTAAACAGCTTGTAACTTAATATTTCCGCTAAATTGTAATATTTCCGCTAAATTGTAAAACATGCTGGGCACACTTGTTTTGGATCTCGTGCTAGATTTAAGCCATAATGTGCAATTGTATTACCCATGATATTGTACGATGTCTGTTTAGTGTAAGTACCTAATAAAGTAAAAAAAAAACAGTTTTGAATGATTCACGGTTAGTTTCACTAGACATATCGACCAGGATCTCGAAAAAAATACAAACACCGGTCGATATAAGTCTAACTTGTAACTTGTAATACAAGCGGATGTCACTTTTTGACAGCTTTTGATAGAAAGGGACTTCCACTTGTATTACAAGTCACAAGCTTTTGAGAAACGAGCCCCAAGACTCTACCTTTACAGGTATACCTACTTACAAACAGGAACACTTCTTATGCACGTCTTTAGTCTAACAACGACCGCGAAAATCGAAGTTCGCAAATTGCGGGCTTTTTTCTCTGTCACTCTAATTACGCCTTCATTGGAGTAAAAGAGAAAGATCCCGCAATTTGCGAATTTCTGATTTCGCGGTAATCCCCATTTTCCTCTCTGGATATTATTAGCATTATTGAAAACATTTTTACACTTTTTGATTTATTTTAATCATAGCTATGCCCTACCGTTATTATTAATTTTTGTTTTTTTTTTTCATTATTATCAGATTTTAACATTCTATATCTCTAATACCTAATTAAAAAAGCGTTGGTGGCCTAGCGGTAAGAGCGTGCGACTTGTAATCCGGAGGTCGCGGTTTCAAACCCCGGTTCGTATTGTACCAATGAGTTTTCGGAACTTATGGTACGTACGAAATATCATTTGATATTTACCAGTCGCTTTTCGGTGAGGGAAAACATCGCGAGGAAACCGGACTATCCCAATAAGGCCTAGTTTACCCTCTGGGTTGGAAGGTCAGATGGCAGTCGCTTTCGTAAAAACTAGTGCCTACGCCAATTCCTGGGATTAGTTGCCAAGCGGACCCCGGGCTCCCATGAGCCGTGACCAAAATGCCGGTACAACGCGAGGAAGAAGGATTAAAAAATGGAAAAAAGGTACTACTACGAAGTAACTTGCGTTTTGGTAAGAAAACTGATGCATGGAGTTACCACTCTTTCTTTACTTATATTTCTCTATGATTGTAAGAAAAGAAGATATAGAAGTATAGTAGAAGTTATGACGATGATTGACAAAAGAAGAGGTAATAACGGGTGTTTTTTTTAGAGGTTTGGTTTTTAAATTGGCATAACTGTTTCAAGTGATTGTCAATTTAACAGTTGGCGGGGTATTTGTGGTCAGTACGTTTTGCCATTTTCACAATGAATAGACTTACTCCAGAACAACGATTGAAAATTGTGCAAATTTATTTTGAAAATCAAAATCACCATCAAGTTATTGCGGGAAACATTCGATGAGAGCATAGTTTCCCGTAATGGACCTGTGAACTTGCCTCCACGATCGTGTGATCTCACGCCTATGGATTACTTTCTTTGGGTGTCTACGCAGATCACTTGGAAGCCAAAATTCGCCGCGTTATTGCCAATTGTACGGCCCCAGTGGCTCGAAAAAATGGTCTAAAATTGGACTTCCCGATTACGCTTCATTCGAGCCAGCAGTGGCGCCCATATGCCCGATATCATTTTTAAGAACCAATAGCATAAGAATATCTTTTAAATAAAACCAATACCATTATAATAAATAGTTATTTGTACAACAAGAGATCAAAGTTTGATATTTCTTCGAGTGCTTATTTTGAGTCCCGTGCAAGCGAAAGATTCTATGATAGATTCACGAGCGTAGCGAGTGAATCTAATTTAGAATCTTGAGCGTAGTAAGGGACTCAAAAGCGCACGAGATGTAAATAACTTTGATCTCGTGTAGTTCACAAAACTTTTCGCCTCAGCAGTGAGAACATATTAGAGAACCCGAAAAATGTATTCCTTCTTCATCACTTACCTCTATTCACTCATGTTTTCTTAAGATATAGCAACAATTAAATTTTCACCTCAGCATCTCGAACAAGGGTACTTTGCTACTTAAAAACAGTGAGCAAAATCGCATTTTGCTCACTGAGTGAGCAAAATCGCATTTTGCTCGTTTTGTCTCACTCAGTGAGCAAAATGCGATTTTGCTCACTGTTTTTAAGTAGCAAAGTACCCTTGTTCGAGCTGCTGAGGTGAAAATTTATTTTTACGTGTTTTAAAAAAAACATCCTTTATATATTGGTGGCACTGGCAATAACACAAAGTGCACTCTTTGCTGCTACTATTATCGTTGACTGTAGGTACACATGACCAGATGACCCTGCCCTAGATCTCGCGCACGAAACTATTAGTGTTATATAATCGATGCAACATTATATTATAATCGTTACCGTAACGAATACGATACGATTGCTTTTTTTTAAAAACGGGTGCCGTGGCAAAAAGCATGTCTATTATTATAACTGATCCAGTGTTTTTTAACATGCGCCGTCAGTTTGTTATGTTGACGCCTTTAAGGTCCTCAAAAATTATAGTATTTTATGCAACCGTTGTTTAAGAGAGGTCAAAAAAGGCGAGTGGCGTGAGTAACAATTTGAGGCGAAGCCGAAAATTGTTAATAAAGACGCCACGAGTATTTTTTGACTCAGTTAAACAACGTTGCATACAATACTTTTTCTACGACCAAGCAAATAACCTTTGACCTTAAAATTAACAAATATTTTTCATTCAAGAGTAGCAAAGAATGGAGGGTACGGGCGGGAAAAGAATGAATGAAATAAAAAAACATGTCTGGTTCACTCATCTGTCAGAGATGACCGTTAAAATTAGGTTTGCAACAATGTATTTCATACAATATTTTTTAAGTGGTGACTACACGAAGTATTGTAAAAGTGTCAAAAAGATACTGCTTGTAAGTTGATAAATACTTTTTTGGGGAATATACTAAAGACTTGTCTTGACAACTATAAGATAGGGGTTTAAAGGTGTGTGCACGACCCTTTAAATGACAAATAAAAGTACGGGAGTAGAAAAAATATTTTATAATTAAAATAATAAATATAATAGGGACATCCTTACACAAATTGACTAAGTAAGTCCCTAAGCTCAAGAAGTTTCCCTTTATAATAATTAACAACCTTATTTACCTAATTAGCGAAGTAATTCAATTACCCGCTTAAGTGCACAATAAGATGATTAATAACAGTTGACATTCCAACAAACAGGCCAATTCGGGTTTTAGTTATTCGATCTGTTTCCGATATGATACTGAGCTGTCAGTGTCACAATTGAAATATCTTAAACCAAAAACGTCACTTTTGACACTGACAGATCAGAATCATATCGGTAACAGATCGAATAACTAAAATTCGAATTGGCCTGAACGGTCTCAACCAACTTATTTGCAATCAAAGTTAAACTGAAATGAACTGTATGTGTTAAGTAATAAGTCAGTGACAACTGCAGATATAATGGCCTTGTGTTTTGACAGTCTCCGAGGGTGTGGTCCCACTTAACGCGGTTAAAGGTAAAGCTTTTGAATTAATATAGTTACAAAAAAATAACATTGTACATATTACTATCAGAGCATCGTTAATAATGGCGTAAGCGCCATCGACAATAAGGTCCCTTTTCATAGATAACGTCACATATTAGTTTTTCTCTTAATATAAGCTGCATGCTAATGTTTAATAAATCACTCTTTGTAATTAATTACCATGTATGTTGTGGATATGAATAAAGTGATTATCTAATATCTACCTATCTATGCCCGAAATAAGCGAAATTCGTTGTTCGCGGTAGAACCTCAGTTCCCGTACAAGTTGCAGTCGGTTTGCAGTCCGTCCGTACCGGCCCTAAATATTGTAATTATGCCTACTTGGAGAATAGACTATCTTTGGGCGTTTTCTAAAATAAATATCAATTGAAAACCCGATTCTCACAGATCCTGGTGTTTTTGGGTTCTTTCAACTGAGAAAAACTAGCATATTCAACCCTGATGATAAAAAAACTTGTCCCAAAAATTTGTATGAAAATTGTACAATCCACTACGTCACGTCCATACAAGTGAAAAAATTTCTCATACTAAAACGTGACGTAATGGAATGGACATTTTGGGACATCCTTGTTTAATGGGAGGATGGAGAATGCTGTCGATTCTGAGTAGAATGAGCCCAAGAATGTCCAGATTTGAAGGAATCAGGTTTTCGATATTTATTTTAGAAAACGCCCCTTTATCTTCTCTAACACTTTTTGGTTGATTCCCGCACTTCCCTCACCTTCGCTCATCTCGACCTCAGTGGAAAGCATAGAGAAATATAAGTAAAGAAAGAGTAGTAACTCCATACATCAGTTTTCTTACCAAAACGCGAGTTATTTCGTAGTCGACATCTAGCGTCAAGTAGCGGACATTATCAGTTCTGCTAGTTGACAATAGATGTAGCAGCAAAGTAAAACTCTAACGCTCAACAATTTTTAGCTAATATTATTAACCCGATGCACCGGAACTCTATTTTCAACACCTTCTGCTTATAATATTAGTTGTAAATTGTTTTAGCAGTACATTTTTCGTCCGGTGCGACACTTGTGACATCCTGGTGTCAAGTAGCGGTACTGATAGTTCCACTACTTGACGCTAGATGTCGACTACGAAATAACTCGCGTTTTGGTAAGAAAACTGATGTATGGAGTTACCACTCTTTCTTCACTTATATTTCTCTATGGTTATACTCGCCTACACTCGCGCCACACCCTCTGTCTAACCAAACTATTATAAATCGGGGGACAACCGGATACTATATTGAAGGTCTGCAAACCTGCCCTTAATTAACAAAACGACTTAACAACCACCAAAATATACGAGGAATACAACTCTAATACGTTACTTTAAGGTCCAAATTTGAACTAGACCTTGATGAGTTTTTTTTAATTTCTATTTCTAGTTACACCCTTAGCTGTAGGCTAAACGTGGGTTGTTCCGCACGAAATCAGTTTAGAGTGAGACGGAGCATTACGAAAAAGGTTCCGTATGAAATTATAGTCCTACGGTGATAAAGTTAGACAAAGGTAAGTCTGCAGCAATTTTGATAGCACACGCAGTGCAAGTGTTATTGTAAAAAATCTTCTATGAATTTCTTCTATCAAACTTCTATGAAATTTTGACGTGTTTTTGTCGAAGCTGAAACGGGGCCTTCGCTAATGCTCGGTCAAAAAGTAGGTAAACTTAAGAAACGGGCGCGTAGCCAACGTGCCAATCGTTGACGCTCCGTAGCGAACGAAAAGCAAACTGTCAATGTCGCACTAATATGGAAAAGTGATAGAGAGTCACAAAGCGTTTCGTTGTCGAAGCGATAGCGATTGTCACCTTGGCTAGGGGCAGGGCGCGTAGTCAACGTGCCAATCGTTAACGCTCCGTAGCGTATCGTAGTCGTCTCTGTCTATTCACTCTTCCACATTAGTGCGACAGTGACAGTTGCGTTTCGTTCGCTACGGAGCGTTAACGATTGGTTGGCTAGTGGCTACGCACCCAGTGGTATATAACCGCGAAAATCGAAGTTCGCAAATTGCGGGCATTTTTCTCTGTCACTCTAATTACGACTTAATTGGAGTAAAAGAGAAAGATCTCCGCAATTTGCTACCTAATTTCGGTTTTCGCGGTAGCCTCTCAGGCCTTCTTAGGCATAGCCGGCGCAGGTACTTATATAGTTTACCTACCTATAGTTTAGATATTTAATTGTAATTTGGTTCCCCGCGATACAGGCATTGCCTAGTGCGGAGACCCCTGGTATATCTGTAACCTATTTGCTGAAATAAATTGATCTTTATTCTTATTCTTATTCTTTTTATAGTTTGTCAAAGGACTGTCTCATTTCAAACATAGACAGAGAGAATAATACTATATTTGTCTTACACTAGTACTAGCACCCAAAAGAAAAGGATGAATATAGTTTTTTTGTTCTTATTTACTGACAAATTGGTTTGACCAACTATATCTAATACCTTTAAACGAGCAATTATTGTTTATTTATATATTTATTTATTTATATGTATATATATTTCGGGGATCTCGGAAACGGTTCTAACGATTTCGATGAAATTTGGTATATGGGGGTTTTCGGGGGCGGAAAATCGATCTAGCTAGGTCTTATCTCTGGGAAAACGCGCATTTTCGAGTTTTTATATGTTTTCCGAGCGAAGCTCGGTCACCCAGATTTATACGATAATTTATTCATCTTATGCAGCGCCATTTTACACCAGCTGTCAAATTCGAAGCACATTTTTTGGAAATCATTTGATAGAAAACGTCAACATTTATGAAATTGGTTCGAACGGAGATTACGTAACCCTAAAACAGTAGTTCGTATAGGTATTGTCATATATTATTACTGACAATACTGACATACGGGGTTATGTGAATTACGTTATAAAATTGTGGTTTCCTAATTAAACAGGTTTCTTAAGAATTTGATTTGAAACAAGGTTGAAACTAAGCTTGTTGGACGGGTGCGGTGTCTGGGTCAATGTCAACCATCCGTACATTTACCCTAGAACACTGAAGTACAGACTCGTTGGCGACCACTGTTAAGAGATCTGGGTGCGTAGCCAATATGCCTACCTGCTTCTGACTAAATTTTTGAAGCCTCGGTTACATCACTAGCTATTTTATACTAAAATTACATTTAAAAAAAGATATAAATAATACAGTACATTTATAAATTTAGCGTTTGCGTCATCAAATCCGGTAGTTCTGATTTTTTGCAGACTTATTTATGATGTTGGCTCAATTAATAATCCAAGTTTGTGACCTCGAGCGCCGAACGCAACTTTGTCAAAAATCAAAAAAACTGCGAATATTTCGGTTTTCTTTTAGATTTGGGCGATTATAACCCTAAAAGACTAGTTTTTGATAGTACCTTTTCAGGGTTTTTTTAAAAGAAGACTAAATTTGCTACAATACGACACTAGAATGTAGATTTTGTAGATTGAATAGTTTCCGAGATAAAGCCTTTCAAAAGTTTTGAAATTGAATTTGTAGACTAAGTGAGTGCAGTGAGTATGCACTTTTGTCTCAGGCGATGGCCGCTTGGCACGATTGTTCCTAAGGTCAAACAAAGCTGATTTGACCCGGTAGCCACGAGATCGTACCGTGCCTCCCCCCCAAAAAGGGAAGGGAAAGGGTTGGATCCCCAGATCCATTCTACGCTATATTTCTTCCTACTCTTAGGAGCTAGGGCAAGTTATATATCATTTTCATATAGTATTACATCGAAATCCTTAGAGCCGTTTCCGAGATCCCCGAAATATATAACTACATAGTATAAAACGAATTCTCTTCCCGCTGTCTGTCCCTATGTATGCTTAGATCTTTAGCTTTAAAACTACTTACAAAACGGATTCTGATGCGGTTTTTTTATAGATAGTGATTCAAGAGGAAGGTTTATGTATAATTTGTTAACCCGGGGCGGGTCGCTAATATATATATAGATTAGATTAGATTTTAGATTTATTTATTTCAAGATGAAAATTACACTATAAATTTGCTACATTCGTCAAAATTATGTTTATCTTCTCATCATGATCGTCAAAAATTACATTATAAATTTAAAAATAAAAATAATAAGATTAAGATTAATTATGTCTCCCAATAAGGATCGTCATGTACAAAGAAAAACATGTCAAAACAATTGAATATAAACCTAGTTAACATTAAAGTCGATGTCAACGTAAATAATTTGTAACTGTCATTAAAATGTCAAATAAAGATAAAAATATCACAAAAGAACAAAATGTCATGTTTTAAATACAAATCAACAATTGAATAATAAATAAAATTACATACATCGTTACAAATTCAATTCCATGTACTCATTTATAGAATACAGAGGGTTATCCAACAAAAGGTTTCTCAATTTGCGCTTAAATGGTATTGCGCTTAAATATATATATATATATATATATATATATATATATACAAGAATTACTTACGCGGGGCAATGCGGCCAGCCTTCTGGGTACCCTACCAAGCAACCACGACCTAGGCCAAATTTTTTATTTAATAAGGTTTTATTTTAAGTGTTTTTATTAAATAAAAGTTTTACTCATTTAAATGTATAAAGACACATTTTGTCATTTATTCGGGTATCATAATGTTTTTCTCTCTTCTATCCTAACAGCGAAGCCGTCTGCGGCCTTCATCATGATGTCGAACTTGACGGGCAGAGGGCGCTGCCAGTCGGCTGCGCGCGCGCAGGCCGGGGGCAGCAGGCGGTAGCGCCGGAGCAGGTTAGCCAGGACCGTTTTAGCTGACAGCATGGCGTACGTTTGGCCTGGGATAATAAGTTTAAAATTAGTATCTGTACCTACTTAATAGCATAGAGAAATATATGTAAAGAAAGAGTGCGATTTCGATGAAACCTCTAACGATTTCGATGAAATTTGCTATTGTCCTATATCTGAGAAAACGCGCATTTCTCAGTTTTTATATGATTTCCGAGCAAAGCTCGGTCTTCCAGATATTATATAGAACACAGTGTGTTATCTAACTTATCTATTTCTAACAGAGTAGCTGAACAACAGGAACAGGGGCCTTACCATGATGCGTAAGTCGCATAGCTCCGTCCCGTAGCGATTCAGTTTAGGTCCTAAACAGAAACGCAATAAGGACATCATGAGAAGGCCCCTGGGTGCTCCCGCTTAATAAAAGCACTAGAAAACATTAAGAATACGAACATATACATATATATATACAACTTCTGACTGAATAGCTTAAAGCAGTGGTTCCTAACCTGGGGGTAATTACCCCCGTGGGGGTAAAACTGGTTTTTTACGGGGGTAATAAGCTAACCTAATATAACAAACGTACACGTTTAAATTTTTTATTACCATTGGGAGGAGGGGTAAAATCAGGTTCCCTAGTTAGTCATAGGGGTGACGGGACTGAAAAGGTTAGGAACCATTGGCATAAGGCACGATAATTGTGTGGCTGTGGTGCAATCCAACATCTTGTCCAACTCAGTCAAAGATACTTACCTACTTAAAAAATGTACAGAATACGAACCTATACAGTTTCTGACAGAGTAGCTGAACGGCACGAACTGCGCAGGGTGCCGCAGCGCCTCCATGAACCGCTCGGGACGAAACTCCTCCGCGTCGTCTCCCCAGTACGCGGGGTTGCGGTGCGCGCCCCAGATGTTGATCATGACGGATGTCCCGTCTACCAACGTTGCGCCTGATGCTGTAGAGTAAAAATGTACAGAATACGAACCTATACAGTTTCTGACAGAGTAGCTGAACGGCACGAACTGCGCAGGGTGCCGCAGCGCCTCCATGAACCGCTCGGGACGGAACTCCCCCGCGTCGTCTCCCCAGTACGCGGGGTTGCGATGCGCGCCCCAGATGTTGAGCATGACGGATGTCCCGTCTACCAACGTTGCGCCTGATGCTGTAGAGTAAAAATGTACAGAATACGAACAGTGTTTAAGCAACAGATTGCGTCAGCGCATCGCGCTGATCCACGCAGATCAATCTAGGGCATAAACCAGCAGAAACATATTGTCTTAGTTGCACTTTACACGGATGTAATACAAATAAGATTTACATATGTGTGCTATAGGTAAAGTTGTGTATATAAAGAAATGCAAATTGTAAATAAATCAGATACCAATTGTCCGTTGGTGTTTCACTACCTCTATACCCAAAACCTCTGCTTGCTCAGGGCGACACTCTGAGAGTAGAGGCTCCCATCCACCACCTTTTTACAGGAACCCTTGCTGTGGCATAAGACTCCTTCAGCCTTAATCAGTCGCTTGAGCCTGGGCGATCGGCAGCAAGTATCCATCCAAACCACCTTGATCCCCCCCCGTAGGGAATCCGTCTGTTACCGATAGGTCTCCCGGTACAGACATCCTTGTCATAGAATAAGTTAGGGCTAGGGAAGTAGGGACTTAGGCCAATAGGATCCCTTGCTATCGCCTCCCACCTTATTTTATGCAGTCTGTGCAGGCACATGCAACGCCTGAGTACCAGTTAATTCCATAACGGTTCAGTCCATTGAGTAATCCAGGTACTCGGCCTTAGCGTGTGGCTGTACATTTGGTCCTTCGAACCGGATATCCCTTAAGGATAACATTGCTATGAGTACATGGTAACTTAAGGGGTATCTGTTGAGTCGGTGATATTGACAACCAACCAGTCAGTAGTATCGACTATTAAATTCACCCTCCACCACTAGGTACGTTATACACCGCGACCTTGTTAACATTGTCCTCCCACGGTTAGGTATAAATTAATTTGGTAGGGTTTGACTGACAAACTTACAACATGGACGCTGTTAAACTCAACAACTTATTCTTGCGCAAAGTTTAAATTGCTAAGTATTCCCGAGCGCCTTAAGGTGGTTCGAGACCGGAAAAAATGTTACAATTGCATAAATCATGACTTGGCAGAGAAATGTAACAGTACAGTGTTGTGTCATTTTTGCAACACACCCCATCACCCAATGATCATCTCAACCAACCAACCAACCCAACCTCCCAACCAAGCTAAGCTACCAACCAATCCACCAACCAACCCACCAATCCACCAACAAACCAACCAACAAACCAACCAACCAATCCACCAACCAACCAAGCCACCAACCAACCAATCCACCAACCAATCCACCAACCAACAAACCCAACCACCACTAACCAACCAAACAACCAACCAACCAACCTACCAGCCAACCAACCTACCAACCAACCAACCCAACCACCGCCAACCAACCAAGCAACCAACCAAGCAACCAACCAAGCAACCAACCAAGCAACCAACGAAGCTAAGAATAGTGCAAAATCAACTAATAGATACGAAGGTCACAGAAAACTCAACATACATAAAAGGATATGGTTATTTCGCATTACAAGATATATACACTTTGATTCACGTGACACCAGTACCAAAGCAAAATAAAAAAGGAAAAGTATACAGTTTAGAAGTATATCACAACATAATTTGCGATGGAGAAAGGGAAAAAATTATGATCCAGAATACAGCTGTCATCCACATTGCAGAAAACTGTATTATCAAAACAAGAAGAAACATTCTAGCAGCAAGAAGAGCTAACACAATATCGGTGTTAGCAACGTTCTCAAGACAAGCCAACTTTTCATTAAATACAAACGAAACAACCAATCAAATAGAAGATATAACCAGAGATGAGGAAGTATTTGACAGCTCCAGAGACATATTTAAACATCTCACTAGTAACGAGAATTTACTCCAAAAACAATTAGACAATACAATTTGGAAACAACTTTATTTTCTCAAAGACATTATACATTTCACTACAGAGAGAAACATTTCATTTGGAAACAGATACAAAGTAACTTAGTAGCAATTAGTCTCGGTTCGTCATTAGCAGTATTTATTCTAATGATACTAACAGTTTGTTCTGGTCCAAAGGTCCTGGTACACATTCGTTCCTGCACAACCAGCCAGCGGTCTGCTCCGCTGTCCGCCGCCCCCGTCAGGTCGGCTCCACCGAAACCCAAGCGCCACAGAACAAACCCAACGGTCAACAGCAGCCAGTTCGAAGAAATAGAGTTACGTCCGATACAGCCGCTATAGAACAGCTTCCCATCATCCCCGCTGCCTTCGGGAGTCGCCAGGATGTTTAAGCAACAGATTGCGTCAGCGCATCGCGCTGATCCACGCAGATCAATCTAGGGCATAAACCAGCAGAAACATATTGTCTTAGTTGCACTTTACACGGATGTAATACAAATAAGATTTACATATGTGTGCTATAGGTAAAGTTGTGTATATAAAGAAATGCAAATTGTAAATAAATCAGATACCAATTGTCCGTTGGTGTTTCACTACCTCTATACCCAAAACCTCTGCTTGCTCAGGGCGACACTCTGAGAGTAGAGGCTCCCATCCACCACCTTTTTACAGGAACCCTTGCTGTGGCATAAGACTCCTTCAGCCTTAATCGGTCGCTTGAGCCTGGGCGATCGGCAGCAAGTATCCATCCAAACCACCTTGATCCCCCCCCGTAGGGAATCCGTCTGTTACCGATAGGTCTCCCGGTACAGACATCCTTGTCATAGAATAAGTTAGGGCTAGGGAAGTAGGGACTTAGGCCAATAGGATCCCTTGCTATCGCCTCCCACCTTATTTTATGCAGTCTGTGCAGGCACATGCAACGCCTGAGTACCAGTTAATTCCATAACGGTTCAGTCCATTGAGTAATCCAGGTACTCGGCCTTAGCGTGTGGCTGTACAAACAGATAATATAGTAGATTGTTAACCAAGGGATGAAAGGCCCTCCTTTCTGCCGAGGTTGGCCGAGGTAGTTTATTTATTAGTATATATGTTTTATAGCTAGGGATGTACGGGCCTTATCTCATAAGTTACGATATATTAGTGATCTTACGTAAAACCAAGTCGCTGTGCACCTCCCGCGCCACAATCGGCACGGGTGGGTACAGCCGCAGACTCTCCTTAAACACAGCTTCCAGATATTTCAGGCGCGGAAGATCCTCCGCCGTGACCGCTCGGTCCGAATCGCTGAATACCTCGCGCAATCTGGTTAAAAAAATAGTTATATGTATTTAGGGATAGTCTTATGTATCTTTCAGTAGGAGTAGCAGCGAAAGCGCTATTATTGTTTGTCCTTGTCACAGTCTCACTTTTTTTCCCACCATAAATTAGTATGGATTATTGTGGGCAACAAATAATTTCGACCAATCATAGTGTCGTATTGCCTATGTTTTGTCCCTCACGGACGCACGCGTGTACCACATCTATTACCATCTATGCCTTAGTTAGTGTAAGGCCTGAGTGGACGCTCGAAGCGGAGCGTTCGGCTGGGCGTGCAGCGTGGCATCGGACTCACAAGTGATGTGAGCAGCGTGCACTAAGGCCGCTCCTATACGCTTTCATATGTTTAACATGCACGCCGCACGCCCCGCCCCGCTGCACGCCCGAGTCGTGTCCACTCGTCAGGCCTTACACTTAGATATATGCCAATGGCGTTTGTGAAGTGTTCCCCGCTACCATCATGAAATGGCTGTTAAACTTACTCCTGATGCACTCGCTCCTGCATCTCAGGATGTCGCGACAGCAGCAAAGTAGTGAGGCAGGCTCCTGTGGCTGAAGTGTCACTCCCAGCGAGCATTATCACCATGCATAAACTTACTCCTGATGTACTCGCTCCTGCACCTCAGGATGCCGCGACAGCAGCACAGCGGTGAAGCAGGCTCCTGTGGCTGAAGTGTCACTCCCAGCGACCATCATCACCCTGCAACTTACTCCTGGTGCACTCGCTCCTGCACCTCAGGATGCCGCGACAGCAGCACAGCGGTGAAGCAGGCTCCTGTGGCTGAGGTGTCACTCCCAGCGACCATCATCACCATGATCTCCTCGCGTAGCTCCATGTCGGAGTAACCTTTATCCACGCCTCCAGACGATTCGATTATTACGTCGAGGAAATTTGCCCAGTCCGCTTTTTTGGTGTTTTCTAGAAAATAAATAAATAAAATAAAAAGCCTATTTATTCGGTAACCAAAAAAATTACATATCAACTTAAAAAAAGGTAGGTAAGTAATTTTTTTTAGTTTTATTTTGACCAATTAAACTAGTCATCATCTTCATCTTCCTCGCGTTGTCCCGGCATTTTGCCACGGCTCATGGGAGCCTGGGGTCCGCTTGGCAACTAATCCCAGGAATTGGCGTGGGCACTAGTTTTTACGAAAGCGACTGCCATCTGACCTCCCAACCCAGAGGGTAAATTAGGCCCTTATTGGGATTAGTCCGGTTTCCTCACGATGTTTTCCTTCACCGAAAAGCGACTGGTAAATATCAAATGATATTTCGTACATAAGTTCCGAAAAACTCATTGGTTCGAGCCGGGGTTTGAACCCGCGACCTCCGGATTGCAAGTCGCACGCTTTTACCGCTAGGCCACCAGCGCTTCCCTTGCGCGCTTTGACCAATTAAACTAGTATTTATAACTAAATGATTCGGTTAGGACCCCTCACGGATAAAGGCCTCCTCCACCTCTTGCCACCTTTTTGTCTTGTCTTGTCTTGTTTTGTACAGTTTTGGGCCAGTCCTTATGTCACAGGTAAGGACTTTCTAGAAAATAGTCTATTGTTAAACCTGTAACGACTGATTGGCAGTAATCAAGAACTAATCACTAACCAAGTAATCACCGACCCGATCGCAGACTCGATGAGAACAAGCATTTATTATAACAATCATAATACATAGGCAAAGGAGTAGATAATACCCCTACATAGGTATGGTAGAAAAGGGGTTTCAATCGATGTGTGGAAGGGAGGCACCGTCGTACCCAAGCCACCTGGCAGTGGACTTAAACCGGTGGCGTGTGCCTCGGATGCACATGCTGGTGGCGTGTATAACAGCGATACTGATCCTGCATCTCAGCCAGCCCAGTATGGTGCTTAGAGAACGGTTCCACCGTTGAGATATAGTTTCTGCCATATGTTTTATAAAGGTGCATAGACGCAGACTCGATCACAGACTCGATCTGTGATTACTTGATTTCAGTTGTCTCACCCAATGACCCAGGGCAGTCATTTTTCCACTTTTAACACATTAATTGCCACTCAGCCAAACAAGACATCCGCGCCAGGCTACAAAAATGTCGTCATATAAAGCTGTAGTACCACGATCCCGACTATCGGGTCGTCCGGCCTGGGAACGAAATCATAAAATACCCTATAGTCGGGTTTTCGGCACTGAATGTGTTAATTGCATTCTAAGCTTAATATCATCGTTCGCGGACGTTTCTGGTAATTAAAAATAAAAATTAAACAACTATTATTATTAATTTACTTACTGTTTTCTTTTATTTCCATTCGTTTATTATTTATAGTCTGTAAATAAGCAAAATTTTATGCAATGATATCGTTGGTTAACTTGTAAGCTCTGTATCCGTACCACGAGTTTGACACGGACATATTCGCTAGCGAATACGGAAACTAACTTAACAATGCATCTCCTTCGTACTAACATTGAGTTGACGCAGTCGCTAGCGTTCAAGAGCCAACGGGAGTGGTCATTTCTCCATACAAACGTACTCGACTGTTTCCTCCGTGGGTTTTGAAGCTAGAGCAATATTTTTTTGAACACAGATTAATATTATCAATATCTGTGTCGGACCGTTTTGCTTTTTTTTGATATTTTTGTTTTTTAAGGCGCTAGAGCCCTTCAAAAATGGCCAAAATGGCCTAATTTACTATGCCGCAATGAGAGGCGTGGTATTCAAAACTGATATCCATTAGACAAAAAAGCAAAACGGTCCGACACAGATAATTTCATAATCATTTAGATTTCCAAATTTGGTTACGATTGGTTAAGTTTTGGAGGAGGAAACAGTCGAGTACGAAACCTCGATATTTGAGATTTTTACGCAGGATTTTTCGCCTTGTCCTTATCGCACTAGTTTTAGGAGCCGCTGCCGTTAGCGAGACGGGTATATTTACCTAAAATATTTAAATCTCAGCTCCTGTTGGCTCTTAAGGCCGCTTAAAACTCATGGTGAGGGTACAGATGTATAAAAAACTAGATGTATAAAATCATCGATAGTATATTATAGTATCAGTAAATTTATTTAGTAGGTATTAATTATCAAGCAGAATCGTTTGCGAACGATGCTATAGCTTAGAAACAAATTAAAAGTGTGGGGTCTCGGTAGCTCAGCTCAGAGCATGGACTAGTGATCCAGAGTCGCGGGTTCGAGCCCCGCCCAAGCCAGTGAATTTCTCCACTTTGTATTTATTTCTAAGCGTATTCTAATTTTATTTTGACATGTAAATGGGCTTTATGTATAAATGAGTATGAGTATGAGTAAATAGCATCGTTTGAAGACGTTTCTGCTTAACACAAAATTAACTTAATAAATACCTTGTCTAAAAACGCATTGGCGCCTTCCAAATGCTTTTGAAACTCTTTATAAACGGGCATATGCTTGTAAACGAAGTTTGGATGCAGCCACGGCTGCAGAATCCGCTTCGCCACCATGTGTGTACACGCGTCTATTGCTTGCAATAAATAGTGCCCCGGGTTTCCTTGCGAGTGCAGTTTAGTGCCTATTGCAGACTCTGCAAAATGGGTCGTTTCTCAAAAATCTCATTCCCCTGGCCATATCTATTCGCAAATAGGGCATTTTATGCGAAACTCTCCGTAGGGAGCGCCACTCCCACAATCAGTCACAATCTAAATGTCTACCGCAAACGAGACAGTCGAAATTTTGTTATCTAACCTCTCTATCACTCTTGCATATTCGAGCGATAAAGAGACAGATAGCCGAGTTTCGATTTCGCGTTTCCCGGTAGGCCCTTTGTAAACAAACCGCCTTGATGTATCAATGTCACATATATGTTAGTGTCTGTGAAAACTTGTCAAAAACAGTTTAAGGCACAGTATGTATAAGTTATATACTTTATGGTTTACTAAATGTGCTGGTGCTGCACTCTGGCGGCAAAACATTGCAGTAATACTCCCTATTACCAGGAGATTCCGCTTAGCTTAGCTGTTTTGGTTGTAGATGGAA
Organism: Cydia amplana; assembly: GCF_948474715.1. Taxonomy (NCBI): domain Eukaryota; kingdom Metazoa; phylum Arthropoda; class Insecta; order Lepidoptera; family Tortricidae; genus Cydia; species Cydia amplana. The sequence goes on along the minus strand of NC_086095.1, from coordinate 800,483 downwards.
CTTGGCACGAGTTACACACACACACCGAAAATGAGTTACTAATAAAGTGGAATCGCCTGGGAATTTGCCAATAAGTAGGTATGGCCACGAATGAGGTTTTTCGGTTTTTTACGTGATAAGTGAGTTTCCTTGCGGTGCGCGGTGGTTCTTAGCTATTTCAGACCAACATTACAGTCCATATTTGTTAGTTATCCCTAATCTGAACGGGAGATTTCTAAGTAGAAAGCATGAGAATTTTCTCATGAAAGTTTTCAGAAATTTTGTACGGTTTGAGAATGTTCTGTAACGTACACATTGCTAGGTTCGCTTACCACCTACTTACCACCAACAGAATCGAATGTGTAGGTAGTGCTGTATTGCTAGGATCGCTTACCACCAACAGAATCGAATGTGTAGGTAGTGATGTATTGCTAGGATCGCTTACCACCAACAGAATCGAATGTGTAGGTAGTGATGTATTGCTAGGATCGCTTACCACCAACAGAATCGAATGTGTAGGTAGTGATGTATTGCTAGGATCGCTTACCACCAACAGAATCGAATGTGTAGGTAGTGATGTATTGCCAGAGTGAAAAGTCCCCTCGGTCGACCTCAACCCTCATGAGGTCCACCATTATAGCGCTCTGAGTGTGAAACTGGGGCACGATTCTGTTCAAGTTTTTCAAGCTGTAGAATGGAGCATTAATTTTTCGGCGCGGGTGCCAAATGTTTACTGTAATAAGTTTTAAAAGAAAAGTTTTAAAGAAAAACGAAGCACTATACCTGCTATCAACTATTAATACTCGTATTACTACGTATAGAACCGGCACAGAGAACCAGTATTTTGCGCCATGAGTTGTTGCCGGCCGACAACAAACTATGTAGGCGGAGCGTGAATCTCGCGACCTAAACGCGTAAGCGCCATGAATTTCACGCCGCTTACGACGTTTTGGTCGCGAGGTTCACGCCCCGCTCCCCTCGTCTACAGGCGTTGCGACAGTGATAAAATAACTGTCACTTTTTATCACCGCGGGACAGAAAGTGACGGACATCGTTTTATCACGCTGTCACGGGCCGTTGTTACCACGCACGCGCTTCAGCAAAGACGCTATTCTTTTCCGCCTAGTGACGTAGGTAAAAGTCATCCAATCGCGCCTCTCCAAACATGCCCGAGGCACCACAGTGCTTTGGCAGTTCCAACAGCTAACTTTAACTGTCCATCAGTGGACAATGTGTCTTTTTAGGGTTCCGTACCCAAAGGGTAAAAACGGGACCCTATTACTAAGGCTCCGCTGTCCGTCCGTCCGTCTGTCCGTCTGTCACCAGGCTGTATCTCACGAACCGTGATAGCTAGACAGTTGAAATTTTCACAGATGATGTATTTCTGTTGCCGCTATAACAACAAATACTAAAAACAGAATAAAATAACGATTTAAGTGGGGCTCCCATACAACAAACGTGATTTTTGACCGAAGTTAAGCAACGTCGGGTGGGGTCAGTACTTGGATGGGTGACCGTTTTTTTGCTTGTTTTGCTCTATTTTTAGTTGATGGTGCGGAACCCTCCGTGCGCGAGTCCGACTCGCACTTGGTCGGTTTTTTTAATAAGGTTTATGAACTGTCAAGGGGCCCACTGATTAACAGTCCGCCGGACGGCCTGTCAGTTAGAACAAAAACTTGACAGTTCCGAACAGGGATGTTGCGAACATCCGCATCCGCATCCGCAACCGCGGAACTTCCGCATTATTTTCAACATCCGCATCCGCATCCGCATCCGCATAAAATCGATGCGGAGCTTATGCGGATGCGGATGTCGAACAAGTCGGTACAGGAACGTCTTAGCGGCGGCGTAAGTGCTAGGTAATTTCGTCATTACTTATAACGAAATCGTCTAGATCCAGAAAAGTCGGCGAAGTTACTGTTTATTAAATATAACGCACCTATATTCTTGCTCAAATACTAAACGTTTAGTTTTTTTAAATGAAAAAATACTAAAAATGTAATATTTGACGTTTTCTAAGTACCTAATCTTGACATCCGCATCCGCATCCGCATCCGCGGATGTGAGCCTTTAAATATCCGCATCCGCATCCGCATCCGCGGATGTCAAAAAATCTGCATCCGCAACATCCCTGGTTCCGAACAACTGAGAGGCCGATACCGTCCGGCGGACTGTTAATCAGTGGGCCCCTTCAGTTAACAGTATGGGCCGGCGATGGTACTGAACTCTCAGCGTATTATAGGCCCTCTGAGTAAATGTTGCCCACAGACTGCTATACAATAATAATACAGTATAATCTGATACCTTTAAACGAGCAATTCTTGTTGTTTAATGAAACCATAGCTTTCGATACATGAATAAACTTTTATTTAAATGCACTTTCCAAAAATACATTGGTCACATGCTCACATGGTAAATCGGGAAAGAGGCCCGAACAGGGGGGGCACCCACGGGGTTGCCATATAAAAGTGAAACGTTCCGTTACATATAGGTATTTATGTGCCTTGTATGGTACATAAGCTGCGGCCAGCGCAAAAGCTTCTACGAATTACATTTTTAATACAAAGAAAAAGTTTTTTTTTTTACTACTATAGGTATCTTATCTATATCTAAGTTTAAGTTTTATTTATGCGAGTATTACAATACTTAACTAATTGCTTGTATTAGAATCCAAGCGCTCCCACCACCACAAACATTCTCAATGGAAATGAAAAAGTAACTACAATACTTAATACTTAAATCAAGTAACACAAAAAACCATTCCGAATGGAAATGAGAAAGTAACTACGATATTTAATACTTAAATCACGTAGCTACCACCATACTTAAATCTAATACATATCTACTACTCTATAGGAAGAGGGCACACCTTCATAATGCTGGTACGCATTATGTAGCCGTTTGATGTTTTAACATCAAGGGCTCGAACTTTATTGTCTCTCCCTGGATAAACGCTTACTATTCGACCCATTGGCCATCTTAAGGGTGCTATATTGTCTGACCTTAACACGACCAATGAACCCACAGTTAAATTTGGCTGTTCACCCCTCCATTTGGGACGATTTTGCAACATAGTTAGATACTGTTTAGACCATTGCTTAAAGAAATTCTGTTGGATTTGCTGGCATTGCTTCCAAAAGGAAAGACGGTGAACAGGTTCATTTACATAATCAGGTTCAGGTAGACCCGTTAGTGAGGCTCCTGTCAAAAAATGCGAAGGAGTCAGACATGACATATCATTAGGATCAGATGACATACTAGTGAGGGGCCGAGAATTCAAGATCCCCTCAATCTGAATTAATACACAATTTAATTGTTCGTATGTCAATACGCTGTTACCTATCACTCTTTTTAGGTGATACTTAATGGATTTTATCCCTGCCTCCCATAGGCCGGCAAAGACAGGGCTATATGCAGGCACAAATTTAAATTCAATTTGGTTATCAGCTGCATAATTGTAAACTACACTCTTATGCTCAGACGAGTTATGTAACTGGTACAGCTCCTGTAACTGCGTATTGGCAGATCGAAATGTGCTAGCGTTGTCGCAAAATATCTGAGATGGTTTGTTACGACGCGAAATAAAACGTTTTAGACAACTGAGAAAGTTTTCAGTTGTCATATCTGAGGCCAGCTCAATATGAATGGCCTTTGTGACAAAACACACAAAAATAAGCACATATCCCTTGTAAAGTACTGGTTTTCTAACGCGAGCAAACTTTAATGTGAAAGGTCCACCATAGTCAATGCCAACCTTCTCAAATACTCTTGCTACACGCACTCTCTCTTTAGGCAGAGATCCCATCAGCTGGGTTGCATTTTTAGCCTTAAGTTTAAAGCAAATAATACATTTATGGATTACACCTTTAATTTCTCTAAGACCATCAATTAACCAATACTTTTGATTTAAATGAGCTAACATTCCCTTTTGGCTAGTATGCAGTAACTCTTTATGGGCCTTGAGTATAATTAATTTTGTGATATTCGAGCCTTTAACTAATACAATTGGGTGTATTGTTGAATAAGACAGCTCAGAGTTTTGTAAGCGACCACCTACTCTTAACATGTCATTTTTATCTAAAAAGCAATTTAAGGAGCTAAGACTGCCCTTTACAAGCTTTTGGGCCTTTATTGAGGCGATTTCAGCTGCATAGTTATGATGCTGATCAATTTTGATAACAGTATTTAAAGCTTCCTCAAATTCAGTAGGCAAAAATTCACCCTTGCTCCTGTTTACTGCATTTAGTCTACAATTTTTACAAAATCTTAAAACATATGCCATTATTCTTTTTATTTTATCTATATTTGAGTACTTTAGCATAAAGTTAAACTGACCTTTTACGTTCACATTGAGATGACACGACTTATATGTGCCTTTTAATTCAGGTACATCTAAACGTGCTCCCAAATTTGTTTTTTTATGCTCATAATCAAACCCTTTTAAAGAATCTGGGCCATGCCACCATAAATGGTTTGATTGCAACAAATGTGGTTGCACCCCTCTCGATATACAGTCAGCAGGGTTGGACTCAGTTGGAACATAGAACCACTGAAAATTGCAAGTAAGCTCATTTATCCTTTTTACCCTATTGGCTACGTACGCTTGCAATTTTATTGGTTGTATGTCCAGCCATGCAAGGACAATTTTTGAGTCTAAATATAAATATACATTAAGCTCAAACGTATCTTTGAGGAGGTTATACAGTCTGTTTACTAGCATCGCTAGTAACAAAGCACTATTTAATTCCAATCGCGGTGTGCTCAAATCCTTGTTGATTGGACTAATTCTGGATTTTGAGCATAATAAATTGACCGAAACACTGCCATCGACATTTATTACTCTTAAATATACTGCACAACCATAAGCCATGTTCGAGGCATCTCCATATCCAATCAATTCAAGTTTTTGAGCACTCCTGACATCAATGTGTCTATTTATTTTTATACTTGACATTTCAATAAGATTTCTAGCAAATAGCTTCCATTCTTCATTTAAATCAGCCGGGAGATAATCATCCCATGACAATTGCAATTTGCAAATTTTTTGTAATATAATTTTTGAATAAACAAACACTGGGCCTACAATTCCCAGAGGGTCAAAACATTTACTTATGAAAGATAACACTTGCCTTCTAGTATATATTTCTTGTACATTCGTTTCGGGACAGTTAACAACTAGTTTATCAGCCGATACATTGTAAGACAGGCCGAGAGTTTTCACGAACACCTCATCTTTATCCAAATTTACGCTATCGTCAAAATTTAATTTATCTTGAGGTATTCCCCGCAATAACCAATTGCTGTTGGCGCACCACTTGTGTAACTCGAAGCCGCCTAACTTGAGCAAGTCTATTAACTGTGCCTTCATATCTGACAAAGTGTCAATATCGTCATGTCCGGTAATAATATCATCTACATATGTCTGCTTGTGCAGTACTTCCGCCGCAAGCGGAAAGTCTGCCCCAAATCTTTGTGCTAATTCAAGCAAACATCTTGTGGCCAAAAATGAAGAGCTTTTCTGGCCGTAAGTCACAGTTTTTAATTGCAAGCATTGGATGGGGGTGTTAACGGAATCCCTCCAAAGGATATTTTGTAACGACCTATATTGAGGCTCAATTAAAATCTGTCTAAACATTTGTTTAATGTCAGCAAGTAATGTATATTTAGGAAACCTAAATTGAATTAAAATATCAAATAAGTCCCCCTGGACTATGGGACCGTTTAATAAAACGTTATTTAATGACAATCCGCTTTTTGTTAACATACTTCCATTAAAAACTATGCGTAATTTTGTGGTTTTACTTTGGTCATTAAATACAGGGTGATGTGGTAGAAAGAAGACCACATCATTTTTCAAGTCATACTTTGAAATATCATACACCTCGGCATGGCCTAAGTTAATATATTCATTAATAAAATCTTTATATTTTTTGTAAAGTAAATTATCCTTTACTAATCTTTTTTCTAAGTTTAGAAATTGCTGCAACGCACAAGAAAATGAGTCGCCTAACTCCAGTTTGGTCATTGGTAATTTTAAAGGCAACGCAACTTGAAATTTGCCATTATTTAACTTTACAGACTCCTTGAAAATAGTTTCAGCAAGCTCCTGTTCTGTATTTTCTTCAGGCAGTATCTCTGGAACCTTTTCTGACTCCCAAAACCTTTTAAGGCTTGTTTCAAGTTGCATTGACTCAGAATCATAAACGGAATGAGGTTGACTGACCTTATTTACCGCAAACAAACATGTTTTCTGTGTTACCGCGTTCACAGTGGGCACCGCCCCTGCTATTACGTGACCAAACTGGGTGCTGACTAGGAAGGGACCATCCAAACTAAGCTGCCGGACCTGGTGCTTCAGCGTCTGAAAAAAGTAGTGACAGCCCAATAAAATAGTGATAGGTGCTTGTTTGTCAAATTGTGGATCAGCAAGTTTCACATAACTGGGAATATTTAATTTGTCTCGGTGGACTATAAATTGAGGCTGAGGATCTGTAATTTCATCCACAACACTACATTTAACCTTCAGTTTAAAATCATTTACGCATGACTTTACATTAAATTCTGCCATCTCTTTAGACACGCTTGTTCCCTTGCCTATCCCCGTTGCAGCATTACTTTCCAAATAGGTAGCACACTCAAGTTTATTAGCCAGGCTTGCCACAACATATGACACCTGACTGCAGCCATCCAGTAGCGCCCTAGTCCTAATATAGGTACCATCCTTTGCCTTAACTAATACCTCAACACTGGGCAAAAGTTCTTCTTTGTGATTACTACATACTAACGCTACCTTGCTAGTTGACGGCAAGCTTGGTGGTTTGTCCTCTTCAAATGACTCTGAAATTTCAGTGTCCTGATGCAAAAGCGTGTTATGAGGTGCTTTACACACAGCACATTTAAAATTAAACCTACACTTTTCATCATGCTCATTAAGACAAATCTTACAGAAACCTTTGTTCTTTTCAATAAATTGGACCCTATCATTAGCATTAGCTAATTTGAATTTAGGGCATGTATATAACCTGTGTACTTGAGAGTTACAATACTTACATTTTATTTTATTTTTCTTTTTATTTTCAACGCTTGCCTCTCGGCTAGTTGCCAGAGAGACCCTCCTCGGCCTCTCATGTTGTTGAGGGCTCGAGGACTGCGACAATGTTTCTAGAGCTGCAGCCTTCTTTTCTATAAAAGTATAAAGTGCATCTAATGTAGGCATGTCCGTGGACTCCTGCTCTAAATAAAAGGACCTAATCGTGTACTGGTCAAGCTTCTTTTGAATAATACAAACCAATAGACTATCCCACTGCCCAGTTTGCAGGTCTAAACTCTTCAATGCACCAAGATGCTGCTTGACTACACTTAAAAGATTTCGTAAGGCGACCGGAGTGCATTTGGTTATGGGGGGAAAGTCTAGAATATTATTTATGTGGTGCGTGACAACCCTTGCCCTATTATCATACCTCTGTTTTAACAAATCTAACGCAATGGGGTAATTTTCGCCCACGAGGGGTAAATGTTTTATTACATCTAGGGCTTCGCCCTGCAAAAATGAGGTTAAATAATACAATTTATCACACTGTGACAGGCTCGAGTTTTTATCAACTACCGAATTAAAGAGATTAATAAAGTGTTGATAGTCGCTTAATTGCCCATTAAACGTACTGATTACTATGCGAGGTAGTTTTTGAAACCCTTTGGCGATGGAGGAATGCTCACCGTTTGTGCTGCTGGTGCCACTTATTAGCTGATTCAACCCGGCAAGCAGCTGACAATACTTGTCTTCCATTATGTCATAATCTTCCTTGTCATTGGGGTCCAATATTTGGATTTCGATTGCCAACTCCGAGTATTGATTAAAGGCCGAAATAAGTCGGTCCTTTTTCACCTTCATTAGCTCCAAATCTGGATCGGCTCCCAAGCCGCTGAGAAATCTCTCTGTCTTCGTAATTACTCCCTTACACTGGCCTCGACAGGCCACCAGACGTTTTAACTCATCCATATTTTACGCAGATTGCACTATAAATAGGCAACACGAACGAAATATTATGGTATAACACCAAAAACAGCAAATTATGTTCACTAGAACCACGCGGCACAAAATGTATTGTATTGCGATCCCGTCTTCTTTCAATATGAAGAGGATTCTTTCAATATGAAGAGGATTCTTTCAATATAACCCTGTCACGAAAAATGATCACCGTGCACGATCAATAGCCACTCGAACAGATACCTCCTTCACACGGCCGGTTTACGCCAATAGGAAACCCTCCCGCGTAGAGAGAACACGATGTACGGCCGTTGCGCTCGATGACAGGTACTATTACACCGCTGCAGGCAAACCGCCCGAAGTAAACAGGTCACCGCGCTGGTAACACGCACTGTATGGCAGCGCGTATTGCAGTTGGTCGCGTTATAGCACGACCACGACGATATCGATAGCTCACCCAAGGGGCAATATTATAATCGCCAAATAACACCAAATATGATGATTGCACTGACTCTAAATATTAATTTAGGCCTCTCGAAGGACCAATTTCATGTTTAATGAAACCATAGCTTTCGATACATGAATAAACTTTTATTTAAATGCACTTTCCAAAAATACATTGGTCACATGCTCACATGGTAAATCGGGAAAGAGGCCCGAACAGGGGGGGCACCCACGGGGTTGCCATATAAAAGTGAAACGTTCCGTTACATATAGGTATTTATGTGCCTTGTATGGTACACTTGTATATTTATTTATTTATATTAAAGTAATAATAACACAATGATACTCGTACCTGGTGCAAAGATGGATCCGTTGCCTATTGCCGTCCTGGTGAACTTCAGAGTGAACTCGTCCTTAGCCAGGCAAGTCTTAGAGACAAGCTCGATAGCCGAGGGGTCGGTAATACCTGCTCGGTAACAAAAATAAATCTAATTACAGTACAATCTCACTAATCCGGCACTAATGCTGACACGAGAGAGCCGGATTACACGAAAATTCGGATTACTGGAAGTTAGAGTAGGTAAATCTGCATATTATGTTGATGTTTTTTAGCAAATTTTATTAAAATACTAAATTCAAACAAAACAAAACGAAAAGTGTATGAAAAATGTCTACCCCAAACTTTTTCATACACTTTTCGTCGGGTAGTTGCACAAATCTCTGTTTTGACATTTTGCTGGGACATCAGTTGGCCGCGACCACGACCAGTGAAACCTGTGTCGAAACGTCGGTATATAAAGGTAATTGAATAAATTTCGCGTTAGACCCGTCTATAAATGTGAGTTAAAACTCTACTGTTGTACACCAATTTTAGTGTCGGATTACTGGGTATACCGGACCATCTAAGTGTCGGATTATCGAGACTTCACTGTATTAAGGTATCGAAAGTTCAGACAGCAGAGTTTTTGAAAAATCGTGCCACTTTTTTAGATCACAATACCTACGCATTACCTAATTTTTTTTAACGCGAACCTAGAAAATCGAAATATTCTTACGCGACAGAGATGCGTAATGCTCTTTAGCCAGATAACGAAATGTCTGTGCGGAAAGAGAAGAGTCGTGGAATTTATTGGGCCCCGTACATAGGGTTGCCAGATCGAAAGGCGCTATTATCGGGAAAAAATATCAATTTTTCGGGATTTTGGGCCTTAAGTCGGGAAAATGAACCATTCAAATTAAAATAATTGTATTAAAAACAACGATATTTTACATTATTGGCACTACGTCAGCTGCTCTTCCCAATCTCGCCAAGCGCGCCCCGCGCTCGCGCTGACGGGCTCGACGCGGTTCGCTGGTTCGCTCGACAACAGTTTAGAACTGAAATTATTGTTTTATAACGTGATGCTGTTTTTCGGGACAATTTTCACTTTGTCGGGAATCGGGAACACATGCTAAAAATCGGGAGAATCCCGCCGAATCCCGACCATCTGGCAACCCTACCCGTACATTGCACGACTTCTCTTTCCGCACAGACTCTAATTACCCTGGTTATACTCACAAATGAACAGTCTGTTGCCCAACCATGCACTTGAGAGACCGCCATATTGGTTTGACCATCGACCCATTTCTTGCAGATAACTCATTCGATCTGAAATAAGCAATGGCAAGACCATGGTGATTCTATATTATTATGTTCCATCAATTTTATATACCTATGTTCTACAGACAATAAAGAAATTATGAATTATTATGAATTACGAATAAGTTTTTGGCAAAAAATTCATTATACTGACTTTCACGATTTTTCATCCAAGGCTCGGAACCGGTTTTTTCTTCATACAAAAAATACCGGTATTATTTCGTTCTTTTTCGTTCTATGGTTTATTATTTCATTTTTAATGGGACAATCTAATAATACGAAGGTGTTACCTAAATACATGATTTATGCCTACGTAAAGAGCATAAAATAAATGAAAATATTGGGCTATTTTGGGTTTTACAAAAAAACCGGTTCCGAGCCCTGTTTTCATCATCATATATTTAAGAGTAATTTAAAACTCTTGTCGGTGGAGCAATTTGCATGTTTGGCGGTCTTCTGCCTTCTCTTTGACACCCTGATATTTGTCCTGATACGAGAAGATGTTAAGTTTTTCCTTTTTCCTTTATTTGATTCATGTACGCTCTCCTTGGGCTTCCCTTCTACCTCTTTGCTTCAACTTTCCCTATCATGTTTTTGATAAATTCGTCGTGACGTATCAGGTGCCCCAGCATCTTTCCTCCTTTCTCCTACTATACGTAAAACCTCTTCGTGAGAAAGGAAAACCAAGAAAGAGCCTTGGTTTTCCTTTCTTCTTACATCCTTCATTTCTAATGGAAATAACCTACCTTCACTGCTCCCAATGAACATGAGCGCATGTCCAAATATAGGATAATTGTTCGGTAAGCCGGGAATCTCTGCCTTGAGCCGGTAGAGCCTCCTTCGAGACCATCTGTAGTACGCGGCGCCAAGTACCGCCACCGTCAATACTAGCTGCCACAGCATTCTGACCGCTTTGACACGATACTGGCATAAGCTGTAAAAAAAATCCAAAAAAAAAATTTGGTACAAAGCTTTTATCTCTGACTGTACTTTTTTACCCGGGGGAGCATACACCTGCTGCGTGTGTGGCCGAGGGATCCTCTCTCGTATATGGCTTTACAGCCACGAACACAAGTGTCGTAACCGGGATGCTGCTTAAACATCAGAGACAGATGGTAAAGGCCTATTATTATACTTTTTCTCAAAAATGGACGGCAAAGTCGACGTTGCCGGTTAAAAAATAGGTCGCGAAGTGCGTAGTTTATGGTCATTCAAAAAATTTAAAAGTTAAAAACATTGCAGTCTCGATTTCGGGACTGCAATGTCGCATACAAATTCCATTATTTAACGAGTTCCAAACTTTTTAAAACTTTAAATGGCCATATCAAATGAAGGCATAGGTCCCTTAAACAGCCAAACAGATGATCAGCACTTATTATTATAAAGCCTATAATAGACTATCGCACCGCACCGCGACCTTGGAGCGTCGCACCCATAAGTGAGAGCGAGAAACAGATATCTCTTTCTCGCTCTCACTTATGGGTGCGACGCTCCAAGGTCGCGGTGCGGTGCGATAGTCTGTTATAGGCTTAATGTTGGTACCGCGACTATTTAGGTGTCTCAAATAGGTTGGCGTATTTTCAGCAGAAAAATACACTTCTTTTTTTTTTAAATACGGCAAGAAATTTTTTTAATAGTTGTATTTTCTCTGTGAAAATTAGAACGTTGCTGTTGTAAGCTTGGAGGATACAACTAAATGGAGTAGCCATTAACAGGCTTTCCCCTCTGTCGAAAATAGGCGGCCAACGGTCATACACAATGTATGGACTGACGTTTATCTGACATGGCTATTTTTACGTTACGCATACATTTGACGTTCCCCTCCCCCGCAAAAATCGGCAGACTGTTTTGTACAGAAATTTACAGACATGGCGTCTCCGTTTGATTATATCCTCCAAGGTTGTAAGTTCTGTAAAATATTTCTATTTCTTGCACCATTTTTGAGAAAAGCACTATATATGACTCGGCTGGAAGGCTACTTGCTGGCTTCGGATTCAATTAAACGGACTCCCAAGGTCGTCCGTTTAAAACGAATCCTCAGCCTGCAAGTAGCTACTTCCGAACCTCGACAATAATGTACTTACTATTTTACCACAGGCAACTAATACTCATCGGGACAATTCTAAAAACCCCAAACACAATTAGGTTGCGTTGTTGCGTCACAGAGTTCATCCTGTCTCCGTCATCAGATCAGCTCGATGGTAGGTACCATAATATTGCATTGTCACCCGACTTACATATGTATATATGTACCTACCTAAGTATATGTACCTATGCACATTTTCAGCTCAATCGGAAATCAGGAAATGGTTAAAATTTAGCTTCCGAGATTTGACCCACACTAGCCATAAATAGCTATAGCTTGAACCTATAGGTTGTCTGGAAGAGATCGCTTCTTAGCGATAAGACCGCCTGTTGTTGCTTAGCTCGTTATGTTAATTATAATAGAGAATAAAGAATATTACTACTACTAGTAACAAACCAACATCCATACCTACTACTTAATCCATACTATAATATTATAAATCCGTTAGTGTGTCTGTCTGTCTGTTACCTCTTCACGCTTAAACCGCTGAACCGATTTAGTTGAAATTTGGTATACAGACACTTTGAGTTCCGGGAAAGGACATAGGATACTTTTTATCCCAGAACTCACCCCTCTTAAGGGGGTGAAAAGGGGGGTTGAAATTTGTATGGGGAATCAATAACCGGTGAACCGATTTAGATGAAACTTGGTATGCGGATAGTTTTAGCTGTGGGGAAGGATATAGAATAGTTTTTATCCCCGAAATCATCCCTTTAGGGCAGTGGTTCCTAACCTGGGGGTAATTACCCCCGTGGGGGTAAAACTGGTATTTTACGGGGGTAATAAGCTAACCTAATATAACAATACAACAAACATACACGTTTTATTTTTTTATTACCATTGGGAGGAGGGGTAAAATCAGGTTCCCTAGTTAGTCATAGGGGTAACCGGATTGAAAAGGTTAGGAACCACTGCTTTAGGGTGTAAAAAATGGGGTGGAAATGTATAGGATTAATTTGGGGATGAATAAAAGCAGATTTGTTTAAAAAGTACGGTACCCAATACCCAAATTACTCATTCTACGCAGACGAAGTCGCGGGCAAAAGCTAGTACTAGTATAATGTTGTATGTTATAGGGCAAGTTAAATAAAAGCTTGTAAATATAACTAGTTTTCTTTTAAACCAACCTATATTTAAACTATTACTTACCTAAGTACACTCCAATTTTCCTGGTAATATTTTATGTGTACCTTCTACTATTCACAATAGGCAATGTGAAGTTATTTGCCATAAAGAAAACCTAAAAAGGAGTTCGCAATAATCTGTAGACTGAGAGCTATCTTCGGAAAATGGTATATTTCTATTTTATACTACACTAGCGACCCGCCCCGGCTTCGCACGGGTTAACAAATTATACATAAATATCGTTGACATAAACTTTCCTCTTGAATCACTCTATCTATAAAAAAACCGCATCAAAATCCGTTGCGTAGTTTTAAAGATCTAAGCATACATACAGACAGACAGACAGGGAAGCGACTTTGTTTTATACTATGTATGTAGTGATATAATCACGCCTATTTCCCGGAGGGGTGGGCAGAACCACGGATTTCCACTTGCTACCTACGATCCTGACATACCTCTTTCGCTTCCTACACTTTTATAATTAAAATTCCTCATACACGCTCTTAGAGCAGTTTCGCACTACGTCCGATCCGAATCCGTGAAAATATTAGAGATGCAACGGATAGTTGTTTGGCCGGATACCGGATACCGGATATCCGGCCTGGTCACTGGCCGATATTCGGCCGGCGGAACTATACCTATATTTTGAGTTTTGCAGGTGCGCGTCGTGCAGGTTTCGACCTGTACGGTTACCATCAGTTTGTCACTGACATAAACGCCATCGAGAACGTAATTTACTTTCCCGTTTGCACTAATATGCGAGTGCGAGCGAGATGTATAGAAAGTAAATTACGTTCTCGACGGCGTTTATGTCAGTGACAAACTGATGGTAACCGTACTGTTTCGTAGTGAATGTTCGCGCGGACACATTTCTAGGATCGTAACGAGTTTTATTACTTAAAAGAATAAACTGATTCGATTATGACCGTGACTGTTTTTTTAGATTCCATTTTTTACCCCAAAATGCGTTAATTTTACTATCCGGTCTCCGGCCGGATAGTAGGTCACTATCCGGTATCCGGCCGGATACTAATATAACGGCCGGATAGGCCGGATACTAGATAGTAACCGGATATCCGGTGCATCTCTAGAAAATATGGTCCGAAGTAGCCGTAGAACTATAGTGTTATGGTAATTTACGCACTAGATCCGTCTGATTTCTTTCCGAAATCGGATGACGGAGATCGGATCTAGTGCATAGCAATAGTTCTACGGCTACATCGGACCATATTTTCACGGATTCGGATCGGACGTAGTGCGAAACCGCTCTTAGGGTGCTCTTGACCTGGCCTTTCTTCAGGATTTCCCCGATCTGATCAGAGGAAGTTCACCGAGGTCTACCCCTTCCAACTCCCGCTTCTGTTATTCTGTCTCCCTAATAAATAAAATAAATATAAAATTTTACGGAGCCAGCTCTTAGTCTTATCCTTTCTTGGATATGACGCAAACCAGAGGTCAGGTTGAAAGTCATGTCATACTTAAGTGAACAAACTACCTACCAGGGATGTTGCGAACATCCGCATCCGCATCCGCAACCGCGGAACTTCCGCATTATTTTCAACATCCGCATCTGTATCCGCATCCGCATAAAATCGATGCGGAGCTTATGCGGATGCGGATGTCGAACAAGTCAGTACAGGAACGTCTTAGCGGCGGCGTAAGTGCTAGGTAATTTCGTCATTACCTATAACGAAATCGTCTAGATCCAGAAAAGTCTGCCAAGTTAATGTTTATTACATAGGTACGAGTATAACGCACCTATATTCTTGCACAAATACTAAACGTTTCGTTTATTTTTTTAATGAAAAGATACTAAAAATGTAATATTTGACGTTTTCTAACTACCTAATCTTGACATCCGCATCCGCGGATGTGAGCCTTTAAATATCCGCATCCGCATCCGCATCCGCGGATGTCAAAAAATCTGCATCCGCAACATCCCTGCTACCTACCTACCTACTTACAAAAAATATTTTTAAACATGTTAAAAATATAAATTGTAATTAGCATACATTAGTTTTTAATTCTTTTTATTAGTTTTTAAGTTTTATAGATTAGTTCAGTGCTCCTACCCTGTGCGGAAGTTTTCGTCCATCTCTAGTTTTCGTCCACTTGATGAAATTTGAATATAAACCTACATATTTTTGAAGTGAAAACTTCTTTAGCGGTGCTGTGCCCTTTTTGTGATGGGGAAAAAATGTTAAACTCGTAACAGGTGTCACGTGACCGTAAGTGTGAAACTAACGCAATGACCCTATGACCAGGTGCCCTATGACCGACATCGAATATGGGCGTTTTTTTTTTGTTGTCCCGAACACGTTTTTTTTTTCAAATTTGGGTTTTTTATGTTATTTCTACTCAGAATCACGAGCTCTTTCTATCCTAATAGGAGAAAAAAAGTGTCCCTATATTTCCATACATTTTTCGATCTTTCCATTACGCGACCACCATACAAAGTCTATGAAAAATGGCGAGGGAATGGAAATAAAAACCTTAGGACACTTTTTTTCTCCTATTAGGATATAAAGAGCTCGTGATTCTGAGTAGAAATAACATAAAAAACCCAAATTTGAAAAAAAAGTGTTTGGGACAACAAACAAAAAACGCCCATATCTGATCTGAGGGCCTACCGCGAACCACGTTCGATATGTTGCCTCCCTGTCACACTTACGTACGAATGTACAAGTGAGACAGAGAGGCAACACGTCGAACCTGGTTCGCGGTAAACCCTCTGAACGGTATCTCTCATAAATTTTTCCCGCAGTTTTGACGTGAAATAGGTGAACGTCTTTAAAAACCCGTAGAAGTGGTGTCGTAGAAGTTGAATTCGGCGAGCCAAATTGGTATTTGCGTCCGCACCTCCTGATTCGATCGGGCAATTGAATCAGATAGGCAAAAAATTGACTAATCTGGATACGCCTTCATATGACATCTATAGCCGGCCTTAGTAGTATATATATAGCTGGTCAACCAAATCTTGTCAGTAAAAAAAGGCGTGAAATTCAAATTTTCTATGGGACGATATCCCTTCGCGCCTACATTTTTCAAATTTGCCGCCTTTTTCTACTGTCAAGATCTGGTTGACCAAGTATAGTTTGTCAAAGGACGTCTTGTTTCAAACATAGAGAGAATCATACTATCTTTGTCTTACACTAGTACTAGCGCCCAAAAGAAAAGGATGAGTATTTTACTCGTTTGGCTGAATGCGCCAGGAGCGCGATGCCATAAAAAAAAAAAGGATGAGTATAGTTTTCTTTGTTCTTATTTACTGACAAATTGGTTTGACAAACCATAGTTTCTGTCATTCTGAGCTGGCTACACTGAAAACGTCACGGTCACGCCTTTTTCATCTGTCACTTGTCAGCTGTCAAGATTCAAGCGTAGCCACGGATTTAGAGTCACGGATTTAGAGTTAATAAACTGGATCGAGTACATTGACCAAAAAATGTGTCCACATGAGAAGTCAAACTAGAGCCCTGCATCTCGTTCTAATTAGGGTGACCATAAGACATCTGTATGTGGGATATTAGGATAACATGGAATATATCAGTAGGGTGTGTCATTTTCTAAATAAAGTGAAATTTTAAGTAGTCAGGTTTTTTTTTCATTTGTAGTCGGCCTCTTTCGCACTCACTCATGGTATGTTCATAAAGGTACGAGGGGCGTTCAAAATATTCTCGGTATTGATATCTTACGACCTCTTCTAAAATTTCTTTCGTTACTGGCCGCTAAGGTTTATTCATTGACATTAAAAAAAAGTATAATTCGAACCGAGATGGTCTTTTGTTTTTCTGCAATTGCTGAACAAACATGAACATCATGTGCGAATTGACAATGTTAACTAAATTAGAACATCGATGCGTGATAAAATTCTTGACAAAACAGGGTAAAAATCAAAAAACCATAAAAGAGGAAATGGATTGTGTTTACCGTGAGTCTGCTCCTTCTTTATCTACCATTCAAAAGTGGTCAAGCGAGTTTAAACGCGGAAGGGAGAGTATTGAAGATGACCCTAGACCTGGCCGGCCTGTAGTAGCTACTTCACAAGAAAATATTGATAAAGTGGAAAAACTTATATTGGAAGATGGTCGAGTGAAGGTAAAATCTATAGCACAAGTAACCAATCTCTCTATTGGTACCGTACATGATATTATACATGACCATCTTAATATGTCAAAAGTAAGTGCAAGATGGGTTCCGCGAATGCTGACTCGGCTTCAAAAAGACATGCGTGTAGCTTGTTGTTCCGATTTTATTGACCTGTGCGGTGAAAATCCTGATGAGGTGCTGCAAAGAATAGTTACTGGAGATGAAACCTGGGTTCATCATTATGACCCACAGAGTAAACAAGAGTCCATGCAGTGGCACATTAAGGGTTCAGCTCATCCCAAGAAGTTCAAGGTCATCCCTTCAGCTGGCAAGGTCATGGCCACGATATTTTGGGATTGTGAAGGAGTATTACTAATCGATTATAAAGAAAAAGGTGTAAATATC
Organism: Cydia amplana; assembly: GCF_948474715.1. Lineage (NCBI taxonomy): Eukaryota > Metazoa > Arthropoda > Insecta > Lepidoptera > Tortricidae > Cydia > Cydia amplana. The sequence goes on along the minus strand of NC_086095.1, from coordinate 782,729 downwards.
ACAGGACAGTACTACGCTAACATTCTACGTCAATTAAAGGATGTAATTAAAGAAAAGAGGCGAGGAAAGTTAACCAAAGGTATTCTGCTTCTGCATGACAACGCCCCCGTCCATACTGCTCATATTGCCAAGGCAGCTATTGTTGAATGTGGGTTTAAAACTGTTACTCACCCACCGTATAGTCCGGACTTAGCCCTCAGCGACTTCTTATTGCTCCCCAATCTTAAAAAGGATCTGCGTGGAAATAAATTTTCTGACGATGAAGCATTGAAGGCGGCAGTGCAGGAGCATTTTTACACGAAAGATAAAAAATATTTTTACGAGGGATTAAAAAAAATAATTGATCGATCTTTTAAGTGTATGAACATAGGGGGGGAGTATATTGAAAAATAAAAATATCAAACTTTTCGTACTTGTTTGTTTTCATTCTCATACCGAGAATATTTTGAACACCCCTCGTAGGCTTCCCTTTTGTCCACTTCAGCTTTTTTTAAGTGTAAGCGTCATTAAAGATCTGTTTAGCAAATATGACGTTTTTTAAAAGTTGGTGCCTTTTTTCTATTGACGGAAATGTGTCCTACCTATAAAGAATCGATTGCATATATATAAACAGTTTGACACACCTTTTCCGTAACAAAATATTATGTATAAATGAGAGTCTGTAATGTTTAAGGAGTTAAGCACATTGGTTTTAAATTTTGGCAATTGAAGGGATGTTTACAAAAACAACATAACTGACTATATACACTGGTCGACACCTGAAATGATTAACAATGTTCTTAAAAAAGTGTCAACCGCTTAAGTTATGTTGTTTTTGTAAACATCCCTTCAGTTATTCTATAACAAATCTTAAATTCAACATGCCGAAATAAAGACATACCTATTAAGTTAAACTTACTTTTACATTACCTACGTTAATAATAAGAATTCTGTGAGACCGATTCACAACGTGCCGACATCATAGTCACCCTAATGAGTTTGACAATGTTGTCTTGTATTTTTATAGTAAAATGTAATAATTTTGGCTTTCTTGTGAAACAATATTCCACAATTAGCAATTATTTTCACTCCAACAACCTTTAATACAACATTTCTTCACAATTTTTAAGAAATTTCGCATTCACGTGTTTTGAACAAATGTCATCAAGTTGGGGATACCAATTAATATTTAAAGTTACTACAAATTCTACCATACTAAAATTTAGGTTTTTTTTTTGTTGTGTATGTGCTTGGTTTAATCAGTTAATAATATTGGCATCATAATTATTTACAAATTACTTAAAAGATATCAGACTGTAATCTGAATATAGCACTAAAATTGTATAAGAAGGTAATTAAATTCAGTAGTTTATTGATATAATTTCTACCACAATGGTATCTTTTTAACATTGGCAATATGTGCGAGTGAGACACAGGGCTCGGGTTTTTCTATCTCAAGTGGACCGTTTTCTCTAGTATGGTACGAACAACTTTCTGTCTCGGTGATAAGGTTCAAATTAGTATGGCAAAAAAAGTGACAACACGCTCCAGTTTAAAAAATATAACTTCATGAGCGTAGCTTGTTTTGTAATATTACTGTTTATTGGTACTATTACTTGTTCCTTGGTTTAATTACATCTATAGTTGCATATTAAGATAATCTTTATGTATTTTCAATTCATCTGAACTAACACTAGTGTTTCAAGATGGATTCAGTGTTAGTGAAAGTAGAACCTTTGTGGGAAGCCGAATCGACATTGCCTCCGGCAGGTTAGCAGTCGTTCTGAATATCAACATGTTACATGTCAGAGCCTATTGCGCAGTGTTTTTACCATAAGGGCACACGGGGCCCGTACCCAGGGCCCCCATCCTCAGGGGGCCCCGAAGGACAGACAGTAACAGTATATTTGATTACCCATAATAAACAGAAGATCATAGTAGAAAAATGCTAGTTTAATTAGCTTTCTTTACTTTCCAAAAGGGCCCCAAATTGCCGCTTGCATGTAGCGGGTGAGCTAGTTAACGAAAAATTGTATAACTAAGGGCCACTTGCAGCATTCACTATTCGGAGTTACCATGGTTACTAGTACAACTTGAGATTGGGTTAACGGTTTAACCGGTTAACCCCGGGTTATTGGGATGGTGCAAGTGGTGCTAACTGGCGTGGACACGTGCGACAGATTTTACTATGCACTAGCTTTTGTTTGACAGTCCGCGGAGTATGCACTTTGTAAGGTTCAATGTGCATTACAATGTACACTCCATTTCAATCCAATTAGAACTGTCAATTCAATTAACACATTCATAGCCACCCAGCCAAACAAGACATCCGCGCCAGGCCACAAAAAAATCGTCATATAAAGCTGTAGTACCACGATCCCGACTATCGGGTCATCCGTCCTGGGAACGAAATCATAAAATACCCGATAGTCGGGTTTTTGGCACTGAATGTGTTAAATTTTGGAGTCTTGCTTGCTTAAGAGGTTAAACAACAATTTAAATTTGTATTTGTATGCAAAATGTCTATGTGTGGTGACCTTGATAGTCTTATTTACTACCTCGCACTTCTTACTGCACTTCACGGTTCCTACTTTCCGCACTTGTATCGTAATATACTATTATATACTTGTTTACTTCTTAACAGGGCACATTGAAGCTACAGCACCAGCAGCGGAGACGCAGGCTATTGACATGAAACTCGAGGTTGTGGTGAAACAGGAGCCTCAAGAAGTGAACATAGAGTTTGAGGGCCCGACGGAGGCAAGAGGGGTGGGGGGAGAGGGTGTTCAGCCTCGTGGTAAGTTACCCTTCTCATTAAGGCCCGTCTCCATATCGCGCGGCAAACTATCGAACATTGGCTCGCGAGGCAGCCGCGCGCAATGAATACCGGGTTGGCTCGCGAGCCAACGCGATATGGAGACGGGCCTTTATACGTCTCGCGTTGAATTATGTTGGTCTTTTGGTTGTCACTGTCTCTCTCTCTTTAGCCCTTTCTACCCTTCGGGTGTAGGCCTTCTTCATTTTACGCCACTCGCCACTTTTGGTTGTCATTGACTAAAGACGGCACTAAGATTGGACTGCACGATTGGCTCGAATTTGTGTGCGTGACACCGATGTACTTGTACCATTATTATTGCCCGTAAGACCCGTCTTTAGGTACATATGTCGCTGGCGACAAGTCCTGGGATATGTGTCGTCTATGCTATCTCTGGCTTCATCTTTAAAAGAAATGTAAAACTTTATTAGTCTGCGGAAAGAGAGGGGGCGTGAAATGTATGGGACCCAATACATTCTGCGACTCTTCTCTTTCCGCACAGTATCTAACCTTTTAACCGTCATAGAGTGTTTCAACCGCGAATGAATCAGACCGCGGCGAAATAAGTCCGATTTTGTATATTTTTTTAATTATATCAGTCTACGGTGATTAAATGGCAACGAACTTGTTATCACATTATGAACGTACCTACTTATTTGTAAAATATATATTAAAAATATTAAATAAATAGTAATAATTTAATTATATTGTAAAATGACATCATGAATCTAGTATTAAACTGGATTGGGCATGAGTGGTGGGGATAACTGACAGAACGGGATAGTCTTATGTATCATTCAGTAGGAGTAGCAGTGAAAGCGCTATTATTCTTTGTCCTTGTCACAGTCTCACTTTTTTTTTATTCCCCACCGTAAATTAGTATGGATTATGGTGGGCAACAAATAAATTCGACCAATCATAGCGTCGCATTGCGTATGTTTTGTCCCTCACGGAGGCACGCGTAGACCACTTCTTAGGATGCTACCTTCTATGAATGACATGTATATTGCATGTATACTACTAAATTTTATAAATAAATATCTGAATCTGATCTGTTTCCTTGTCACAGGCACCTAAATACAGATGACGTCACTTCCGTCTATTGTTACAGGTGTTATGCGGCCCGAAGAAGAGATACACGATGAGAAAACTACTTACGAGTGTGACACGTGCGAAGCCATGTTCAGTCACAGACGCAGTCTAATCCGTCATCTACGCCGCAGTCACAACCAGCATGTCCCACAGAACCCTTTACATCACGCAGGGGCCAAAACATACGCCTGCGAAATATGCGCGAACGTTTTCAAGCATCCTAGCAAGTTGAAAGAACACTTGCAAATACATTCCGCCGAGAAACATTTCATGTGCCAAATTTGCCAGGCGCAGTTCGCAACGTCGAGGTACTTGACGAAACACGAGCGAATCCACCCAGAGAAAAACCCATACGGTTGCGATATATGCAAAAAGCGCTTCAATACTGGTAGCTCTTTGAAGAAACATGAGCGAATGCACGCGGGAGTTAAACCGTATTTTTGTGAAACATGTCAATTAGAATTCGCGCATATGAGCACATTAGTAGCGCATGAGCGGATTCACAATGGAGAGAAAGCATACAACTGCGAAATGTGCGAAATGTTGTTTCCTTCGTTAAGCTCTTTGCAGAAACATAAACGATGTCACAGGGAGAAACTATCCTGCAGTGTTTGCGAAAAAAAGTTTATACATTTGCGGAATTTGGAGGAACATTCACGAATACACACAGGGCAGAAACCTTACGAGTGCGATGTATGTAAAAAGGAATTTACACAACTAGTTTACTTGAGGAGACATAAACGTACTCATACCGAAGATAGACCGCATGTTTGCGGCACATGTCATTTAAAATTCAGAGATTTATGTAATTTAAAGAAACATGAACAGATACACACTGGGGAGAAGCCATTTCAATGTGGATTTTGCAAAAGAATGTTCAGAGCATCGAGTAGCTTAAAAAATCATATAAGAATACACACTGGTGAAAAACCATACAACTGTGATACATGTAATAAGAACTTTAGGGTATTTAGTAATTTGAAGAAACATGAGAGAGTTCACACTGGTGAAAAACCATATTCGTGCGAGATATGTCAGCAGGATTTCGCAGATTCCTGCCATTTGAGGAGGCATGAAAAAATTCATAAAACAGAAACGAGGTAGTTTTATGTTACGCGTACTGAATAGGTATTTATGTATTATATATTAGAAACATTAGATAGTTAGCAGTAATAATACTCTGCCTTAAAATAAAAATGTTGTAAATAGAAGTCTTTTTTTTACATCTGTTATAATTTATAATAACACATTTTTTTCAGCTGCAGTGTATAATAAAACAAAAAATATCAATTACATATCTTGGAAGATAATTATTTTAATAAAAATAATAGCTTTAGTAGGTATGCATACATTTAAACACAACACGCAATAGGGTAATTTAAACATTATTTATTTGAGTAAATATACAGTTTTTCCTCCAAATACAGTGTAATTCAAATAAAGATTAAGGTTATTATTACAATCCTACATGATGTCCAGTCAGCAGCAGAAGTTGCTATGCGGGCGAGGTGTTCAAAATTACCTTGACGCGCAAGAGCGCGAAGCGACTTTGTTACGAGAATAAGAATTCTCGTAACAAAGTCGCTTCAAGATCATTTTGAACACCTCGCCCGCTTAGCAACTATTGCTGCTGACTGTCCCACTGCTAGGCAATGGCCTCCCCCGTCGATCTCCATCCGTCTCGGTTTTGAGCCATCTTCGGCCAGCCGTTAAGATATGCGTCCAGCGGTCGCAGCATGGTCTCATTTTTATCGCCTGTCACTATGCCCGTCACTTTCGCACTTTTTAGAACGTGACAGGCATGGTTACAAGCGATAACCGGCCAAGTGCGAGTCAGACTCGCGCACGGAGGGTTCCGCACCATCAACAAAAAATAGAGCAAAACAAGCAAAAAAACGGTCACCCATCCAAGTACTGACCCCGCCCGACGTTGCTTAACTTCGGTCAAAAATCACGTTTGTTGTATGGGAGCCCCACTTAAATTTTATTCTGTTTTTAGTATTTGTTGTTATAGCGGCAACAGAAATACATCATCTGTGAAAATTTCAACTGTCTAGCTATCACGGTTCGTGAGATACAGCCTGGTGACAGACGGACGGACGGACAGCGGAGTCTTAGTAATAGGGTCCCGTTTTTACCCTTTGAGTACGGAACCCTAAAAATGCGACCGTGCTGCCGCCGCATGTCGTCCCGCTATCTCCGCCTGGGCCTGCCTGCTCCTCGCCCATCTTGTGGTACTAAAATTGAGGGGGGATTTAAATAATTTGTGTTTAATTTGATTTGTATAATAATCCAATATTCTTATGGAATAATAACATCAATAAATTGCTCTGATAATTAGCTTAAGATAATTTATAAGTATGTTACGATTCATAAGTGCTTGTTGCTAGGCCTACATGAATAAAGTATATTTTGACTTTGACTTTGACTTGACTTTGAAATCTTCTCGGGGCAGTAGGGTTGGAGCCGGTGTAACTTTATTTGACGTTCATAAGCGCATTGTAATTATGCCTACTTGAATAAACTATCTTTTATCTTATCTTTATCTTTATCATAGAGAAATATAATACGACAAGAGTGCTCACTCCATACTATTAATTTCAGTGTCAACATCTAGCATCGAGTAGCGGAACTATCAGTACTGCTACTTGACAATAGATGTAGCACCGACCGGAAAGTCTTATCTCAACAGCATAAGACTTTCCGGTCGGTGCTACATCTTTAGTCTTTTTGGTACTAAAACTGATGTATGGAGTGAGCACTCCATGTATTTTTTTCTCTATGTCTTTATCATACCGTGGTTATTTTGGCCCACCTCTGTGAGTGCATGAGGTAGACATGACCCAGTCCCATTTCAGCTTGGCGGTCTTAGCTCCAACATCAATAATGCGCGTTTTTAGCGCTAGACTTGCAAATTTGGTCATATCGTTTTACTCCTAGTATGCTGCGCTCCATAGCCCTTTGGCAAACCTTATGAAACCAAGTTTTTTTACAAGCAGCGGCTGCGAGCGATACTACATATTGGTTTAGTATGGGTTAGCACATTGTTACTGGTGAATTCTCAATACAACTTGAGACTCCGGTGCCGTTAACCTTTTGGACGCCAATGACCGATACATCCGCACCGTAGGTCCAACGCCAAAGACCGATTAATCGGTCACAGACCACAGAGCAACATAGACCTACGTGCATATGCATAAAGTTCAATTTCAGTTTTGACACTTCGGTGACGTGGCGTCAGCGTGACGGCTTTTGTGTTTGACACGGCGTCGAAAAGGTTAATATATAGGTTAATATGTATATATATAGATGTATATCACAAAGGCGTGTATACATAAGGGAAGGGATGGAAAGCCTTGCGAGGTCCTGGTAGGCTTAAGAACAACACACAGATTGAAGAGATTGCTGGTTCAAGTCCTGACGGAAGCGTACAGTCGACTACAAAGAGATATATCCACTTTTTCACTTTATTAAATAAAAATAATAATTTATTCAGAGACCATACTTTTATATCCGCAACGCAGGCTTCGTCAGGTAAACACAAACTTACAATCAGCTACAGGCATCGTCACAAAAAACTACAACGATAAAATCCGCAACAGGCTTCGTCAACTCACTTACTCTAAAAATACACATAAATAACAAAAAAAAAAAAAAAAAAAAAAAAAAAAACCTACCAATAACATATATATATTACAATGCAATAAGGTGAAAAAGTGGATACACACACACTCTTTGGTGTAACTACTTGTGGTGTACACTCTTTGGAGTCGACTGTACAATTTTCCTTTTAGTTCCTTTGATATGAAATCGTTACATTTGGTCTTTTGCGCCTCGGTGAGTGACCACGTTTGTGCACCGTAGGTAAAGGGGCCCACTGATTACCAGTCCGCCGGACGATATCGGCCTGTCAATTGGACGCAAAAGGTGACAGTTCCGAACAACTGTGCATACTGTATGTCCGAATGCACATGTGGACGAGTTTTTGCTTTCAGGTCTAAGATCAAATCATTACTAAACTGAACAAGCTGTTAGCTACTGTCCACAGGGGTGACAACTTGCTTTTCTTTATAGGGTATTTGACTGTACTTAAAATAAATTATTTTATACCATGCATGAAATAAAGCACCAGAAGATTAATAGTGAAACGTGGACAGCAGTTATTTTTAGACACAATATCTATTTTAAAACTCGTATAAAACTATAAAGAGTAGGTAATTTGATTGTGACGTCACATGCTAGTGTTTCATATAAATTCCATAGTAGCAAAATCCTTCTGACAGTTCGAAAAAAAGCTGATTTGACTAGTAGTCAAATACCCTATTGTCAGTTGTCTTTCACGATCCGACGACAATTTCAATTTATTCAAGAACAATACATAGTTTGTGTTCATGACACTGACACACACAGTCACGTAGCATATTCAATATCCACTCCCGCGACCGAAACTGTGCTAGTCTCCCCACTGTGATGCTTCCTCTCATGTTTCTCCAAAGTGCACAATTCTCTAAACTTCTTTGTACACATACCGCAAAAATAAAACTTTTGCTCTATATGCGTTCTTATATGTTTATTTAAATTACTTAATTGCCTGAACCTTCTTTGGCACGTCTCACATGAGTACGGCTGTTCCCCAGTGTGTATACGAGTGTGCCTTATAAGACTATCTAATCCTGAAAACGCTTTCTTACACACATCGCACACATAAGGTTTCTCCCCTGTGTGCACTCTTATATGCCTCTTTAAAGTACTCAAACCGGTAAAGGTTTTTTTACATATATCACATGAAAATCGCTTCAAACCTAAATGAATACGCTCATGTTTCCTCAAATTATCCATTCCGCTGAATAATTTGAAACACGTCGCGCACTGATAAGGCTTTTCCCCAGTGTGCGTCCTTACATGAAGCTTTAACGTACTCGATTGCGTGAACTCTTTACCGCAAATCTTGCAAGAATACGGCCTTTCACCAGTGTGCGTTCTTTCGTGGCGCTTCAGACAGCTTAGTCCAGCAAATTCTTTGCTACACATTTTGCATGCATAAGGTTTCTCTCCCGTGTGAATTCGTTGATGCGTCCTCAAATTAGCCAACTCAGTAAACTCTTGTTTGCACACGTCGCACGCGTGAGGCTTCTCGCCAGTGTGAATGCGAGAGTGTCTTCTTAGATGACTTAATTGTCTGAACCGTTTTTCGCAAATAGCGCAATTATAAGGTTTTTCCCCTGTGTGTATTCTCAAGTGGTCTTTCAGCTTGCTTGCTTGCTTGAATGTTTTTGAGCATATGTCGCACGAGACCTCCTTCCGTTCGGTAAGTTCTGCGGCGGAGTGAGCTGCGCGCCGAGAGGGCCCTTTTTCTGAAACCATACACAAAAATTAGGTTCATCGGCATTCGTCTGAACACTACGTGTTATTATTAATGTGTGTGTTAATTTTAAACTGTACACAAAACAACTACATACGATTGCTTTAGTTAAGTTTTACACGTTAGTAAATTACAGAAATTTGTCCTTAGTCCGTGGGATATACACTAAAAACAAAAGCAATCTAATTAACTTAGTATGATTTACTTATAAAAACTACCAGTTTCATTGCTATTGAGTGAAGGAAACAGACGCGTTTTAGGGTTCCGTAGTCAAATGGCAAAAAACGGAACCCTTGTGGATTCGTCGCGTCTGTCTGTCCGTCCGTCCGTATGTCACAGCCACTTTTTTCCGAAACTATAAGAACTATACTGTTGAAACTTGGTAAGTAGATGTATTCTGTGAACCGCATTAAGATTTTCACACAAAAATAGAAAAAAAAAACAATACATTTTGGGGGTTCCCCATACATACTTAGAACTGAAAGTCAAAAAAAATTTTTTCATCATACCCATACGTGTGGGGTATCTATAGATAGGTCATTTCTTTCTAAACTGAATAGTTTGCGCGAGAGACAGTTCCAAAATAGTAAAATGTGTGCCCCCCCCCCCCCCCCTCCCCCTGTAACTTCTAAAATAAGAGAATGATAAAACTAAAAAAATATGTGATGTACATTACATTACCATGCAAACTTCCACCGAAAATTGGTTTGAACGAGATCTAGTAAGTAGTTTTTTTTAAGGACTCGCACTTGGCCGCTTTTTAAGAACATCTCTACATCTTATAAAATAACCGCCGCGTCTGTCTGTTTGTATGTTTGTTTGCGATAAACTCAAAAAAGACTGAACCGATTTTCACGCGGTTTTCACCTATCAATAGAGTGAATTCTTGAGGAAGGTTTAGGTGTATAATTTGTTAAGGTTTTGTGAGACCCCTTGCGAAGCCGGGCGAGTCGCTATTAGGTCAAATAGTATTTAATTTAATTGATCTATAATTTTTGATGCTATTTTTATAAGGTACTTGTAAAACTACATAAATGTTGTGAAGAAAATAAGCTTACGATTCGGTTTTTGTGACGTTTCGAAATCTGCCTGCGGGTCTCGCACGGTCTCGCTCGCACCTGCGTAATCCGGTTCCTCTTTAACACCTTCTGTCTCTCTCTCAATCTCCACCTCCACTTTAATTTTCACTGTAAACAAAGAGCGTTTCTATACAGGATGTTTTTTAGTCACGTGCAATAATTTAAGGGTGAATATTTTTTCGCGATTTCGGGGCTAGTCCCATCCCATAGTAGGTAGAAGTTGCTTACATGGAACTGTCCGGCTCCGATTTGATTTATTTTTATATATGTTATAGAGTCCTTCACCCGATGAGGGGTTCTGGTCCGTCACGATAAAAAGAGACCTAAATAATGTAAATACCTAAATAAAATGAAAGCTTTTTTCGACATACCTAATAATCATAATTTTGACATAGAAACAATGCAATGTAATATTAAAAGTAACTAGCTAAGATTATAAAATTGATGTACCTTCTTAAATTTTTTTCCAATGACTAGAAATAAAGGCTTTTTTTTATTATTTTATTTATTAGGCACACAAAACAGATAACATTTGTTACATGAAATAATTATTTTCAGTACAGGTTTTAGTTGGGAATGCCATCCAAAGCATGTATGCACATCATGAACATATTGGAGCGAAAACTACAACTATGCTAAGGCTATACAGCTAACTAACTATTATTATATAGAGTAGTCTAAAATAACAGTCACCAATTTTTTTAGCTGCCCAAACTCTCTGTTAGCCAACATATAATCAAACCAGTCAATTTGCTTCAACAAAACTCTCTACAGAAGTTACGAGGGTTTTGTCACTTTTCAGTACTTTGGAGGAGGAGTTTGGGCAGCTAAAAAAAACGTGTCTGTTATTTTAGACTACTCTATGACATATATAAAAATAAATCAAATCGGAGCCGGACAGTTGGGTACTTTTCCTTGACAGTATCAGGGATGTTGTGGATGCCGATTTTTTGACATCGGATTTTTAAAGGCTCACATCCGATCCGCGAATGCCGATGCGGGTCTCACGATAGATACATAAAAAACCGGCCAAGTGCGAGTCGGACTCGCGCACGGAGGGTTCCGCACCATCAACAAAAAATAGAGCAAAACAAGCAAAAAAACGGTCACCCATCCAAGTACTGACCCCGCCCGACGTTGCTTAACTTCGGTCAAAAATCACGTTTGTTGTATGGGAGCCCCACTTAAATCTTTATTTTATTCTGTTTTTAGTATTTGTTGTTAGAGCGGCAACAGAAATACATCATCTGTGAAAATTTCAACTGTCTAGCTATCACGGTTCGTGAGATACAGCCTGGTGACAGACAGACGGACGGACGGACGGACGGACGGACGGACGTACGGACGAACGGACGAAGGGACGAACGGACGGACAGCGGAGTCTAGGGTAATAGGGTCCCGTTTTTACCCTTTGGGTACGGAACCCTAAAAAACGTCAAATATTACATTTTAGTAATTTTTATTTCAAAAAACCGGCCTAGTGCGAGTCGAAATCGCGTTCCAAGGGTTCCGTACATTAAGTCCCACTCACGCTTGACTGCTCATTTCTAATAGGTTTTTTTATCAACTAAATTACCTAGCAGTTTAGCACTTACGCCGATGCTAAAACGTTCCTGTACCGACCTGTTCCACATCCGCATCCGCATTAAACTCCGCATCCATTTTATGCGGATGCGGATGCAGATGCGGATGTTGAAAATAATGCGGAAGTTCCGCGGTTGCGGATGCGGATGCGGATATTCGCAACATCCCTGGTCAGTATGACCTATATATTCACCGTGCACCAAAGATACAAAGATACGGAACAACCGCCACATTTCGCCGCCGCATCCGAATTGCGGAAATCGAAACGCTCTATTACTCATATTGCAAACACACCTTTTAGAAAATTATACAGGGAACATTTTATAACTTCTTATTAGTCACATGTGTATGTTAGTTTTTATTTTATTTAATATAATATATAAGAATTATTGTTTAAGCTGGTAATTGACACAATCTTGTATTGTTGATGAATAAATATGATATGATATGAATTGTTTAGTTTAGGTGCATGATTCGATAAGGTAATTGAGGGCTTCATTCGCCAACAAACTGGTTACAGTTTGGCGATATTGTAAATTTTAAATTAAAAGTGGAAAAATTCACTGTCTTGGGTGGAACTCGAACCCACGACCACTGGATCACTAGTACAGTGCTCTTCCATCTGAGCTACCAAGACCGTACCCAATTCAGTGAATATTTCCACCATATATGAGCCCTACGGAGGCTCATAGTGACATCTACCGTAAGAGCACTACACTTCTTAAACGGCTACCGGAGTTCCAAATCATATTGGAAATTCACCAGGGCTCATATATAGTGGAAATATTCACTGAATTGGGTACGGCCTTGGTAGCTCAGATGGAAGAGCACTGTACTAGTGATCCAGTGGTCGTGGGTTCAAGTCCAACCCAAGACAGTGAATTTTTCCACTTTTAATTTATTTCGAAGCTTAATAGCATCGTTCGGAGACGTTTATGCTTAATACAAAATTCATTGTAAATTTTGTTTGTAAGCATGTACCTTTTGTGTAATGAAATTAAAAAATAAACTCACCACCATCTAGGAGCCCCTGGTTTACTAGCACTGGATCCTTCGTGCCTTCCGCTGTTGGAGGCTGCGCCCTCATGTCATGCTCTGTCAAATCAGTTTACTATGTTATATATACCACAGAATAAATAATAGTACTAGCATAGAGAAAAAATACATAGATTGCTCACTCCATACATCAGTTCTAATACCAAAAAGACTATTAGCATCTAGCATCGAGTAGCGGAACTATCAGTACTGCTACTTGACAATAGATGTAGCGCCGACCGGAAAGTTTATGCTGTTGAGATAAGACTTTCCGGTCGGTGCTACATCTATTATCAAGTAGCAGTACTGATAGTTCCGCTACTCGATGCTAGATGTAGACACTGAAATTAATAGTCTAACTGATGTATGGAGTGAGCGCTCTTGTCTTACTATATTTCTCTATGGTACTAGGTACCAGGGCTCGGAACCGGTTTTTTTGTAAAACCCAAAATAGCCCAATATTTTAAATTATTTTAGTTGCCTCGAAAAATTTTACTGTGCCGCCACCGTATTGTAGGGTTCCATCAAGTATTTCGCTTTCCAAAAGGGTTCCGTCAAAAAAAGAGATTGAGAACCGCTGCTATAAGGTATAGGTATGTAATATGGGTCTTGTTGCCTGAATTAAATTTTAAAATCAAAATGAAATTTTAACTACAGCAAAGTCCCTACTTAAAATGGGAAAGTAACTCTGTCTGTCTGTCTGTCTATCTGTTACCGCTTCACGCTTAAACCGCTGAACCCATTTAGATGAAATTTGGTATGATGATACATAGTTTGTAGTCCGCGGAAAGACATAGTATAGTTTTTATCATCATTCATCATCCCACGACGCAGGCAGAAGCCAGTTCTTTTTTTATTATACTACATTGGTGTTAAACAAGCATACGGCCCGCCTGATGGTAAGCAGTCTCAATAGCCTATGGACGCCTGCAACTCTGGAGGTGTTACATGCGCGTTGCAGACCCTAACACCCCGCAGCCTCGTTGAGCTCTGGCAACCTTAATCACTGGCATGAACACAACACTATGACCCCATAGTTCAACAATAAATTCATCTTCCTCGCGTTGTCCCGGCATTTTTGCCACGGCTCATGGGAGCCTGGGGTCCGCTTGGCAACTAATCCCAGTAATTGGCGTGGGCACTAGTTTTTACGAAAGCGACTGCCATCTGACCTTCCAACCCAGAGGGTAAACTAGACCCGTATTGGGATTAGTCCGGTTTCCTCACGATGTTTTCCTTCACCGAAAAGCGACTGGTAAATAGCAAATGATATTTCGTACATAAGTTCCGAAAAATTCATTGGTACAAGCCAGGGTTCGAACCCGCGACCTCCGGATTGCAAATTGTACGCTCTTGCCTAGCGGCCACCAGCGCTTCTATATTATAGTTCAACAATAAATAACACAAATAAATAAAAATAATATTAAACTCACCATCACACTCCTCTGGAGGTTCTTGTTTCACTTTTACCACCCTCATTCCCGTTGCACCCTGCCCTTCTGTCGGAGATTGTGTTTCTTCCGAGGCATGCTCTGAAAATAAATCTTTGTTAGTTGTGTCAGTAATGACAGCATCCTTAGGATGGTGGCTGGGCTTCCTAATATTAAAATATGGGGTCATGTTGACATATATCTAAGGAAGGGCCTTACGGGCAATAAGAATGGGGCCAGTACAGCAGTGTCACGGACACGAATTCGAGCAAATCGTGCAGTCTAACGCCACAACGCGATTGGTTGATGGGTTCGCATCACGCGCGCGATCTGTCGCAACTAGTTGCGTTAGACTGCAGGATTGGCTCGAATTCATGAGTGACACCGCTGAACTAGCACCATTCTTAGGGCCCGTCCTTAGATGTCAATGTGGGGTCAGTATTGTGACGGGCAGGGCAAAGTAGTAATTGTGATTCCTTTTTCTTTTAGTTAAATAAATAAATATTAGGGGACATATTACACGATCAACCTAGCCCCAAACCAAGCAAAGGTTGTACTATGGGTGCTAGGCGACGATATACATACTTATATAGATAAATACATACTTATATACATAGAAAACATCCATGACTCTGGAACAAATATTAGTGTTCATCACACAAATAAATGCCCTTCCCGGAATTCGAACCCAGGACCATCGGCTTAGCAGGCAGGGTCACTACCCACTAGGCCAGACTGGTCGTCAGTTATGTACATATTTACACATGTGCGTAATTAGTGATAGAGAAAGATGCCCGCAATTTGCGAACTTCAGTCTTCAGACTCACCTGACTCTGTCGCGGGCTCGTACTCTTCCCATGAGGGCTCTGGCTTAACCCAAACAGTCTCCATTCTGCCAACTCAGTAATGTCCGTCTAAGTATCGCACCGACTACCTATGTCAGGCGTGGCTCACTCCGCGATTTCGTCGCTTTGCTACAGGTAGCTAAAAGTACATCCGTTCCGCCCCAATTTTGGGGAAAGCCATAAGCCGCGCGTGGCGCTGTCGCCACCTAGCGGACATATCTGTGCTGATCGTAACAGACGCGTTTTGTTATTAGAGAGTGAGTCTTCTGTACCTAGTACTATTATTTATTCTGTGACTATGTTACATTTATTCACGCACCTAAGTACCGCATTAATAGTTCACGACAACCACAGAAAACCGTCTGTGACGACAACACAATGATACATTTATTCATGGCATTGTGAAGAGTATTTAAATTCGGCACAATTTTTCCATAATTTTGATGAGTACCAGTCGTGTGCCTCAAGTTGCAAAGTAAATAAGCGATATAATATTTATCGTCAAGAGACAGAAAGCAAGTTTAGTCGATAAATCAGAGACATAAACGTAACATCAAAGTTTTGTTTGCAATTTTTTGAATATATAAATATTCTTACACATAATTAATAGTAACAATAGTAAAATAGTAATTTCACTAACAACTCTAACAAAGACAGGATACTTTAGAATAGCTTGACACTAATGACACTTGCATTTGACAGTTCTTTTTTTTTATTCATTTCATAACCATGGCTACAAATGATTGGCGTTTTAAAGGCCAGTCCAGACGGGACCTTATGCACAATCTGATAAAATAATTGTCAATTTAATCAGGTGGTGTGGACGCAAAAATAAAATTGGCTCGCCGATTCCACTTGATTCGATGGTAATATTATGAGTTATGACCTCGTTATGACCAATGAAATGGAGGTGCGGACGAAAGAATCTGAATTTTGATCTGAATCAGAATGTCACAATTGACACAATAAGGTGTTTATTTATTTACTTCTTTACTTCTATTTACTGCCACAAGAAACTAAAAATTCTCTTTTAAAAGAACATAATATTCAAAATAAAAGATGTAAAGCTACATGTGGTCTACCACTTATCTTAGGCGGTTGACGAGGAAGGTTGCGCAGAGTTAGGACTAGAACTAGTTGCAACAGGCAGCCTCCAGACCTTCAACCAGTTCAAGCAATCCGTAGCTAACCGAGTGACCATAATAACTTCTTACCAACCGCGGACCGCCTTACCCACAGTTAACCGGTTGACCTATAAAATGCTTGATGCAAACTTTCAGTCCAATACCTTGATGTATTGTAAGATTGAATCAGTTTCAAAATAATAAAATAGTTCGTTACGCACTAGGGTAACACAGGGGTAACATTTCAACTTAGACAAGAAATGCGAAAGACAAAAGCTCTACTTTTCTCCACTTGCCAGCTAAGATATGGCTAAAATACCGTTTGCGAAAAAGGGATTGTGTTTTAACGTCGGATAGGATGGACAACCCAGGTACCTACCTAAAATTATTGTTTCTCCATTTCTAATTTCACGGGCCTATAAATCCCGGTCTTTTGGTAGGCTTGCGTGGGGATATAGATCCAACACGTAGAGTCCCTTTGGAGAGCTTTAATGTCATATAGAACGCCTGCTGGGACCCGTTCACAGGTGCAACAATAGACACCCATGAACCGGTCAAAGCAGGCTCTGGGACTATTGTAGAAAAAGTGAACGGTATACCGGTCTATTTGAAACGTAGTGGTTATATTTTCTTTGGTCTATTGATTGAAGTTTGGGGCTATTGCAAAGACGTTCGGACACCTGCCATAACAATGTTGAAGCCTCCTCCACACTAGTGCGCGATGCCGCGAATGCGAGTGTGGAGTTGATTTCGCAGATCTGCGACCTTGACTCCACACTCGCGTTCACGGCTTCGCGCCGCGATTCGCGCACGAGTGCGGAGGGGGCTTTACACAAGTTATCGAGGCAGGCGGTGACTTGCCGCCCATATTATTATTATAGATCGATAACGTGAAATATACCTACTTTGCTTCCCACTTGGTAATAATGCTCCAACGGTTTTTATATACGAAAACGATATCACAACCTGGCTCACTCCGCGATTTCGTCGCTTTGCAACAGGTAGCTACAAGTATATCCGTTCCACACCAATTTTGGTGGCTAGCCATAAGCCGCGCGTGGCGCTGTCGCCACCTAGCGGCCATATCTGTCCTGGCGGCCTAGCCAAGGTGACGATCGCTATCGCTTCGCCATCGAATCGCTTTGTGTGTCTCTCTATCACTCATCCAGATTAGTGTGACAGTGACAGTTGCGTTTCGATCGCTACGGAGCGTTAGCGATTGGCATGTTGGCTACGGGGCCTGGGGGCCGATTTTTGAATTTCGATCACTCGATTTCGTCACTCGAAAATCGGTGGAAAACGGCGAAATGCTAATTTTTGAAAAACGAGTGATAGAACTGATAGAAATTTGGAATCGAGTGGTACAGACCACTCGTTTTCGATTCTATTAGTAGAATTTATATGCCTAGTAGTGGAGATATTACTTAACGAAATACACGAAATCGAGCGGTCGAAATTCAAAAATCGGCCCCCTGATTGTAACAGACGCGTTTTGTTAGTCTTCTGAGGGCCTACCGCGAACCACGTTCGACGTGATGTCTCCCTGTCACACTTACGTACGAATTTACAAGTGCGACAGAGAGGCAATACGTCGAACGTGGTTCGCGGTAGGCCTTCTGTACCTAGTACTATTATTTATTCTGTGTTTATATGCAGGCCATTATCAACAGGCTATCCTAGACAAGAATCTCCTCCATCCAGATTTGCGTGGTTCACGGGATTCACATCAAAGATATGGGCTTGGGCCAGCCCAACAATAATCCCAACAGTTACAAGTAAGTTACGGCATAGAGAAATATAGTAAGACAAGAGTGCTCACTCCATACATCAGTTTTGATACCAAAAAGACTATTAATTTCAGTGTCTACATCTAGCATCGAGTAGCGGAACTATCAGTACTGCTACTTCTTGCTACATCTATTGTCAAGTAGCAATACTGATAGTTCCGCTACTCGATGCTAGATGTAGACACTGAAATTAATAGTCTTTTTGGTATCAAAACTGATGTATGGAGTGAACAATCTATGTATTTTTATTACACACTTTTATTTAGCTTCACCGCGTATATTCTTTGTACATATATGTGCTTCAAATCTTGTAACTTAAATTTGAACCACTTTCCGGTGTCTGATTCAGCTGAAACTTGGTATATTTTCGATGACAATGCAATATTATGTTAACACGGACCTGATCTGATGATGCAGTCGGAATAGGTATAACCAAACGAACTCTTCAATGGAAAAACATAAACACATTGAGTTTAGGCTTAGGTATTAGAAAGATCTCGAGAAGCACTTTTTAGACATGTAAAGATGAGAAAGTACGGTCAGCAATAAAAGTGTGTATCAAAATAGTTATTTTCGATACAAGTGCGAAAATGAGGAAATGCGAAATGAGTGGCGATAAATTAAAACACGGTCGAAGGGAGTGTTTTAAATCGACACGAGTTGCGAGTTACCTATTCGCACGTGTATCGAACAACGTTTTACAGTACATATGGCATTTTAAAGTTTCGACATATGCACGAAAAGTGCTATTTTACGCACTAGTGCGGAAAAGTAGCCCCATATGTACTGTAAAATATTTTCGACGGTCACTTGTTTTCTCTATGGTTACGGTCACAGTATAAAATTTAAAATATAACGATTTACGTACATTTTATAAGGCTATAGGTAATCACACAGATCATGCTCTGCATGAAAGTTATACCTATTTAAATAGAATGCCTATGAAAGCATAGATAAATATAAGAAAAGCAAGAGTGGTAACTGCATACATCAGTTTTCTTACCAAAACAAGTTATTTCGTAGTCGACATTTAGCGTCGAGTAGCGGACATTATCAGTTCTGCTAGTTGACAATAGATGTCGCGGCACAGAAAAACTTTAATGCTCAACAATTTTCAGCTAATATTATAACCGGATGCAACGGAAGATCTATTTTCAGCTCCTTCTGCTTATACCAAATATTAGTTGTAAATTGTTTTAGTATTACATTTTCCTCTTAAGAACAAGAAAATTAGGCTTCAAAGTCCATTTATTTCATGATCTCCACAACCATACATATATTATATATAACCTTAAAGTTTTTGAACCAGGTAGTGTGACGGGACAACTCTCAAACCTAATCTCCAACGCCATTAGTAACGCCTTCCACTTCGGCCGACCCGGAGGCTCTGCACCACCAGCAATCTTCAGCCATTCAGGAAGCTCTGCACCACCAGCAAGCTTCAGCCAATCAGGAAGCTACGCACCACCAGCAAACTTCAGCCATTCAGGAGGCCCCGCACCAGCAGAGCTGCCGCCGGCAACACTAGAAACAAACACCAATGCACAGAATTACCCTGGAGCAGAGAAAGAAAACGTAGAAAGCACTACTGAAAGTCATGATACTGAAAAAACTGAAACTACTCAAGATGCTGAAACTAACTTAACTGAATCTGCTAAAAGCCTTTCTAATGTAAATGGAGATAAAAAAGATAGCAAGGCGTCGCTATCTGATAAAAAAGATAGCACGGCGTCGCTATCTGACACAACAGATAGTGAATCATCGCTATCTGATAAAACAGATAGCAAAGCATCGCTAGCTGAGAAAAAAGATAGCGAGGCATCGCCAGCTGAGGAAAAAGATAGCGAGGCATCGCCAGCTGAGGAAAAAGATAGCGAGGCATCGCCAGCTGAGGAAAAAGATAGCGAGGCATCGCCAGCTGAGGAAAAAGATAGCGAAACATCGCTTTCTCATAAAACAGATAGCAAAGCATCGCTAGCTGAGAAAAAAGATAGCGAATGAGCAAAAACTTTTCGTTACCGACTCCTTTTCTTTCAAGTCATATACTAGACGATTATAACAAATTCATACCTACTCAACGAGTTTGTTTTATTACATAGTTTCTGTGGCTATATTAGTAAAGTTAGGACTCAGTTAGTTTCATTACATTGCGTCATTTGATCGGTCGGCTGCCGGAGAGCTAGCCACGTAAATAGGTATGCAATTTATAGAGCAACGAAATCCCTCTAGTTAGTGTGCCATACTATCATTATTAATTAATCCGGGCGCCTGGCAGCTGTTCAGCGGTGGGTGCGGGAGTGAATGGGCAACAAAGGGGTTGTAAAATCAATTGAAGGTGTGCAATTTATAGAGCTCTAAGTTTGATGTGGTATAATAGCTAATTATGTATTTAATTCGAATATCACGTACAATTGATTTTCAAATGCAGAGAAAATATGTCAGGAAACTTATTTGTAAAATAATACGCGTCTGATCACACGTATGTCATGTAATTAGTACGGGTTCGATGCCGGGTTGTGAAGTTTCTTAAAACCGGCCAAGTGCGATTAGTAATAGAGTCCCGTTTTCAAATCAGCCCAACTCCACCCAAGTAACGAAACACGATACAATTTGACTCAGTAAATGAGATGACTTGGCACTTTTTCGCGCATCTTGGACATGGCACTACTTTTCCCCCAAATAAAACGCCTGGCATTGTTATATTTGAATTAAATACATAATTAGCTATAATATCACACCAAACACAGAGCTCTATAACTTGCACACCTTCAATTGATTTTACAACCCCTTTGTTGCCCAACCACTGTCACACCCACCGCTGAACAGCTGCCAGGCGCCCAGGCTGCCAGGTAATAATGATAGTATGGCACACTAACTACTCTAACTAGAAAGATTTCGTTGCTCCATAAATTGCAAACCTATTTTGGTACTTTATCGCGAAATCTTAATTGTACGTCACCTGGCACTACTTTTCCCCCAATTAAAACGCCTGGCATTTTTATATTTGAATTAAATACATAATTAGCTATTGACGGACATAAGTGTATCTTGTATACCTACATGACAAAATAAATTGAAATGAATTGAATATATCACACCAATATCAGAGCTCTATAAATTGCACACCTTCAATTGATTTTACAACCCCTTTGTTGCCCATCCACTCCCGCACCCACCGCTAAACAGCTGCCAGCATCTTTGTGATTGTCCTTTAGGTACGTGAAAGTGTTTACTTATTCATAATATCTGCTGTTGATAAGATTGTGTTTATGTGTTTATATTTACTAGTTAATTAGTACCTATTAAGCAAATTATATTCGGTCGTTAAGTATACATCTGCTTTTGGTAGTGTCGTGGCGGTTGACGCGTTAGATTAGAGGACATATTATTAAAATATTTTCAAAATACAACAAAAAGTGTAAAAATGATACAGTTTATCTTGGCGTGTCCTTTTTTATTCATGGGTAAGTGTATTTTTCTCATTGTTCCTTAAAATAATGTAAAACTAGTGCAAACATTGTATTATTCTTTTAAACACTGAGAAAATTTTACCATAAATATAATGTTAAAATAAATTGCAATAATTATCATCTTTCATTAAAAACGTCGTACAGAACATTCGACAATACACGCAAAGCGTTAGAAATTTTACAAGAAGGTACAGTTGCCAGTAGAGTATTTAGTTTAGGTACCTATATATTTTGTTTGCATTAGTCTAGGCGAGAAGCGCTGGTGGCCTAGCGGTAAGAACGTGCGACTTGCAATCCGGAGGTCGCGGATTCGAACCCCGGCTCGTACTAATGAGTTTTTCGGAACTTATGTACGAAATATCATTTGATATTTACCAGTCGCTTTTCGGTGAAGGAAAACATCGTGAGGAAACCGGACTAATCCCAATACGGGCCTAGTTTACCCTCTGTGTTGAAAAGTCAGATGGCAGTCGCTTTCGTAAAAACTAATGCCCACGCCAATTACTGGGATTAGTTGCCAAGCGGACCCCAGGCTCCCATGAGCCGTGGCAAAATGCCGGGACAACGCGAGGAAGATGATGAGTCTAGGCTATCTAAATCGCTGCCATCTTAGTTTGGTCAAACACTAACCTAATCATCATGTTTCACGAGAATCGCTTGAAAATTGCGCCTCGCTGTCACTCAGTCAAAAAAATATTTCGCTCCATTTCGAGGATCTTCTTCAGGTGCGCAGTATGCAGCAGGCGCGCTCGTACTGCACGCGGCGCCCGCCACCTGGGCCCACGCCAACGATCTCTGTACAGACAAAGGTATATAATACGGTTACGGTTACTTTTAAGGATCCGTTGTCAATTAGGAACCCTTAATAGTTTCACCTGCCGTCCGGCTTTGCTCCGTGTAATTATATAAATCAATCATGCTGACGAACTGGTAAAATAAAAACTAAATAATATGTACTTACTGTAGGTACCCACACGAAATAAAGGGGGACCACATTATGAAAAAGCTACAGATAAACATCACAAATCAACATGGGCGTACGCACGGTGGGGCAAGGTGGGGCAGTTACCCCACCCTGCTCTCTGACCCGGAGTTAAGAATTTTTTCTCAAAAATGGACGGCAAAGTCGACGTTGCCGGTTAAAAAATAGGTCGCGAAGTGCGTAGTTTATGGTCATTCAAAAAATTAAAAAGTTAAAAACATTGCAGTCTCGATTTCGGGACTGCAATGTCGCATACAAATTCCATTATTTAACGAGTTCCAAACTTTTTAAAACTTTAAATGGCCATATCAAATGAAGGCATAGGTCCCTTAAACAGCCAAACAGATGATCAGCACTTATTATAAAGCCTATAACAGACTATCGCACCGCACCGCGACCTTGGAGCGTCGCACCCATAAGTGAGAGCGAGAAAGAGATATCTGTTTCACCCATAAGTGAGAGCGAGAAAGAGATATCTGTTTCACCCATAAGTGAGAGGGAGAAAGATATCTGTTTCTCGCTCTCACTTATGGGTGCGACGCTCCAAGGTCGCGGTGCGGTGCGATCGTCTGTTACAGGCTAAATGTTGGTACCGCGACTATTTAGGTGTCTCAAATAGGTTGGCGTATTTTCAGCAGAAAAATACACTTCTTTTTTTTTTTAAAGGCGGCAAGCAAATTTTTTTAATGGTTGTATTTTTCTGTGAAAATTAGAACGTTGCTTCTGTAAGTTCTGTAAAATATTTCTATTTCTTGCACCATTTTTGAGAAAAGCACTATATACGACTCGGCTGGAAGGCTACTTGCTGGCTTCGGATTCAATTAAACGGACTCCCAAGGTCGTCCGTTTAAAACGAATCCTCAGCCAGCAAGTAGCTACTTCCGAACCTCGACAATAATGTACTATTAAAATTGGACCAAGATTTATAAGTTTATATAAGTATTTCTGCCCCACCCCTTAACAAATTCTGGGTAATTCTAGGTACGCCCATGCAAATCAAACCACACACATCTTTTATAAGAGGAAATTGTACATAATTTTTGTGTTGCAGATGGCGTGTTGGCCTCGCCGACCACCAGCGCCGAGGCGCAGCTGATGCTGGGCAAGATGGCCGACCACCAGGCCAGCGCCGTCTTCACCGGGATCAACTGCATCCTGGACAGAGGCAAATTCACGTCCATTGAAGGTTAGTTTTCAATTTAATTTTGTACTAAGCAGAGACGCCTATCCAAGCAAGTGCTGACTTGGAAAATTCCCGGAAAAAGGGGGTAAGGTTGCCCACTTACCACCTGAAGGTACATAGTGGAAAAAAAGGCTGCACCAGTCGGCCTCGGCTGGGCGGAGCTGGAGGAGGCCGCGCTGGACCGCGAAAAATGGAAATCTGAGAGCCCTATGTCCCTGGCCATCAAACAGAAACGTTTACTAAAGTGTCAATCTATGGAACTAGCGAACTATGTAAACAAAAGTCACTAGTAAATTCATATTTGTTGACAGTTTCAATATGGCGGTTTATTTACATAGTTAGGAATTTCTATAGAATGACACTTTACTCAAAAAGTTTTAGTACAAGTATTTATTCAATAGATGGCGGTACATGGTAGCGAATTGCGATTTTGTATGCTTGTCTCGTCCATGATGCTATACTCTGGCAAGCCTACTTTATCAGTAGAAAAAAGTCGTGAAAACAACATTTATTTGGTACATTTATCATTCGCAGGTATTTTAAATTTGCAAAAGTTAGCTTGCCGAATTGTGGCGTCACATCTGTTACTATCAACGTCGCGCCACAAGATTCTCACAGATACTGAAAGTGCTACCTTCTATGAAGCGCCGTTGCAAATATTCAACTCCTAACCAACTCTCATTGGACTTCGGTCCCCAGGCAGGATAACACTCGCCTACAGGCCTAGCACAGGAGTGGCGCGACAGTCTCTCACCCGCAACATAGACTATACGCTTGCCCACCTAATTGATACAGACGGTACAGCTAGAAAAAGACAGATTAGCCGGAGAGCTAGCTACGGAAATAGGTATGCAATTTATAGAGCAACGAAATCCCTCTAGTTAGTGTGCCATACTATCATTATTAATTAATCCGGGCGCCTGGCAGCTGTTCAGCGGTGGGTGTGACAGTGGTTGGACAACAAAGGGGTTGTAAAATCAATTGAAGGTGTGCAATTTATAGAGCTCTGTCTTTGGTGTGATTGTGGGTGTGATATGAGCATTTCTCAAATAATTTGTACATTTCGATCACTATACGTATTACAAATTAAAGATATCTTATTGATACGGTTTTAACACTGATTGCACTGATTAAAATAACCGACTTGGTTTCACATTAACATCTCAAAACTTTTTTGTAGTAGTAGACTTGCACCTTTTTACATGTAATGTTTTTGATGGGATAGTTATTTTTTGTAATTCGACATTTAGAGACTTTATACATATCTATATAATACTTTAGTTTGATTTGATATTTGCGACTTAGATGTATTTTATAATTGCTGATGTGATTTTTTTGCTTGTATGTAAATTCCATGTTGACGTGTAAAAGTGCCCTTATGGCCTATTTGCTGAATAAATGTCACGTCCCACGGCAAAAGGTACCTTATGGCGGCTGGCGCTTACGTCGCATAGCGCCGCAATAATATTGGAGCGGCGTTAATAATAGCGTAAGCGCCAACCGCCATCAGGTACCTTTTGCCGTGGGACTACGTCACAAATGTTGATGTTTAATGTTCTCCTGTGCTAGTCCGGCAGGAGAGAGTATTCTTTATTGCCCCCTCCACATTCTCTATTTGTCAGGAGTGCCGCCATCGTCGGTCCCGCTGGACTGGGCCGCCGGGCAACCGAACAACGCGACCGGCGACGAGTACTGCGTGGCGATGAGCGCCGCGGGCGAGCTCGCAGACGTCAGCTGCGACGTCCGTCTGCCGTCCTTCTGTCGCGTGCTGTGCCCCTTAGACAACGGTATTTATTCGATGATTATATATATAATAGGCCTTTGGCATCTGTGTCAGATGTTTAAAAAGCAGCATCCCGGTTACGACACTTGTTTTCGTGGCTGTAATGTAAAGCCCTATACGAGAGAGGATCCCTCGGCCACACGCGTAGCAGGTGTATCCTCTCCCATTCGATGATTATTGGTTCAATGTATCATTTTTTAAGTAGGTCTATAGGAACAAGCACTTTCTATTCGGAGTTGTTGATGACCCTCCAGACCATAGAGAAATACTTATATTTCTCTATGGTCTGGAGGGTCATCAAGGGATGATGTATGGAGTTACCACTCTCTCTTTACTTATAAAGAGAGAGTGGTAACTCCATACATCAGTTTTCTTACCAAAATGCGAGTTATTTCGTAGTCGACATCTAGTGTCAAGTGGTATCAAGTAGCGGACATTACCAGTTCTTCTAGTTGACAATAGATGTAGCAGCAAACAAAAATCTAATGTTCAACAATTTTCAGCTAATATTATAACCGGATACAACGGAACTATATTTTCAACTTCTTCTGCTTAAAATATTAGTTGTAAACTGTTTTAGTAGTACATTTTTCGTCAGTAGCGACACTTGTGACATCTGGTGTCAAGTAGCGGTACTGATAGTTCCACTACTTGACGTTAGATGTCGACTACGAAATAACTCGCGTTTTTGTAAG
Source organism: Cydia amplana (assembly GCF_948474715.1). Classification (NCBI taxonomy): domain Eukaryota; kingdom Metazoa; phylum Arthropoda; class Insecta; order Lepidoptera; family Tortricidae; genus Cydia; species Cydia amplana. The sequence continues at coordinate 756,484 of NC_086095.1, read as the reverse complement.
AAAACTGTCGTATGGAGTTACCACTCTTTCTTTACTTGTATTTCTCGCTCTATGCAAGATCGGTACATGCAAGCGTTTGGCATGTTGGCTACACGGCGTCCTCTAAGTTTGTCTTCTGACAATGTTACATATCCAGGGTACGCATGGGAGCCGCGCACGGGCAGCTGCTACAAGTTCCACCGCGCCGCGCAGCCCTGGGACGCCGCGCTGGCCACCTGCCGCGCCGAGGGCGCCCAGCTCGCCGTCCTCAACAGCGACACTGAGTCCGAGGTGCTGGCGGCCATTTTCAAGAAGAACCCGTCTTACACGATCACGGGGACTGACACGTTTTTTGACGCGAGAGATTACGCCTTGGTAGGCTTTGCTGATAGCTATGGACACGGCACTTGGACCACTATACATGGTGAGGATTAAGCCTTATAGGTTTATTTTAATATTAACCCTGGTCATAGAGAAAAAAATACATAGATTGCTCACTCCATACATCAGTTTTAGTACCAAAAAGACTATTAGCATCTAGCATCGAGTAGCGGAACTATCAGTACTGCTACTTGCAAATAATAGATGTAGCACCGACCGGAAAGTCTTATGCTGTTGAGATAAGACTTTCCGGTCGGTGCTACATCTATTGTCAAGTAGCAGTACTGATAGTTCCGCTACTCGATGCTAGATGTAGACACTGAAATTAATAGTCTAACATGTATGGAGTGAGCACTCTTGTCTTATTATTTATATTTTTCTATGCTCTTGTGCAGGTGTGTCGCTCGCGGAGGCCGGATTCGAGGGCTGGGCGAGCGGCCAGCCGGACCACATGCTCACGGGGATCGAACGCTGTGGCTCCATCTATCGGAACGGACTGCTAAACAATGTTAATTGTTTTAGAAAATTTGCATACATCTGTGAGATTACCCCTTGAGTGGATTCAGGCAGACGTCTCCGCGATTTCGTCACTTTGCTACAGGTAGCTAAAAGTACATCCGTTCGGCCCCAATTTTGGGGAAAGCCATAAGCCGCGCGTGGCGCTGTCGCCACCTAGCGGCCATATCTGTGCTGATCGTAACAGACGCGTTTTGTTAGAGAGTGAGTCTTCTGTACTTAGTGCTATTATTTATTCTGTGGTTCAGGTTAGTTCCCGATTCGCTGGATTCTTGAACTTATGTTTGAATTTGAAACTTGGCTCAGCCCTGGCGCCCGCCTAGTGGGCGCTCGGCGCACACAACCGTGTTAATCGTTGTGTGGCCAACCCGCCTATCGGGCGGTTATTGGAGTACTTTTTTGTGTAGATGTGAATGTGTTAATTTAAATATTAAATACCTTTAATTAAAATCTTATTTATTTACAGATTGGAAGACTTGGAAGTGTTGGAACCATGATAAAATGAAACACAAATGTACTGAAAGTAATATATTACAGCCTTGACTAGATGCCATACAAAATATTCATACATATCACTACAATTATTAATACTGTGTAAAACCCAAGGACCTTACATTCAAACTGGACTTATAGGGTTAGCAACTGTAAAGGTTTATATAGATGGCGCCAGCATAGGTTCACCTGTCTCTAGTTGTCTTTTATGAGATTCGGCTTAAGCGGCTCAGATCCAAGGCCAGGGCCAAGGATCCAGGTCGTAGAACAAAAAAACTATTTGACACAATTCTAGGGATTGACAGGTATGACTAAACCTATGCTGCTGCTGGCGCCATCTGTAAAATACTTCGACCGGCCAATTGTTTTTGTTTGTTGGTTTTTGACAGTTTATGTCAAAAGTAGCTATTTTGTAAGGTAGGTAATAAAAATACTAAAATTGAAGGTAATTACTAAAATTTAAAGAATCAAACTGTCATTACAGTATCTAGGGAAAAAATACAAGTTATAATATACCTACAGTTACAAAAAATAATGGTATCAATTTTAACTTTACTATTTAACTTCCAAAAGTGCGTGATTAATTATTTACAATTAAAACTAAGTAACATTTAACTATATTGTTAATAGGAACTAAAACAAATACTTAATTATTCCCAACGGATGTGGGGTTCCAATTATTAAAAAAAAAGAGAGGATTCGGTAAGAAGTTATGGCCAGAAACCTAAGTATATATGTAATTTCGACAACGTAAAATGACACACAAAATGCACCTATCTGTGATCACAACACAACAACACATTTAAAAATATAAAACTATACTTATGTAGTGAAAATAAAGAGTGAAAAGTGTAAACTCTAAGAACAACCCATGCCAGAAATGACAGAAGTAGATGGCGCATAAAGTAAGGGTTCATAACCCGAACTTGATAGTTTTGAAATACCTACAGCCCCTACAGGGCCATCTTCTTCAGCAGTCAAATTTAAAGGACTATTTTGTTTGGTTTTACAACTTTTCTACTACCCTTTGATTCTTTGATGAAAAACATTAGAATAGGGAATATTACGCGAAAGTCTACGTAGGGGGCGCCACTCCCACAATATGTCACAATCTAAGGGTCTACCGCAAACGAGAGAGTCGAAATTTTGTTATCTAACCTATCTATCACTCTTGCATATTCGAGCGATAAAGAGGTAGATAGCTGAGTTTCGATTTCGCGTTTCCCGGTAGGCCCTTTGTAAACAAACCTTGATGTATCAATGTCATATTTGATTGTCTGTGAAAACTTGTCAAAAAACAGTTTAAGGTACAGTATATTGTATAAGTTACTCTATGGTCATAGAGAAATAAAGACAAGAGTGCTCACTCCATACATCAGTTCAGACTATTAATTTCAGTGTCTACATCTAGCATCGAGTAGCGGAACTATCAGTACTGCTACTTGACAATAGATGTAGCACCGACCGGAAAGTCTTATCTCAACAGCATAAGACTTTCCTGTGGGTGCTACATCTATTGTCAAGTAGCAGTACTGATAGTTCCGCTACTCGATGCTAGATGCTAATAGTCTTTTTGGTACTAAAACTGATGTATGGAGTGAGCACTCTATGTATTTTTTTCTCTATGTCTATGGTATACATACGTCGCTAGTACTGCACTCTGGCGGCAAAACATCTATCTAGGAGGTCTAACCAGTGGTCTAACGTATTTCGACGAAACGTTTTTACCGCTAGCTTGGTAAGCAAGTTTTTTTTACCCAAAAATGCTATCCTCAAACGCATCGGAAGTTGTTCATTTCGGCAACATTTTTTCGAGCAATTCCTGTAGCGCCAGAGCCTTAGCGAGCCTTCTTCTGAAGTCCTGAAACAAAGAAATAAAGAAAATTAATATTTGGGAGTGGGTATAATCTTAATGAACATCTAAGGCCCACTTGCACCATCCCACTAACCCGGGGTTAAGCGGTTAAATCGTTAACCTAGTGTCAATTTGTACTGGTAACAATGGTAAAGTCCAGGTTTAACCGGTTAACCCCGCGTTAGTGAAATGGTGCAATTAAGTGGGCCTTAGTGCTATTTTGAGAACACTCGTAGTGCATAGGTTCTAGGGTTAAAGTCAAAGAACAAATAAGTTACCTGGTATAGCTCGTGTCCCTTCCCGGGTACCCTGGCGAGGAACATGTCCCGGGTCATGAGGCACAGCGCTTTGCCGTTCATGGGGAAGCGCTCGGCGCGGCCTCATTGTCAAGAGTGAAGCGACAAGAAGTTACCTGGTATAGCTCGTGTCCCTTCCCGGGTACCCTGGCCAGGAACATGTCCCGGGTCATGAGGCACAGCGCCTTGCCGTTCATGGGGAAGCGCTCGGCGCGGCCTCACTGTCAAGAGTGAAGCGACAAGAAGTTACCTGGTATAGCTCGTGTCCCTTCCCGGGTACCCTGGCGAGGAACATGTCCCGGGTCATGAGGCACAGCGCCTTGCCGTTCATGGGGAAGCGCTCGGCGCGGCCTCACTGTCAAGAGTGAAGCGACAAGAAGTTACCTGGTATAGTTCGTGTCCCTTCCCGGGTACCCTGGCGAGGAACATGTCCCGGGTCATGAGGCACAGCGCCTTGCCGTTCATGGGGAAGCGCTCGGCGCGGCCTCATTGTCAAGAGTGAAGCGACAAGAAGTTACCTGGTATAGCTCGTGTCCCTTCCCGGGTACCCTGGCCAGGAACATGTCCCGGGTCATGAGGCACAGCGCCTTGCCGTTCATGGGGAAGCGCTCGGCGCGGCCTCACTGTCAAGAGTGAAGCGACAAGAAGTTACCTGGTATAGTTCGTGTCCCTTCCCGGGTACCCTGGCCAGGAACATGTCCCGGGTCATGAGGCACAGCGCCTTGCCGTTCATGGGGAAGCGCTCGGCGCGGCCTCATTGTCAAGAGTGAAGCGACAAGAAGTTACCTGGTATAGTTCGTGTCCCTTCCCGGGTACCCTGGCGAGGAACATGTCCCGGGTCATGAGGCACAGCGCCTTGCCGTTCATGGGGAAGCGCTCGGCGCGGCCTCACTGTCAAGAGTGAAGCGACAAGAAGTTACCTGGTATAGCTCGTGTCCCTTCCCGGGTACCCTGGCGAGGAACATGTCCCGGGTCATGAGGCACAGCGCCTTGCCGTTCATGGGGAAGCGCTCGGCGCGGCCTCACTGTCAAGAGTGAAGCGACAAGAAGTTACCTGGTATAGTTCGTGTCCCTTCCCGGGTACCCTGGCGAGGAACATGTCCCGGGTCATGAGGCACAGCGCCTTGCCGTTCATGGGGAAGCGCTCGGCGCGGCCTCATTGTCAAGAGTGAAGCGACAAGAAGTTACCTGGTATAGCTCGTGTCCCTTCCCGGGTACCCTGGCCAGGAACATGTCCCGGGTCATGAGGCACAGCGCCTTGCCGTTCATGGGGAAGCGCTCGGCGCGGCCTCACTGTCAAGAGTGAAGCGACAAGAAGTTACCTGGTATAGTTCGTGTCCCTTCCCGGGTACCCTGGCCAGGAACATGTCCCGGGTCATGAGGCACAGCGCCTTGCCGTTCATGGGGAAGCGCTCGGCGCGGCCTCATTGTCAAGAGTGAAGCGACAAGAAGTTACCTGGTATAGTTCGTGTCCCTTCCCGGGTACCCTGGCGAGGAACATGTCCCGGGTCATGAGGCACAGCGCCTTGCCGTTCATGGGGAAGCGCTCGGCGCGGCCTCACTGTCAAGAGTGAAGCGACAAGAAGTTACCTGGTATAGCTCGTGTCCCTTCCCGGGTACCCTGGCCAGGAACATGTCCCGGGTCATGAGGCACAGCGCCTTGCCGTTCATGGGGAAGCGCTCGGCGCGGCCTCACTGTCAAGAGTGAAGCGACAAGAAGTTACCTGGTATAGCTCGTGTCCCTTCCCGGGTACCCTGGCCAGGAACATGTCCCGGGTCATGAGGCACAGCGCCTTGCCGTTCATGGGGAAGCGCTCGGCGCGGCCTCACTGTCAAGAGTGAAGCGACAAGAAGTTACCTGGTATAGTTCGTGTCCCTTCCCGGGTACCCTGGCCAGGAACATGTCCCGGGTCATGAGGCACAGCGCCTTGCCGTTCATGGGGAAGCGCTCGGCGCGGCCTCATTGTCAAGAGTGAAGCGACAAGAAGTTACCTGGTATAGTTCGTGTCCCTTCCCGGGTACCCTGGCCAGGAACATGTCCCGGGTCATGAGGCACAGCGCCTTGCCGTTCATGGGGAAGCGCTCGGCGCGGCCGCCGCGGCGCGACACCCACGTGCCAACCTGCTGACGGTTCCAGCAACGGGGATCTGTGGGTTCAATATTATGGATATTAGTATAATAGGTATTTATGCCCATAGAAAACACATGTATGGTATTAGTGACCGACCGAAACATGTTTTTTTGCCGAAACCGAAGTTTCGGCTCTGGCTCTAGTTTCGGCCGAAACCGAAACCGAATCTTCGGTCGGACACTATTAGCTAGTATATTTTTTTGTTTTGTCTTTTCTTAATTATTCCTTTTGTGTATTTTTGTAATGTTTTGATTTGTAGGTATCTTTAATAGGTATGTGTTATCTTATCTGTCGTGGCATCGTCGTAGGCCTAAAGAGTTGAGGCGGAGAACTGTGAGGTAGTGTTGAGTCGCTCACTCGTGAGGCACCTCATTTGTACCACTCATTTTGTTAATTTGTCGCAGTACTTCGTACCGCAAAAATGTCTTACTTCACTCCTCTATTCATTTCACTCATTTACTCGCGCGCATCACAAACACCTCTTGCCACCATCACACAAATCATTCACACACTTCAAATTTCAAAAAACTCTTATCCGTTCAAATTCACTCGCGAGTCTCGCGATCCTCAAAACTCGTACAACTCGCAAGAGAGTCACTGGATCGCGCGAGGCGCTAGGTGCTCGCCTGCTCGCCGACACTCAAAACTCAAATGTCTCAAATGAAGAAACGAGTAATGGTTCACACTGTCAACTACCGAACTACAAACCTTATTGCAACGACATAAGGTCCACCGAGAAATGCGTTGAGTTTGTACCACTCACCGCCTCTCTGTGACATGAACCCCTCAAAAATCCTTTCCAAATGAAACAATGAATTAGAAATACCCAAAGAGGGAGTGAGACAGACACGCGACGTACTTGAATATCGCTGAAAAATTGTCGCTGTTGGAATTAATGGAATAGCCGATGCTGAAAATATGCTAGTACCTCACCTCATTTGAAGTAAGACATTGTAACACCTCATTTTAGAAAATGAGGTACTCATACAAACTCATTTTAAATTGATGTCCTACCCATCACTACTGTGAGGTCGCAATGCGCTTGCGTCGCCAAGACTACAAAGACTACAGCATGTTATAGACCTTAGAGGATATAAGGAGCAGAGGTGAAGAACTGTGAGGCACGAACCGATAGGCAAGTAGTCATCCTGGAGGCTGAGGTCGAGGGCGCCCCAGGGGGAGCCGTCGGCGGGGGGGACGCGGTCGCAGCGCGCTTGCGACGCCAAGGTGTACTTGTAGACTACAGCATGCTATAGACCTTAGAGGATATAAGGAGTAGAGGCGGAGAACTGTGAGGTACGAACCGATAGGCAAGTCGTCATCCTGGAGCATAGAATTAGAATAGACAAGAACAACTGTCAATCTTCAAAAGTGCGACCAAAAATGAAATGCAAATGTGTGCGTAAATTGTCTATGTGAGATCAAAAATAGTGATGTCATGTTACAACATATTAATAATCTGTCGGTGTTTGATTGCTTTATCGACTACTTTTTCAAATGTGTTATTTTAAACGTTAAAATTCTACGACATTATGATGTATAAAATAACACCTGCACTGCGTGTGCTATCAAAATCGTTACAGCCTTATCTTAGTCTAACTCTTACTGTGTTGGAAAGTGAAGTTTAAATTTACTGCTAAACATCTGCACCTTCAAAAAGGTATAACAATCGTTATTATTTGAAGTCGGTTATAAAGGTTAATATCTTAATTATGTCTTGTGAAGAAATGATTACATAGCTATTAATATCAGGGATCGGAACCGGTTTTTTTCAAAAACTTAGAAATAACCATATTTTTCGAATTATTTTATACTCGAAATGTAGGACTCAGTTGTGTTTTTAGGTTACGACTTCGTATTATTTGATTGCCCAATTAGAAATGAAGTAATTAGCAAAGAACGAAAAAATACCGTTTCCGTTCCCATACAAAAAATACCGGTATCCGATCCCTGATTAATATACCGACAAGTTATCGATACTGTCATCTGAACATTTTGTCAAGCCCTAGTGTAAAGTAACAGTTTATGTTTTTACACAAAATATTTTAAATTATTGAGTAATATGATAAAATATTAGCACACAAAGGAAAAAAAACTTATAATCAACTGTATAAACCGGCTTCTTACACTTTTTATGCTGTTAATTTGACAAAATATTGTTAAGAAAATTTCGCTCGGAATATCATTATTCCTCTGAAATAAGTATTTGCTAGGTTTATTTGGCCCCGTGACACTGAAATCCGGTACACTACAAGACACTATCTTCATTGTATTACTTTATCAAATAGTTTTCTACCGAATTTGTGTATATTTTTCAAATTGAAAATTACGGTGATACGCTCTTGGCCGTCCGCGGCCGTCGTCAAACTCAAAAATGGTCACGTTTTCTCATTTGTAGTCTGACTCTTTCGCACTCATGCGATGTTCATATACGTGATGGCTTCCCTTTCGCACACTTCAGCTGTCTGTCAAGCGCGAGCGCGAAAATGACAAGTCTGTGTCCTGGAGGCTGAGGTCGAGGGCGCCCCAGGGGGAACCGTCGGCGGGGGGGACGCGGTCGCAGCGCGCTTGTGTCGCCAAGGCGTGCTTGTAGACTACAGCATGCTATAGACCTTAGAGGATATAAGGAGTAAAGGCGGAGAACTGTGAGGTAGGCAAGTCGTCATCCTGGAGGCTGAGGTCGATGGCGCCCCAGGAGGAGCCGTCGGCGGGGGGGACGCGGTCGCAGCGCGCTTGCGACGCCAAGGCGTGCTTGTAGACTACAGCATGCTATAGACCTTAGAGGATATAAGGAGTAGAGGCGGAGAACTGTGAGGTACGAACCGATAGGCAAGTCGTCATCCTGGAGGCTGAGGTCGATGGCGCCCCTTGGGGAGCCGTCGGCGGGGGGGACGCGGTCGCAGGGCGCTTGTGTCGCCAAGGCGTGCTTGTAGACTACAGCATATATGTTATAGACCTTAGAGGATATAAGGAGCAGAGGTAGAGAACTGTGAGGCACGAACCGATAGGCAAGTCGTCATCCTGGAGGCTGAGGTCGAGGGCGCCCCAGGGGGAGCCGTCGGCGGGGGGGACGCGGTCGCAGCGCGCTTGCGACGGCATGATGGCGGTCGGTGCACAGCTCTGGAACACAGATACATTCAACATTTAAAAAATATTCTGCAATTAGGAGTTAAGGATGACTCACGTTAGACCGGGACGGAGATTCCCGCGCTTACTTTTCTATGACAGATATAGAGAATATGTGGCTAGGCTAGTGCCCTTGTCGAATCGAAATTTCGAAGCAATTGTCACCTTGGCTAGGCTAGATATTTTTAAATACTATTTCTATTTAATAAATTGGATTGAAATATAAAAAGTAGGTGAGTTGACTGTGACGTCACTACACACGACACGATTTCATATAAATTCCATATTACGTTAGCAAATCGTTTTGACAGTTATAAAAAAGAAGATTCGACTAGTAGGAAAGTAGCCATTATATAGGTATCCGTGTATTTAATAAATACCTACTGAGTGTTAGCACGCGCTGGCAGGCGTGGCTCACTCCGCGATTTCGTCGCTTTGCTACAGGTAGCTAAAAGTACATCCGTTCGACCCCAATTTTGGGGAAAGCCATAAGCCGCGCGTGGCGCTGTCGCCACCTGGCGGCCATATCTGTGCTGATAGTAACAGACGCGTTTTGTTAGAGAGTGAGTCTTCTGTACTTAGTACTATTTTATTTATTCTGTGGCGCTGGGCAAGGCCAGTGGCCAGTACCAGTAATGCCATAAATACCATCAGTATAATTACATAATAGTCATAATACAGCGCCGCCAGCTTCCGGATCCGGTCCGTTGTGTCGCTTCCCGATTTTTGTTGCCGTTTCCTTTCCAATTCAACTATTTGAATATGGAACTGTTGGCGCGAGTTGCTAACTACTTTCTGTTGTTCAAAAATAATTGATAGAGTCTGTTCGGAAAGAGAAGAGTCGTGGAATGTATTGGGCCCCGTACATTCCACGACTCTTCTCTTTCCGCACAGACTCTAGAATAGCGACCTTAGAAAACGGCGGAAAATTAAAAAAAAGTAGGCGCGAAGAGTTGACTTCCCATATATGTAGGTATACGAATTTCGCGCCTTTTCTACTGACAAGTTGGGTGTGTTTCACAAAATTTAATATCGTTTTTTTATTTTATTTGTCAAGATTTAAAATTCAACGCTTAATAAATCGGCTATATGGTGCTGTCTAGATCGTTCCACGGACCAAGTTATCTTGGTCTAACTCTATACTCTATTAGGCTACTGATGCAAAGAGAATATAATCACTGCGTTTTAATAATCACCACAAAAATCGGGGGGTTGGTATTGCCATAGTTGCGCCCTTTCATTCAATTTCAAACGTCAAAAACGCAGACTCCGGATTTCCGTGAGCGCCATGTTGTCCGGCCGACTTCCGTTCGGGAAAGGAGCGTTTTACGAGCGTCCTGAGTCCTGAGCATTGTTTATTAAATATGGCTGCATTAATTATTTACGTCATTAAGTTGCGGATGGAACTGTTTAAGGGCAGGTCCTTCGTCGGCTAAATTATTCACGAATCACGAATCAATATAAAAAAAAACCGGCCAAGTGCGAGTCGAACTCGCGTTCCAAGGGTTCCGTACATTACACAATTTTTAACAATATCACAAACTAATTAAGTCCGACTCACGCTTGACTACACAGTTCTAATAGGTTTTCCTGTCATCTAATAGGTAAAGAACTATTTTGTTTATTTTTTTCATAATTTTAAACCCAGTAGTTTCGGAGATAAAGTGGTATCCAGACGGGACTGGTCAAATCAGTCGATTTGATCAGGAAATTTGCAGTCCATAGATAATTACTATGAAAATTGGCATTAATGTGTCCGCACCTGCTGATTCGATCGGAGAATTTCATCAGATTGGCGAAAAATTGTCTTGTCTGGATACCACTTAAAGAGGGGGGAATGGTAATTTTTTGCAAATAATAGTGTGTCAAAGGCCTGTTTGATTTCAAACATAGACAGAGAGAATCATACTATCTTGGTCTTACACTAGTACTATTAGCACCCAAAAGAAAAGGATGAGTACTTATAGTTTTTTTGGTCCTATGTGGGTCCTATTTACTGACAAGATTTGGTTGACCCAGTATATATTGAATTACTTCTGTTTATCCTAAAATTATAAAAAAATAAATTAAATAAACTTTATTGCACAAAATACAAATAAAATGTACAAACGTGTCCCAAATTTCAAAAAGCGGCCAAGTGCGAGTCGGACTCGCCCATGAAGGGTTCCGTATTTAGACGATTTATGAATCGTAATATTAAAAAAAAACTACTTACTAGATCTCGTTCAAACCAATTATCGGTGGAAGTTTACATGGCAATGTACATCATATATTTTTTTTAGTTTTATCATTCTCTTATTTTAGAAGTTACAGGGGGGGGGGACACACATTTTACCACTTTGGAAGTGTCTCTCGCGCAAACTATTCAGTTTAGAAAAAAATGATATTAGAAACCTCAATATCATTTTTGAAGACCTATCCATAGATACACCACACGTATGGGTTTGATAAAAAAAAAATTTCGTGTTTCAGTTCTAAGTATGGGGAACCCCCAAAAATTTTTTTTTCTATTTTTGTGTGAAAATCTTAATACGGTTCACAGAATACATCTACTTACCAAGTTTCAACAGTATAGTTCTTATAGTTTCGGAGAAAAGTGGCTGTGACATACGGACGGACAGACAGACAGACAGACAGACAGACGGACATGACGAATCTATAAGGGTTCCGTTTTTTGCCATTTGGCTACGGAACCCTAAAAAAATTAAGCCAGTAGTTTCGGAGGAAATAGGCTGTGACAGACGGACAGCCAGACGCACGAGTGATCCTATAAGGGCTCCATTTTTTCCTCTTGAGGTACGGAACCCTGAAAATTAGTCAATAACTGAACACAGAATTGTTTTTTTAGAGGCGCTCAAGGCTACAGGGCAAGGATAGGAAAGGTCCTATCCTGTGGCTAACTCTAAACTTTTACTAAGTTAGCTTCTATTAGCATCGCGTGATTTTCTCGACGTGCAATCGTGAGCTCGGCCATTGTGTTGCTATTTTCCCGCCATCTTTCCCGCGCTTTCTACCTACGTCCGGCCAGAGACAATACAAGTGTGTCGATGAGTGGGAAACTTCTGTTCCTCGTTCTTAGTAACGTGTGTGAAAATTCAGTGGGTTTAAGTAGAGTCCAGACGAGCTGGGCAAATCGACCGATTTGATCAGGAAAATAATAGGCGCCAATCTCATCTAGTGTCCACACGTACACAAATTTATTCACCAATATTTGTGTCCGCACCTGCTGATTTGATCGGACAATTTCATCAGATTGGGGAAAAATTGTCTCGCCTGGACTCCACTTAAAATAATGGTTATTCCCATTGCTGATTTTGACCCGTTTTTTTTGCCTAAGCCTAAGTATATTAAGTATGTTGTACCTACACATTATAGGGTCACTGCGCTAGTTTCCGTCCATGATCTAGTTTTCGTCCACTTGACAGATTCGCAAATAATATATTTGATTTTTAATTCTACTTGCGAAATATCAGTTTTATGTAGACAGATATATTGTTAATTTTGACATTAAGGATTGCAATACGTACAAATTTGTGCACTAATGTAGGTTTATATTTTATATTCAAGTTTCGTCAAGTAGACGAAAACTACCTATATATCTGCTACTTCTGCTAGCTTGTACATATTTTACTTTACATATAAAAACGGTCGAATAGATTGTTCAGTTCAGAGGTTGTCAGGTCACCGCTGCCAATTTTCAGTATTGGGACCGGGACTACCGGGAGACAGTGTGGCAGGCCATCTACTTCAGCATACAGCGTAATGTCATCATGAAAATGGCTCCCGCCTTTTTGCGAATACCTACTGCACATTGGACCCAAACTATGCATTGCACAGACACGTGTTGGGTATTAAATGAAAGCATTCTAAATTTGACAAAACATGTGAAAATCAAAATTAAAATTATGCATAAAATATAGGTTGTCTTGAAATAATAGAAAAAAAAATAGTTGAAAAAATCCAAATTGGTAATTTTCCGGAAAATCCGTATTATTTATGTATCGATTCCATTTAAAACACTCCCTTCGGTTGTGTTTCAATTTATCGGCACTCGTTGCAAATTTCCTACTTTTCACACTTGTATCGTTTTTAACTCTTAAATTAAATAAATAGGTATAACGTAATAGGTAAATTAAACCTACTTTTCATACTTGTATCGTTATTTAACTCGGCTGTAACGGAATAGGTATAAATTAAATTAATTCAGTTCTACTCACCATTCAAATAAAATGACACCGGAAAATCCTTTCAACACACACTTCACTTTAATTTCAGTTTCAACACAGTTTTATAATAAATCTTAAATAACTCTAACAGAATGAAATAATTATTTACGAACTATTTTCTCAAAATGGCGTCACGTCCTCACTCACGCCCATTCAAGACTGGAATGATATTTCATTCTACGTTACGATCATTCAAACACAAAATTCAATGAAAGTAGCGATTTTATAATTCTATAACGCTATAAGTTTGTACTCTATACATTCAAAAATAAACCCTAATACAAGATAAGAAGGTTCATAATAATGTTGACCGTTGTAGTATAATAGGACGTTATTGCAAAAGAAAAGGATTTGCGAGCGTCTGCCGGATGCGGGATGCTCTGGCTCTGTCACTCTATAGAGAATTTTTTGGAGTGTGAGGGAGATGTAGAATTGTTTTTAAGAAGCGGATAATGAATTCTTACATCCTGTCTGTCAGCGTGTGGCTCTAAAACTAATCGTTTCCGGATGATTTCGTTTTTCAAAAACGACGTATTTGCGTTAGAAATCGTTTAGAATTTGAGTCTTAGCGTTTTATTTATAGGGGTTAATTTTAATCGTATTTAATTTGCAATTTACGTTGTTAGTCCCCGTTGAAAATAATTAAGGACGTTGTTTCCTGCGCTATTTCGGTTTCCCGCGCAAATGTATTTTTAAAATGGCGGGTGACACGGAAATTACGAAATTGACTCTTTCTTTTTCGCAGTCATTTAGAAAATTAGATTATTTTTAAATGAAAGTGGCCAAATTGCGTTTGCATCCGCACCACCTGATTTGATTGACAATTTAATCAGATTGGCGAAAAATTGGCCTCGTCTGGACAGGCCTTAAAGCTCTTCACACAACCAACGTAATTAATTCAGTAACTGACGCACGACAGGGACGCAGCAACACGTAGAAGGGAGATGCAGATATCTCTACCGTGCAGTTACTGAATTACCTTAATAAGACACCCAGGTGCATGTAGGAAGTAAAAAACAACAAACTAAATAAAATTAAATATATTTAGTATGTATTTATAAAAAAAAAAATTATGTGCCTACCTACAAAATAAAAGCTAAAACCTTCATCCTGTCCCGAACAGCTCATTATTCTCTTCAAAAGTCGGTCAAAATACCTAAATCCACGTAACAATCCTCTATTGACGAAGCCAAGTCCAACCGGAAGCACCCTACAATACCGCAGACCGGAAGTAGGACAAAAACACCAAATTTGACTTCCCCAGACGGGCGGACGCCGTTTAAAAAAATAATGGCATAATAGAATAGATGTCTATGGTCCGCTTTATTGTACAAACGGAAGAGGTTTGTAAAGAAAGATTGTATAAAGATCCTGGCTGTTAAAAGTAACATCCTTTGCCTCTTCCTGCGTTTTGTTTCTTTACATGTGCGAGTTTAACCGATCAATGAATCACTGTTTTGTTTTTAGGAATATTGTTTTTTATTGCTTCCTCTATTGAATACAGCATCAATATTGTGATGAGTGATGACGGTTATTAATTTAGTCGACCGGTGGTTGACATGCCCCACTATGTAAATAGTTATTTGTTTTACAAGGGGGCAAAGTTGTTGTTTAACCCAGGGGTCTCCAAACTTTTTTACCTGAGGGCCATATTGCGCCTCAGAATTTTCGCGCGGGCCACCGTCCGCGTCGAGGGGGGTGGGGGGGGGGGGATCTGGTTGCTGCTGTGGGGGGTGTATCTAGGGCTGAACATCTAGAGCCTGGCTCCCGCGGGCCGGATTGGAACGCTGTCGGCGGGCCGGATTGAAACGCTTCGCGGGCCGGATTTGGCCCGCGGGCCGGGGTTTGGAGAGCCCTGGTTTAACCGGTCGTGCTAATATTGATACCCGAGCAAGCGAAAGATTCCAAAATTGCACCACGAGCGTAGCGAGTGGTTCGAAAAATGGAATCTTGAGCGTTGCGAGGGTTTCAGAGCACGAGGGTTAAACAAAATTTGCCCCCGAGTGAAACACAAAATTTTTCACCACACCAACCCGAAGCAAATATTAAATGTAAAATATCAAACAAAATCAAATCCAAATGAATGTTATTAAATATTTATCATCCAAAATCATCCTTTAAAAGTCAATTCTACCAGCAAACATAAGAAAACAACTTAAAAATTGGCATTTGATTACTTTGCCTCACATGTGAATAAAATGCAACTTTGCTATCAGTTTTTGAAGTGCAAAGTAAGCCTTTCCGAGCTGGTGTGGTGAAAATTTTGTTGTTATGTTTGTACAGTCGCCAGCAGATATATTGGAACGCCCGAGGCGCTCCAAATATCTGAACACACCTCTATCACAATTGTCAATGTCAAGGCGTTAGAGTGCGTGTTCAGATATTTATGAGCACCTTGGCCGCTCCGATATATCTGATGGCGACTGTAGGTACTTAAAAATAAGTACCTAGTAGGTACTAATGGACTTTGTTCAAAATAAATGATTATTGAATTGATTTGGTTTTGATGTCTGTCACACAATGTAAGTTTGAATAAGCATTTTGGTCGAGAAAAATATGATATTGAATTGATTGGTCCAATCAAATCATTATCATATATTTTCGAAATACGAATACGCCAAAGGCAGGTACAGAGCACACAAGGTGGTATTTGTGTTATAAATGTTATAAATCCACGATATTAAGATGTAAGATGTGTACACACGATGTCCGGCATATTGTCCAGCTTCCGCTCATCTGAGGTCGCCTTTTTGTAAAAAATAAAACGTGATTTTGTTAGTTGCGATGTCACGTATGGGTATTGGGTTTTTTCGGATCCGGCTTAGTTTTGGTGCTTGGTGTTATCTGTGAGCCAATATTAGCGATCAGTGGCCAGCCATCCGTAATTTTCATGTACCTATCTAAAATTAGATACCTGCCGTCCTAAAAAATGTGTGGTATAGCTGGTCAACCAAATCTTGTCAGTAAAAAAAGGCGCGAAATTCAAATTTTCTATGGGACGATATCCCTTCGCGCCTACATTTTTCAAATTTGCCGCCTTTTTCTACAGTCAAGATCGTTGACCAAGTATATATAGTCACCTGCAATAATATGTTACACATCGAAGGCCGCAAACGCTGGCGAAACGTTGGAGGTACTTTTCAAGTTAATTTTTTATAAAGTTTTATAGTTTGCGAGTAATAATATTTATACAATAGGCGAGACATACATATACGCTATCCGATGAAAGAAGCGCCTGATGGCGTCTGTTAACTCGTTGCTGACGAAATTTGGAAGATCGATCGTCGGGCATTTCTGGATGAGACTAATACCCCAGGACCGGGATAGATGGCGTACACGGAGAGGGGCCTATGGGGGGGGAGACAGGAGGCTAATATGATGATGATAATGATGAATAGATGGACCTAGGTACGAGCGATACAAAAATATGGCCGCGCGCCCGCCCATTACTAGTCTGTTACTCAGCGAGGGTATGGGATGTCTCTATGGAAGATGCCCAGTAGGCTGTATTGTACCCCTGATACAGCCTACCCCCGTTTTGTATACCTACGGGCTTTTAACTCAGTTTTAAGAACATAATTTTGAATCCACCGATCTCCGTTTGCGCAAGGTAGCCAAAAAAGAGTTGTAAGTACCCAAAAACAGTAATTTTGTGGTTTGAAAAAATCAGTTTTGAGACTTGCATTACAAATCGAGAAATATGTGACGTTATCTATGAAAAGGGACCTTATTGTCGATGCTCCGATATAAATACAATGCCGCGCGACGCTGTGCGGCGTAAGCGCCATCGACAATAAGGTCCCTTTTCATAGATAATGCCTCATGGGCTTTTTCTAAAATAAATATCGAAAACCTGATTCTTTCAAATCTGGACATTCTTGGGCTCATTCTACTCAGAATCGACAGCACTCTCCATCCGTCCATTAAAAAAAGTTGTCCCAAAATGTCCATTCCATTACGTCACGTTTTATTATGAGAAAATTTTTCACTTGTATGGACGCGACGTAGTAGAATGTACAATTTTCATACAAATTTTTGGGACAAGTTCTTTTATCATCAGGATTGAATATGCTAGTGATTCTGAGTTGAAAGAACCCAAAAACACCAGGATCTGTGAGAATCGGGTTTTCGAACGAGCGAGCGAAGCGAAGCGAAGTTCTTACATTCGACTTTGAACACGTGGCTGGCTAGCGGCACGTCCCGGCATTTCGATGTTTTTAAGCTGAACTGTCAAAAGATAGTTTGATACACAATAACTTAAGTAAATTTGTTCTAATTTAAATGAAATTGGGTAAACGTGTAGTCGAGGGCATTATATTTTAGTCATTAAATTATGAGCAGGCTCGATCAAGGGGTTATTGAGCTAGAAGAGCTTAGAAGGCCAAAAAGCTGTTTGTGAGGTGTCTTGCTATTCTGGTCATATTATTTGCAAGAAAGTATGGTCGAATTTGGTATCAAATGAAAGTGCTCGGCTTACACTTTTATGATATCGTTTTTAAATTTACCATTTTAAAATAATTAGCAAGATAAAAATAAAATAAAATAAACCTAATATATCGGACATTTGACATTTGACAGGAAATATTTCGGCTTACCACAGATACAGTATCAGTTAAGGGCTCCACAGACCTTGCAATAAATCGTACGCGGTTTTCGATCCTTTGACGACTGCATTCAATTGATATTTTTGGCGAACCGCGAGTTCTCAGTTCAGGGCGAACTACTAGTAAATATGTAAAATGATTTATCGAACGAGCGAGCGAAGCGAAGCGAAGTTCTTACATTCGACTTTGAACACACGGCTGGCTAGGGGCACGTCCCGGCATTTCAATGTTTTTAAGATAAACTTTCAGAGGATAGTTTGATACTCAATAACTTAAGTAAATTTGTTCTAATTTAAATGAAATTGGGTAAACGTATAGTCGAGGGCATTATATTTTAGTCATTAAATTTTGAGCTGGCTTGAACAAGAGGTTATTGAGCTAGAAGAGCTTAAAATGCTAAAAAGCCATTTGTGAGGGGTCTTGCTATTCTGGTCATTTCAATTGCAAGTATGGTCGAGTTTGGTATCAAATGAAAGTGCTCGGTTTACACATTTATAATATTGTTTTTTAAAGATTTTTTTTTTAATTATGACAATTTTGGAATACAAGATGGCGGCCATGCACTGTCATTAAATCGTAATGGATATCATTTTATAGGTTTTAGGGGGCGCAGATTTCGAAAATGATGATCATTTTGGATTCCAAAATGGCGGCCATGCACTCCATGCAGTATGTCATAAAAGTCGTCATGGATATCGTTTTATAGGTTTTAGGAGGCGCAGATTTCGAAAATGATGACCATTTTGGATTCCAAGATGGCGGCCATCCAGTATGTCATAAAAGTCGTCATGGATGTCGTTTTATAGGTATTAGGGGGCGCAGATTCCGAAAATGATGACCATTTTGGATTCCAAAATGGCGGCCATGCAATATGTCATTAAAGTCGTCATGGATGTCGTTTTATAGGTTTTGAGGGGCGCAGATTTCGAAAATGATGACCATTTTGGATTCCAAAATGGCGGTCATGCACTATGTCATAAACAGTCGTCATGGATGTCGTTTTATATGTTTTAGGGGGCACAGATTTCGAAAATGATGACCATTTTAGATTCCAAGATGGCGGCCATGCACTATGTCATAAAAGTCGTCATGGATGTCGTTTTATAGGTTTTAGGGGGCGCAGATTTCGAAAATGGTGACCATTTTGGATTCCAAAATGGCGGACTTGCACTATGACATAAAAGTCGTCATGGATGTCGTTTTATAGGTTTTAGGGGGCGCAGATTTTGAAAATGATGACCATTTTGGATTCCAAAATGGCGGACTTGCACTATGACATAAAAGTCGTCATGGATGTCGTTTTATAGGTTTTAGGGGGCCCCGATTTCGAAAATGATGACCATTTTGGAATCCAAAATGACGGCTATGCAGTATGTCATAAAAGTCGTCATGGATGTCGTTTTATAGGTTTTAGGGGGCGCAGATTTCGAAAATGATGACCATTTTGGATTCCAAGATGGCGGCCATGCAGTATGTCATAAAAGTCGTCATGGATGTCGTTTTATAGGTTTTAGGGGGCGCAGATTTCGAAAATGATGACCATTTTGGATTCCAAAATGGCGTACTTGCACTATGACATAAAAGTCGTTATGGATGTCGTTTTATAGGTTTTAGGGGGCCCCGATTTCGAAAATGATGACCATTTTGGAATCCAAAATGACGGCCATGCAGTATGTCATAAAAGTCGTCATGGATGTCGTTTTATAGGTTTTAGGGGGCGCAGATTTCGAAAATGATGACCATTTTGGATTCCAAGATGGCGGCCATGCAGTATGTCATAAAAGTCGTCATGGATGTCGTTTTATAGGTTTTAGGGGGCGCAGATTTCGAAAATGATGACCATTTTGGATTCCAAGATGGCGGCCATGCAGTATTTTATAAAAGTCGTCATGGATGTCGTTTTATAGGTTTTAGGGGGCGCAGATTTCGAAATAGATGACCATTTTGGATTCCAAGATGGCGGCCATGCACTATGTCATAAAAGTCGTCATGGATGTCGTTTTATAGGTTTTAGGGGGCGCAGTTTTCGAAAATGATGACTATTTTGGAATCCAAGATGGCGGCCATGCACTATGTCATAAAAGTCGTCATGGATGTCGTTTTATAGGTTTTAGGGCGCGCAAATTTCGAAAATGATGACTATTTTAGATTGCAAGATGGCGGCCATGCAGTATGTCATAAAAGTCGTCATGGGTATCGTTTTATAGGTCATGGTCATCATTTTCAAAATCTGCGCACCTGTTTCAAATAAGATATAGATGCATCTTAGTAAGTCAACAACATCTATATCTACTATCGAAATGTACTTTTGATAGTAGTAGTACGAAATGTAATCTGAAAGGAATCAAGTAATGCATTCCTGTAATGAGGAATCGACATTGATTCCAATTACTAGTAATTGTAATATTCGAGAAATTGATTCCTGATTCCTCAAATGGAATTGTACTTAGTAATTCGGTATTGTTACATTACAAAGTACCTAATCTGGGAATCGGTAATCAGATTAAAAAGTAATTTCAAGTAATCGTGGAATTAAGTAGCACTGCATTCAATTGATCTTTTTGACGAACCGCGAGTTCTCAGTTCGGGGCGAACTACTAGTCAATATTTATTTTAGAAAAAGCCCTCATATATATGACTGGAAATAAGGAAAGTGGTTACTGAAGAGTGTGGAGTTGTGGACTGGTAAGGTATAAAAATACAGCACACAGCATTATAACTTTATTTACTTAAACATATTTCACAGAAGCATTGCAGTCTCGTGCGCTCGGTCCAGCATATCATTCAGCATGTGGTCGTCCATCACGATAGAATCACATAACCTAAGTTTTTCCGCAAAGTTTTCCCTCAATTTCGCCAGGTCGTTGTTCAACATATGATGGAACTCAGGCCTGCCTATCAGATTGGCAAAAAACCGGCGGTTGTTGGTGAATTTTGGAGCGTAGCCCACGGTCGTTTTCGCTGGGTGAAATACGTAACTTTGTATGTCATCTATTATTAAACTGTAAGAAATATAATGTGGAAATTAAAATTGGTTTAGTTCATTTTTTTAGCATTAGAAAGAACTTGAAAGAAGATAAGCGATTTTGACATGTCTTTTAAATGAAAAACACTTTTTAAAATCAATAACTATTACTTATGAAAGCAGAAGACTATAAAAGATCATATTAGATTCATAATTGTTACATATTTACCGTAACTTATTTTTAAAATGTGTTTTTCAAGTAAAAGACACATCAAGATTGTTTACCAAATTTCTAATGCTAAAAAAACGAAATATAAATAAGGTCGACTTAGTTATAGTTGAAACTTTTTTAGACGGGAAACCGCCCCGAAACCGCGCCTTCCCCATTTTTCTCTCCACTCTGGATATTAACATATATTATTGAAAATACTTTAACACAATTTTATGTATTTTTTTCTACTCTCGTACTTTTATCTTACTTATTTCTCTATGCCCCTACCTTATAGTTGTCAAGACAAGTCTTTAGTCTATGCCCCAAAAAAGAATTTGTCCATACACGCAGTATCTTTATGGCGATTTTACGATACTTCGTGTAATGACCACTTAAAAATATTGAATGAAATACAGTGTTGCCAACCTTATTTTAAATGTCATCTCTGACAAATATGTGATCCATAGACATGCTTTTTTTTTATTTCATTCATTCATTCATTCTTTTCCCGCCCGTGCCCTCCATTTTTGCTACTTCTTGAATTAAAAATATTTGTTAAATTTACAATTTTATTTCAAAGTAAGTGCTTGGTCGTAGAAAAAGTATTGTATGCAACGTTGTTTAACTGAGTCAAAAAATACTCGTGGCGTACTCACGCCACTCGCCTTTTTTGACCTCTCTTAATCAACGGTTGCATAAAATACTATTATGGCAATCCTGAAAAGTAACGCATTTCTGAACCAAATAAATTATGACTAACGAAAATGCGGGCAAACAATTACATTATGACTTAAAACTTTTTGGGAAACAACCTTTTGGGGAAATTTTTGGGATCCTTACTATTTTAGTTACACCCTGTAGAATGGATACCTATAGATACCCAAAAACTAGAAAGTTACTTACTTTTGATCATTCATTGTCGACCTTACACAGTCCCCAAATGAAGCGAAGAAATCATTTAGTACGTAAACTGCAATACCATACGCTTCATTAAATCTGAAACAATAATAAATACCTACATCTTACCTTTTTTGCATTTTGTGCAAGTGTGAGTCGGTCTCGCGCACGAAGGGTTCCGTACCATTACGAAAAAGACGGCAAAAAATAAAAATACACGTTTGTTGTGTATGAAAGCCCCACTTATATATTAATTTTATTCTGTTTTTAGTATTTGTTGTTATAGCATGTTATAGCGACAACAGAAATACATCATCTATGAAAATGTCAACTGTCTAGCTATCACAGTTCATGAGATACAACCTGTTGGCATACGGACAGTGGAGTTAGCGATGTACGGTTCGACTTCACAAACCGGTTCAAACCGAGTTAGGCCTGAAGTCGACTAAACCGACGTGAGTGTAGCGTAAGTCGACTTTTCGATTTGTTGCTGCGTCACTTTCGTTTGACATATTGAGGAAAGAGATGTTTGTATTGTACTAACGCGAATCAATTCCAAACCCCTAAGAAAAATGTTGCCATGCACATTGCCGCCATTATTGAGTCGAGTCTAAACTCTCATAGAGTTAAGTCAAAACTTGGTATGAACAGGTAAAGTAAAATGAGACTTATTACATGAGTTTTAAGGTTCACTTTCGCATGGGCTTAATTAAAGAGATCGACTTGGCGGTAAACTTCGGTTCGGTTTGGCGGTTTCGCGCCGCGTCGCTTTGCGCGCGGCTTACGGAAATGTACGAATTCGCGCCGATAACTGACAGAACCGCACGAGACCTCACGCTCTTTCTTGCTTGCTCTTATACTGCTTTCCCGTTTTAGCTTTAGCAATGAATGAAGTTGTGATCTACCGCGCAACGCAACTAAATTATTAGGTACCAATGTTTCTAAGAATTATTTTGAGTCAAAGTTTTTGTTGTCCTGTAAAAGATGTGCTTTTTCGTATAATTGTCTGTATAGAAGGGCACTTGGCAATTTAGAAATTCTAGGCGCGACTTAGGTTTCTCGCCATTTTTTACTGACAAACAAACTGGTTTTCCAGACTATACGGACCATTAAAAAAAACTTGTAGGTACCATTCGCTTTTAAATCTCCTTTTCATAACGATAATGGAATAGCATTAACCAAAAAATTTTAAGTTCTGATTGTCCACCCTAACTAAGGATCGAACACGAACAAACCGTAAAATTGACAAATCGATTTGGTCGACTCAAAACCAAGCGACTTTAGTGACTACACGCCATACACGGTGCGGTTTGAACTAATGATACTTAAAAACTATAGAAGTAAATTCGATTTGGCCAAACCGGTTTGCAAACCGGTTTGGGTCTAAATCGGAGTCGACTTGTCCGGTTTGAAAATTTAGCGGTTTGACCCATCACTGAGTGGAGTCTTAGTAATAGGGTCCCGTTTTTACACTTTGGGTACCTACGGAACCCTAAAAAGCGGGAGACCTAAAGCAGAGACGCTTTAGGTCTCCTACTTTTTTATGGCTATTCAATTCAATTCAATTTTATTTAATTCAGACCATGTCCATAGTGTTAGTATACATTCCCTTAATATTATGTTAATTACTTAAAACTATACTAAATTATAACAAAATTAACAAATACTAAATTATAACAACTTATATACTACGCCTCTGGAATCCATATGCACGTCCCAGTGCTTCCAGAAGACGCAAGCAGGTGACTCTAACACTAGGCGCAAGAGGCTGTTAGAACTGTCACGCACGCGACGCATCAATGAGGCAGTTCTTTTGCGTATTATCGCACCGAAGCTGTCAGTGTGCGCCTCCGCGAACATACCGGACGCGCTGCAAAAACGAGGCAGTCCCAAAAACGAGGCTATGCTTTTTAATATTAATTGTAAATCGTTGTTCAATACAATTTTCGTGAGTCGCGACTCACTAGACATCTAGTATCAAGTAGCGGTACTGATAATAGTGATAATTCCGCTATTCGATGCTAGATGTCGACTACGAAAATAATAGTCTTTTTGATACCAAAACTGATGTATGGAGTGAGCACTTTAATGCAACAGCTATAAAAAAATATGGGGCATTATCTATGAAAAGGGACCTTATTGTCGATGGCGCTTACGCCGCACAGCGTCGCGCGGCATTATATTTATATCGGAGCATCGTTAATAATGGCGTAAGCGCCATCGACAATAAGGTCCCTTTTCATAGATAACGTCACAATATGTTCGTCAAAACATACTTCTTGGTTGCAATGTCTTCATCACCATCAGCATCCTCCATCATTGAACCAGTGAAGAAGTTTAACATAATAAATACATAAAAAGTAAACTTAAAACTTGTAAACATTATTTGCTTTTTGACAATAGAAAGGAAATAACAAAAGTTTATACTTATTCAACGTACGCAATAAAATGTTACCGCGATTTTATAGCTTGGTGGCTGAATTAGGTTTACGCAAACATAATATATATTATGTATATGTATATAAATTATCACTACACCTAGGTGACACTACATCTAAGCGACTTTGTTTTATACTAGTTTAAAACAAAGTCGCTTAGATCTTTAAAACTACGTTACGGACTTTGATGCGCTTTTTAGGGTTCCGTAGCCAAATGGAAAAAACCGGAACCCTTACGGATTCGTCATGTCTGTCTGTCTGTCTGTCTGTCCGTCCGTATGTCACAGCCACTTTTTTCCGAAACTATAAGAACTATCATATTGAAACTTAGTAAGTAGATGTATTCTGTGAACCGCATTAAGATTTTCACACGAAAATAGAAAAAAAAAACAATAAATTTTGGGGGTTCCCCATACTTATAAGTTATAAGTATCGGGAACCCCCAAAATTTACTGTTATAAGTTATAACTGAAACTCAAAAATTTTTTTTTCATCAAACCTATGAATAGGTCGTCAAAAATGATATTGAGGTTTCATTATTTTATTCTAAACTGAATAGTTTGCGCACAGACTTGTCATTTTCGCGCTCGCGCTTGACAGACAGCTGAAGTGTGCGAAAGGGAAGCCATCACGTATATGAACATCGCATGAGTGCGAAAGAGTCAGACTACAAATGAGAAAACGTGACCATTTTTGAGTTTGACGACGGCCGCGGACGGCCAAGAGCGTATCACCTTAATTTTCAATTTGAAAAATATACACAAATTCGGAAGAAAACTATTTGATAAAGTAATACAATGAAGATAGTGTCTTGTAGTGTACCGGATTTCAGTGTCACGGGGCCAAATAAACCTAGCAAATACTCATTTCAGAGGAATAATGATATTCCGAGCGAAATTTTCTTAACGATATTTTGTCAAATTAAGAGCATAAAAGCGGCCAAGTGCGAGTCGGACTCGCCCATGAAGGGTTCCGTATTTAGGCGATTTATGACGTATAAAAAAAAAAACTACTTACTAGATCTCGTTCAAACCAATTTTCGGTGGAAGTTTACATGGTAATGTACATCATATATTTTTTTTAGTTTTATCATTCTCTTATTTTAGAAGTTACAGGGGGGGGGACACACATTTTACCACTTTGGAAGTGTCTCTCGCGCAAACTATTCAGTTTAGAAAAAAATGATATTAGAAACCTCAATATCATTTTTGAAGACCTATCCATAGATACCCCACACGTATGGGTTTGATGAAAAAAAAATTTTTGAGTTTCAGTTCGAAGTATGGGGAACCCCAAAAATTTATTGTTTTTTTTCTATTTTTGTGTGAAAATCTTAATGCGGTTCACAGAATACATCTACTTACCAAGTTTCAACAGTATAGTTCTTATAGTTTCGGAGAAAAGTGGCTGTGACATACGGACGGACAGACGGACAGACGGACAGACAGACATGACGAATCTATAAGGGTTCCGTTTTTTGCCATTTGGCTACGGAACCCTAAAAAGTGTAAGAAGCCGGTTTATACAGTTGATTATAAGTTTTTCTTCCTTTGTGTGCTAATATTTTATCACATTACTCAATAATTTAGAATATTTTGTGTAAAAACATAAACTGTTACTTTACGCTAGGGCTTGACAAAATGTTCAGATGACAGTATCGATAACTTGTCGGTATATTAATAGCTATGTAATAATTTCTTCACAAGACACAATTAAGATATTAACCTTTATAACCAACTTCAAATAATAACGATTGTTATACCCTTTTTGAAGGTGCAGATGTTTAGCAGTAAATTTAAACTTCACTTTCCAACACAGTAAGAGTTAGACTAAGATAAGGCTGTAACGATTTTGATAGCACACGCAGTGCAGGTGTTATTTTATACATCATAATGTCGTAGAATTTTAACATTTAAAATAACACATTTGAAAAAGTAGTCGATAAAGTAATCAAACACCGACAGATTATTAATATGTTGTAACATGACATCACTATTTTTGATCTCACATAGACAATTTACGCACACAGTTGCATTTCATTTTTGGTCGCACTTTTGAAGATTGACAGTTGTTCTTGTCTATTCTAATTCTATGAGTTTGCGCGAGAGACTCTTCCAAAGTGGTAAAATGTGTGTCCCCCCTGTAATTTTTAAAATAAGAGAATGATAAAACTAAAAAAATATATGATGTACATTACCGTGCAAACTTCTACCGAAAATTGGTTTGAACGAGATCTAGCAAATAGTTTTTTTTAATACGTCATAAATCCCCTAAATACCTACGGAACCCTTCATGGGCGAGTCCGACTCGCACTTGGACGCTTTTTTTTAATAGATAGAGTGATTCAAGAGGAGGGTTTATGTATAATTTGTTAACACTTGCGAAGCCGGGGCGAGTCTCTAGTTGTCCATAACCGTTTCATAACACGATGATGAAGTTTGAATCGTCCTCCCTTTCTCCGACAGACACGGACGTCCTCCTTATTGTATAATACGTTCATGCGCCGTTTCCCGGACACGCACATATCCCTTCAATGCATACCTAAAGTAATTATTAATTTTCTTTTCGCCCGAATTTATATTGATACTAGCTTTTGCCCGCGACTTCGTCTGCGTGGAATTAGTTCCAGCAGTTAGAGTAAGTATAGCGCCTAAATAAAACTACTTTGGAAATGTATGCTTAATTGCTTACACGAATTAACAGGCGTTTAATTAATTTTCTTATTTCAACCCGCTTTTCGCCCTCTTTAGGGATGACTTCCGACATAAAAACTATCCTATGTCCTTCCCCGGGACTCAAACTATCTATATGCCAAATTTAATCTCAATCCGTTCAGCGGTTTAAGCGTGAAGAGGTAACAAACAGACAGAAAGACAGATAGATTTCCGGCGAAGCTTTTTCCACGACGGTGGCAAACAAGCATGCTTACCGGCTGAACGAAACTTAACATTTAGAAATATCTCAAGAAGTACATGATAGACATGCAAAGTGTTTGGGTAGAAATGGCTCGATTAGTATTAGTTGCATGATTAAAGATAAGTACAGACTGTGATAAAAGCTTGTATCAAAAATAAAATGTATGTAAAAGCCCTTTGAGTATATAGCCTATATACTCAAAGGTAAAAGCCTGTTTGATTAACTGTCACATTATTAAATTATACAACGGGACTTAATCGCTTATTAAGTCCCGTTGTATAATTTAATAATGTGTAAAAATCGTGAAAGTTTAAATCAGTGTTAACTGTCACATGTTTCAAATTAGCACAAACCTGATAAATCATTCAGTTAGCCTCGCGTTCGCGCCGTTACCGCTTACACGTCAAAAGTGTCAAACTACCGACACATTTCCGGTCGACTCTCCAACAGGATGCCATCCGCAGGAAATACCAACATAATTAGCAAATAACACCCAAAAAACGCCCTAACGATGTATTTAAGGGATGACGGAAAAAAAACTTCTAAGCGCTAAAATACTAAACCAATTTCAACTCTATTATGACGTGGTTAGAATATAAAATAGCATGTCAAGGAAAGATCACAAAAGTTGCGAAAAAAACGTACGTAGTATGACAAATTCTTTACAATTTTATTGCAAATTGCACTTTAAAACGTTGTCATACGACTGAATTTCATTTGAACGTTACAGAATGTATTACGGTTAATTTTACAAACGAGATGTATGTAATATGTAATCTCAATTTCTGCTGAAAACAAAAACCGAAATTTCTCTATCGCACGAATATGGAAGAGCGATGGAGAGGCAGATAATGAAATTTCGATTTTTATTTTTTGTGGTAGGGCTTCTATTTAAATTTACACCCTACTGTTTGGCACTAAAGTCTATACTAGCTTAGCAAGGTACTATTAGCACGAGATGGGATAAAAAAGCTAAACGCAGCTTACACGCCGCGTGCACTTTAAAAAAGTCAGGGCTACAAAACCTTTTACACCACACCAGCTCGGAAAGGCTTACTTTGCAGTTGCACTTCAAAAACTGATAGCATAGTTGCATTTTATTCACATGTAAGGCAAAGTAATCAAATGCTAATTTTGAGTTGTTTTCTTATGTTTGCTGGTTGAATTGACTTTTAAATGATGATTTTGAATGTTAAATATTTAATAACATTCATTTGTATTTGATTTGTTTTTGTTTGATATCTTACAGTTAAAATTTTCTTCGGGTTGGAGTGGTGAACGTCTTTCAATTTTGGAATCTTTCGCTTGCTCAGGTATTAATATTAGCACGAGCGATTAAACAACCACTTTGTCCCCTTGTAGAACAAATAAAATAACTATTACAAGAAAGTGTATATTAAGTTACTTTTACCTCTACAACTTTCTAATAAAATACAATTATTAATAGGAATAGCTTAAGAGGTATCGACTACGAAATAACTCGCATTTTTGTAAGAAAACTGATGTATGGAGTTATACTATTGGTCAAGCAGATCTTGTCAGTAGAAAAAGGCGGCAAATTTGAAAAATGTAGGCACGAAGCGATATCGTCCCATAGAAAATTTGAATTTCGCGCCTTTTATTACTGGCAAGATCTGCTTAACCAGCTATACCACTCTTTACTTATACTTCTTTATGGTATTACCCATCCATACTCATACCTCATACTATAATGCCAAACATCACGCCAACCGACGGTTGCGCGCGCCTGCATTTTTTGCATGCTCGCGGAAGTTCCTAATTTGACGTCTGCCGTCTCTATACGACCGATATTATGGAACGAGACCCGCCGACGCAACGTTTAAAGTTTAAACACAAAAGAGGTTGACACTTCCGTTTCGTGACGTGACATTTGTCCAATTTTAAAAAGGTTGGCAGTTGAAGATTTTTTTACCTGAAGCCATTTTTTTTTTCATGACTGACAGTAGACAGTAGGGAGAGTAAAGTTGTATCCAGACGAGCTGGGCAAATCCACCCGTTTGATCAGGAAAATAATTGGCGCCAATCACATCTAGCGTCCACACGTACACAATTTAATCACCAATTTGCATTCCATAGATACTAACTTCGAATATTGGCATTTTTGTGTCCGCACCTGCTGATTTGATCGGGGAATCAAATTGGCGATTGCGATTCGATCGTACAATTTCATCAGATTGGCGAAAAATTATCTCATCTGGACTCCACTTAAGTATTGATATAGTATAGTCGGTCAAACCAATTTGTGAGTAAATAAGAATAAAAAAAACTATACTGATCCTTTTCTTTTGGGTACTTAATTTACTAGTGTAGAAAAAAGTACAGTCAGCAGCAATAGTTGCTAAGCGAGCGAGGTGTTCAAAATCAGGGATGTGCGAACATCCGCATCCGCAACCGCGGAACTTCCGCATTATTTTCAACATCCCCATCTGCATCCGCATAAAATCGATGCGGAGCTTATGCGGATGCGGATGTGGAACAAGTCGGTACAGGAACGTCTTAGCGGCGGCGTAAGTGCTAGGTAATTTCGTCATTACATAACGAAATCGTGTAGTAGATCTAGAAAAGTCGGCGAAGTTACTGTTTATTAAATATAACGCACCTATATTCTTGCTCAAATACTAAAAGTTTCCTTATTTAATAAAAAAAATCCAAAAAATTTAATATTTGAGGTTCTCTAAGTACCTATCTAATCTTGACATCCGCATCCGCGGATGTGAGCCTTTAAATATCCGCATCCGTGGATGTCAAAAAATCTGCATCCGCAACATCCCTGTTCAAAATTACCTTGACGCGCTCTTATTCTCTCAACAATAAAGTCGCGTCAAGATCATTTTAAACACCTCGCCCGCTTAGCAACTATTGCTGCTGACGGTACTTATTTCCGTTTCTGAGTGTGATGAACTGCTTATAATTATGTCACCGTAAAATTATAAACACTCGTCAGTTTATAATCTCGCTAGTTAAATTATAAACATACGGTAGGGAGATTATAAACTATTAACCTAACCTACGTTAGATTGTACAACGGGTTCACAATCTCACGGTGTCATATCAAAGAGAATTAAAGAATAATCAATATCTGGGAGACCGAGCTTTGCTCGGAAAACATAAAAACTCAAAAATGCGCGTTTTCCCAGAGATAACATAACATAGTTCGATTTTTCGGCCCCGAAAACCCACATATACTTAGTAAATTTCATCAAAATCGTTAGAGCCGTTTCCGAGATCCCCGAAATATATATATATATAAATAAATAAACAAGGGGAGCCTCACCCCTAGAGAACGCGTCCACAGGCGGCGGATAGTGGAACGCCCGCCTGGAGCTCCAGGAGGGTAGGAGTGAAATAAAATAGCTCCCGCGGACCAACAGGCCGGAGAAGGTTACTCCGTTAACAAACCCCTGTGTCGGGCTTCTTTGACATCCTCAGAGGCGAGGTCGGCAACAGTGCTGGATGTTTGGACTGGAGCACCCAGAAGAGATGGTGGCGGATGAGCCCAAAGGGGCCAACGGCAGCGCTCACGTCCTAAGGAGGACGACAGTCTTGGCGTCAGGTGGCAACCGGCCGTAAAATCCATTGCCAAAACAATTTCTCCTCGTTCAAATGAAAAGTAATAAAAAAAGGAATTAAGGCTAATACTAGGGCGTCCCCCGCAAGCGACGTGAATGTGAAAAAGAGCGATATAAATACTAGGGCGTACCCCCGAAGCGACGAAGAAAATGACAGAAACACGCATTCGCGTTCGCAAATAAATAGTAGAGCCATAAGAATAGCTACGTGGAATTTGGGCACGCTAACCAGTAGAACCCAAGAACTTAGTAAGATCCTGGACAAAAGGAATATAAATGCATGCTTCATTCAAGAGACCAGATGGAAGGGTTCCAAGTCGAGGGATATAGGTTTCGGTTACCAACTGATCTACCATGGCTTATGTAACAAGCGCAATGGAGTCGCTATTGCATTAGACATACACCTCAAGCAAAGAATTATCCAGGTTGTAAGGAAAAGTGACCGTCTTATAGCTGTGAAATTGGCCATGGACAGCCAAGCACCCCTAAACCTTATTTCGGCATATGCTCCTCAATGTGGCTGTTCAGAAATAGAAAAATCACAGTTTTGGGAAGACTTCGATGATCTCGTCAATCAGATACCACTGACAGAAACAAAATACATTGGGGGGGATCTAAATGGACATGTAGGGACCTTTAACCCCTTTCATCGACGAGTACATGGGGGCCAGGGCTATGGAACAATTAATAAACAAGGGCAAGAAATTCTAGATTTCGGAGCGAGACATGACCTTGTCATAGTCAATACCTTCTTCCAAAAGAAACCAGAACATTTAGTAACCTATAAAAGTGCAGGCCATGAAACCCAAAT
Source organism: Cydia amplana (assembly GCF_948474715.1). NCBI lineage: Eukaryota > Metazoa > Arthropoda > Insecta > Lepidoptera > Tortricidae > Cydia > Cydia amplana. The sequence goes on along the minus strand of NC_086095.1, from coordinate 725,050 downwards.
AGATTACATTCTAGCAGACAGAAAATTGTTAAGGAATTTTAATGATTGTAAAGTAATACCTGGAGAGGCACTTGCAACACAACATAGAATCCTAGTAGCTTGCTTAAAATTACCAAATTCGATTAGAAAAACCTTAGCAGATAAAACGCCAAAAATTAAATGGGGGCAGCTATACACGCCCAAAGGAGAGGAACTGACAGACTGTTTAAGGAAGTACTTGGAAGAGGATCTGCGCACTGACTACGATAATAATGCGGAACACATGTGGTCTAATTTCGAAAAGACCTGTAGATCTCAATCGTCAAAAATCCTGGGTATCTCAAAGGGAAAATTGAAAATTGACAAAGACCCTAGATGGTGGAATGACGAAATTAAGGACGAGGTCAATGCCAAAAGGGATCTCTTCAAACGATGGCAAACTACGCAGCTCGAGGAAGATCTCATGGCATACAAACATGCAAAGAAACTAGTCAAGCGCAAAGTGGCACAAAGCAAAGCACAATCAAATGAACTTTTCTACAACAGGCTGGAAGATGCAAAGAATGAAGCAGAAGTGTTTAAAATTGCAAAACAACGACATAAATCGACCCTAGACATAAAGGTAAACAAATACATAAAAGACGAAAGTGGTCGGCTGATGACCAGTAATGAAGAAATAAATATTAGATGGTACCAATATTATAAAGACCTCCTAAATGAAGAATTTCCAAGGCAAGAAATACCACCACCACATCCAACGGCGGGTCCAATTCAAGAAATCGACGTCGCCGAGGTGAAAGCCGCGCTTTCAAGAATGAAAAACCATAAAGCTGTTGGTCCTGATGAAATTCCGTCCGACATGTGGAAACAGATGGGACCAGTAGGATCTATGTGGCTTGCAAGGTTATTCAATGCTATCCTTATCTCAAATAAGATCCCGGGCGCATGGCGTCAAAGTTACATAGTGCCTTTCTTTAAAAACAAGGGTGACGTCAGCGCCTGTGGAAATTACAGAGGAATAAAACTTACCTCTCATACCCTCAAAATATGGGAGAGAATATTGAACCACCGCTTCCTTAAATATGTGTCAATATCCGAAAACCAGTACGGCTTTACTCCTTCGAAGTCTACTATCGATGCCATTCAAGCCATCCGTATCGTTATGGAAAAATACCGGTCAAACCACGAAAACGTACACATGGTTTTTATTGACCTTGAAAAGGCTTTTGACCGGGTTCCAAGAGACCTAGTCTGGAAAGCAATGAGGGCACAAGGAATACCGGAACATTACGTAGCTCTTGTCCAGGACATGTACATTCGGAGTAGTACGAAAGTAAGAAGCTTGGCAGGAGAAAGCAAAACCTTCGAGGTCAAAGTCGGCGTACATCAAGGTTCCGCCCTGAGCCCTCTACTTTTTAACATGGTTATGGACTTTCTTACCAGAGATATCCAGTCCCCCTCGCCCAGCTGCATGCTATATGCAGATGATATTGTCCTAATTAATAATAGTGCACAACAGCTACAAATCACTCTCGAACGCTGGCGGCACGTCCTCGAAACCAGCGGCCTTCGTATTAGCAGAACTAAAACTGAACACCTTGAATGCAATTTCAGCGGTGACACCACAACTCCCAGTACGATCTACATCGAAGGAGAGCCACTACCCAAAGTATCTCAGTTTAAGTACTTAGGAGCGATGCTGACAGCTGATGCTAATATCGAAGCTGACGTAACCCATAGAGTGAATGCTGCCTGGCAAAGGTGGAGGTCCCTTACGGGAGTTCTTTGTGACGCTAGAATGCCGATCCGGGTAAAAGGGAAGGTTTATAAATCTGCTGTAAGACCTGCATTAATGTACGGGGCCGAATGCTGGGCTATAAAAAAAGTGCACGAAAACAAAGTCCATGTTGCAGAGATGAAGATGTTGAGATGGGCAGCAGGCGTAACAAGACTCGATAAAATACGGAACGAGTATATCAGAGGGAGTTACAAAGTTGCGCCCATCACAGAAAAGATCACCGAAAGCCGACTCAGATGGTATGGCCACATAATGAGGCGTCCCGAAGATCACGTGGTCAGGAAGGCGCTGGCAATGCCAGGCACCAGAAAAGGCAAAGGAAGACCCAAAACCACGTGGCTGGCTACTATAACCCGCGACTTGGAGCGAGCCCAACTTACAGGTGCGACAACCCAGGACAGACCGTCCTGGCGCCTTAGAACGAGGAGAGCCGACCCCAAATGATGGGAAGTGGCAAGGAAGAAGAAGAAGATAAATAAATAAACAAGAATTGCTCGTTTAAAGGGATTAGATTAGATAGATAGATTACGTGTTAGATTATAATGAAACTTTGCACATACAATGATACGAGGTATATCTTTGCCTGTAATGAATAGATCCATGTATATTGTATAGCTCCAACTTATAAACAACTTTTGTATGAAAAACTTAAATTTCAATCATTTATTTCTTACCCAAAAAATTCACAAAAACTACAAATTAAACATACCTTTACCTACTTAATTCCAAAAATACAACAAAAGAAGGATATACAGTATCAATATCATAATCATTTTATTCTAATGCCCGCTGAAGGTAGACTCCAACTATTATTCTTATGTTAATATTCCTTAATAACTAAAGATCTTATTTCTTGCTTATTAGATCTGTGATGGGGACAGGGAAACAACATGTTATCCCTTTCTGCAGAAAGCATCCTGAAAAGGATAGATGTAACCCCCTTAGATATACCTGCCTATCAGGTTACTGACTTGTTTATAGGAAAGAGAGAAGGATCTGAAACTGGCTATAGCTTCACTTCGCAAATCGTATACTGGATCAGTATTGAAGGGGCGCTCTGGACGTTCTCCGAGCAGGCTGGTTATCCCCAGAAGCACTTCATATCCCGACAGCTTGGATACAGCATAATAGTTGTCTATGTCATCTTCTGGGAGGCACTTTTTGCAGTAAGTGCCTAAGTCTTCATCGGCCCCTCTGTCTGGCACTTTTAGTTTTCCATCTTGGCGGGACCACCGTCCTTTTCCAATTTGATTGGACATAAGCAGAAACTTCTTTCCATTCGATTTTAGGTCTACACGCTCGCAAGCAAATCCAGGCGCTGGTATGGAGTACCTATGAATATGAAGGCTCTTAAGGTACGGCTGAATTACGTCGCAATCTCTTTGAAAGTTACTTACAAGGTTGGTATTGTAATCTGCTGGTATTATCTGATCTGCATTTAATAGCAGATATTTTTCATTATCCCACTTAACACCAGGGATTGGGTTATGTTCGTAAAAATACTTTCTGTGTTGTTCTAGTGTTGCCGGATTTGATAATAGTTCAACAGCTCTTCGTAAATTGCTGAGCAGCAAGTTTTCTGGCCGAGGAACTGCGCCTGCATGATCGGTTACATCCTTGGCAACTGCAGGGACATAGGTAACGCCTGCATGTTGAAATTTGCCCACAGCATTTATCAGATTTAGTATTTGTTTAGGGATCCAGATATCTTGGGCTATATCTTTTAAATCTGCATTTCGTTGATACCGGTATGTGTCAGTTACAGAAGCTGGAGTGTACATATACTGTGACAGTTTGACTTCAAGCAAGCCAAGAGACATTCTATACAATGCATAGATGTCAGGCGTTGGAATAGCATCGTACTTTGATGATGTGAAAGCAAGATGGCAAATATTCATACCTATTCCTTTAGTGGTGACAGAAAGCGTAAGTGCTATTGGTGAATGAAGCGACATGGTTGAAGGAGTTGTAGAGTATGTCATACATGACATGTATAGACCGCCACCATTCACAGCAAATCCATTTACAGTTTCCCTTCTTAATTTGTACAGTGGATCATTACAAGTCAGTTCTGAACACTCTCCAAGCAGCCTTAATATGTCGTGAGATGTAACCGTCAGCCTTAATAAAGTGTAATAATCCTCTAACTGTATGTAGCCTTCCGGAGAGCATCTCTTGTAGTAAGTGCTTAATTCTTCACTCCCTCTATCAGGCATTCTAAGTGTTCCCATTTTACTGGATACAAGCAGAGATTTATCTCCATCTGATGTTAAGTTTATACGTTCACATGCAAACTCTGGCTTTTTTTTAGAATTTTCATGAAGGCAATCGAGGTAAATTCGAACTGCACACCAATCATTATAGAAATCACTTGCATAGTCATCATTGTAATCTGCTTTTATAATTTCATCTGCATTTAATAGCAGATATTCTTCTTTATTCCACTTAGCACCAGGAATGGGGTTATGGTCGTAGAAATACTTCCTGTGTTCTACTAATGTCTCCGGAATTGATAATAGTTCAACCGCTCTTCGTAAATTGCTGAGCAGCAAGTTTTCTGGTCGAGGGACTGTGTCTACATCCTTGGCAACTACAGGAACGTAGGTTATATCATTGTGTTTGAAAATACCGACTGCATTTATTATACGTTGTATTTGTTTGGGGACTCGGATGGACTCGGCAACCTTACACCAGCCTGCTTGTATTACATACTGGTAAGTGTCAGCCGAGCTACTACAAGTGCTATCCAGTTTGTATTCAAGTAAGCCGAGGAACAATCTATACAATGCATAGATATCAGGCACTGGAATTGTAATAACATCTTCGTCAGATGAATCAGTTGAATCATCCGTCGGAAAATATATTGATGAACCCATTACGAGACTGCAAACACTCATTCCTATTCCTCTTGTCGTGATGGGCAATTTAATCAGCTGCGGCAACATTGCCTTAGCGAGATCTGCAAGTGCTGGGTTTTCCTGGACCACTCCATTTTCGAAGCTATCTTCGTGATTCCTTTTTCTAGGGGCTCTTCGACCTCTACCACGATTAGCGGTAGCCATCGAAACCGCTTGTCAACGAAAGATGAACTGAAGCAAGCAAAACAAAATCAAATAAAAATTATTTAAAATTGTCGTTAGCCTCAAAACAACACCAAAGAACTACGGAACCCTAAAAATGATATCATTATTGGTTATTATATGTCAAATGTATATTTAGTTTTTTTATAAGACTAGACTAAGGTACTGCCTTTCTTGATCTGTGCATGCGCAACGTAAAAGTCCGTCCAGACGGGATGATAAAATTGATAAAAGCCATAGCTCACTACCGCACCGCACCAAGGTCACGGTGCGCCGCATCTATAAGTGAGAGCGAGAAAAAGATGTTTGTCGCTCTCACTTATAGGCGCGGCGCACCGTGACCTTGGTGCGGTGCCGTAGTGTGTTATGACTTTAAAATCAAATCAAGTGGTGTGAACCAAAGTGTGGACTATGACCGCAAACGCAAATCGTTTGAGGCATGTTTGAGGACATTATTTTTTTAAAGACATTTAAAACATAAAAAAGGTGATTACATTGTGTACGTGTGGTGTGGACAGTGGATGAGATTGACGCTAATGTCTTTTCTGATCAAATCGATCGATTTGATCATCCCGTCTGGACTGGCCTTAAGATTTTGATTTTAAACGCATGCAATAATTGAGTATAATGCCATCTGACGGCGAGTAGTTTAACTACGGAGTACACATGACCATGATTACGATTACCACGGACTCGGAGTAGAATTACCATTTACCATATTGAAACTGTGTAGTTTAAGTTTATGAAACTGCAAAGTTATGTGATTTGACTTAGTATTTTTAGGAAATATTCAAAGATGGCACTGTTTACAAAATTCATTATTTAATTTTAATTTTCAATGCACTATTTTTGCTGTAGAGTACTGTAAAAATAAAAACGGTCGGTAATACAATAATTTCTAAAAAATATAGCTCTCGAATCCGAATTAAAACAAATGTAACGAATGCACGTTATAGTATTTATAAACCCCTTTTAGTATAATTATGATTTTAAAACCGATGGCTTAGGAATTTATAGTAAGTACCTTATGGAGCTGAAACCTGGGTTTTCACCAAAGGCATATTACGTAAACTAAGCGTTGTCCAGCGGGCGCTAGAGAGAAAACTGGTGGGGATCACATTGAGAGACCGTAAAACGAATGAGTGGCTGAGACAGCAGAGCAAGGTCACGGATGTTGTAAAACGCGTAGCCAGTTTGAAGTGGGAATGGGCTGGTCATATGGCACGAAAGACCGACTCGTGGAGTAAAAGAATACTCGAGTGGCGACCATGGGGAGAAGAACGTCCTCCAAGTAGACCCAATATGCGTTGGGAAGACGACATCAAAAGGGCTGCGGGGATGAGATGGCTCCAGGTTGCACAGAACCGTGACGAATGGAGAAGAATGAAGGAGGCCTACACCCGAAGGGTAGAAAAGGGCTAAAGAGAGAGAGAGAGAGAGAGAGTAAGTACCTAAGGTAGTTTAGTTAATAATTTTATAAATATCAAATTTAAAGATATACATACTAGTACCTGTACTAAATGAACACCTTTTATAAAAGTTTAGTTATAGTTCATATTATAAAAGTTTGAAAACACTTGTGTATTTCTATTATTTTTTCTTACAGCACTATAGATAACACTGATAATTAACAGATAGAAAGAAAAACACTCATGAGCTTTGAACTTTAAAATGTGCAGTTCGTTTCGTACTAAAAATCGATATTTTCTTTGACGTACGACCATTTGAAAATTGGCGCGTATGACGTAAGCAGAGACGCGTGACGTCACAGACTGGGCAGCAATCGCCCTGCTCCTTCTAGCGCATGAAAAATGAATGGGCGCGAAAGAGATCACTGTAGCGCGTAAATGTTGTGAATCGAGTTATTTTTTTCGTAACTGAGTGACGTTCAAGTACAACCCATTGAAATGATAACAAACAAGCTGATAAGGGCTAAGTGTTGAATAAAGTTAACGTCGTTGATGCTGTCGAGAAGTGTTTATGGTGTGAAAATGTCATCCAGTTGTGATAATGTGGCTTAAAGCAAAGTTTGTACAATAAATTAATGTTTTTATTAATGAAATGTGTTGTTACGCACTTGAGCTTCCCTCGGCGGGTGACGTGAGCGGCAGTGCTGCCGCGGTGGCAGAAGCTCTGAACTAAACGACAGTAGCTACAGAATCGCTCGGTACGTCGCGACACCGAGCGATTTTCTTAATTTTCCACGAAAATGGCCAACAGTTTCGAACCGATGGCCAAATCAAAGCATTTCCCGATAGATCAACTAGTCCGAGTCGGCAATTACAATCTAGAAAAGACAATAGGAACGGGGAATTTTGCGGTGGTTAAACTAGCTACACATGTAATAACGAAATGTAAGGTGCGTATCGTCTCATAGTGATCTTTTAGTGTTTAAATTAGTGTTATTACGCTGTTTCAGCTGCTGTTGCTATACATTTGTGCGATGTGAAGTTTAGTGTAAAGTGTCGTGCGCTTGGTTTTTTTCCATCAAGAAAACTTCGTCAGGTTTGACAACGGAACAGGTTTCCATCCAAAACACTGTCTTTTATACATCGAACCGTAGTTTTTGTTGCTAAAAAAAACTACGCAACTCGTTTTGCTAGACCCTTGTTTACTTTTTAATTTTGCTTCGCAGCACCTTTCCGACATGGTTGTTTAACACTGAAACAGTGCAATTTCTAATCTGTAAAAGTGTTGTCTTCAAAAAAAGTGTGGGAAATACACTCAGTTTTTTTCTTATTTGACCTCGCAAACGATCTCAATTATTGTCAATTGACTACTTCAATGTCCTTAGCCAATTATTCTACTGAGTATGCCAGCATTGTGTACCACTTTTACATTTATCTATGGTTGATAAAGAAAAAATCAGAATAACAAACTCCTTGTTTTTTTTTCTAATAAGATTGTTATTGGGATGTCAAAGAATATAACCTGCAAATCATCATTGTTTGTCTGAGATTTAATTTACTTTAATGTTTTCCTTAGTAATACTACTATTTATATAATGTGTATATTATAAAATGGATAGTTTTGTGACTGGAAAATTAAGTTAATACTTAAAAGACCAGATATAGGGGTCTCAGTGCCAAATACAATTTCATACCTTTTGGCGTTGAGACCCTTGGCCTGTGGGGTACAAGCGCCCTTAAGCTTATTAAGGAACATTCCAAAAGGTTAACAGAGGTCACAGGTGACCACAGAGGTGGCAGCTTCCTCGCTCAAACAATTAGTCTTGCAATACAGCAAGGAAATGCTGCCAGCATCTACGGCACCAGGCTGAAGGGTGATATTTTTTAGTATTTTATTTTAAGATTAGTATTATTTATTTTTTGATTTAGGTTTTAAGTTTTATAGTTTAGTTGTATATGTAAGTAAGTAAAGTAAATACACTTTACTTACTTTGCACCACAACAGATACACAATAACAGATTTACAATGTAAATAAAGGTAGCAACTGGCTGTCTTATCGCTGTAAGCGATCTCTTCCAGACAACCTTGGGGTAGCAGGATATAAAGAACAGAAAACTTTTAAAACAGGTAGAGCACGAAATAAACCAGGGATCGGAACCAGTTTTTTGCAAAAACTTAGAAATAACCATATTTTTTAATTATTTTCTACTCGAAATGTAGGACTCAGTTGTGTTTTTAGGTTACGACTTCGTATTATTAGGGTGCCCAATTAGAAATGAAGTAATTAGCAAAGAACGAAAAAATACAGTTTCCGTTCCCATACAAAAAATACCGGTATCCGATCCCTGCCTGGGACTTCTAACTTTGCAGGCAGGGTATTTCAACCACTTGTTGGTATCGAATTCCGCTGATGGCTTTTTGTTTCCATCTTCTTTGTCGGTTTCTTCATTGCTGAAGTCTAGTTTGAAGCGTTTCCTGTGCGATGCCATGGTGCTCCAAGTGTTCCTGTCCTCGGCGGTCTTGATAGCTTCAGGTATTGGCAAACCGGTGATGTTTTTTAACAATACGTACCAATCACTCCATACTGGAGGAGCTACGCATTAAACGCCGGTTGTCAAGATATGCCAGGACCAAATGCTTGCATACTTCGGACACCTCTCACGTCGCTCTCCTGATAGCCTGGAAAGAGTGATAATGACGGGCAAAGTTGAAGGCTCGAGACCTCAGGCCTCTCCTCCTACTAGATGGTGTTCTCAAATTACGGCACCTATGCGATTAAAACTGCGCGAGGCCATGCGCTTGGCGGGGAACATAAGTCGTAGAATGTATTGGGCCCCATACATTCCACAACTCTTTCCGCACAGACTCTATATGACATTATTATGGTGACATGGATCAAGCAGACATGATATGGAATGATAATGATTGATAAAAACTATCATATTTCCTTCCACGGGCCTCAATTTATTACATTCATACATATAATCAGGCCTATTTCCCGGAGGGATAGGCAGAGACCACGGATTTCCACTTGCTACGATCCTGACATACCTCTTTCGCTTCCGTTACTTTCATAATTGATTGCCATACCAAATTTCATCTAAATTGGTTCAGCGGTTTAAGCATGAGGTGACAGACAGACAGATACATAGCATTTATAATATTAGTAATGATAAAATGGCTCGGCCTCCATGGCCCAAAGAAAATAAAACAGCTGGCTCGGCCAATGTCAATATAAATGGTTTCAAAACCAATATTTGTTTATTATTATTTATATTATCTCATACTTCAAAGCTGCATTTGATTAATATTAATATAAAAACCGGCCACGTGCGAGTCGGACTCGCGCACGAAGTGTTCCGTACCATTACGCAAAAACGCGGCAAAAAAAATCAGTCTTACGAGGGCTGTTTGATAAGTACCCGTTTATGAAAAAAATTATCAGTTGTTTTGGTTTATATGCATTTATTTTTCTTCATAGTCTCCTTTTAGCTCTATACACTTGTTCCACCTATATTCAAGCTTCAATAAACCATCCAAAAAGTATGATTTCGGAAAGTCATTAAAATAGGCCTCTGTGACGGCAATGACTTCGTCATTTCATCATTTGATCCAAATCACTTACCACCGAGCCATTTTTTCAGGTTGGGAAACAAAAATAAATCGCATGGGGTCAAATCTGGAGAATACGGGGGGTGAGGCAATAGGGCATAGCGTAATTGTGTTAATTTAGCCATCACAACTCTAGACGAATGAGCTGGTGCGTTGTCGTGATGAAACAGTACTTTTTTATTTTTTAAATGGGGTCGTTTGTCCTTCAACACAGCGTAAAATTCATCCAATAAATTGGCATAGTACTGCCCTGTTATCGTTTTCCCCTTTTCTAAGAACTCAATATGTATAATACCCTGCGAATCCCAAAAAACGGTCGCCATGACCTTTCCAGCCGTTGGGACGATTTTTGCTATCTTTCGAGCAGGTTCACCCGGTAAAATCCACTGCTTCGACTGCCCTTTCATTTCCGGGGTGTAGTGGTGACCCACGTTTCGTCTACGGTCACGAAACGACGCAGAAACTCCTTCGGGTTACGTTTGAACACGGCCAAACACTGCTCCGAAGTAGTCAGTCGGTTCCGTTTTTGCTCCTCCGTGAGTAAACGCGGCACCCACCTCGCCGATACTGTCTTCATACCCAATTTTTCTTCTAATATGTTTTGTACCCGCTCGATTGGAACATTTACAGCATCAACGATTTCTCGAAGTTCGGCGGTCGGCTAAAACGATATTTTCAATTTTCTTAACCATATCGTCTGTAGTCACCTCAATTGGGCGGCCTGGGCGATCCTCATCAAAGACGGTTGTTCTCCCCCGCTTTTACTCGTTAAACCAGTATCTGACGGTTGTCATAGAAGGAGCACATTCATGGTAAACAACTTGCATTCTTACTTTTATTTCATCACATGTTTTTCCTTCCAAAAACAAGAATCTAATTACAGACCGATACTGCTCTTTCTCCATTTTCACAATTTTAAGTTCACGCTTTCACTGAATCGCTGTCAAATGAGAAAAAAACAAAAGAATGCTGTTTTAAAAAAAAAAATCCCACCTCTGAAAAATGGCTTAAAACGATTGTATAGATATTTTCGGTTCCGTGATATTAATACATTTGGAAAACGGGTATTTATCAAACAGCCCTCGTATTTCGTTTTCGATAGTACAGTCGGCAACAGACATAGACTAGGAATCCTCTAGAAGGAGTTTAGAGCAATTATTTCATGAAACCGATGCTGCCAAAAATACTGGGGTGCGGGGGACGAGGTGAGCGAGTCCCGTGCCGTGATTGGTCCGTTCAAAGACACGGACGTCACACAAAGACACTTTGACACGAAAATGGAGTAAAACTACCGTATATTTGTGGCAGAGGGCGTAGCGCTACATGTAGTACTAGATCTAAGATCCCGTTTTCTAAGGGGACCTTGCATTTTGGAGACAAAGCAAACCGCTTGGAACAGGTGTTCCTGGGGGTGATCTGAGCTAATTTCGCCCGGTTGCCGAGAGGTCCCCCCCAGCAGGTGGGCAGGGGAGGGGGGGAAAAGTGCCTCCGGCGCGCCTCACTCTAAATTTTATATCTGCATACATCTAGCAACTATATCAAGTTTGGTGTCTTTTTCGTATAATTTGAGGATGGAGAATTCATTTCTGTGACTAAACTTTCACTCACCCATACAAAAAAATCGAGAAATTCAAAATTCAAAAAAAATCTTTACACTTTTTTTTTTGAAAATCCTCTACATAATTAAAACTATGAGGATCTGCTCTAAAAAAAATACATGTGAATAGCCCAGTTATTCTACTATATAGAATAATAAACTTATCAACCATTTTTAACTAATAATTGTATTTAAAAAAATGTTTTGTGTCGCACGGCGGACCGTGCTGAAGTAGGTATACCTACACGTATTTAGTTTAGACACGCATTTACTTCAAAACATTATTCAGCATAACGCAAGTAGGTACAGAAAGTAAATATTTAAAACAATAAAGGAATTTACAATAAGTACGATATAACTGAATATTGGATTATCCTATGCAGAATGAGTTGTCTACCTACTGGATAGTTTCACGACAGATCAATTTTTTATTTAGTTATTGTGACCTTTTATCTTCTACGTCTTTTGAGATACTTATCTATGTATACATAAAAATTATACTAAATTTGCGTGTAGTGTAGGTATCTAAACGGAGGTGAATGCGGTGCAGTGCAGCGGCGCTCGCGCTCAGGGACCGTTGGTATTAGTTCCCAACATCTTTATTTAACTTCCGTTAACTTGAATCTTTTCCGCCGTCTCACTATCTGAAGGTTGTCTGGAAGAGATCGCTATTTAGCGATAAGTCCGCCTGTTACCTACATTTTTGTACCTGTTCATACTTTTGTAACATTTCTTTTGTAGTGTGCAATAAAGCATTTTATTATTATTCACTTTATTTATCTTTCATCTTAAGTTAGGTTTTTTATAATATGAATATAAAAGTAAAATATAAAAACACTTACAAAACAATAAAAAATACATATAAACACATTATAAAAAACCTAACCTAGGGTGCCGCCAGCAGCGGGGCAAGGCCCAAGCTGCCGGTGGTCAGGGCCGCAGAGAGAGGAACTGGCGGACTATCCGCGCCGTTTCCAAGATCACCGCCTTCTGCATCTGGCGCCTTCTGGCCCTTGATCCAACCACCTAGCGAGAGTCTCTCAAGATGTTGGTCGAGACTCTTCGCTATTAGACCGTTCACTGAAACGACTATCGGGACAATGATCGTCGAATCAACATCCCACATGACGGTTATCTCGTGAGCCAAGTACTTACTGGACTTGTCCTTCTCGGCCTTCACGAGATTCTCATCATGGGGGATGGTGATGTCAACGAGCACGGCCCGACATTGCGATCGATCTATTATCACAATGTCAGGCTTATTGGCTACAATAGTCCTGTCAGTGATGATAGATCGATCCCAATAGAGCGTGGCACGACCATTCTCGACAACAGGCGCAGGTAAATACTTGTAGTACGGTACTTCGCGGTCCACAAGACCATATAGAAGAGCAAGTTGCTGGTGAATAATCCTGGCTACGAGCTTGCACAGATTATGTCTGTGCAAGTATCCCCGTTAGCAAGATGAGAACAACCGGAAATTATATGCCTGAGTGACTCTCCGGGACGGCGGCATGCCCCACAAATGTCGACCGTACCGTCCTTCAGGATATATTTCCGATAGTTGTTCGTCATCATTACTTCGTCCGCAATTGCACAGGCAAAACCCTCGGTTTCTCCGAAGAGATCCCCGAATCGTAACCAGTTCACCGACCCGAGCAGGTCCACATCGGGTCCCGTGAGGGCCTTGTAGAACCGCCCGTGTAGCACCTTACTCTCCCATGCCGCCTTGCGATCCGCAGTACTTAGTACCACAGGTTTGCGCCAGTTCTCGTTTGCCAAGGAGAGCGGCGTGAGGTTCCTGTCTACTGCCACCACAACACGATGCATCCCACACTCGTTGTTAAGGAAATAATTCCTGAGATTGTACACCTGGCGGTTGTGGAGATCCTTAGCGTTTAGGAAGCCTCGGCCTCCACACTTCCGTGGGATGTACAATCTCATAACTGACGAGCGTGGGTGTAGCATGCGATGCATGGTGAACAGTGATCGGACCCTCCGATCTAGGGCGTCCAGTTCGGTCTGAGTCCACCTTAGTATGCTAAAGGAGTATGTGAGTAGGGGCATTACCCAGGCGTTGAAGGCACGCACTTTGTTGCCTCCTGACAAAAGACTGTTAAGGACTTTTGTGAGCCGACTGAAAAAGCGTTCCTTCACCGACCGTCTAATACCCTCGTCCTCAATACCCAGAAACTGTGACATACCAAGGTATTTATAGGTTTCTGATTCAGAGATAGATCTGAAAGCCATTGTCTCAGAGAGTTGTAAATTTGTTGAATCTACAACCCTCCCCCGCTCTACATGTACGAGGGGTGTTCAAAATATTCTCGGTATGAGAATGAAAACAAACAAGTACGAAAAGTTTGATATTTTTATTTTTCAATATACTCCCCCCCTATGTTCATACACTTAAAAGATCGATCAATTATTTTTTTTAATCCCTCGTAAAAATATTTTTTATCTTTCGTGTAAAAATGCTCCTCCACTGCCGCCTTCAATGCTTCATCGTCAGAAAATTTATTTCCACGCAGATCCTTTTTAAGATTGGGGAGCAAAAAGAAGTCGCTGGGGGCTAAGTCCGGACTATACGGTGGGTGAGTAACAGTTTTAAACCCACATTCAACAATAGCTGCCTTGGCAATATGATCAGTATGGACGGGGGCGTTGTCATGCAGAAGCAGAATACCTTTGGTTAACTTTCCTCGCCTCTTTTCTTTAATTACATCCTTTCATTGACGTAGAATGTTAGCGTAGTACTGTCCTGTGATATTTACACCTTTTTCTTTATAATCGATTAGTAATACTCCTTCACAATCCCAAAATATCGTGGCCATGACCTTGCCAGCTGAAGGGATGACCTTGAACTTCTTGGGATGAGCTGAACCCTTAATGTGCCACTGCATGGACTCTTGTTTACTCTCTGGGTCATAATGATGCACCCAGGTTTCATCTCCAGTAACTATTCTTTGCAGCACCTCATCAGGATTTTCACCGCACAGGTCAATAAAATCGGAACAACAAGCTACACGCATGTCTTTTTGAAGCCGAGTCAGCATTCGCGGAACCCATCTTGCACTTACTTTTGACATATTAAGATGGTCATGTATAATATCATGTACGGTACCAATAGAGAGATTGGTTACTTGTGCTATAGATTTTACCTTCACTCGACCATCTTCCAATATAAGTTTTTCCACTTTATCAATATTTTCTTGTGAAGTAGCTACTACAGGCCGGCCAGGTCTAGGGTCATCTTCAATACTCTCCCTTCCGCGTTTAAACTCGCTTGACCACTTTTGAATGGTAGATAAAGAAGGAGCAGACTCACGGTAAACACAATCCATTTCCTCTTTTATGGTTTTTTGATTTTTACCCTGTTTTGTCAAGAATTTTATCACGCATCGATGTTCTAATTTAGTTAACATTGTCAATTCGCACATGATGTTCATGTTTGTTCAGCAATTGCAGAAAAACAAAAGACTATCTCGGTTCGAATTATACTTTTTTTTAATGTCAATGAATAAACCTTAGCGGCCAGTAACGAAAGAAATTTTAGAAGAGGTCGTAAGATATCAATACCGAGAATATTTTGAACGCCCCTCGTATAACCGCACATTTATCGACACTTAACTCCATGTTGATGGCACTACTGAAGACTTCGGTAGTTTTCAGTAGGTCCAACAAGTCTTGGCTATTTTGTGCAAATAATTTGAGGTCATCCATGTACAAAAGGTGAGAAATGACTTCACCCTTCATTCATTCCCTCACCGAAGCCGGCAACCTAGTCCCAAATCTTTCAGCAGGGTGAGGTTCATGAGGAGATTCAGAGCTAGGCAGAACCACAGGGGACTCAGACTATCACCCTGAAAGATTCCTCGCTCAATCCTTATAAAATCCTGCGGGCCAGAGCGGTCATCCCCGCCTCCTGGTTGACGAAGGACTGTGGTCCACTGCCTCATACACGCGCTTAGGAAGGCTCTCAAAGTTGCATCAACTTTATACAGCTCTAAGTCCCTCCCCAGCCATGAATGAGGCACCGAATCATAGGCCTTCTTATAGTCAATCCAAGCGGCTGAGAGGGCCCCCTTGTTCCGCCGGATTTGTTGGCATATGGTCATGTCTATGAGGAGTAGCTCTTTAGTACCACGGGACCCAACCCTACATCCATTTTGAGCGGAAGCCAAAATATTGTTTGCGACAATGTGCGCATTGATTTTTGCTCTCAAAATGGATGTAAGGAGCTTGTAGAGTGTAGGCAAGCATGTGATGGGTCTGTAGTTTTTTGCTTCCGTGGTACTACCGGACTTGAAGAGCAGGAAGGTGACACCAGTTGTTAAGGAAGGTGGGAGAGAACCAAGCTCGAGGGCTTGTTGGAATTGTGCTGCCACTTATTATTATTATTATTTATATATTTCATTTATATTTGCATATATATCACGTCCAGAAGTAATATATTAATGTAATCTACAAAAAGAAGCATAATAACTTATAAGAAACCATCAAAACATACTTAAAAATCCTAAAAGCTGCATACTGCTCTTACAATGCAGGTACGCCGCGCGACATAAATATTTTTTTTTTACAGAGTTATAAAAGAAAAATGATTGAGAAGTTTACTATTCTATATATAAGGATAACTAGGCTATTGACAGGTATTTTTTTTGTAAAGCAAATCCTCGTAGTTTTAATTTTGTAGAGGATTTAAAAAAAAAAGCGTAAAGATTTTTTTTGAATTTTGAATTTCTCGATTTTTTTGTATGGGTGAGTGAAAGTTTAGTCACAGAAATGAATTCTCCATCCTCGAATTATACGAAAAAGACACCAAACTTGATATAGTTGCTAGATGTATGCAGATATAAAATTTAGAGTGATGCGCGCCGGAGGCACTTTTGCCCCCCCTCCCCTGCCCACCTGCTGGGGGGGACCTCTCGGCAACCGGGGTAAATCAGCTCAGATCACCCCCAGGAACACCTGTTCCAAGCGGTTTGCTTTGTCTCCAAAATGCAAGGTGGTGGACCTTAGATCTCTTGCTAATGCTCAGTCTGGAGGATCTCTTGTCTGTGGCAGCAGAAGTTGCTAAGCGGGCCAGGTGTTCAAAATGATCTTGACACGACTTTATTGTTAAGAGAATAAGAGTGTGTCGAGGTAATTTTGAACTACTCGCCCGCTTAGCAACTGCTGCTTCTGACTGCACCATTAGGTGAGATCGGTCCACTTACGATTTTTTCGAATGGTCCGTTTTCTATTGGGAATGCTTGTATGGAGAGGGAGAGGTACCTATACATTTTTGAGTACAGCAATGCCATTTGGTAGGGGTATTATACACGTTCAACTGAGTCCAAAACGCCCGGTAGCCAGGTTTTTTTTTCTGAGCGCCGGGAGCTCTGTACTTTAACTCCCCCTTCGGACACGGAGTTCAAACTGGCTCTCGGGCGTTTTGGGCTTAGGTGGACGTATATAACATTCGTACCAAATGGCATTGCTCTACCCCAAAATGTCATACTGTTTCCCAATAGAAAACGGACTAGAAGGTGATAATGATGTTTAATTTATTTTTCACCACACCAGCTCGGAAAGGCTTACTTTGCACTTCAAAAACTGATAGCAAAGTTGCATTTTATTCACATGTGAGGCAAAGTAATCAAATGCAAATTTTGAGTTGTTTTCTTATGTTTGCTGGTAGAATTGACTTTTAAATGATGATTTTGGATGATAAATATTTAATAACATTAATTTGGATTTGATTTGGTTTGATTTTGTTTGATATTTTACATTTAATATTGGCTTCGGGTTGGTGTGGTGAAAAATCTTGTGTTTCACACGGGGGCAAATTTTGTTTAACCCTCGTGCTTTGAAACCCTCGCAACGCTCAAGATTCCATTTTTCGAACCACTCGCTTCGCTCGTGGTTCAATTTTGGAATCTTTCGCTTGCTCGGGTATCAATTTAGCACGAGCGGTTAAACAACAACTTTGCCCCCTTGTAAAACAAATAACTATTCCATGGCATAGCCTTAAGTCTGGCGCCTCTCTCATTGCGCTTACCACAGCCACCGAATAAATAATAGTACTAAGTACAGAAGACTCACTCTAACAAAACGCGTCTGTTATGATCAGCACAGATATGGCCGCTAGGTGGCGACAGCGCCACGCGCGGCTTATGGCTTTCCCCAAAATTGGGGCCGAACGGATGTACTTTTAGCTACCTGTAGCAAAGCGACGAAATCGCGGAGTGAGACACGCCTGCCACAGCCGAAATTACGTCTCTGTCTCTTCATTTCTTGGGGATCCTATTTTGGTGTTGAAGTTTTTTTTTTCTCTAGCCTACTTTGGTGTCCCACTGCTGGGCAAAGTCTCCCACAATTAGTAATTTGCCAGCACTATATGTAAGAGCTTCGTCTATATCAGCGGTCGGCAACCTGCGGCCCGCGAACCTGTCACTTGCGGCCCGCGAGCCTCCCTGGCTATTTTGAATGTAATATTGAAAAACGACAATGTCTGATAAACTGTTTAGACGACAACGGTTTCACTCACTTGAATTTTTAGTCGCATTGGCGACACTCGCGGCGACTGCAACTCGTGCACTCAGTTGCGAGTTGCAGTCGCCGCGAGCACTCGAGCCTGAGGAAGGACCCCCGAAGGGCCCGAAACATGGTTTACGTAAGGCGCTAGTGCTGCACTCTGGCGGCAGAACGTTGCAGTAATACTCCCTATTCCACGAAAATTTTTTCATTACAATATTTAAAGTTATCGCGAGGTCTACAGCTCACAGAGCTACTAGTGTAGATATTTTTGCAGCCGGCTGCACTTACGTTCCTTCACAACAGAGCACCTAAAACATTCTGAGCGTAATTCTAAAGGAAACCCTTGAAAGTTAACTTTAAAGTGAAACTCTGCAAACGATTTGTTTGTTACGAAAGTTTTGAACGGCATGCTTTGTGAGCGAGCGTTGTTTTATTGAAGTGAAAACTTCTTTAGCGGCGCTGGGCACTTTTTGAGGTGGGGAAATAATGATAAACTCGAGACAGCGTAAGGCGATCACGTGACCGTAAGCCCCGTAAGGTGGCCACTCATAATTTAAATGGCATTTAAATCTATAAAGAAAAACTCAATGTTATTTGACATTTATGTTGCGGACTCCTTTTCAAGACTTTACCTATGTTCAAATAATTTGACGTTGTCATGGCAGTATGTAAATAAACATGTCAATGAAAAAGTGTGATCTTATTTGAGAATGATAATAATATATAATAAATAAATAGAATACCTCCGCTAAACGTATGTATCGTGTTACCGGGCGTCGGTAACATAGTGAGGTGAGTTTTCACTTCTATCGGCACTTCCGGAGTGCAACCGTTGTTGCTTTTTTATTGGTTGGCACAGTCGCCATCAGATATATCGGAGCGGCTAAGGCGCTCACAAATATCTGAACATGCCTTTATTGCCTTGCCTCGCTTGCATGCCTTGGAGGGTAGATGGTATTGAGAGTTTTTTTTTTCATTTTTGACAATAGGGGCGTGTTCAGATATTTGTGAGCGCCTTTAGCCGCTCCGATTTATCTGATGGCGAATGTACAATAAAGTATATACATACATACACATCAACATCTTCCTCGCGTTGTCCCGGCATTTTGTGAGAGTCAGAATGGCGGGTGTATGTAAACAAAAATAAACAAAAAGCATACCATATTTTAGTACCTAATTTGTACTATTTGGTACCTCATATAAAAAAATTAGTACCTCACGGAATTTAAAGTTATTACCAAAACACGTTACACCCGCCAACCTGACAGTCAGAATGGCGGGTGTATTTTATTACGCTATGATCCCGCGATTATTGATAAATTCTATAAAAGCCAAATTTTAGTACCTTTTTAGTACTTTAATATTCAATTATAAATTGAGCCATTTTATTTGTGGTTTCCGAGTTTTACTAATTTTACACATTGCATTGCTATTAAAAAATTTCAGGCGCTTTAATTTTTCACCGTATCTATATCGTTTTTAAGAAAAAACGCTACGCTACAACTATTTTTATTACGCCAGGATTTAGTACCTTTCATGTTTAATTTGTTACCCTTTCACGGTTAATCTGTTAGGTTCAATTAACTATGAAAATTACGTCTTACAAATGGCCAGGCGCCATGTCAAAGGATGCTTCCTAAGAAGAAATTCCGCTCTTCATTGTGCATGTAATTGTGCACCTAATACCTACTCTTAAGTACATGGTGATTAATCAAATAAAACTTGCAAATTATGTCTGTTTGTCCCTATATTAGTGTGATGAATATACTTCTTTGTGGGATCCCGTTGATGTCCTTGTTTTGCTAAGATATGCTAAGTACTACATACTATATTTTTACCCCATTGATAATCGAACTCGACTCTATACTACATACCTTTTACAAGCAATATTTTCATTTAACTATTCTTACATGAGGTTTTTCTATCGTCTTGGTTAGTTTCTTAACTTATACATAACTAACAAAATACCACACCCGGTAGTATTTTCATGTTTAATATCCAAAAGGTTCTATACAGGGTGGATTTTCTTTTTGAGTCAGTGAGGGCAGCTACCAGATCCCGTGCTGCTACGAGAAAACGGTCTTAGAAGACCTTCCCTCGATTTCAAATTAATAAAGATTGGCTTTTACAGATTTTGAAAAAAAAAATACAGGGTGCGAGAAAAAGGTCATTTTTGCAAACTTTTTTTTGATGCCAATCGATCTCATTCCTATTGAGGATCAAAAGAACCAAAAGAAAATCCGACTAAAAAAGCCACAAATCGAGGAAAACTTTTCCCATACAATTTGTATGAAAATGAAAACTTTTATTTTTCACATGCTATTTTTGTATGAAAATCGATTCCATTCCTATCCAATTTTCTATCTCGCCCATCAGTCTTACAGCAGTATGATGTCTTCATACAGTATTATGATCTTTAAATGTAACAGGAACAGGACTGATTGGGCAGATAGAAGAATGTGAATTAAATTTCACGTTTTCTCCATAGTAAATGTATGGAAAAAGTTTTTTTTTATTTGTTGACTTTTTAGTACATTACCGTAAGTTGACCCCAAGGAAACTATTGATACTGAATAGGAAGGAAATCGATTGGCATACAAAAATAGCATGTGAAAAATAAAAGTTTCCTTTTCATACAAAGAGTATGGGAAAAGTTTTCCCCGATTTGTGGCTTTTCTAGCCGGATGTTTTTTTTGGTTCCATACAAGCTTTTGATGCTCAATAGGAATGGGATCGATTGGCATCAAAAAACAAGCAACAACGGTTGCACTCCGGGAGTGCCGATAGAAGTGAAAACTCACCACACTATGTTACCGACGCCCTGTAACACGATACATACGTTTAGCGGAGGTATTCTATTTATTTATTATATATTATTATCATTCTCAAATAAGATCACACTTTTTCATTGACATGTTTATTTACATACTGCCATGACAACGTCAAATTATTTGAACATAGGTAAAGAGTCTTGAAAAGGAGTCCGCAACATAAATGTCAAATAACATTGAGTTTTTCTTTATTCATTTAAATGCCACGTGATCGCCTTACGCCCCTTACGGTCACGTGATCGCCTTACGCTGTCTCGAGTTTATCATTTTTTCCCCACCTCAAAAAGTGCCCAGCGCCGCCAAAGAAGTTTTCACTTCAACAAGTTTGCAAAAATGACCTTTTTCTCGCACCCTGTATATTTTTTTCAAAATCTGTAAAAGCCAATCTTTATTAATTTGAAATCGAGGGAAGGTCTTCTAAGACCGTTTTCTCGTAGCAGCACGGGATCTGGTAGCTGCCCTCACTGACTCAAAAAGAAAATCCACCCTGTATCCACCTTTTGGATATTAAACATGAAAATACTACCGGGTGTGGTATTTTGTTAGTTATGTATAAGTTAAGAAACTAACCGAGACGATAGAAAAACCTCATGTAAGAATAGTTAAATGAAAATATTGTTTGTAAAAGGTATGTATTTCAATCGTATTCACAGTAGAATATAGTATGTGGTACTTAGCATTTCTTAGCAAAACAAGGACATCAACGGAATCCCACAAAGAAGTATATTCATCACACTAATATACGGACAAACAGACATAATTTGCAAGTTTTATTTGATTAATCACCATGTACTTAAGAATAGGTATTAGGTGCACAATTACATGCACAATGAAGAGCGGAATTTCTTCTTAGGAAGCATCCCTTGACATGGCTGCTCCTGGCCATTTGTAAGACGTAATTTTCATAGTTAATTGAACCTAACAGATTAACCGTGAAAGGGTAACAGATTAAACATGAAAGGTACTAAATCCTGGCGTAATAAAAATAGTTGTAGCGTAGCGTTTTTTCTTAAAAACGATATCGATACGGTGAAAAATTAAAGCGCCTGATTTTTTTTAATAGCAATGCAATGTGTAAAATTAGTAAAACTCGGAAACCACAAATAAAATGGTTCAATTTATAATTGAATATTAAAGTATTAAAAAGGTACTAAAATTTGGCTTTTATAGAATTTATCAATAATCGCGGGATCATAGCGTAATAAAATACACCCGCCATTCTGACTGTCAGGTTGGCGGGTGTAACGTTTTTTGGTAATAACTTTAAATACCGTGAGGTACTAATTTTTTTATATGAGGTACCAAATAGTACAAATTAGGTACTAAAATATGGTATGCTTTTTGTTCATTTTTATTTACATACACCCGCCATTCTGACTCTCACGGCATTTTGCCACGGCTCATGGGAGCCTGGGGTCCGCTTGGCAACTAATCCCAGTAATTGGCATGAGCACTAGCTTTTACGAATGCGACTGCCATCTGACCTTCCAACCGACTAACCGACTGGTAAATATCAAATGATATTTCGTACATTAGTTCCGAAAAACTCATTGGTACGAGCCGGGGTTTAAACCCGCGACCTCCGGATTGCAAGTCGCCATCAGATATATCGGAGCGGCTAAGGCGCTCGCAAATATCTGAACACGCCTCTATTGTCAAAAATAAATAAAAACCGGCCAAGTGCGAGTCGGACTCGCGCACGGAGGGTTCCGCACCATAAACAAAAAATAGAGCAAAACAAGCAAAAAAACGGTCACCCATCCAAGTACTGACCCCTCCCGACGTTGCTTAACTTCGGTCAAAAATCACGTTTGTTGTATGAGAGCCCCACTTAATCTTTATTTTATTCTGTTTTTAGCATTTGTTGTTATAGCGGCAACAGAAATACATCATCTGTGAAAATTTCAACTGTCTAGCTATCACAGTTCGTGAGATACAGCCTGGTGACAGACGGACGGACGGACGGACGGACAGCGGAGTCTTAGTAATAGGGTCCCGTTTTTACCCTTTGGGTACGGAACCCTAAAAAACACTCTCAATACCATCTACCTTCCAACGCATGCAAGCAAGGCTAGGCAAATAAAGGCATTTTCAGATATTTGTGAGCACCTTGGACGCTCAGATATATCCGATGGCCACTGTACAATAAAGTATATACATACATATATACAATAAACATGCAGAAGGCACATGTCATCACGGGCACGTTTCTCAAAAGCTTGTAACTTGTACAATACAATACAATGTTATGTGTCATGTTATGTTGTTGTGTAATACAAGCTGATGTCATTTTTTGACAGCTTTTGTTAGAAAGGGACTTCCACTTGTATTACAAGTTACAAGCCTTTGAGAAACGGGCCCCAGGTACCTGTGCCAATCTAAAGAAGGGGTTTTCTCGAGGGGCTACAGTATGCAGCAGGGGTGTTCAAAAAAGGAGTGTACAGGTCTTTAACGGGTCGGCAACGCGCTTGAGTTGTAGGCGTCCATAGGATACGGTGACTGCTTACCATCAGGCGCGCCGTATGCTTGTTTGCCACCGACGTGGTATTAAAAAAACAAAGCTTTTGGGTTCATGATAGTTGCAACCATTTTTTTAGCCTCATTTATTAAGTACAAAACCTACAGTATAATTTAAAGTCGGCCTTAACCCATCAAGGGATGTCTTCCAGTCGGCCTCGCCCGCTCGCCTTGACCTGTGTGTACGTCTGTGCCGCGGAAGCTCCCAACCTGGCCTTGCCGAGCTTTCGTGTTAGGGCGTGTCTACAGAGGGTCGAATACCAATTGAAACATTTGTGTACGGGCCCTTAGTATGTTTTCGATCAACTTATAGTATACCTACTTATGTACATTATACAGTCAGCAGCAGAAGTTGTTCGCCCGCTTAGCAATTATTGCTGCTGGCTGTACTACCTGAAGTATGTACTATGTACATCACTACATAGTATAAAACAAAGTCGCTTCCCGCTGTCTGTCTGTCTGTATGTATGCTTAGATCTTTAAAACTATGCAACCGGTTTTGATGCGGTTTTTTTTAATAAATAGAGTGATTCAGGAGGAAGGTTTATGTATTTTGTAATTTGTTAACCCGTGCGAAGCCGGGGCGGGTCGCTAGTGCAGCATACTGCAGTAAAGCAAGAAATGTCTTAGTGTAAGGTCTGAGTGGACGCTCGAAGCGGAGCGTTCGGCGGGGCGTGCAGCGTGGCATCGGGCTCACGCGTGATGTGAGCAGCGTGCACTAAGGCCGCTCCTATACGCTTGCATTTGTTTAACATGCACACCGCACGCCCCGCCCCGCTGCACGCCCAACTCGAGCGCCCACTCAGGCCTTACACAGATCACATGCAACTTCTTAAAGTTCTTATTCTTACCAACCGGCTCAGTTAAACGGTGGAACTGTAGTGACGTGTTTATTATGCCATGTCTGGTTCTGTAAGGTCTTCGATTGACCTCGAACAGGACGGGTCAAGGTTTATCGTGCCAAGGGGTGCGTTTCGTTGCAACGAAACATTCCAGTTATGAATTTTAGGGTTCCGTACCTCAAAAAGAAAAAAACGGAACCCATATAGTATAGGATCACTGATCCGTCTGTGTGTCCGCCCGTCCCTCCGTCTGTCTGTCAAAACCCTTTATCTCGGGAACGCGTGGAGATATCGATTTGAGATTAGCTTTAGAAGTTTGATTTTTTTTACAGGTTCATGGGACCATAGTTTAAACCATATACTCCGGTCTACAGTGTAAACCTGAGTATAGACCATATACTCAGGTCTACAGTGTATGGTTTTGCCTACGGTCCCTTGATTCTGTAAAGAAAAGATACGGCTGCTTATGTCGCAAAAGACGTATATTTCGATACTTCAAAATCAAAATTTATAGGATACTTTCCGCTGACCTTAGAACTATGAAATTTGGCAAGTAAAAACGTTTTTTACTACAAATATCTATAGGGGAAAATCTGAAACCTATGCATTTGTAATTACTAATTAAATCATACAAAACATAGTCTTTATTTAAAGTAGGTATTACGTAATAAATCATCATTTTTGCCCAAGCTGAAACGGAGACCTTCGCTAACGCTCGGTCAATAAAGGTCTCAGAAATGAAATAAAGTTCAATTTTTTTTCTGTTTAAATTCCAGGTCGCGATAAAAATAATAGACAAAAGCCGACTGGACGAAGACAACCTAAAGAAGACTTTTAGAGAAATAGCAATTATGAAGAGACTGCGACACCCACACATAGTGCGATTATACCAGGTAAAATACCCAGTACCGGGTCGGAATGACCCTGTATCAGGCCAGACTGTAAGATAACCCGAAGAAGACGTTAATTAGCAATTATGAAGAGAATGCGACACCCACACACAGTCCGATTATACCAGGTAAGATACCCAGTACCGGGTCGGGGTGACCTTGTAACAGGCCAGACTGTAAGATAACCAGAAGAAAACGTTTAAATAGCAATTATGAAGAGAATGCGGCACCCACACATAGTGCGATTATACCAGGTAAAATACCCAGTACCGGGTCGGAATGACCCTGTAGCAGGCCAGACTGTAAGATAACCCGAAGAAGACGTTTAAATAGCAATTATGAAGAGACTGCGACACCCACACATAATGCGATTATACCAGGTAAGATACCCAGTACCGGGTCGGAATGACCCTGTATCAGGCCAGACTGTAAGATAACCTGAAGAAGACGTTTAAATAGCAATTATGAAGAGACTGCGACACCCACACATAATGCGATTATACCAGGTAAGATACCCAGTACCGGGTCGGGGTGACCCTGTAACAGGCCAGACTGTAAGATAACCAGAAGAAAACGTTTAAATAGCAATTATGAAGAGACTGCGGCACCCACACATAGTGCGATTATACCAGGTAAAATACCCAGTACCGGGTCGGAATGACCCTGTATCAGGCCAGACTGTAAGATAACCCGAAGAAGACGTTAATTAGCAATTATGAAGAGAATGCGGCACCCACACACAGTCCGATTATACCAGGTAAGATACCCAGTACCGGGTCGGGGTGACCTTGTAACAGGCCAGACTGTAAGATAACCTGAAGAAGACGTTTAAATAGCAATTATGAAGAGACTGCGACACCCACACTAGAGAAATATAGTAAGACAAGAGTGCTCACTCCATACATCAGTTAGACTATTAACTTCAGTGTCTACATCTATTGTCAAATAGCAGTACTGATAGTAGCTACTCGATGCTAGATGCTAATAGTATTTTTGGTACTACGAGTATAACTGATGTATGGAGTGAGCAATCTATGTATTTTTTTCTCTATGGTACTGGGTCGCGATAACGGCAGCAGAGAGTGCTTGTTCGACCTTAGGCACTTTTCCTTAGTATATGACATTTATTTCGTATTAAAACATTCAAAAATGTAATTTAAACGCTATTTTGTTGTTGTAGGTGATGGAAAGCACACACACAATATACCTAGTGACAGAATACGCTCCGAACGGGGAAATATTCGGTAAGTTAGTGACAAATAACTTATAAGTACTTATAACTTACAAGGTATATTTAATATTATTAGAATCTCTCTCTCTCTCTCTTATTCCTCGTGTTATCCCGGAATTTTGCCACGGCTCATGGGAGCCTGGGGTCCGCTTGACAACTAATCCCAAGAATGGACGAATTGCTTGATTGATAATATTATTAGAATAGTGAGTTTAAATTGATATAGTTTATATTTTTGTACTTTTTATGGCAATAAACCAATTGTCATTTCATTTCATTTCAAAATGTAGTAATGTTTAGTTTTATAGTTGCCCAATCAACTAACAACTTGCAACTAGATGTCGCTGTTCTATAGTTCGTTTTTTTAGCATTAGAAAAAAGGTAAACAATCTGGACGTGCCTTTTTATTGAAAAACACTTTTGATAAATAAGTCACGGCAAATATGTAACAATTGTAAATCATATACGATTATTTACATTATTTTGCTTTCATAAGTAATAGTTACTGATTTTTAACACGCTTTTATTAGGTCGACCTGTATGTAACTAAATTGTAATGGAATCTTGCAAGTTAAATTTGATCCACTTCCCGGTTTCCGATTGAGCTGAAATTTTGCATACACGTGTAAGTCGGGTGACAATGCAATATTATGGTACCATCGAGCTGATCTGATGATGGAGACAGGAGGTGGCCATAGGAACTCTGTGATGAAACAACGCAACCTAATTGTGTTAGGGGTTTTTAGAATTGTCTCGATGAGTATTAGTTGTCTGTCGTAAGAAAAGTACAGTCAGCGATAAAAGCGTGTAACAAAAATGAAGTTTTTGCCAAAAATGTATTACCCTTCCAGATCACCTAGTATCAAAAGGGCGTATGCCGGAGCCGCAAGCAGCGCGGCTGTTTACACAAATGGTGTCTGCGGTAGGGTACTGCCATGCCCGAGGGGTCGTGCACAGAGACCTCAAGGCAGAGAACCTCCTGCTGGACACACACATGAACATCAAGGTACGTGAGACAGCTATAGAGTAGAGTGGGACAGCATTTATAGTATCCGTCGAAATGACGTTTTATTGTGTGTAATCAAATGCCGCAATGGCGGTCGTAACATTCCGTTCCTGAATGCATCATACGCTTATAAATCTTATATCTTATAATATATGTGTAGATAAAGTAGTGTTTATAACTGTACATAAGTAGGCATTAAAACACTCTTGTGCAGGGTTCGAAATCATCCAGATAATTATAGTCTTTGATAACTATCCCAGGTATGGATGGTGCTTTATTTATTTTCTTTGATAGTAAAAAAATAATTGGACGTTTTTTGCTATTTTTATAAATTTTATTAGTTTATTATCAAATTGATAATTATCCTTTAGAACCCTGCTCTTGTGAACCCATACTCGTGTTTCGTGTGTGTCTCGTGTGTGCCTTTCATTCTGTATCAGTCACATAAACTAAGTATTATGTCTTTATTAGGACTGTCTTTTAATAGTGTACGTCGTATTTCAGTTGGCAGACTTCGGATTCAGCAACGAGTACGTGCGCGGGGCCGCGCTGGCCACCTGGTGCGGGAGTCCGCCGTACGCCGCGCCTGAACTCTTCGAGGGGCGGAGATACGACGGGCCTAAAGCAGATATATGGGTGAGTATGTCCCATATATGGGACAGTGGGCAGCTCAAGGTATAGTCCGCCGTACGCCGCGCCTGAACTCTTCGAGGGGCGGAGATACGACGGGCCTAAAGCAGATATATGGGTGAGTATGTCCCATATATGGGACAGTGGGCAGCTCAAGGTATAGTCCGCCGTACGCCGCGCCTGAACTCTTCGAGGGGCGGAGATACGACGGGCCTAAAGCAGATATATGGGTGAGTATGTCCCATATATGGGACAGTAGGCAGCTCAAGGTATAGTCTGCCGTACGCCGCGCCTGAACTCTTCGAGGGGCGGAGATACGACGGGCCTAAAGCAGATATATGGGTGAGTATGTCCCATGTATGGGACAGTGGGCAGCTCAAGGTATAGTCCGCCGTACGCCGCGCCTGAACTCTTCGAGGGGCGGAGATACGACGGGCCTAAAGCAGATATATGGGTGAGTATGTCCCA
This sequence comes from Cydia amplana, assembly GCF_948474715.1. Lineage (NCBI taxonomy): Eukaryota > Metazoa > Arthropoda > Insecta > Lepidoptera > Tortricidae > Cydia > Cydia amplana. Next base: position 696,637 of record NC_086095.1, on the reverse strand, counting down.
TATATGGGACAGTGGGCAGCTCAAGGTATAGTCCGCCGTACGCCGCGCCTGAACTCTTCGAGGGGCGGAGATACGACGGGCCTAAAGCAGATATATGGGTGAGTATGTCCCATATATGGGACAGTGGGCAGCTCAAGGTATAGTCCGCCGTACGCCGCGCCTGAACTCTTCGAGGGGCGGAGATACGACGGGCCTAAAGCAGATATATGGGTGAGTATGTCCCATATATGGGACAGTGGGCAGCTCAAGGTATAGTCCGCCGTACGCCGCGCCTGAACTCTTCGAGGGGCGGAGATACGACGGGCCTAAAGCAGATATATGGGTGAGTATGTCCCATATATGGGACAGTAGGCAGCTCAAGGTATAGTCTGCCGTACGCCGCGCCTGAACTCTTCGAGGGGCGGAGATACGACGGGCCTAAAGCAGATATATGGGTGAGTATGTCCCATGTATGGGACAGTGGGCAGCTCAAGGTATAGTCCGCCGTACGCCGCGCCTGAACTCTTCGAGGGGCGGAGATACGACGGGCCTAAAGCAGATATATGGGTGAGTATGTCCCATATATGGGACAGTGGGCAGCTCAAGTATAGTCCGCCGTACGCCGCGCCTGAACTCTTCGAGGGGCGGAGATACGACGGGCCTAAAGCAGATATATGGGTGAGTATGTCCCATATATGGGACAGTGGGCAGCTCAAGGTATAGTCCGCCGTACGCCGCGCCTGAACTCTTCGAGGGGCGGAGATACGACGGGCCTAAAGCAGATATATGGGTGAGTATGTCCCATATATGGGACAGTGGGCAGCTCAAGGTATAGTCCGCCGTACGCCGCGCCTGAACTCTTCGAGGGGCGGAGATACGACGGGCCTAAAGCAGATATATGGGTGAGTATGTCCCATATATGGGACAGTGGGCAGCTCAAGTATAGTCCGCCGTACGCCGCGCCTGAACTCTTCGAGGGGCGGAGATACGACGGGCCTAAAGCAGATATATGGGTGAGTATGTCCCATATATGGGACAGTGGGCAGCTCAAGGTATAGTCCGCCGTACGCCGCGCCTGAACTCTTCGAGGGGCGGAGATACGACGGGCCTAAAGCAGATATATGGGTGAGTATGTCCCATATATGGGACAGTGGGCAGCTCAAGGTATAGTCCGCCGTACGCCGCGCCTGAACTCTTCGAGGGGCGGAGATACGACGGTCCGAAAGCAGATATATGGGTCAGTTTATACCATAGTATAGAGAAATATAAGTAAAGAAAGAGTGGTAACTCCATATACATCAGTTTTCTTATCAAAACGCGACTTATTTCGTAGTCGACATCTAGCGTCAAGTGGCGGAATTTATCAGTACTGCTAGTTGCATAGAAGGTAGCATCCTATAGAAGTGGTCTACGCGTGCCTCCGTGAGGGACAAAACATATAAATTCGTGCGACGCTATGATTGGTCGAATTTATTTGTTATGGTGGGCAACAAATGAATTCGACCAATCACGGTGGTCAATTTATGGTGGGGAATAAAACAAGATGTGAGACTGTGACAAGGACAAACAATAATAGCGTTTTCTCTGCTACTCCTACTGAAAGATACATAAGTCTATCCCGTTCTGTCAGTTATCCCCACCACTCATGGCCAATCCAGTTATACTAGATTCATGGCTAGTTGACAATAGATGTTGCACCGACCAAAAAGTCTAATGCTCAACAATTTTCAGCGAATAATATAACCGGATTAGCCGGAACTCTATTTTCAATTCCTTCTGATTTAATATTAGTTGTCAATTGTTGTTCAATACAATTTTCGTTAGTCGCGACTCACTAGACATCTAGTGTCAAGTAGCGGTACTGATAATTCCCCTATTCGATGCTAGATGTCGACTACGAAAATAAGTCTTTTTGGTACCAAAGCTGACGTATGGAGTGAGCACTCGAATTACTATATTTCTCTATGGTATAGTACAATCACCGATATATCTAAAGAACCTGCACTTTAACGATGTATACCCATTTGTCACCGTCGGGTACAGATCGGAATAGGCGCAGCATATAAATCATTCCCATTTTCCCCGCCGGGAGGTCACGTGAGGCGGGAACAAATGGGAATATACCACTTTAAAGTGTAGAAAATACAGGGACTGCTCAGATATTTGTGAAGACCTTGGCTGCTTCGATATATCTGATGATGACTGTACGTGTGAAGTGTGTGTTAGTGTGTGAAGGGTTCCTTACATTAAGCCCGACTCCTCCGTTTTCCTGTCATCTATAGGTAAAGTTTTTTTCCTTTTGAGATACGGAACCCTAAAATAGTATTTTATGCAATCGTGATATAATGGAGAGCTTTTCTAAAAGGAAAAGGAAAAGCTTGATTATATCACTATTGTATACAATACTTTTTCTACGAGTCAACAAAAAAATACTTAAAACTAGTAGAAGAATCATATATGTAGGTAAAAAAACCAAAAGTATAGAGCTAAGATGCGCGAGCAGCCGCGATACCTTCATAATACTCGTACGCGACCCGGCCCCGCGCCCCGCGCCCCCGGCCGGTTGCTCAACGACACCTTCTCGTAACTCATGAGGCCCTGGTACTTGCTCCGCGCTTTCGATTGGTCAATTTCATTATAGTTGACTAAACTGTATCGAAATGAATATTATAGTTGAGTTGGGGTCCCATAGTGAAAAAAGTATGCGATTTCACTTTGGTATACGAAGTCTTAATATGACCTATAAAAAAAAAGCGGCCAAGTGCGAGTCGGACTCGCCCATGAAGGGTTCCGTATTTCGGGGATTTATGACGTACTAAAACAAAAATACTTACTAGATCATGTTCAAACCAATTTTCGGTGGAAGTTTGCATGGTAATGTACATCATATATTTTTTTTAGTTTTATCATTCTCTTATTTTAGAAGTTACAGGGGGGGACACACATTTTACCACTTTGGAAGTGTCTCTCGCGCAAACTATTCAGTTTAGAAGAAAATGATATTAGAAACCTCAATATAATTTTTGAAGACCTATCCATAGATACCCCACACGTATAAGTTTAATGAAAAAAAAATTTGAGTTTCAGATCTAAGTATGGGGAACCCCCAAAATTTATTGTTTTTTTTTTCTATTTTTGTGTGAAAATCTTAATGCGGTTCACAGAATACATCTACTTACCAAGTTTCAACAGTATAGTTCTTATAGTTTCAGAAAAAAGTGGCTGTGACATACGGACGGACAGACAGACGGACAGACAGACAGACATGACGAATCCGTAAGGGTTCCGTGTTTTGCCATTTGGCAACGGAACCCTAAAAACTTCCTTCTTAAATGTTCTGTTGTTATAGTCGTTGGGTGTGGTCCTATACGTGCTGGTGTGCGGCGCGCTACCGTTCGACGGCGGTACGCTGCACGAACTACGGGCGGTGGTGCTGGCCGGCAAGTTCCGGATACCCTACTTCATGTCGCAAGGTAAAACATGATCATCAAACAACAACATTTATTCAGCAAATAGGCCACAAGGGCACTTTTACACGTCAACATGGAATTTACATACAGCAAAAAAAAAAACACATCAACAATTATAAAATACAACTAAGCCACAAATATCAGAACAAACTAAAGTATTACATAGAGATGTATAAAGTCTCTAAATGTCGAATTGCAAAAAATGCTATAACAATAGTATTGAAAAAAAAACACAGATACAAAAACTATAATCTAAAATTATTTAGAGATGTAAATGTCTCTAAGTGTCATCATAACTAAAAGATTACAATATATAGTAGTTAAACAAATTATCCTTAGAGATGTACAGGGTCTCCAAGAGTCAAAATCCTGTATACCTAATTAAAACATTCATTAAGAAAGAAAATGATAATAAAAATAGCATAAGAGAACCGAATGAGGTGTGTCCATGTAATCATCCTCAAAAATAAAGTTACTAAATATAATAGCTCGTGTAAGCTTAAATAGACCAGTCTCCACAAACAAACATGATAAATTAAATATGTTTATTATAAGAAATTTGTTTCGCATGGGTGCAATATAGATACTAATACTAATCATCGACAGATTTCAATCAAATTATGTATAGATAGCACAGGACAGGGACCAATGGGCAGCATTGGAGGAGGCCTTTACCCACTAGTGATTCATCAATTAAAACACTAATTTTAAGTTTTATTTTGGCTGTGAAGCCGCGGTCTTGGGTTCGAATCCCGGTAAGGGCATTTATTTGTGTGATGAGCACAGATATTTGTTCCTGAGTCATGGTTGTTTTCTATGTATTTAAGTATGTATGTATGTAAACACTTTATTGTACATAAGACAGGTTAAGATACAATTAAAAGAAAGTATACAATGTACAAAGGCGAACTTATCCCTGTAAGGGTTAAGTATTTGTATATTATATATATCGTTGTCTGAGTACCCACAACACAAGCTTTCTTGAGCTTACCGTGGGGCTTAGTCAATTTGTGTAATAATGTCCTATAATATTTATTTATTTACTAGGGATTCATCAATTAAAAGACTAACTTTAAGTTTCATTTTCAAACTTATATGTAAACGTTTTTACAATGAATGGTTTTATTATTATTATACTTTTTTAGGGTTCCGTACCCAAAGGGTAAAAACGGGACCCTATTACTAAGACTCCGCTGTCCGTCCGTCCGTCTGTCACCAGGCTGTATCTCACGAACCGTGATAGCTAGACAGTTGAAATTTTCACAGATGATGTATTTCTGTTGCCGCTATAACAACAAATACTAAAAACGGAATAAAATAAATATTTAAGTGGGGCTCCCATACAACAAACGTGAATTTTGACCGAAGTTAAGCAATGTCGGGCGGGGTCAGTACTTGGATGGGCGACCGTTTTTTTACTTGTTTTTTTTTGCTCTATTTTTTGTTGATGGTGCGTAACCCTGCGTGCGCGAGTCCGGCTCGCACTTGGCCGGTTTTTATTTAGAAAGAAAGAAAGAAAAAGCATTTATTAGCACAATAACAAACTTAAAAACTAACAAAAGAGAACACAAAATGAAAGGTTGCGCTAAATGGTCCTCACTCAGCTAGGTGTCACGGTATGAGCCACATGGCACACTCCGCGACGCTGATTTTCAGTAAGGCCCAGTGGATGGACTAGGTGGCACTCAGTAATGGACACAATGTACAAAAATAAGGGAAAACTTAAGTAAAACTAAAATTAAACATTAACAATCAAATCAAATTAGATTTAAATGTACGTATTGGTCCGATTCCAGAATGCGAGCAGCTGATCCGGCACATGCTGGTGGTGGAGCCCGAGAAGCGGCTCTCGCTGCGCGGCGTGGCGCGCCACCGCTGGCTGGCCGCGCACCACGCCGGCCCCGGGCCTCCCGCGCCTATAGGTATGTACATGATAATTGGGGCATTATCTATGAAAAGGGACCTTATTGCCGATGGCGCTTACGCCGCACAGCGTCACGCGGCAATAATGTCGTAAGCGCCATCGACAACAAGGTCCCTTTTCATAGATAACGTCACAATTCATCATTCATAATTTATTTATTGCATTCATGGTTACATTTGGTGTTACATGGTAATACATAGTAAGTTTCACACGGACTCTGGTAGGGCACAGCAATAGTCTTAAATCTAAAATATACTAGGCAGTGTTAATGTAATAATTATATAATTTAGGTCTTATGGTCATGTACGCACTACTGCAATAATGCATTCACACTTCAACTTCAACATTTATTCAGCAAATAGGCCACAAGGGCACTTTTACACGTCACTTTCACACCACTTTCACGTCAGGTGACAAGCAAAACTCACTAAGTACCACCACAAGTTCATAGCCATAGTGAAGCATATTAGTACGAAAAGAAGGTTGATTTTTGTTTAATTATTTTTTAGTAATTAGTGAGTTTTGCTTGTCACCTGACGACAACGTCTTGTATCATAATAAAGGAGTGTCCTCCATCAAGGACGCATACAATATCGGTATGGCCGAATTGAAAATTTATATTAAAACTGTCCAAAGTAGGTACTAGGTAGAGTTTGTCAAAAGACTGTCTCTCAAACATAGACCATACTATCTTTGTCTTAAACTAGTACTAGCACCCAAAAGAAAAGGATGAGTATAGTTTTTTTTGTTCTCATTTACTGACAAATTGATTTGACCAACTATAGGTACACGGGGACGCACGCAATATCAGGTTGGCCGAGTTGCTGGGACGCTTCCAAAGTCAGGAGGGCCGTGTCGTAGATAATTAATTGCATTTTACTGTATGACAGTATAGGGTGGTAAAGGGTATTTGACTACTAGTCAAATCAGTTTCTTTTATAACACTTTAAACTCTCGCGCTTTGTACACATACTCGTATTTAATTACACAAACGGGTCTAACGCGATATAATTTCATTGTTTTTACCTTTAATTCCGACGTTTCAGCTGAGTTGCACAGTTGTTGTTCAGTTCAGTTTCTTTTTTCGAACTGTCAAAACAATTTTGCTACTCTGGAATTTATATGAAACACTAGCATGTGACGTCACAATCAAATTACCTACTCTTTATGGCTTTAAACGGGTTTTAACAGAAATTGTATCTAAAAAGAACTACTGTCTACGTTTCTCTATTAATCTTTCGGTGCTTTATTTCATGTATGGTGTAATTTTTTTTTAAATACTAAATGTATTACCCTATTATAGTAATTTTTTTTTGTCAGATCCATCGACGGGGGCGTGCACGTGTCACCCGGCCGGCGTGGCGGCGACGCCCTCGCACGACACCGTGCTGTCCCACATGCTCACCTTGCCCGGGCTCACCCCCGACCTTATACAGCAGGTACAGCTACCACAGACCGTGTGTCCCACATGTCCACCTTGCCCTTACTCACCCCCGCCCTCATACAGCAGGTACAGCTGGCACAGACCGTGTGTCCCACATGTCCACCTTGCCCTTACTCACCCCCGCCCTCATACAGCAGGTACAGCTACCACAGACCGTGTGTCCCACATGTCCACCTTGCCCTTACTCACCCCCGACCTCATACAGCAGGTACAGCTGGCACAGACCGTGTGTCCCACATGTCCACCTTGCCCTTACTCACCCCCGCCCTCATACAGCAGGTACAGCTACCACAGACCGTGTGTCCCACATGTCCACCTTGCCCTTACTCACCCCCGCCCTCATACAGCAGGTACAGCTGGCACAGACCGTGTGTCCCACATGTCCACCTTGCCCTTACTCACCCCCGCCCTCATACAGCAGGTACAGCTACCACAGACCGTGTGTCCCACATGTCCACCTTGCCCTTACTCACCCCCGACCTTATACAGCAGGTACAGCTGGCACAGACCGTGTGTCCCACATGTCCACCTTGCCCTTACTCACCCCCGCCCTCATACAGCAGGTACAGCTACCACAGACCGTGTGTCCCACATGTCCACCTTGCCCTTACTCACCCCCGCCCTCATACAGCAGGTACAGATGGCACAGACCGTGTGTCCGAACATGTCCACCTTGCCCTTACTCACCCCCGCCCTCATACAGCAGGTACAGCTACCACAGACCGTGTGTCCCACATGTCCACCTTGCCCTTACTCACCCCCGCCCTCATACAGCAGGTACAGCTGGCACAGACCGTGTGTCCCACATGTCCACCTTGCCCTTACTCACCCCCGCCCTCATACAGCAGGTACAGCTACCACAGACCGTGTGTCCCACATGTCCACCTTGCCCTTACTCACCCCCGACCTCATACAGCAGGTACAGCTGGCACAGACCGTGTGTCCCACATGTCCACCTTGCCCTTACTCACCCCCGCCCTCATACAGCAGGTACAGCTACCACAGACCGTGTGTCCCACATGTCCACCTTGCCCTTACTCACCCCCGACCTTATACAGCAGGTACAGCTGGCACAGACCGTGTGTCCCACATGTCCACCTTGCCCTTACTCACCCCCGCCCTCATACAGCAGGTACAGCTACCACAGACCGTGTCCCACATGTCCACCTTGCCCTTACTCACCCCCGCCCTCATACAGCAGGTACAGCTGGCACAGACCGTGTGTCCCACATGTCCACCTTGCCCTTACTCACCCCCGCCCTCATACAGCAGGTACAGCTACCACAGACCGTGTGTCCCACATGTCCACCTTGCCCTTACTCACCCCCGCCCTCATACAGCAGGTACAGCTGGCACAGACCGTGTGTCCCACATGTCCACCTTGCCCTTACTCACCCCCGACCTCATACAGCAGGTACAGCTACCACAGACCGTGTGTCCCACATGTCCACCTTGCCCTTACTCACCCCCGCCCTCATACAGCAGGTACAGCTACCACAGACCGTGTGTCCCACATGTCCACCTTGCCCTTACTCACCCCCGACCTTATACAGCCGGTACAGCTACCACAGACCGTGTGTCCCACATGTCCACCTTGCCCTTACTCACCCCCGCCCTCATACAGCAGGTACAGCTACCACAGACCGTGTGTCCCACATGTCCACCTTGCCCTTACTCACCCCCGCCCTCATACAGCAGGTACAGCTACCACAGACCGTGTGTCCCACATGTCGACCTTGCCCTTACCCCCGCCCTCATACAGCAGGTACAGCTACCACAGACCGTGTGTCCCACATGTCCACCTTGCCCTTACTCACCCCCGACCTCATACAGCAGGTACAGCTACCACAGACCGTGTGTCCCACATGTCCACCTTGCCCTTACTCACCCCCGCCCTCATACAGCAGGTACAGCTGGCACAGACCGTGTGTCCCACATGTCCACCTTGCCCTTACTCACCCCCGCCCTCATACAGCAGGTACAGCTACCACAGACCGTGTGTCCCACATGTCCACCTTGCCCTTACTCACCCCCGCCCTCATACAGCAGGTACAGCTGGCACAGACCGTGTGTCCCACATGTCCACCTTGCCCTTACTCACCCCCGCCCTCATACAGCAGGTACAGCTACCACAGACCGTGTGTCCCACATGTCCACCTTGCCCTTACTCACCCCCGCCCTCATACAGCAGGTACAGCTGGCACAGACCGTGTGTCCCACATGTCCACCTTGCCCTTACTCACCCCCGACCTCATACAGCTGGCACAGACCGTGTGTCCCACATGTCCACCTTGCCCTTACTCACCCCCGCCCTCATACAGCAGGTACAGCTACCACAGACCGTGTGTCCCACATGTCCACCTTGCCCTTACTCACCCCCGCCCTCATACAGCAGGTACAGCTACCACAGACCGTGTGTCCCACATGTCCACCTTGCCCTTACTCACCCCCGCCCTCATACAGCAGGTACAGCTACCACAGACCGTGTGTCCCACATGTCCACCTTGCCCTTACTCACCCCCGACCTTATACAGCAGGTACAGCTGGCACAGACCGTGTGTCCCACATGTCCACCTTGCCCTTACTCACCCCCGCCCTCATACAGCAGGTACAGCTACCACAGACCGTGTGTCCCACATGTCCACCTTGCCCTTACTCACCCCCGCCCTCATACAGCAGGTACAGCTGGCACAGACCGTGTGTCCCACATGTCCACCTTGCCCTTACTCACCCCCGACCTCATACAGCTGGCACAGACCGTGTGTCCCACATGTCCACCTTGCCCTTACTCACCCCCGCCCTCATACAGCAGGTACAGCTACCACAGACCGTGTGTCCCACGTCCACCTTGCCCTTACTCACCCCCGCCCTCATACAGCAGGTACAGATACCACAGACCGTGTGTCCCACATGTCCATCTTGCCCTTACTCACCCCCGCCCTCATACAGCAGGTACAGCTACCACAGACCGTGTGTCCCACATGTCCACCTTGCCCTTACTCACCCCCGCCCTCATACAGCAGGTACAGCTACCACAGACCGTGTGTCCCACATGTCCACCTTGCCCTTAACATAGAGAAATAAGTAAGACAAGAGTGCTCACTCCATACATCAGTTCAGACTATTAATTTCAGTGTCTACATCTAGCATCGAGTAGCGGAACTATCAGTACTGCTACTTGACAATAGATGTAGCACCGACCGGAGTCTTATCTCAACAGCATAAGACTTTCCGGTCGGTGCTACATCTATTGTCAAGTAGCAGTACTGATAGTTCCGCTACTCGATGCTAGATGCTAATAGTCTTTTTGCTACTAAAACTGATGTATGGAGTGAGCACTCTATGTATTTTTTTCTCTATGCTATGACAGTAACCCTCTATACTATCTATTCTCTTTGGTAAATGTAATGTTCCCGCTGTTCCAGTCTGTCCAGGAAGAACGTTTCGACCACATCTCTGCCATCTACCATCTCCTCATGGATAAAGTTCAGCAACGGACCCAGCGGATACATAGAGGTACACCATCAGATATACATCTTATTAGGGTTCCGTACCTAAAGCATAGAGAAAAAAATACATAGAGTGCTCACTCCATACATCAGTTGTAGTACCAAAAAGACTATTAGCATCTAGCATCGAGTAGCGGAACTATCAGTACTGCTACTTGACAATAGATGTAGCACCGACCGGAAAGTCTTATGCTGTTGAGATGAGACTTTCCGGTCGGTGCTATATCTATTGTCAAGTAGCAGTACTGATAGTTCCGCTACTCGATGCTAGATGTAGACACTGAAATTAATAGTCTGAACTGATGTATGGAGTGAGCTCTCTTGTCTTACTATATTTCTCTATGCCTAAAGGGTAATAGAGGGACTAAGACTCCACTGTCTGTCACCAGGCTGTATCTCATGAACCGTGATAGCTATAGTGTGTTTTTTTTAGCATTTATGTAAACAATTTTGAATGTGTCTTTTTATTAAAACAAGCAACAACGGTTGCACTCCGGGAGTGCCGATAGAAGTGAAAACTCACCTCACTATGTTACCGACGCCCGGTAACACGATACATGCGTTTAGCGGAGGTATTCTATTTATTTATTATATATTATCATTCTCAAATAAGATCACACTTTTTCATTGACATGTTTATTTACATACTGCCATGACAACGTCAAATTATTTGAACATAGGTAAAGTAAAGAGTTTTGAAAAGGAGTCCGCAACATAAATGTCAAATAACATTGAGTTTTTCTTTATTGATTTAAATGCCATTTAAATTATGAATGGCCACCTTACGCGGCTTACGGTCACGTGATCGCCTTACGCCCGTTACGGTCACGTGATCGCCTTACGCTGTCTCGAGTTTATCATTTTTCCCCACCTCAAAAAGTGCCCAGTGCCGCTAAAGAAGTTTTCACTTCAAAAAATTGAAAAAACGCTATAATAAATTAGTTTATATATTACTTATGAAAGCAAAAGAATGTAAAAGATCGTATATGATTTATAATTCTAACATATTTGCTGTGCCTTATTTTTCAATGGTGATTTATAATAAAAGAACATCTCAAGATCGCTTAACCTTCATTCTAACGCTAAAAAAAACGAACTATAGGCAGTTGAAATTTTCACAGATGATGTATTTCTGTTGCCGCTGTAACAACAAATACTAAAAACAGAATAAAATAAATATTCAACATTGAATAATTTTACGGTTTAGACTCACTTGTTTTAAGTCACTCGCGCTCACTAGGTCTCCTTTCTCAAGCACTAGGCTCTCCGAAACATGTCGCGCGAGTGACTTAAAACAAGTGAGTCTAAACCGTAAAATTATTCAATGTTAGTATGTCTCACAACAGTTTAAATTCGAAATATTCAAGAAACAAACGTGATTTTTTGTGTCGTTTTTATGCGTAATGGTACGGAACCCCTCGTGCGCGAGTCCGACTCGCACTTGGCCGATTTTTAATTTCCTATGTATTTACAGTTTTAGCACACTAATTTTCATGTATGTCGTTTTCTATGTTTTTTAGACTCCCTGGAATCGCCACCGGGAGACCAAGGTGGCGGAGCCCTAGACCTCACGAGCTGTAAGGTATGTACAAATGTATACATAAAACACACTTAGCCATAGAAAAATATTGTAAGCATAGACACAGAATAAATAGTACTAAGTACAGAAGACTCACTCTCTAACAAAACGCGTCTGTTACGATCAGCACAGATATGGCCGCTAGGTGGCGACAGCGCCGCGCGCGGCTTATGGCTTTCCCCAAAATTGGGGCGGAACGGATGTACTTTTAGCTACCTGTAGCAAAGCGACGAAATCGCGGAGTGAGACACGCCTGCCAAAATGCCTATTATTTTCGTTGTCGACATCTATCATCGAGTAGCGGAATTATCAGTACCGTTACTTGACAATAGATGTCGCGGCAAACTAAAACTCTAATGCTCAACAATTTTCAGCTAATATTATAACCGGATTAACCGGAACTCTATTTTCAACTCCTTCTGCTTATAATATTGGTTGTAAATTATTGAGCGATACACTTTTCGTCAATCGCGACACTTGTGACATCTATTGTCAAGTAGCGGTACTGATAATTCCGCTAATCGATGCTAGATGTCGACTACAAAAATAATAGGCGTTTTGATTTGATTTTGAGTATGATATTGCTTTATGGTTGAATAGGCTACATAATTAATTTCCATTTATAGTATCAATCGATCGGGTTTGTTTTTAGGACCAAATGTCTATATGGGACCCCTTGCATTAAAGTAACACAAAAGTCAGAAATTGTAGTCAAAGGCTGACAGTCGCACTTCACTCGCGAAACGCCCTAAACAAAACGATAAGGGAACGTGACGTCAAGGTCTCTGGGAGCCCATCTTGTAGTATGGACAAAACAAGAAAATTGCGTTTTTGTCGGTGAAATATTGCGTTTATGTATATAGTTGCTATACAATATTTTTTTGGATGAAATGTAAGGAATCGAATGGTACCCTTTCTTTTATCGTTTTTGGAAGTTAAAAAACAAACTTAAATTTTGAAACTTTCAGGTCCTGTATTTTTGTAATTTTTCAATATTTTATTTTAATATCCACATTATTGGGATAAATTGCTCATTTGCCATCTATTTTACTAGATTTTGTTATAAAATTCAACATGTGTCATCATCCCTATTGGCTACTTTTTGAAATATCCAAACGATTTTTTCCCCCTGCCTATTTATTACACCAGTGGATTTCGGCCACCACATACATATGAAAGGTTAATGTTGTTTCTGTCTGTTGTATGTTGCTAGAGCGGGACAGAGGAGCAGATGGATGCCGAAGACTCGTGTCAAGACTGCCTGGTGCTGCCTGACGCTGTAGACTACTTGTCTGAACGGACAGACAGCCTAGAACAGGTTATTTATAATATTACTAGCGACCCACGGCTTCGCACGGGTTAACAAATTATACATAAACCATCGTCTTTATTCAGGTAAACACTAAGTATAAGTTTACAGCTATAGCCAATACACTTATACTGTTAATACATATGTAGTCAGTATCATAAAATTAGTACACTTGTATTACACACATTATCCACTTTTCGAACTATCTCTAGGATTAAACATACATATTATGCATTACTAAGTTACATAGAGATTTAAAAAAAAAATTCTGATATTAAGTAACATTGGTAGAGTTTAAAAATATCCTGATACTACGTTGTAGGGACGGCCACTTGTCAGCGAATACTAACTAAAAAAATAGGTAATATTATTTTAAAACTAGGTAAAGTATACACTTATTTTAGGTTTTCTTTTTTTATTATGCAAGAACCCCTTTTCGGCGAAGGAAAACATCGCGAGGAAACCGGACTAATCCCAATAAGGCCTAGTTTACCCTCTGGGTTGGAAGGCCAGATGGCAGTCGCTTTCGTAAAAACTAGTGCCTACGTTAATTACTGGGATTAGTTGCCAAGCGGACCCCAGGCTCCCATGAGCCGTGGCCAAAATGCCGGGACAACGCGAGGAAGATGATTATGCTAGAACCCCTCTGAGGGTAAAGGCCTCGTCCAAAGTTAGCCAATCTTCCCTGGTTTGGTCTGTTTGTAACCGGATTTGGCCTGCTATTGTCATGTATAATATATATACATATTCATATTTCTTTATTCATAAAATTACAAACTTTATATGTCAAAAATTTATACTTATAATTAGTCAATTTCAATTCATTAATATAATATTCATGAGTTACAGTAAAATAAAACACTATTATAATAATCAACATAATTCAAATAAATAAAATAAATTAAAAAATTAAATTACAATTAAATCATTATTATTAATATTATTATATTCTGACATGTCATAAAAGGCATTTCTAGTGAGGCATTTATAGGGATGTTTCTTTAAAATTCAAATTTAATATTGCTACTGTCTCTGTGGGGCCTACGTAATTTTCTATTTTTCTTTTATGGGACTTGTGTTTTAAATAAGCCAACACCATAAGCTAAATCATAGAGAAAAAAATACATAGAGTGCTCACTCCATACATCAGTTTTAGTACCAAAAAGACTATTAGCATCTAGCATCGAGTAGCGGAACTATCAGTACTGCTACTTGACAATAGATGTAGCACCGACCAGAAAGTCTTATGCTGTTGAGATAAGACTTTCCGGTCGGTGCTACATCTATCGTCAAATAGCAGTACTGATAGTTCCGCTACTCGATGCTAGACGTAGACACTGAAATTAATAGTCTGAACTGATGTATGGAGTGAGCACTCTTGTCTTACTATATTTCTCTATGGCCATGGGATATGAGGGGTTAATGTGTGTGTGTTTCCAGTTCGGCGAGGCAGGTGGCGTGGCGGTGGCGGCGGCGCGTGCGCAGCCCGCCGACCCGCAGCGCAGACACACCGTGGGTCCGCAGCCGCGACACGACCAAGTCTGTATCATACCTACCACTATTCCATATATTCTTTCTTTCTTTATTTCTTTATTAAATAAAATAAATAAAAATAAAAATAAAAAAGCCTTTATTATTCCAAAGTCTTACATAACATGCATTACTACTATTTTTACTTTCATTACATTATAATTATTTCTTGCTAACTAGCATGCATTTAAAAATAGTTTTAAATTGATAGTGTTCTAGAATATTATTATTATATTTTTTTAATAACTTATTATTTTTATTTATGTTCGCGTAGTTATATTATTATTCCATTGTTTAGAAATTGTCCATTTAATTAAGAAAATATTGATTTTACAGTAAGAATAGAATGTCATTAAATTTGAACACATTGTTTAGGTGTGGACCCCTCGGCGGGTAAAGGCCTCTCCAGGCATTTCCAACTGTCTCTATCGCATGCTATTTCTGTCCAATCTTCCCCGGCAATCTCTACGATCTCGTCTTTCCATCTCCCTTTTTCTTTATTGCACCATGGTAATTACGAGATGTTAAAAACATAAAACGTATCTCATGGACCCGGAACGGGTATGGCAGTTAAAACTTAAAACTAGGACTAGTGCTATTAAAAAATAAAATACATTTATGCAAACTATTACATTCTGCAAGTGACATACATACAGTGCTATTAAATATGATATTAATAAAAATTATAATTATTTACATAGTTGGTTGGTACAAAGTTACAAACATCGGAATCATTTAAAAAATCGTCAACTTTATAATAGTTTCTGTTCTGTTTTCTGTTTTGGTTTTCCAATGAAGTGTGATGTGGTTAAGTATATATATATATGTATATATATATACAGGGTGCTTCCTGTAACAGGAGCAATAAATTAAACTGTAGGCTGTACTCCTCAAACTGACCAACATTTGTTCAGCAACTTTTGAAAATAACTCATGTTTTGATTTTTATTACACTTTTAAGTTTATTCTAAGACGCAATGTATTGCAAATTTTGTTATGTTTATAAGGTAAACCGAGGCGAATCGGATTACAGGGTGAATCGGGTCACCATGAAAAATCCGTCGATAATCGAAATTTGTATATACATAGTATTCATTCATTCATTGTAGTTTTCCTTTTTAAATAATATTGTGCGTTAAGTAAGTTTGTCTATCTAATTCGGTTTTTCCACTCATTGACTCTCTCGCTGGAAGAAATTCCTTATAGGGATAAGTTCGCCTATGTACCTAATGAATTTCATGTGAACCTGTTTTTGTACAATAAAGTGATCTACTACTATGTACTACTATTATACCACACTAGCGACCCGCCCCGGTTTCGCACGTGTTAACAAATTAATTATACACCTAAACCTTCCTCAAGAATCACTCTATTGAGAAGTGAAAACCGCATGAAAATCCGTACAGTCGGTTCAGTAGTTTTCGAGTTCATCGCGAACATACAAACAGACAGACGCGGCGGGGGACTTTGTATTATAAGATGTAGTAATACTGATTAGCGTTATTGTTATTCCTGGGCAAATCTTAGGCATAACATGGAATGGCGGCGTTTCATGTTATGCCTAGGAATTTCATGATCTGGCGGATTTTACGATCTGCCGCCGACCTGTTTTGACTTTACTCGTTGTGTCAGATGGAGGTGGGCGCGGCGCTGGGCTCGGCCGCCTCGGCCGACGGACGGAACGCGCCGCTCTATGTCTCAGAATTCGCTGTGAGTATAATAATTCTATTACATCATAGACAAATATAGTAAGACAAGAGTGCTCACTCCATACATCAGTTAGACTATTAATTTCAGTGTCTACATCTAGCATCGAGTAGCGGAACTATCAGTACTGCTACTTGACAATAGATGTAGCACCGACCGGAAAGTCTTATCTCAACAGCATAAGACTTTCCGGTCGGTGCTACATCTATTGTCAAGTAGCAGTACTGATAGTTCCGCTACTCGATGCAAGATGCTAATAGTCTTTTTGGTACTAAAACTGATGTATGGAGTGAGCACTCTTATGTATTTTTTTCTCTATGATTACATTTATCTATAATACTTGTCAACTAATTTCAATCTATTGTATTTTTAGCTAAGAAACAAAAATAATTAACTATGTACTCGAATTGGCAACATTTCAAAATTAAAGTGGGCTAAATCGAATACTGTTTCGGTACCTGTATGTAATAAGTAAGTGTATTCAATTATTTTTTAGAAAATCGCGAAAAAGTGTAAACTGGAACAGTGGCGTCATTACCATTTTCTTTCGACACAACATAAAATAGTCCACTCAAAAAAATGAAATGTCAATTCCGCCCAATCCAACTTATTACTATTTTTACGAAAATCTTCATAGTTATTCAATTACAAAACAAAAGAGAAAATAAAGTGACATTACACTAGATACACATAATTTATTATATGAGCTTTTTACTTTTAGCAAAGTTCATCGCGCGAGGCGCCCGTGGTGTCCATGTTGCCCCACACGAACCTCGCCGCACCTCTCCCCGCGTGGCACCACTTCAGTGTCAAAGACCAGCATTTACTGAAGCCACCGATAGCCATGCAGAGTCAGGGTATGTGTCCATGTTGGCCCACATCCTCGCCGCACAACCCCGCGTGGCACCACTTCAGTGTCAAATACCAGCATTTACTGAAGCCACCGATAGCCATGCAGAGCCAGGGTATGTGTCCATGTTGCCCCACATCCTCGCCGCACTTCCCCGCGTGGCACCACTTCAGTGTCAAAGACCAGCATTTACTGAAGCCGCCGATAGCCATGCAGAGTCAGGGTATGTGTCCATGTTGCCCCACATCCTCGCCGCACTTCCCCGCGTGGCACCACTTCAGTGTCAAAGACCAGCATTTACTGAAGCCACCGATAGCCATGCAGAGTCAGGGTATGTGTCCATGTTGCCCCGCTCCAATCTGCCCGTATCTTCGCTAGTGTCCGACCGAAACATGGTTTTTGCCGAAACCGTAACCGAATGTTCGGCTTTGGCTCTAGTTTCGGCCGAAACAGAAAACAAACCTTTGCAGATTTATTAAAACCGTTGAAAAAATGACATTAAACCGCTTTTATGCACATATTTAAGACTGCGTCGACCGTCCAGTGGCGCCATCATTAGGGGTATTGTGTTTTCTAATAAACCAATTAATTTCTGTATACATAAATATTGTTCTCCTGCTTGCTCCCCAACCTTTGGTCTTTGTCACATAGTTTAGTTTCATAGTAAGAAGTACTATTTCGTATGTTTCGGCCTGGCCGAAACATTCGGCCGTTTTTTGGCCGAAACCAAGACTACGGCCGAAACTGGCCGAAACCGAATCTTCGGTTGGACACTTACTAGTCTTCACACCATAGAGGAGTAAGCAAGCATAGATTGCCAACTCCATAGGTACAGTTTTACCAAAACGCGGGTTATTTCGGAGTCGAAATCTAGCGTCAAGGAGTGGATTTGTTAGTACCGCTACTCGACAATAGATGTCGCGACGAACGAAAAGTCTAATGCATAACAATTTTCAGTTAAAATTATAACCGGATTAACCGGAATTTTCAACTTCTGTTTGTAATATTAGTTGTAAATTGTTTTAGCAGTACATTTTTGGTCAGTAGCGACACTCGTGACATCTGGCGTCAAGGAGCGGTACTGATAAATCCACTATTTGACGCTAGATGTGGACTACGAAATAATCTGCGTTTTGGTAAAGAAAATAGAGTGTATAGAGAGTTACTGTCATGGTAAATTATGTAGCCACAGTACATTTACTGCTATCTTTCGACAGAAAAGATTGCATCATACCTTTGGCGTAGTTTCGAGTAGATGGCGTTAATTTATGACATTTGATAAATTGACACATATCAGTGAAAGAATAAGGATCAAAGTCAAATGGCTTTCTAATAGTTTTAATCTTCTGTCGAAAGATGGCAGTAAATTTACTGTGGCTACATAATTTACTTTGACAATTCGCCTCTATTTCAAAATCTCTTTGGTTTTAGTAAGAAAATTGATGTATGGAGTTAGCACTCTATCATTACTTATTTCTCTATGATGTAATATTAGGAATGTAGTGTTGTAAAGGATAGAAGTGATGTTTGTTCATGTTATCGGCAGCGTCGACGTTCGGGCGGCGCGCGTCTGACGGCGGCGCGCACGTGCCGCGCGGCCGCGAGCGTGCCTGCTGCCACAGCGCGCCGCCGCACCACGTGAGTACACACGCACACCACACACACACACACACACACACACACACACACACACGCACACGCGCGCGCGCTACACACACACACACGATACACACACATACACACACACACGCTACACACACATATACACACACACACACGATACACACACACACACACACACTAAACTCCGAGTCGTAATTAGATTCCAAAAAAAGTAACAGAATGTTGCCACTGCAATAATTTGATTGCAAAATAGTAAATTCCTTTTTATGAATAAACACGCTAAGATAATTAATTTATTGGTAATTTTACTCCTACGATTTAAAAAAGTACTTCTAT
Organism: Cydia amplana; assembly: GCF_948474715.1. NCBI lineage: Eukaryota > Metazoa > Arthropoda > Insecta > Lepidoptera > Tortricidae > Cydia > Cydia amplana. The sequence continues at coordinate 677,377 of NC_086095.1, read as the reverse complement.
TTACTTATTTTTACATAAATACAAGCCGCGCTAGTAAAAAGTGGCAACATTGTCTTACTTTTTTTGGAATCTAATTACGACTCGGAGTATACACACACACTACACACGCCACACACACACTAGGGCTCGGAACCGGTTTTGAAATACCTCTTAATATCATTCCGAAAATAACTGGCCACCCTAAACTAAAAATGAATTCTATTCACCTATAAACAGAATTCATTCTTTTTTTCATAGTATAAGGTTTCAATAACTGGCCACCCTTCAATAACTAGCCACCTTAAACTAAAATGAATTCTGTTTATAAATGAATAGAATTCATTACAAGTTACTAACAGGTGGCCAGCTACTGGCGAATTTCCCTATATTATTTCGTTCATTTAAAACCGGTTAATTGATTGAACGCGAACTAATAAATTACGTCCTCTCTCCTAAACGGTAAGAAGAGAAAACGGAATTTTATGGTTCGCGGAGAACGATATAATACCGGTTACTCTCGGCTTTCGGAGACTCTCGATTAAACTCGTTGTCATTCGTGAAAGAGATAGAAATACTTACTCGTTCTATCTCGCTCCGATATTTTCAATTTAACCGGTTAATTTCGTTCCACAAAGACGGGAGGCGAACGAATTTGGCATAAACCGGTTTCTTAAAAAACAGCTTTTTAACCGGTAACCGCAAACGGAAACGAAATCCTTTTCGGGTGAATGAACGAAACCGGTTTTAAAAATAAACCGGTTTTCGAGCCCTGCTCGAAACACACCGAATGGAATACATATTATTACATTACACACTCGAATAATTATAGGACACACTTAGATTTTATATGGAAAAATCCGCCAAGTGCGAGTCGGACTCGCGTTCCAAGGGTTAAGTCCGACTCGCGCTTGACTGCACATTTCTAATTTTCCTGTCATCTATAGGTAAAGAACTATTTTGGGTATTTTTTTCAAAATTTTAGACCCAGTAGTTTCGGAGATAAACATAAGATAAAACGTTGTACGATAGACGTGCGATTAGGAAATTCGCAACGAGTGGCGAATTTCAAAACACGACCGAAGGGAGGGGAATTTTTTGCACCTGTATCGTAATTAACCCCTCGTATGCTTAGACACGGATCCGTGCGTGGGAATATAAATCTAATGTTTTAAATTTCAAGGTCACTTTTTCAATAATCAAATCTGACAGGCCGCATACGAGGGGTTAAGTAACTTTATCGTTCTGGTAATATAATATGTGTTGTTGATGTCAGGTGTCGGACAGCGGAGCGCCCGCGCCACAGGAGGACGCGGAACAGACCGAAGACATATGCAGGTAATATACATGGCACAGACAAGACATCCTCTAGACTGAGCATAGTAACGCTACCCCCTCAGCCACAAATATACGGTAGTTTTACTCCATCTTCGAGTCAAAGTGTCTTTGTGTGACGTCCGTGTCCTTGAACGGACCAATCACGGCACGGGACTCGCTCACCTCGTCCCCCGCACCCCAGTATTTTTGGCAGCATCGGTTTCATGAAATAATTGCTCTAAACTCCGTCTAGAGGATTCCTAGTCTATGTATACATGGTTATCGACTATAGCCACATTTCACGTCAAATCATAGAGAAATAGATATAAATAAAGAAAGAGTGGCATCAGTTTTGTTACCCAAACCATAGAGAAATATAGTAAGACAAGAGTGCTCACTCCATACATCAGTTAGACTATTAATTTCAGTGTTTACATCTAGCATCGAGTAGCGGAACTATCAGTACTGCTACTTGACAATAGATGTAGCACCGACCGGAAAGTCTTATCTCAACAGCATAAGACTTTCCGGTCGGTGCTACATCTATTGTCAAGTAGCAGTACTGATAGTTTCGCTACTCGATGCTAGATGCTAATAGTCTTTTTGGTACTAAAACTGATGTATGGAGTGAGCAATCTATGTATTTTTTTCTCTATGCCCAAACGCGAGTTATTTCGCAGTCGACATCTAACGTCAAGGTAGTGAAACTGTCAGTACCGCTACTTGACACCAGATGTCATAAGTTTCGCTACTGTCGAAACATATACTACTATAAAACATTTAAAGGTCCCATTTTTCGGTTTTTCGATTATATCTCGGAAACTATGCAATTTAATGCGACATGGCCACTTCAAGAAAATGAAAGTTAATTTAATTTGTTACAAGTTTTATTCAGTCAAGTTTTTCGATATCTTGAACAGTTCCACTAGACCGTGATTTTTGTAAACCGTGAATCATTCAAATCTGTTATCTTGAATACTTTTTCAGATATCCGCTCTTAACCTTTTCGACGCCGTGTCAAACACAAAAGCTGTCTCTCAGACGCCACGTCATCGAAGTGTCTAAACTGAAATTGAACTTTATGCATATGCACCTAGGTCTATGTTGCTCTGTGGTCTATGACCGATTAATACGTCTTTGGCGTTGGACCTGCGGTGCGTATATATCGGTAATTGGCGTCCAAAAGGTTAGAAATTTATTTAGGGCTCTCAATTTTACTTTGGTAACTACATCCGTGAAGCTACTAAGCCATGCCATGTTTGGTATCGTTTTCGTCCTCTTAAGAGGCAACAGGAGTGGTCATTTCTCCATACGAACGTACTCGACTGTTTCCTCCGTGGGTTTTGAAGCTAGAGCAATAATTCTATTCAACACAGATTAATATTGTCAATATCTGTGTCGGACCGTTTTGCTTTTTTTGATATTTTTGTTTTTTAAGGAGCTAGAGCCCTTCAAAAATGGCGAAAATGGCCTAATTGACTATGCCGCAATGAGAGGCGTGGTATTCAAAACTGATATCAATTAGCCAAAAAAGCAAAACGGTCCGACACAGATAATTTCATAATCATTTAGATTTCCAAATTTCGTTACGATTGGTTAAGTTTTGGAGGAGGAAACAGTCGCGTACGAAACCTCGATTTTTGAGACTTTTACGCAGGATTTTTCGCCTTGTCCTTATCGCATTAGTTTTAGGAGCCGCTTCCGTTAGCGAGACGGGTATATTTACCTAAAATATTTAGATCTCAGCTCCTGTTTCGTCTTAAGGTTGGATTTTAATGATTTTGAGAAAACGGACACTAAGTTTTTTTTTAAATTGTCCAGGTATATGATGAACCGCGGCAGCAGTAAGCGGCACACGATGGCGACTACGGAGGACGCGGCCAACACCGCCGCCGGACCCATGGTGAGGCTACCGACATATTTCACAAGCTAATTTAGATCTAGCACCCTATATGATAGAGTTGAATTTCATTTGTTTTATGTTTTTTTTTTAATCCACAGCCAGCTTCATCACCATCGTCGTCGGCCAACATCCGTGTCAGAAGGACGGGTCTGCTGACAGTTACGGAGCGCCCTCCCGGTAAGATTGTTGACAGTTTGACAGTCGCTACACGTAGTCTAGCATCCGACCACGTATTTGAGATGTTTAGTCCTATTAAATATAATATCTGGGTGACCGAGCTTCGCTCGGAAAACATAAAAAAAACTCGAAAATGCGCGTTTTCCCAGAGATAAGACCTAGCTAGATCGATTTTTCGCCCCCAAAAACCCCCATATAGCAAATTTCATCGAAATCGTTAGAGCCGTTTCCGAGATCCCCGAAATATATATATATATATATATATATATATAAACAAGAATTGCTCGTTTAAAGGTATTAGATTTAATTAATTTTTTTTTGTTTAGTGCTCTGTAACTAACAATACTTTGTTTACGGAGATGAAGATAAAAATAAAAGATAGTTTATTCAAGTATTACAAATATTACAATGCGTTTATGAACGTCAAATAAAGCTACACCGCCTCGAGACGATTTAAATCCCCCCTCAATTGGAGGAGGGTATCCCAATATGGGACCGGCAACAAACTAAACTTTCGAGATCACTTTTTTATGGTCAATATATTTATATTGATATATAGTTTCTGTGGACACATTTTGACGTAATTTTCTGTTTTGATGATATTATTGGTTGTTTTATTTGGTAGAGGTCACTGAATATTACCAAGCAACCAGAAATATTATCAAAATGTAAAGCTTTTCCAAAAATTGTTCAAAAAAATTTGGCGTAAGAAGCGCCCGTGACACATTTAAGAAGAAATAATGAAATTGAAGTTCTTTGTCATATTTTACTGAACAGTTTTATTTTTACTCAAATTGTAAGATATTTTTGATTGTTTTAGATTTGAAAGCTCAAGAATACATTGAACTAATGATACCTAATACACTTGTGTGTCCGCTAAAAATGTTTACTGATATCGCTTCATTGATACATTGATTGACAATTAATACCTATATTCAGTCAGCATTTATACCTAAATAAAACTTGCTAGATAAATATTTTTTATTAATGAAACACTCAAAATTTCAAACATAAATAAATAATAGTAAGTAGTAATCACTTTATTGCACCCAACACAGATTTACATAAATTTACAGAAATAAAGGTACAAAGGCGAACTTATCCCTATAATGGATCTCTTCCAGCTAACCTTCGAGCTAATAATAATTTTGCAACCGACTAAGAATGATAGTAAAAAGACAAATAAATAACTTATGAACTAAATACATCTATGAATAATACTAAATTAAAACTAACAACCCTAAATATATCTAAAATAAAACAAGGAATATAAAAACTACTGAAAGAGGCCTCCCCGCGCTACCCCTGGCGCAAAGATGCCCATCACACTCGCTGCGTTACCGCGTTGAATTGCGATTGACAGCCTTTGCACCAGGAAAAATTGGTTATTTCTTCTCATGTCCAAAAATTTCACGACATACATAATACGCCGTTGGATGCCGGACTATACATTTAATTCGATATTGTAATAATTCGTATGTATGTCTGTTATATAGTTGATGTTTATATGTGTGTTGTAGTTTGAAAGTTTTTTTGTAGTTCCCGCTTGGATTATTTTGCTGTTTTTGAGTATTTTGGAATTTAAGAACTTTTAATGTAAATATACAGTGACATAGATTAGTTATTTACGATAAAAGTGTGGCAAAGAGGAAATTCGAAACGAGTGGCGATAAATTAAAACACGACCGAAGGGAGTGTTTCAAAACTTTCAAATCGACACGAGTTGCGAATTACCTCTTTTCCGCACTTGTATCGTAAATAACTATTAAGAGCAAGCACATATATGTCGTTATTTATAGAACATGCTCATAAAAAATTGGCTAGAAAAATGGTACAGTCACCTGCAATAATATGTTACTCTTCGAAGGCCGCAAAAATATGTGACACGCTCTTATGGCTCTACAAATAAGATCGTGTCAGATATTTTTGCGGCCTTCGTTGTGTAACATATTATTGCAGGTGACTGTACACGGTTTATAATAAGTTTTAAATCTATTTACCATAAAAGTTCTTAAATTATTATTTTGTTTTGATGGTTTATATTATCAGACTGAATCTAGATTAATTTAATATAGTATGGATGAAATCGCGTTTAGCAGTAACCGTTTTTTAGTACTTTCTGCAAGTTAAAATTTTTACTCTACTTTTTCTAATTAAATACCCCTATTAAGGCCCAATGTGCATTAAAATGTACACTCGATCACAATTTAATTAGAACTTTACAGAAAACCAAATAAAGTAGAATTTCTTTTGTTTTGTTGTTTTCTACAACAAACGAAAGTCACCCTAATTCACTATACAACAAGTCTCAAATTAAAAATAGATAAATTTTTACAGATAAAAAAAGAATATTGCTAATCTCTGCTTTTGGGATAATTCAGTCTGATAATAACGTTTGAGTCGTCTGTATAATATTAAATTAAATATCTACCTTAAATTATAAATTATTAGTAGATCGTGTGCTAATAGAAATTAGTATTTCAAAAATATTTAATGGACGACTTATTTGCATGGCTACAAATTTATTTAAATTAATTTGCTAAACCCACTTCTAGTAATAAGTCCAGAACTAGTAATGGAAGTGGAAGCGCGGATGAAAAGGAACTATCTGCCGCCGTCCATAGGCTACCAATACACGTACCCTAGTGGATACCAGAGCCCACCCTCGCAGAGCCCCACGCAGGGCTCCATCACCGCCGGCACGCCCAACCCCATACCGGTAGAACCGGTACCGGTACCGAAAACCGGTTCCATCATGTCTGGCACGCCCATCACCACTCAAGCCGCTACGCCTTACACCACCGTACTCTCAAATTACACAAACCAAGGATCTATAATGACTGGAACACCGATAAATACCGGTTTCGACACCAATTACAATAATTTCATACCGGGCTCTATAACCAGCGGGACGCCAGTGGCGTATCAGAGTCAAACAACGAATACCGGTTTCCAAGTACCGGTTTCGCCCGCTCAGTACACTCAGGCGCATAATACCGGTTTTCAAGTACCGGTTTCGCCCGCTCAGTACACTCAGGCGCATAATACCGGTTTTCAAGTACCGGCTTCGCCCGCTCAGTATACTCAGACGCATAATACCGGTTTCCAAGTACCGGTTTCGCCCGCTCAGTACACACAGGCGCATAATACCGGTTTCCAAGTACCGGTTTCGCCCGCTCAGTACACTCAGACGCACAATAACAGGCAGAGGAAGTATTCGGGCCCGCAGCGAGTCAAGTTACAATTGTTGGCTACTGTACAGGAGAATATGGGTAATTATTATTTTTTGTTTTGGGTAAGGTGGCGGTATAGGTACAGTTGACATAAATTTAGTTAAACGAGTCTTAAAATGTGCCTAATTTCGTGTTCGTTAGTATTTGCTACTATAGGGCTTTTCATAAATTACGTCATCTATTTTTCCTAAAGTTTCCCCCCTAAAGTTCCCTCCTACGTCATGCTACCATTACCCGATGTCCAGACCCCCCCCCCCCCCAATTTGAAATGACGTAATTTATGAATAGCCCCTATTTGATAATTTTGTATTTATTGTGTACTTAATTGAAGATATACTTCAAATCAAAGATTAACAAATTAAAGAATTAAGGATCGTGGCAAGTGGAAATCCGTTGTCTCTGCCTATCCCTCCGGGAAATAGGCGTGACTATATGTTATGTATGTATGTAAATAATAAAATAAATAAATAATTATTATAGGACATTATTACACAAATTGACTAAGCCCCACGGTAAGCTCAAGAAAGCTTGTGTTGTGGGTACTCAGACAACGATATATATATATATATAATATACAAATACTTAAATACATAGAAAACAACCATGACTCAGGAACAAATATCTGTGCTCATCACACAAATAAATGCCCTTACTGGGATTCGAACCCAGGACCGCGGCTTCACAGGCAGGGTCACTACCCACTAGGCCAGACCGGTCGTCAAATATGTATGTATGTATGTAAATAATAAAATATGTCATTTTCGATTATTTAATCATGTTTTCAGAGTTATATTTATTATCACTTAGACTTGTATACGAACCACAGTGTTTACGAAATTATTTTACAGAATCATATTTAATTGGGATTTGGGATTTTAACCACCGAAATTTTTACAATACATTAAGTTTTTCTTAAAATTTTCAGGTTGAGAAAAGAAAATATTTATAATAGTATGTAGCACAGTTTTGGCACTAGTAGTTAGATGTTTGAATGTGTGTGTTTAATGTGTTTTTGCATTAGTGTGTGTGCACGTTTGTAAAAGGTCGCCATTTTTTTATTTTTCGCTTATTTGATGGCGATTGATTTTTTCAATTGGTTTTAGTTTTAAATTATTTTTATCTGAAGATATTTCTTATACATTAGAGAGAATTTTAATTCGGTTTTTAGTATCGTATGATCTCCTTAAGATTTAACATAAAATTAATATTTTCGGATAAAATATAATTTATAAAATGACTTTAGATTTAACATTTTGTTTTTTGTAGCAGTTTTTAAACATTGCCTGGTTTTTTGTGAAGAGTTTTACAAAAAAGACTACTAATTTTATTTGATTATCTGTAGAAAATTAACTGTTACTTAAAAACTGTTTTATAAATTACATATTATTTTTGTAACTATGAATCATTTCACCAACAATACTGCAACCAATCAGTGTAAATTTCATTCGATAGCGTGACGTGACGTACGCTTAAGTGTCATTTTGTATGGTATTTTGAGTTCCCAAGAAACCCCGTTTAGCGCGCTGTTCAAAATTCCATTCAAAAATAGACAACGCGAACGCTCGTGACGCTATCGAATGAAATGTACACTAGGGGTCTAGACTTCCACACTTTGTCAGTTTGTTCCGACCCTAGAATCTTTAGATATGCCTCTACTATAAGTATTTAGCACATTTAACAATGTATGTATGTCTGTAGCGCGCGAGCACGCGGAGCGCTACTCGCCGGTGCGGCGCGCCGAGTGCTCCCCGCCCCGCGCCGCGCACGACCTCGCCTCGGCGCGGCTAGAGTACCAGCAACTACAGGTAAGAAAACAGTGTATGTAGCGTCGGCTGTGTGAGCACGCGGAGCGCTACTGAGCGCTACTCGCTGCATCGAGCCGCGCACTACCTCGCCTCGGCGCGGCTGGAGTACCAGCAACTACAGGTAAGAACAGTGTATGTCTGTCTGTAGCGCCAGCTGTGCGGGCACGCGGAGCGCTACTCGCTGCCTCGAGCCGCGCACGACCTCGCCTCGGTGCGGCTAGAGTACCAGCAACTACAGGTAAGAACAGTGTATGTCTGTCTGTAGTGCCAACTGCGCGAGCACGCGGAGCGCTACTGAGCCTCGGCGCGGCTAGAGTACCAACTAGCTAGCAGTAAGATAGGTAATATTGTCAATATTAATCTTATTACTTACAAGTAATGACATCCATTCACGACGACGATAAACGTAATTAAATACATTACTGAATTGACAATGATTTAAAATCATGAAGAGATACTTAAGAGCCCATCAACGTGCACACTAGCGCCACTGTTAAATAATCGTGATTATTTAAATTTAACGAAAGATATTTAGAAAAAGGGGGCCGCTACGTACTGTATCTTGTATTAAAGTACCTTTTGAATACATCAAACTAGTTTCTATGTTGCTGGATTCGTCAATCTATGAACTCAAAACAAAAACGGCCGTTTTAACTTTGTGCGCATAGATTGACGAATCCAGCAACATAAAAACTAGTTTGATGTATTCAAAAGGTACTTTAATACAAGATACAGTACGTAGCGGCCCCCTTTTTAAATATCTTTCGTTAAACTTAAATAATCACGATTATTTAGCAGTGGCGCTAGTGTGCACGTTGATGGGCTCTTAAGAGACATGTATGATGACAATATGGATGTTTCCTGTACTTAAAATAAATTATTTCAAACCGTGCACGAAATAAAGCACCAGATAATTATTAGAAAAACATAGACATCAGCTATTTTTAAACACAATTTGTATTTAATAAATCGGATTGAAATATAAAAAGTAGGTGAGTTTACCGTGACGTCACTACATTCGTTTTCATATAAATTCCATAATATCTGGGTGACGCTCGGAAAACATAAAAAAACTCGAAAATGCGCGTTTTCCCAGAGATAAGACCTAGCTAGATCGATTTTTCGCCCCCAAAAACCCCCATATAGCAAATTTCATCGAAATCGTTAGTGCCGTTTCCGAGATCCCCGAAATATATATATAAACAAGAATTGCTCGTTGAAAGGTATAGTCCGTCAACCAAATCTTGTCAGTAGCAATGTAAAGCAAACTAAAGTAGGGCAACACTCAAAGAGCAGTATTGCGCTAAGAGCGCGCCCTGCGTACGTCAATTCAAATTGTCACTCGCGGTTTATTGAAAAAAATTGAAACATAAAAGCGATGTTAAAACAATGTTAATCAAAATGATGAACAAAGGGTGTAGCAGGATAAGCCTTCAAAAATTGCCCCCAAAGCTTTGAGTTCAAAACTACTACCAGTTGATGCCCCGTCAAATGAAAATAATCCACACCAATTTTTAACCCTCTACTGCCGCCTGGAACCCCGTGACATTCATTTAACCCTAAAAAGTTTTTATTTTTTTTCTCAAAAAGTATAAAACGGACAATTATGAAATTTTTCATAAATGTTGATGTCATCTATACAAACTATCAAAAAAAAACTAACTCTCTACTTACTTATTTTCCTAGAAAAAAACCTAAATAAAAAAATAAAACAGCCTGTATATCAGTTCAAGCTCGTCGTACTATCACCATTTTTGTACTAATTATTAACCAACTACCTATCTACATAATATATAAGTAGTGTTGAGTCGCTCACTCGTGAGGCACCTCATTTGTACCACTCATTTTGTTAATTTGTCGCAGTACTTCGTACCGCAAAAATGTCTTACTTCACTCCTCTATTCATTTTACTCATTTACTCGCGCGCATCACAAACACCTCTTGCCACCATCACACAAATCATTCACACACTTCAAATTTCAAAAAACTCTTATCCGTTCAAATTCACTCGCGAGTCTCGCGATCCTCAAAACTCGTACAACTCGCAAGAGAGTCACTGGATCGCGCGAGGCGCTAGGTGCTCGCCTGCTCGCCGACACTCAAAACTCAAATGTCTCAAATGAAGAAACGAGTAATGGTTCACACTGTCAACTGCCGAACTACAAACCTTATTGCAACGACAAAAGGTCCACCGAGAAATGCGTTGAGTTTGTACCACTCACCGCCTCTCTGTGACATGAACCCCTCAAAAATGCTTTCCAAATGAAACAATGAATTAGAAATACCCAAAGAGGGAGTGAGACAGACACGCGACGTACTTGAATATCGCTGAAAAATTGTCGCTGTTGGAATTAATGGAATAGTCGATGCTGAAAATATGCTAGTACCTCACCTCATTTGAAGTAAGACATTGTAACACCTCATTTTAGAAAATGAGGTACTCATACAAACTCATTTTAAATTGATGTCCTACCCATCACTATATATAAGTTTCATGTAAATAACAAAGGTGGAACAGTGTGAAAATATAAGTATTGTTCAGTACGTACCATGTATGTAACACGCTTACCAAACGTTGACGACACTAGTAAAAGATATCGGCCCGCCAACCGGGAAGCCATCCGTAATCATTTTTTTTTTGATAATTTGAAATGGAGGACAAATGAAACTCATTAATACTTATTCGAACAAGTGTTTCTGTTTATTTTACTTTATTGTTTTGTAAAAAGGTACTACGTAATTGAGTTACTTAGCATTTTATGTAAGTTCTTGAGTCCTGCAAGCGAAATAAATTAAAAAAAATGGCCCTCGGCCGTGATGCTGGCCGTGTTCGATTTTCAAATATTTTTTTCGTAATTAACAAAAAAAAATGATTACGGATGGCTTCCCGGTTGGCGGGCCGATATCTTTTACTAGTGTCGTCAACGTTTGGTAAGCGTGTTACATACATGGTACGTACTGAACAATACTTATATTTTCACACTGTTCCACCTTTGTTATTTACATGAAACTTATATATTATGTAGATAGGTAGTTGGTTAATAATTAGTACAAAAATGGTGATAGTACGACGAGCTTGAACTGATATACAGGGTGTTTTATTTTTTTATTTAGGTTTTTTTCTAGGAAAATAAGTAAGTAGAGAGTTAGTTTTTTTTTGATAGTTTGTATAGATGACATCAACATTTATGAAAAATTTCATAATTGTCCGTTTTATACTTTTTGAGAAAAAAAATAAAAACTTTTTAGGGTTAAATGAATGTCACGGGGTTCCAGGCGGCAGTAGAGGGTTAAAAATTGGTGTGGATTATTTTCATTTGACGGGGCATCAACTGGTAGTAGTTTTGAACTCAAAGCTTTGGGGGCAATTTTTGAAGGCTTATCCTGCTACACCCTTTGAAGATATCAAACACAACTCTATCAAACAAACTATGTCTTCTAAGTTTACTAAAATAAAATCATATTAAAATGCAGATAATTAGATAGTGCATATATTTGTTATTTACAATATAATATGCCACTTGTTAATGTAAATTAGTGTACTCTTCTGGATGAATATGACATACCTGTGTAATTTTTTTGATTGGTATATATTGTAAAATAGGATTACATATTAAAAATAAAACAACTGATATTTGGGTGTTTATTTAATTTAAAGGTAAATAAGATAAGGGTCACTTTAGCTTACACTATAATTCAGGTCATTAATTGAAAAAATATAATGAAGTTACCAATGTTACCGGGTCACTTCAACCAAGCATAATACTCTGTAGTATTCTATTGCATCTTTGTAAATAGTCACAACTGATTGCTGAAAATATTAGACATGTGGGCCTATGGACGGTTTCCAGGACACAATTTATGGTCTTGTTGGATAGATTTAGGCATACGTTTTAATTTTATTTATGCCTTTTAACCCTAAAACAAAAAAACTGAACATAATCTTAAAAGTTCGAAAGAGTTCTTCCAGTGTGTACTTGTCATAACCTCAATTTTTAGTAATGTTTACCATCAACGAGCATGATTGTACATTGTAGGCCCCTTAGCTTTGCTTATTCTTATTTAATGTATTGGTATTTAATGGTGGCAGCAGAAATATCTCTTGAAACAGAAACGATTCAGAATGAAAACCAAATGAAAACAAATAAGGTGACGGCTGTCGTTCACGATCCACATTCCACAGATAAAACACAGATGACACGCATTTTGGAATTATTCGAACACAGTGTTGCTAACCCGCGATTTTTCAAATTTGCCGCCTTTTACTACTGACAAGATTTGGTTGACGGACTTTATTATATAGATTAGCAAATCGTTTTGACAGTTCTAAAAAAGAAGCTGATTTGACTAGTAGGAATGTAGACAAGCTACTAGTAAGTTTTCTTTCAAGCGGATGTTACGTAAGCATTTGATAAAGCAAGAGTTCGAATAATATCCATCATTATTATATTTATAGTATGTATTTTATAAATATGTGGTAGTTTATATATATTTTATTTATTTATGTAATTTATAAGTATAGTTTGCTTTTTTTAACTCACTCAATATATTTTCTTTCTCTGCACCAATTGAAGGTATCTCTGTTTGGCCCTATGGTTGACTGGTAGAGAATGCCATTTGGCATTAAGTCCGCCATTTGTACATTGTTGTATATATTTTGTGCAATAAAGTTTAAATAAATAAATAAATAAATAAATGTAGCCTATTATATTTGTTTCAGCGCGGGTTAGAGAGACGCGGCGTGGGAGCGGGCGCGTCGCCGCCGCACGACGTGCGCCTGCACACGCCCGCCGCGTCCATGCCCAGTCAGTACCATCCACAGACAAGAAAAAAAAAAAAAAATTAATCTGTTTATTTCATAAAATAAGCATGCATATTTACAAAACTTAACTACTAATCTTAAATTAAAAAGATTTTTTGAGTTAAGGAGTCTAGGTATTCATATATAATTAATTATACACTACTATTACATCTTTATTATATTGTTACAAGATAGGGATTCGATTGGAAGACATCCTCTAGACTGAGCATAGTAACGCTACCCCCTCTGCCACAAATATACGGTAGTTTTACTCCATCTTCGAGTCAAGTGTCAGAATCCCGTGTGTTTGAACGGACCAATCACGGCACGGGACTCGCTCACCTCGTCCCCCGCACCCCTATTTTTGGCAGCATCGGTTTCATGACATAATTGCTCTAAACTCAGTCTAGAGGATTCCTAGTCTATGGTACCATCTCTCTCCCACCCATTTAATTTATCTTCATACCCATAAAGGGTGACATTTTGATCACTACCATAGAGAAATATAGTAAGACAAGAGTGCTCACTCCATACATCAGTTAGACTATTAATTTCAGTGTCTACATCTAGCATAGAGTAGCGGAACTATCAGTACTGCTACTTGACAATAGATGTAGCACCGACCGGAAAGTCTTATGCTGTTGAGATAAGACTTTCCGGTCGGTGCTACATCTATTGTCAAGTAGCAGTACTGATAGTTCCGCTACTCGATGCTAGATGCTAATAGTCTTTTTGGTACTAAAACTGATGTATGGAGTGAGCAATCTATGTATTTTTTTCTCTATGACCCATCTCATTTATCTTCATACCCATAAAGGGTCACATTTTGATCACTACTCATACCCTGAGTACAGGGGTCCGTTTCTCAAAAGCTTGTAACGTCACTTTTTGACAGCATCGGTTAGACAGGGACTTCCACTTGTATTACAAGTTACAAGCTTTTGAGAATCGGGCCCCAGATGTAGTGCATAATTCTTTTCTATCGTATTTTCACGGAAACGCACTAACGTGCCAGTCAACCTCAGTACTTTTTGTACCGAGACTGACTGAAATAGCAAGGCACGTTGTACGTTTCTGTGAAAATTCGATGGACAAGAATTATGCACTACACCTGTAGTGACTTTACAGGTCATACTAAACAACTTTTATTATGGGACCAATGCCGAAATCGGCATTGGTCCCATAATAAGGTCCCATAAACATCGGCAACGCGCATTGTAACACCCCTGGAGTTTCAGTAGTCCATAAGCTACGTGTGACTGCTTACCATCAGGCGGCCCGTATGCTTGTTTGCCATCGACGTGGTATAAAAAACCCGGGGTTTTTCATGCTCATTATAACTTTGTTTATTGTAAAACAAATGATGAATTGTACGTACTTATTTCAGACTCGCCCATCCACGGCGCCTCCCCGCCGGCGTTAGAACTGTCGTCGCTGCCCGAGCCTGAACTGCCGCACATGCTGCTCACACAGGTGTGTGACCTCGCACATGACTGTACCTCACACATGATAGTGACCCTCACACACATGATAGTGACCTCACACACATGATAGTGACGTCACACGTGTGATTGTGAACTCATACACGATTGTTACCGTACACAAATTGACATGCAAGTGACCTCACACATGATGTGACCTCAACATGACTGTGACCTCACACAT